>NC_048595.1:158001170-158601170 GCF_003668045.3 Cricetulus griseus
CCCCTTATGCCAGCAAGCCCTGAACATCCCAACACAGATGAAGCAGAGGAGGCAGTTAGCATCCTTGAGCCTTTTCTTTCTTTTCTCATTATAACATGAGGCAAATAAAATCTGCATGTGTAATGTGGTTGGCCACCACCTCTTAAGCCACTTGTGTACTCCACCCATTCTCTCAGACTTGTTTTCTGCTTTAAAAGTCACAACACTGTCTTGCTGGCACAGCTGTGGCACTTTCCTTGCTGAATGCTCCACATCTTGGGTTAGATTAATTGCTTCACTCCAGTGGTATTTTAACTTTTTTCTTTTTCCAAGTCTCAATGTGTAGATTTAACTGTGAGGGTTAAAATACATAACAGTGTACTTGCTTAAAACTGCCATTGCAAAGTACCAGAAGCTGAGAAGACTAAATGACAGGAAGGTATCCTCTCTCATTTCTGGAGGCTAGAATTTCAAGATCAAATTCTCCTGTGGCTTTAAGAGAAAGATCTTCCCCAGTCTCTCCCCTCGGTTTGAAGGTGCCTAACTTCTCCTGGCTTTACACCATCTTCCTGTCATGTGTCTTTCTCTGTATTTAACTGCCCTTTGTTAGGAGGACTCCAGTCATATTGAATTATAAATCACTCCACATAATGACAATACTACTTCCAAATAAGGTCAGTAGCAAGAACAAGAAATTCAAAATATAAATTGAGAATTGGGATTGTAAATACACAGCTGCATGGTGTCTGAATATGGTATAGACTTCAATGACTATCAGCTAAGTTATTAATCATTAATGTACTGTTAGATAAAAACTAAATGAATGTGTATGTCATACACACACACATACAAAAAATATACACACTATGAAATACCTGACACATAATAAGTTTTCTATAAATATTAGCTCTTAAGTTGTAATATGCTACAGTGTTAATGTACTTGGGGAAAGGCTCAAGCTGTGACTCAGCATTAGTTAATCATGTTTTTATAATAGTTTACATTCATGATAGAATGTCATCTAGAAGTTTTAGATAGTTATTTAAATTCATAAGACTCAGTAAGAAAGTGCCACAGAAACTACAAATTTTGGTAGATAGAGAAGAAAGAGCATATCTGAAGATAGGCAGAGGGCACAGTAAGCCTTGCTTAGAACTGTCAGAGTCCTGGTACAGGAAGGATTCAATCCTAGCTTCCCTGGGTCACCTGCTGCATGTTTGTAGCCTGAGGAGCCCCTTGCTTTGAAAGGCTCAACAACAGAACTCGAGGCTTCTTCTCATGGCTAAGGCTCAAGCTTCTACAAGAATGACAGTGAGGCACTGAATGTAACTGCCATTTAAAATGACAAGAAAATCCCACCATGTTATTACTATGCCCCAAAACAACACAAAATATATTTGGAGTCCAGTGAGGTGGCTTAGTGGGTAAAATGCTTGGCCTATGAGCCTGACACCTGAGTTCAATCCTAGAATCCATGTAAGAGTAGAAGAAAAGAACCAATTCTAGCCAGACATGGTGGTGCACATCTTTAATCCCAGCACTCAGGAGGCAGAGGAAGACAGATCTCTGTGTTTAAGCACAGCCTGGTCTGTAGAGTGTGTAGAAGACAGTAAGGGCTACACAGAGAAAGCCTGTCTTGAAAAACCAAATAATATAAAATAAAAGAACCAGCTCCTGGCTCTTTGGAACCTATTCCCTATGATGGGGTGTCTTTTTCAGCCTTGATGGGGGAGGAGGGGCTTGGTCCTGCCTCAGCTTGATGTGCAATGTTTTGTTTATTCCCATGGGAGGCTTTACCCCATCTGCATGGAGACAGGAGGAATGAATGGGGGGGCTGTAGGGGGGCGGTTGGGAGGAGGGAGTGGGAGGAGAGGAGGGAGGAGAAAACTGTGGTTAGTATGTAAAATAAATTTTTAAAAAGTGGAAAAAGAAAAACGGCTCCACAAAGTTGTCCTCTGACACCTGCGTATGTACTGTGACATTTGCATCACACCCAGTTACAATAATAAATAAATAATATCTTCTGAAAATGCATCTTGATGTGGGGTGTAGCTTTAGTGGCAGAACTCTGGCCTCACAGGTAAGGTTTGAAAGGTATGGCCCCCATAGTCTAGGTCATTTGAAAAACTGGTCACCAGTTGACGGTGTTGTTTGGTTGGGGTGGGGGGTGGCTTGGGAGATGTGACCTTGTTGAAGGAAGTACATCACTAAGACAGGCTTTGGGTATTTAAAAGGCTCACATGATTTCTAGTTCAGTCTCCCTTCTTGGTGCTTGAGGTTCAAGAGGTGAGTCCTCAGCTTCTGCTGCAGCTGTCATGTCTGCTGCTTATTGTCAAGCTTCCCTGCCATGTGTGCTCTTGTCCCTCTGAAGCTGTGAGCCCGACAGACTCTTCCTTCTCTATGTATCCTTGGTCACTGAGTTTTATCAACCGATAGAACAATGATTAATACAAAGGGCTGCACCGCAAGCAGCCGTCGGGGAGGTGTTTTGGGGTCTCAGAGTGGCTTATGGTTGTTCATTCTACATTTATTTCAGCTTCAATTCTTATTCCCGATCACCCCTTGTTTACCTGTTTTGTTGGGGGCGGGGTTGACTTTGTTGTTTGGTTGGTTTGGTTTTGTAGCCCAGACTGGCCTCAAACTTAACCATCCTCCTTCTTCAACTCCCACAGTGCTGGGATTGCAGGTATTTGCCACTATGCCTTGCTCAGTTTCCTTATATTCCTTCTTGGTACACTTTTAAAATTTCTCTTACTCATTTCTCACTCCTTAGATCTGAAATGCACCCTTGGAGCTGTAGGAGCTGTGTCCTCTCCACACGTGAGCCATAGGACGGAGTGCTCCTCCCATCACCACCCACCACAGTTTTCCCAGAAGGCCATGGGGCATTAGGCTAAGCTATCCTACATATGTTCTGGGAAGGAAAGTCCAAGTAGAGGACCATGAAAGAGTGAAAGGGCCAAGACTCCTTGATGTGGAGATGGAATCAGTCAGGGTCTGTCAGTGAAAACCTCTGCCTAGCCTTTGCAGATAGTCACCAGCTGGGGATCATGATGTAAAAGCTCCCTGTGCACTGCCAGCTGTGAAGATCTGTGTGACAATAGCAGTCATCTGTCTCATACTCCAGAGAAAGTCATGGTTGTCTTGCCTGACTTTTCTTCTCCAGAATAACTCTCCAGCTACTTAGCCAACTGTACCATGGCCTGGAGGAAAGCTGGAATGTAGATCACGGGGAGGCAAAAGTGACACCACTCAGGTCTGGAGTGGACACGGGACTTCACAACACTGGGTGCTAGAAGACTGACAGTCCATTTCTGATCATTAGAGTTATGGGCAGCAGAAAGTGAAACAAGAGTCTGTCTAGGTCCCTAACACTTCACACTGTCACTACCAGCTTCATGGGTACCAGGAACACAGTGGGGGAACGGGCAGAAGTCTCCAGCACTTGGGAGTGGAATGGCCCTGTAAGCCAGGAGATGAATCTATGGAGCTGAGGTATTGAACCAATCTCCTCAGCCCTGCATTAATCTGTCCTTACAAGTTGCCTTCTGGCCTTGGTCTAGATTCCCTCCTAAAAAGTGGTTCTCCTGTTAGAAACAATGGCATGGTCTTTCTGTCTCTGGAAATTTTCATTTGCTTCGAAAGGTAAGCTTCCTTCCCCTAGAATCCGCTTATTCTGAATAAGTTCAAAAGCCAAGATGATAAGATAAAAACTTGGCAACCTTGAACAGAGATGGATAAAAGATCCAGCAATCTCAGCACAGCTATTACCTCCATTTATACAGATTAAAGGGGCAAAACCTCAAAAATTTACACCAAGGAAGTGAGGTAACTTTTCAAAGTCACTGAGAATGATGAAGTAGAGCCAGTCCCTTACCTACTCAAAGCAGACACATCTTCGCTAGTGTCCGGGACAGATTTGTGGAGGAGGAGAGGCATCCGGGGCATGTGACACAGCAGAGAAGGCAAAGGCAGCTCTGGGCTCCGAGAGGTGGAAGCCAAAGGCTGGCATGCAAAGAAGCTGAGAGAATCTGGTCAAGAAAGAGCAGCTCCAATGCAAGGAACAAGGATGGAGGCTGAGTGAGTGACAAGGGATCTTCCTGCCCTGGAGATGGGACTTCTTGGCCCTTTTGACTATAGCAAAAGAAAAAGGGATAACTTAGCAAGCCATTAAAAAGAGTCATTAAAGAAACCACTGGTGATGATGGCCAGCACCTATGTAGGGAAGAAGGCAGAGGATGAAAAGTTCCAAGCCAGTTTGTACTCCCTGCTGAAACCTTGACACAAAAGCAGGTTCTAAAAGAAAGAGAAGGTGGGAGGGAGGGGCTGAGAGTGTAGTTCAGTGGGATAGCATCCATTCCTATTGTACCTAGAAGTACATGTGCACTCATACTATTTCACACAACCTTTCTTTAGGGAACCTGGACTGTATTCTGTATCCATGCAAATGCCACGTCAGGGCTAATAACAAATCACAGGGAGCAGCTCCCAGTGTACAGAGCACCTACACGCAAATCTCCCCCTCTCAGATGACAGAACAGGGATGAGGAGATGCCCCACATGCCACGTGCACACAGGATGCAGCCCCCGAGCACCTGAAATATGACTGGCACACCTAAGGAGCCGACTTCTAATTTTAACTCAGTTTACATTCCAGAAGCCGTATGTGAGCAGTAATTACTGTACCAGGTGGCGCCTCTTGGCGTGCATGGTAAATGATGTGTCCACGTAGGTGGCTTTAGTACGCTGCAGTGCCCTGACGCCTGTGCTTGTAGTAACAGATTTCACCAGCGCTTCTTACCGGATTCCTTCAGTTAGTCAATACCCTGATGTAAACACTGGAGACTTAATTTTGTTGTGAAAATTTCTCAGCTATGAATGTCATAAGGGGAAGGGACCAAAAGTAGTTGAGGTGAATTTTCCCTTATGTCAGTAAGGACTGAACTTGGGCAATAGGAACATAATGCATATTCTGTCACCAAAGGGAAGTTTTCCATCTGGGATGTGGATGAAGTCATGTTTTCAGGGCTTCAGTCAGAACTGTCCACCTCTGGTAGAAAACACAGAATCTCTTGGGATTACTTGATAATCATAAGTTCCAGAAAGATCCAGGCATCAAACGCTTGCTGACTGAAGGGACATGGGGATCAGACAGGGAAGACTGGAGGAAAGGGTGTTGGGAAAAATTAGTATTCACCAATAAATATCATGCATGAAGCTCTTGCTTTTCAAAAGGTGGTCAGAGGTCTAAAAGTGAGAACCAGTGAAAATGGGTCATCCATTGTGATGGGTAAGAATAGTCCTGTGTTCATCTAGAGAAGCACTTCATCCTGGACTGGAAGAGGACTGGCCCCTCTCAAATGAAACCACCAGTACTGGTAGGTTGGTTTGTTCACCTGTTTTTTGTTTTTTTTTTAAAGATTTTATTTATTTATTTATTATGTATACAACATTCTGATTCCATATATATCTGCACATCAGAAGAAGGCACCAGATCTCATAACGGATGGTTGTGAGCCACCATGTGGTTGCTGGGAATTGAACTCAGGACCTTTGGAAGAGCAGTCGGTGCTCTTAACCTCTGAGCCATCTCTCCAGCCCTGTTCATTTGTTTTAATCTACTCTGCCTACTAAGAAATTTTAGAGTTGGGAGGAAAAATATGCCAACACCAACACCCACACCTCCCACCCAACAGTGACCTTCAGGAGGCTTGGGTTGTCCTGTCGTGTGAAGCTGAGGGATTCTCAGCCTGCTGCTCATTCCTGTCTCCTTAAGCTGACTCCAGATAGGGCCTTTCCTTCCTGGATAGATAGAGGTGTAGGTTAGCCAGGCAGGTGACCCTCACCTCCACCCCGGATTTACTCGGAAACTTCATTTCACCATCATTATTAATGGCTGGGTGTGCTAGCATTTCCTGACGAACACGATAAGACCCACACGGAATCAGAAGGAAACGAATCTGTGACTCAGCATTTTTCTCTCGAACTAGACAGCTATGGAAAGTTCCTCATTGACCTAAGGATGTCTGTGGGCCTAGGACATTTGCCCATTGCCTGCTTGAAGTTCTAATCTATAGGGTAAGAGTGTGCAGCCACTGAAATGCAGAAGAGCAGTTTCTATTCATTCCCCTCTCTAGCCCTCCAATCACATGGAGTACAAGAACACAGCTTGATGAACCTAACTACAATTGTCAATGGTCTCTCTCTCTCTCTCTCTCTCTCTCTCTCTCTCTCTCTCTCTCTCTGTCTGTCTGTCTCTCCCTATCTCTGTCCACCCTTCCCTCCTTCTCCTCCCCCTCTCTTTCTCTATTCTCTTTTGTGACACTACAGATGGAACCCACGGCTTTGTGCATGGTTGCAAGCACTCTACCACTGAGCTACATCCCATCCCGTGTCATGCCTATTTCCATTTGTTTCCCAAAATTACCCTGATCTTTACTGAACATTGTCGCCGATCGCCTAAAGTCTTTACCTCAGGGCTGTTACCCACATGTCAGATGAGTCTCCATCTCCATGTGATATCAGTAGCATTAAGTGACTCTGGAGAAGTAGAAGCGGGTGCTGGAAGGCAACGGCTGATTAGTCCAGGGAGACACACCTAACTTGAAGGTAAAGAGACTCAGCTCCATCTCCTCTGATCTCCAGTTTTCATCCAACTCCAACAACTTATGTGTTCTCAAGTAAGTTCCCTCTTAAGATCGAATGACCTACTATTGTGGGCTAAACCATGTCTGCCCAAAACTCTAACTCTCAGAACGACTATATTTAAGGATAAGAGCTTTATGGAGGCAACTAAGGTTAATTGAGACCATATATGAGAGAAATGTATCCTCACAAGAGGCAAAGATGCTATAGATCTTGGTTGACACATGTAAGACGGCCACAGGAGGACCCAAAGAGGGGCCACCTTCAAGGCAGGAACAGGGGCCTCACCAAAATCAAACTGTGCAAATTCCTTGACTTTGTATTTCTAGCTTCTAAGCAGTGAGAAAATGTGTGCTCTTAAGCCACCCAAATTAAAGCATTTTGTTATAGCAGCTCAGGTGAACTGAAATCTTTAAGTCATAAGACCTTCTTCTTTAAAGTCTTTCATGTACCAATCAAAAAACATGATACCCTAAACCTACACTCCACCGCACCTTGCTTATCACCCCATATACCCTTCAGCAATGCCAGGGGCAGGGCCAGGGATCCAGCTGATTTCCCAGGGCACCAAAATTATATAATAAAAAAAATCAGTAATTAAGACAAATATCATTTTAATTAATTATGAACAAAAATGTTATGAAGAATCGGCTGCTTTGTAGCTTGGCTCCTAGCAAGACAGTTGCTGTTAGCCAGCCTTCTGTCACTGAGACAAAATACTTACGAGAAAAATTCAAAGGGGGAAGCATTTCATTTTGGTTTGTGGTTCCCAAGGTCTCATGCCATGACAGCTGGGTCTCACAGCTTTGGCCTGAGAGGAGGCCGAACATGGGAGAAACAGTGATGGAACAAAGTCACTCACTGCATTGAGCTGGGAAGCAGAGTGACCAAGAAATAGGTTCAGGACCTTTTCTGTGGCAGGCACTTGGTGATCTACTTCTTCCAGCTAGGATCCACTGTCCATCACCTCAAAGCCATCAGTGAGCTTGTTCCCTAGTTCAAGTGGAGCCTCACAAGCCAATACTTTCCCAAAGCCAGTCAGCTGGCCATGAAGCCCATAACATAAGACTTTGTTCAACATTTCAAAGCCAAATCCTAAAAGTCAAGAACCATTTTTCCTTGACTTTTCTATATACATGAGTCCCCTGTGAGTGGACCCCAAATTCTACGTTTGAGATAAAGGAACTACCCTTGTCGCCATTATAGATTATGAAGACATTGCAGTAATAAACAGTCGTGGCTGAACACTGGATGAATTATAGACTTAGAGTGCAGTGTACAATAGTGCACAGGGCAGATGAGATGATAACCTCCTGGGGGAGGGGGGCAGGCAGCAGGGAGACTAAAAGCAAAACAGGGACAGTAAGGAGCCATTGCACTAGGGATATAAGTGATGCCTGCAAAGGACAGTGGATAACATTACACCAGAAGGATACTGATGCTCACAGCATCAGAGGGAGCCATCTAGACACTAGTGATACTGAGCAGCAACTTGCCCTAAGCATCATGACCCAGGAAGCTCCTGATAGTCTGTAAAACAATGAAGCCCCTTTCTCATACTATCTGATCCACTGGCAAATTCTGTTGGTTCCATGTTTAAAATAGATAGGAGATTCCCACCACTTCTTGACAGGACTGTTTCTGTCTCCTCACGTTAGCTAAAGTGGCTTTCACCTTCTCCATGCTATGGATGGAATCAGAGGTATCCCATTAAAAAGTAAAGTTGATCATGCCACCTTGCCAATCAGACCTACCATTGCTGTTCCCCCATTATCAGAGTCAATAGATCTGCCCCCACAACATTGCCTCTCCCTGAGCTCTCTTCCCCTCATAACAACTCTGTAATTCATTGATCTGGCCTATTGATTGTCTTAGTCAGTGTTCTATTGCTGTGAAGAGACCCTATGACCATGACAACTCTTATAAAGGAAAACATTTAATTGGGGTAGCATGTTTACAGTTCAGAGGTGCAGTCCAGTATCATTGTATGGGACATAACACATACATGCAGACGTGTTGCTGAAGAAGGAGCTGAGATCCTACATCTTGATCCACAGGCAGCAAGAGGAACCTGTGTCCACAGTGGGCATAGCTTGAACATAGGAGACCTCAAAGTCCACCCTCACAGTGACATACTTCCTCCAACAAAGCCACACCTCCTAATAATGCCACTTCCTATGAACTTATGGGGCCAATTACATTCAAATCATCATATCGACCGTATTCCAAACCTAACAGTTCCTCAAGGTGAAATAAGTCAGTCTGAAAAGACAGACAATGGCTGATTCCACTTATATGAGGATCCCAGAATAGTTAAACTCATGAAGACTGGCCGGGGAGAGGGGTTATTGTTACAGAGATTCAATTTGCAGGTTGGGAACTTCCTTGGATGGGTTGTTGTAGTGAGTCACAGTGTCTGACTATAAATAATACCACTGAGCTAGACACATACAAATGGCTATAGTAGAAATTGTGTGTTTAGAATATATCATTCACACTCTCTTCAAAAACTATTCCAAGTCAGTCATGTAATCTCAGAACTTGAGAGACTGAGGCAGGAGGATCAGGCCATTGTAGACTACATAGACAAACCACAAAAATAACTATGGTGGAAAGTTATAAAACCAAATAATGTTAATGAGATGAACACATTCTTAAATGTATGCAAGCCACCGGAACTGATTAACAAGCAATTAGAAAACCTTAATGGGCATGGTGGACACTAATGGCTAATCCAAACCCTCCCACTAGCTGAATACATAATAAGTAAATCTTAAAAAAAAACGGGCATGCATGAGAATTCCTTGGGGTGGTTGGATATTGCTGGCTATGGATAATGGGATTTGCCAAGATAGCCAAGTCCCTCTATTCCAGGGATACATAGTCTTTGGAATGAACTGGGACTGAACATAGAGCCTTCAGGACATTATTAAGTCATTCCATTTGTACATGGATGTTGCCAAAGGCATTGTCAATGGCATCCTCACACAAACCCCAGGATCCTGAAAAAGACCTGTGGCATATCTGCCCAAGAGACTTGACCCAGTCACAGCTGGATGGCCACCATGTATATAGTCCATAGCTTCCACCACCCTGCTGATAAAAAGAAACTGACAAATTAACTTTAGGGTACAAACAGTTCCTGATGGCCCCATACTCTGTTGAGGCCCTCTTGAGGGGGACACCAGAGAGATGGATGTCTAACGTTGAGATGACCCAATACCAAGCCCTTCTTCTCTATCAATACCACATTCTGTTATTCAATCCTGCCAAGCTTCTGTCAGACAAGGATCTTATGGTTCCTCTGCATGACTTGAGATGACTGACCCGATCCAGACTATCTGAGCACAATCTTTAAGCCAGGGACCTCAGCTCAAGGAGCTAAGCTTTTACTCTTACTCAAGCACTCCACTTAGAAAAAAACAAAGCTGTTACCATATACACTGACAACCAACATGATTTGCCACAGCCCATGTTCATGGGGCTCTATACAAGGCAAGAGGAAAAGAAAGCATCAGGAAAAGAAAGCAAAAAATAGAGAAGAAATCTTAGCCCCATTGGAATCTGTCTGGTTACCCAAAGAGGATGGTTATCTGTTTCTAAGGATACCAAAAAGAGGATTCCCCAGGAGCCAGAAGCAACTTGGCTACCAAGGAAATAGTCCTAAGATCAATGGGGCCTCCCAAAGTCTTGGTAGTCCTTCCAGATCCCAGCTTATGGATCATCAAGAATACAGCCAAAGGGAGAATGACTGGGCAAAGAAAGAACTAGCCACACAGACAAACAAGGATGGAGGATGCTACCAATCACAGACCATCCTTTGTACAAGTCTGGGAAGGTGACTGGTTACAGATGTCCACACAACCACCCACCTAGAGGCCATGAAAACTGCTGAACTTCTCAGACCCAGGTATTACCTTTCAAATTTGGGGAGCCTTGTTAAAGACATCACCTTTAGACATGCCACCTGTGCTCAGATAAACCCCAGAGTGGGACTGGAGGAAATGGGCTTAGGGACTTGGAGTTGGGCTTATAGAAATCAGGTGGATTTGGTGGATGGGTGGAATCCTACTCCACCCAAACAAGCCATGCCATTCCATAAGTAATGAAGTTCTTTGTCTCTGGCTTAGGAGCCTCATGCCTCGAACCTCCACAACACTCATGGACACATCATCTGAAAGCTTGTGAGTAGCAAAAAATCTCAACTTTCCACAGTTTCTGAGCAGTCTCTCCTCTTTTGTCCTGACCATTACTCAGGAAGCATCAAAGGGAGGATGCTAGTTGTGGAACCTGGGAAAAGGTGAAAATAATAGAGTCAGAAATGTCTTGTTCCAGGGCTTGAAAGATGGCTCAGTGGTTAAGAGCACTTGTTGCTCTTGCAGGGAACCAGGGTGTTCACACCATCTGTAACTCTAGTTCCAAAGGATCCAAGACCCTATTCTGATCTCTGTGGATACCAGACACACATGTGGTACACATACGACTGAAACAAAAGCCTCTTGTACACATTAAATAAAAATAAGTAGCCAGGTAGTAGTGTCGCAGGCCTTTAATCCCAGCACTCGTGAGGCAGAGAAAGGCAGATCTCCATGAGTTCAAGGCCAGCCTTCTCTACAGAGTGAGTGCTAAGACAGGCTCCAAAGCTACACAGACAAACTCAAAAATAAACAAATAAATGAATAAATAAATAAATAGTCTAAAAACAAGTTGAATTTTGAGAGCCTTTAATTGTGAGGAGAGATAAAGTTCCATCGGAGGCTTGACTATCAGGTTACCACTAACTGTCAGGAAAAATGGGCTCCCATCGTCCCAATGTGAATATACAAAAGCCAACAGAACCTGCATCTGTGGCTTCATAGACCACAGCATCTGGCATGAGTTGATGGATCAGAATAGAACCTGAAAAATGTCAACAGGGTGAGGCACCAGCTCCAGGAAGGTCAAGGGTGCAACACCATGGGTGCTGGAATCAGTTGAGGGTACTGTTCTCTGAAACTTAGTCAGCCTTGAGAGGACAGGAAGGGCAGACAGTTGGAAGACATGACCAAAGTGTAGCTCTGCACAGTTTCATCAACATTACAGGGATTTCCAGGACAAAAGCAACCCACCCCAGAGGCATCCCTGAAACAAGATGCGAATCTGCTGTGCACAGCCACTTCCCGGAACATAGCAGGAGAGCACAACCACTTCCTGGGCACACCAGGAGAGCACAGCCACTTCCTGTAGCATAACAGGAGATCACAGACACTTCTGGGGCACACCAGGAGAGTATGTCCTTGGCATGAAGGAAGCAGCAGATCTCAGCTCAGGGTCCACCAGCAAGAGACACATCCAATTGTGGACTACACACAGAAAATCCGAGAAATGCAAGCAGATGTGATTAGTAGACAAGATCTTGTGGCAACTTAGATACATCACAAAAGCAAAGGAGGTGAAGTGTGCCCTGGCCACAGGAACAGGAAAGAAACAAAGGAGGCAGAGTCTGCATGGCTAAACAGAAAGCAGAACTGCTAATGCATGCCTGCATGTGTGTGGGGGTGTGTGTTTTCAATAAATTCAAGGAAAAAAACTAGGCAGCCTGTAAATTATGCTTTAATAAGGATCCTTAACTGGGCATTGGTGGCACACACCTTTAATTGCAGCACTCAGGAGGCAGAAGCAGGCAGATCTCTGTGAGTTTGAGACAAGCCCGGTCTACAGAGAGAGTTCCAGGACTGTGTCCAAAGCTGCAGAGAAACTCTGTCTCGAAAAACAAACAAACAAAAACATAAAAAGGATTCTTTGTGAGCTGAGCATGGTGGCCTGTTCCTGTAATCCCAGCACCAGAGGCATAAACCAAATGAGAATCTCAGGCTATCATGGGCCAAGCAGGAAGAATTGAAAAACTTGAATACAAGAAACTTGGAAACACCCTGTATACCTTTAGATATAAATGGTTGGGTGTCTCTGGTTTGGCCACACTGTGCAACACCACTCAGAAGGAACAAACTCCTGAGACATAGGGCGGTGACATGGATGGATCTCCAGAGAATTGTGGCTGTGAACAAGGCGGTCTCTGAGCTTACACAGCCTGGGCATGGTAGGGAAGGCCTCTAACTCCAGCATTTAGAGGGCTCCAGGTCAGCTTGGACTCCATGGCAAGGTCCTATCTCAAAAACAAACAGAAAGGACACTTTGAGCAATTGAACCCCTTCTTAAAAACTCTCAAAGTCCAATCATACGTACATATGGTCTTTCAGTTGACCTCAGCCAAAGCAACACTTGTAAGGTTCTTCAATGTATTAGATCATCTTTGTTTTTCTCCCTGACCAAAACTCCAGCCTGAGGATGTCATTTGGGATCCTTTTGTCTATGAGACACAGACAAAGAAGAAAAAGGGAGGAGAAGCAGCTCCCTTCTTCTCATAGCTGAATAAAACCTCCGACAGATTGCCCAGGGCTCACATCAGTAAAGGGGGGAAAGAACAGCATGCTTAGCTGAGTCTAGAAAGCTCATCATTAGTACCCTGCCACTACCCACCCATGTGTCAGTTATTCACACACTTGAAGGGCACAACTTAATTTAGTATTCTTCACACAAGTTACCAGCATTGCCATGAGCTAGGTTTAGGATATCCTCATCATTCCAAATAGAAACTCATTATCAGTCACTTTCCTAAAAATTTTACACAAACATCACGCACACACACACACACACACACACACACACACATATATGTATGTATATATATTCACACATGCATACACACATACACACCATATATGCACACATAACACAGCTACAGTACACTCAAACATATACATGCACATATGTAGGCATTCACACTTACTTACACATACACACTGCTGCATATGCACATTGGTATACAGATACACACATACTACACACCCATTTACACATACATATACACATGTGCCTACACATTCACACAGATACAATACAGTCAAACACATGTGCACACATACACATACCACATATGCACATTGGTATACAGATACACATGAATGCATACACTTACACACCCATTTACACATGTATACACAAGTACCTACACATGCACACAGATACAATACAGTCAAACACATGTGCAAACATACACAATGATAGACAGATATACATGGGCACACATCATCAGTCCTTAGAAAAGCACCATATACTTACTGTCCCTGGAGATTTTGTTCTTTTGGACAATGCAGGTGAAGAGAACCATGGGTGTGGCCTGAATATTGACTGTATTCACTAGTGGGATGTTCTCATTGAGGGATTGTTATAGTAGTGTTGTAGCATATAGTGCCTCATCCTTTTCTATTACTTACAAGACCCCCACTGCACTGGTAGACATATTATTCCCCTCATTCATCATTTGGTGATTATGTAATCCATTTCTACTTTTTGGCTATTAAGAATAATACTTCTTGGGGGCTGGAGAGATGACTCAGAGGTTAAGAGCACTGACCGCTCTTCCAGAGGTCCTGAGTTCAATTCCCAGTAACCACATGGTGGCTCACAACCACCGGTTATGAGATCTGGTGCCCTCTTCTAGTGTGCAGATATACATGGAAGCAGAATGTTGGATACATAATAAATAAATAAAATATTTTAAAAAAAGAATAATACTTCTGGAGCTAGAGAGATTGACTCAGTAGTTAGCATTTCTTGCTCCTGCAGTGGCCTAGAGTTCAGTTCTTGGGGGTTGAGTTCCAAGCATTCACCTGGTGTCTTGACAACATGCCACAAATGTACGGTGGAATTTTGTTTATGATCTAATAAATCTTGCCTGGAGATCAGAATGCAAAGCTAGCCACACTAGCTAGCCATAGAGGCCAGGCAGTGGTGGCACACACCTTTAATCCCAGCATTAGAGACACAGAGGTAGGCGGATCTCTGTGAATTCAAGACCACCCTGGGCTACACGAAACTGATCCAGTCCAAAAGAGAAACAGAACTCACACAAAGGTGATCTCAGCACTTGGGATCCCACGCCTTTTATCCCAGCACTAGAAAGGAATGTATAAGGTAGAAGACAGGAGCTCAGTGCCGTTTGAGGAGCAGTGAAGTCTGGAGAAGGAGTCTGAGGACAGGTCGCCCCTTTGGTCTGAGGTAGAGGTAAGAGCTAGTGCCTGGCTACTTTGCTTCTCTGATCTTCAGGCAAGCTGTATTTGTTATATCATAAACAAAATATCACCACAGCCTTGTTCTGGCTCCTAAGGGCCCAAGGGGTGCACATCATGCACATGCATATATACAAGCAAACACTCATACACATAAAATAAAAATAAGTAATGCTTAGAAAGACTACTGCTAAGAACATCCCTGTAGAAGCTAGAGTGAACTTATCTACTACCTCAAATAATTCCTGCTTCCTTGCAATGAAAACATTTAAAATCTTGAGTTCTTTGAAATACATGTGTGCTACCACCTACAGTCCCCTTTAGGTATGTAAGGAAGCCAGCACTTGGTGCTGATCTGACTGTAACTCCGACTGGTTACATCATCAGTCAGTATTTCTTCCCTCCTGTCCTCTCAGCCCTTTGGCTAAGGTCCAGTGCACTATCTGTCCTTAGGTTGTCTTTGGGACAGCTGTCATTCTGGAGGGCTGGAAGTGGAGTTTTGACTTATAATTCCCTAATGACTAACAAGGAGCATCTCCCATTGTTAAGTGGCCATGCTTAGCTCTTCTTTCAACATGTGTCTGTTCAAACTTTTTTGTTGTTTTCATTTTTCATTATTATTGTTAGCTGATGAGAGTTCTTTACATGTTATGGACATCAGCTTCTTATAAGACAAGTGATTTGTAACTACAATATTCTCTCCCATTCTGTAATCTGCCTTCTCACTTTCCTGATTTACACCACAAATGACTTTCATTTTTAGATTTTATATTTTACTTACTTTTTTTCCTATCTGTGCTTGTGCTTTGGTACCATGACTGAACTATGACTTACTTATGCATTTTCTTTGAAATGCTGAAGGGTTTTTTTTACCCTTACACATTGAGTTGACTTTGTGTACAAGGAGGTTTGATTGCCTTCTTCGGAGTGTGGATACCCACTTCCTCTAGTAGCACTGCTGGTCAAAGTGCTGCTCTTTCTCACATTGAGCTGTGTTAACTTTCAGCAGAAATAATTCCACTCCTCTACGGCCACAATCTGAGGGGACAGTCAGGACCATGAGGACCATGAGCTCAGTCTGCTCCCTTCACACAACCTCCAGGACTACTTCTTTTGTGGGACAAACATTTGTTAACAAATGCAAGAACTGCCTTAGCCTTGCTGAGCTCCTCGATAACTCAAACCACTTTTGTTTGCTACAAATATTCCGTGCTGTGAAGACTGCCACTGGCTCTTGTTGGGAAACTGGGCACTGATCTTCCTGTCTTACCCATGACCTCTCCCAATAAATGAATTTATTAATTTCCACGAATTGTTATGGCTGGTGGGAGGTGTGTGACTGGAAAGTACAGGCTGCCAGGAGAAGGCCACAGAGCTTGTCCTCCTGACTTCAGAATTGCCTTGGCCCCTGTGAAGCTGTGTTAGCCCTCGACCTTCCACCTTAGTGCCCAGAAGACCAAGGGCACACCCGTGCCTTTTAAGCCACACTTATTATGGAATTTTTAAGACATCAAATGAAATTTTTGCCTTGAGGGTGATTCAGAGAAAACTAGAGCTGGAGAAGATGGTGAATAAAAACAGAATTCAATCAGTACTATAGCAACAGGGGGTGGGGGGAAACCTTGGTGGAAACACCATAGTTTGGAAAGTGGGGTCCTTTCCAAAATAGAATGCCCACAGTCTTACTAGAGACATGGCAAAGAGGCCAGATCTCCCATGGAAATGAAGCAGGTGATCAGAGACATGGGGTGGGAGAATGTGGCCACACCAAGTTTTCTGGATTCAATTGTGTGATACAGAGTTGACACAGAACTCAAAAAGCCAAAGCCCAGTGTGGGAGAGGACAGAGGAGGCTGACAAAAGTTTGGTGAGGGAGAGAGCTGCTGCAGCCACGTCAAGTGACTGCTGAACTCACAGCCCACATAAAAGTGCTGGAGGATAAGGCTGGTAGGTCCCTACAACCTACTGACCAACCTATCTAGCCGACTTGGTGACTTCCGGGATGGTGAAAAACAACCCTGTCTTGAAAAAACAAGGTAGACAGT
This sequence comes from Cricetulus griseus, assembly GCF_003668045.3. Classification (NCBI taxonomy): domain Eukaryota; kingdom Metazoa; phylum Chordata; class Mammalia; order Rodentia; family Cricetidae; genus Cricetulus; species Cricetulus griseus. The sequence continues at coordinate 158,017,951 of NC_048595.1, forward strand.
GCCTGGGGAACAACAACTGAAGTTGTCCCCTAATTGCCACATACATAGACACACATGTACCTGAATGTACACACACACACACACACACACACACACACACACACACACACACACACTTAATGCAAAGTCTAGCCTTGTGATGTGGATCTCCAGAAAGGACAGTTATTGGCTTTTCAGAAAGGCCAGACACAATCTATAATGATGGGTTATCATTACCATACAGAGAGCAACACCTACTTCATCCTGAGCTGATCTTCTATACTGGCATTGCTCATTCATACTCCTCAGTCTCAGGAAACAGCATGCACACACCATCCACCAGTCCTCAGCATACCCTGAAGACACATCTTAGGTACATATCACATCATCCAAACCCTGCCCCCAGACAGTGTGGCAGACGCTGTCTGCTCCTCCCTAGATAGGGATACGAGTAGTCATACAATCCCAGGATCTTGAGTCTGAATGAGTAAAGATTAAGGAAAATCTTCTGTAAAGAAGAGACATTGGGGGCCAGAGAATCAGGAGACTTGGGCGGCCAGCTAACAGGCATAACACAGAGCTATCTATAAGGATATGGGTCCTGCCAATGTCTTCAGTTGAAATCACTTGTTTGAATCAGTTTTCATTCAGTCACAATTTGGTGCATTAGGTAAGGGATCGGCTTCCATTGTAGAATTCTATTGCCAGCCCTGAAAAGTTAATCAATTACTTGTTTGGTGGCTTTGCTGATAGTTACTTGATCTGCTATTTCATGCATGCCACTGTCTTATCCAAACTTCGGAGCTGATGTGTTGATGATGAATGTTGAGTACAAGATGAGACAGTGATGAGTTCAGTTTCACAGCTTCAAAAAATCTGTATCCAGGAGCTGGAGAGATAGCTCAGCACTGAAGGCCACATGATGGCTCACAGCCAGCTGTAACTCCACATCCAGAACATTTGCCCTCTTTGGGCCTCCATGGGCACCAGGCACATAGGTGCTGCAGAAAGGTACACAGACATATAAGTGGGCAAAACACACATAAAATTAAAGTATCATTTATCTTTATTAGTTATTTGTTTATGGTTTTTAGGATGGGGTTTCTCTGTTTAGCAGCCCTAGCAGTCCTGGAACTTACTTTGTGGATTAAACTTGCCTTAAACTCAGAGATCCACCTGCCTTAGCCTCCCAAGTACTGGGATTAAAGGTGTACACCACCACACCAGGCTAAATCACTTATGAAATATATATCAAAACATAATCTCCCCAAGAAGAAAATTTAAAAACCAACAATTTTCTACTACCTTGTTAGGACATAAGAGACATCCTATAGTAGTGCCCACTGATGGAGCACATTACATAAGAATTCTACTGACCTTTATCCCCTTGGATCATTTTGACATTGTTCAGAGTCTTCCAGCTTGCATCACCCGGGACCCAGGTGCTCAGCTACCTTTACAGGGTCCCTAGACTGTCTCTCTCAGCCATTATTTCTCTCCCTGCAGCTGCACTCCAGAGACTGCTTCTGTGGACCACCAGGAATTTCCTGTGATAGAATATCAGAAAGCTACTGGTGACTCGGAGGAGGTGACTTCACAGGGCAAAAGGTCCCTTTCTACAATAAACATTCTCAGTGTGGCCATGTCGGAGACTTCCCACACAGACCCCACGCCTAACAGCCACTTGTCATCTTGACACCAGCCAAGCATCCAGAGAAAGAAATGAAACCATTTGTGAAAGACTGTCTTCATGTTCTAACAGTACCTGCTTCGGGGGGGGGGGGGGGTCTGGATAGGTTATCTTTATGCAAACCAAAAAAAGCAGTGAATTGTGGTGGCTCACACCTGTAATCCCAGCATTCAGGAGGTCAAAGCAAGGCAGATGCTGTGAGTTTAAGAATCACCTGCCTATAAAAAGTGGGGAGACAGAGGAAAGAAAACAAACCCAAAGGGGGGTTACCTTAAAATAATTTTTTAAAAAGACAAAGGATCTCTCTCTCTCTCTCTCTCTCTCTCTCTCTCTCTCTCTCTCTCTCTCTCTCTCTCTGTGTGTGTGTGTGTGTGTGTGTGTGTGTGTGTGTGTGTGTTGCTGGGAATCAAACCCAGAGCCTCAACATGCTCAACATGTTTTCCAAGACGTAGCTGGGGTCCCAACGGCAGCCACCAATTCACACTTCCAAGTGCAGGATGAAGGCTGTGCAGAGAGCTTGAAGCCCTTAAGCATCCCAAGGATGGAAGCAGACACATGGCTTCTACAGCTGACCCTCTGAAAGCCAGTCGACAAGGACAGTAGCCAGACGTGAGATTGCAGCTGGTCTGCACTGGGACACCTGTGATCCTGTTTGCATGGAATGGAGCCTGTTCCTAGGGCAGGGAAGCCAGCTTGGAGCCCTCACCCACAGAGACGAAGCAACCCCTTCCACATCCAAGTCACCACTGTATTTTGAAAGAATCCTAGGTTTTCAATGTCTCCATTCAGGAGCCCTAGAAGGTAGATCTGTCCATGGGGGAAGGAAGAACGAATAGGCAGACAGGTTTGGGTACAGAAGTCACACTTAGATGCTTGCTTTTCAGCAGGGACTGCGGCACTGGCACTCTGGTGGACTAGAACTCACTATGTAGACCAGGCTGGCCTCAAGCCCATAGAGATCCATTTGCCCCGAGTGCTCACAAGCTTACCCCTCCCATGTGTGGCGGCCCACCTCCTGAGGCTGTTGTACTTCACCCACCTTCCCTCCTGGAGTGCATGCATTCATCCATTGCTTGGCCATCCAGTCTCCTACCATGACCCAAGCATTGTGAATTAACTCCTGTAAGTCATACTTCTAGGTGTGCAGTGGCTCCAGATTCTCTCTTGGACGTACATATGACACAGAGACACTGGCCTTGAGATGGATGCTGGAGTAGCAGTGCTGACAGCCCATTTCTGGCTGAGTGAGAACAGGACACTTAGTCTTTCAGGACCCACACCCTTAAGTATCATTTGCAAAATAAGAGTACAATTCGAGGATCCTCCAGGCTGGAAAACTTCAAATCAAGATGATGTCTGAGCATTTACTTAGTGCCAGGTGTAAAAAGACCTGTGGAGCCGCGCTGTGGTGGCGCACGCCTTTTAATCCCGGCACTCGGGAGGCGGAGGCAGGAGGCTTTTTGTGAGTTCGAGACCAGCCTGGTCCTAGTTCCAGGACAGCCTCCAATCTCGAAGGGGAAAAAACAAACAAACAAACAAACAAACAAACAAACAAACAAACAAACTGTGGATTTGGCGCGTTAGGAAAGGTAGATTGAACAAGTAATTATAACAACAAACTTCCAAGTGTCTTGATTAGTGAAAAACAACTTTAGTGCGCTAAAGATGAGTATAGCCGTCTGGGTAGCATAACGGCCTAAACCTTCCCATCTCCACAGCAGCCATCTGCTTGGCTCAGGAGCGGGAACCAGAGCACTTACAGAAGACACGGGAGCCTCGGGAGGATATCTGCAGCACATGCAGAAAACACCTGAGCCTCGGGAGCATCTCTGCAGCATATGAGTCTTGGGAGCATCTCCGCAGTACTGTCAGGACAAGGCACCCATCAGGCCCCTGGGTCTTTCCTTCCTCCCACAGAGCTCATTCGTTCTCAACGTATTGAAGCCCCAGAGTGTCCTTCATCTTATAGTACCTGGTGTCTTCCTCGAAACAGAAATGGATGCCAGCAGGTGAAGGGGAAAGCATGCTCTGAGCCACTCAGATGCTCTGGGTAGGCTGAGGAACCAAGCAGAGGTAAGGGCGGGAAACATAGACAACACACACGGTGGAGCCTGGCACCGTGTGTACACAGGACACTTCAGACACAGGCACTTCGGTCACGCTGCTTTAGCTCATCTCAACTCCACGGGCTCATAGCTAGTCAGCCTGAGGGTGTTTCCCTGAGTGTGTAACTGACTTTTTAAATGCTACATACTGACAAGTCTAAGATAAGGTAAGATTGCGGGCACCCTGAGCTGAGCATGGAGACACATGTACGGAGCTCAGCCCTCCGGAAGGAAGAAAAGGGCAGAAAGGCAGGGTTCCAGACCAGCCTGGACTAGTTAGTGAGCTCAAGGTCAGGCTGAGCTACATAGTAAGACCCTGCCTTGAATAAATAAAATAAAACAAGTAATACATTGTCAATTTTAGGTTATATTCATGTCCTGTGACACATGAAGAAGACACTGCTAATTGATACTACGACAATGATTTCTTGCTTTAAATTTTTGTTTTGTGGATCATTAAAATCCCTCTATACTCTGGGACTGATACTTGGAATTGAACTTATGACCTTGTGCCTGCTAGGCAAGGGCTTTACCACTGAGCTACACATACCTCTTTTTACTTTTTTTTTTTTTTGAAATAGGGCCTCAGTACGTTTCCTAGGCTGGCCTTGAGTTTTCATTCCTCCTGCCTCAGACTCTCAAGTAGCCAGAATGACCAGTCTGCATCACCAAGACTGAATAAAATGCTTATTAGGTTTGACTTAGCTATAGATATATCATATCATGCTTATACAGATACAGATGGAAGAAAACAGGTCACGTGTCCCTTACCAGATGAGCTCAAAACTAAAAGTGTTCAGAATTTCAAGATATTGTCAGATTTGGAGATACGTAATGAGAGATGCTCCGGAGGAAATAAAAGTCTAAGCACATCCATACTTAAACACAGAAATTTAAGATAATTATATTTATACATTTTTTTTGTGGGGGGGAGTCAAGACAGGGTTTCTCTGTGGCTTTGGAGGCTGTCCTGGAACTAGCTCTTGTAGACCAGGCTGGTCTCAAACTCACAGAGATCTGCTTGCCTCCACCTCCTGAGTGCTGGGATTAAAGGCATGTGCCACCTCTGCCCAGCTTATATAATATTTTTAATGATCTTATATATAAAGCAATTTTTCAAGTGTGGAATTTTTTACTGATGCCATCATTCAGAAAGTTTCAGGCTTTGGAGTGTGTCATATATGACTTTAAGATTAGGAATGTTCAAACTTATTTTCAAATGTAAATGAATGGCTGGATGTGGCGGTGAAAGCCTTTACTCCAAGCACTCGGGGCAAATGGAACTCTATGGGCTTGAGGCCAGCCTGGTCTACATAGTGAGTTCTAGTCCATCCAGATCGAGGAGTGAGACAAGAAAAGGGGAGAGAGAGAGCATGAGAGAGAAGGGGAGAGGGAGAAAGAGGGTTATGAGCATGGTGGTACACCTGCAGTCTCAACTACTTAAGAAGCTAACGTGGAAAGGGCTCTGTCAGCCTGGCAATGTGGCAGGGATCCCTGCAAGAAAAACAGAAGAAATGGAGTGGGAAAAGGAAACAAGAAGAGAGAACCCTTCTCCAGTCAGGGTCTACCTTGCCTGTCAACACACCCCTCGTCCACTCAGGTTTCCACAGGCAAGGGTGCTGCTCTCTGGGCCGTCTCTACCACTGGGCTCCAAATATGTGACCCCATGCTGGACAAAGTGGCCCATCACTCAGGAGGCAGAGTGAGCTTGAACCCAGCCTGGTCTACACAGCAATTCCTGGCCAGCCAGAGTTAGAATGAAACCTTGCCTCCCTCAACTATTTTCCCCAGACTTTCCCGAAGCCTTGGCAGCCTCTGTGTGAGATGTTGCTTGCTTCCCTCCACCTGGAGTGTCTAGGAGCTTTTAGAATACAGCGGCATCATGCCCAAATGGCCTGTGAGAGTCTTCTGGTTTTGTTTTCATCTGAAGCAGCAAATGTGTGTGGGTGTCTTCTATGTTAACAGGAAGACAACTAAGTACCCTGGGAAGTGGTCATCTGCCCACTGGGCTCATTACAAGATGCTCCCCAGAGAAAAGCTAATAATGGGCAAGTGCTCTAAACAGCCCCAGAAGGCTGTGGTGGGACTGAGAGCATTTAAAGATCATATAAAGGAGACTGGGACCAGCATATTGGCAAGCATTAAAAGTCAGTAATTTGATTTTCTTTAAAAATATTTTTTGAGACAGGGTCTCACTTGGAACTCACTCTGTAGTTCCAGAACCCACTGAGTCCAGAAGTGGGTGTCATATCCCCTTGAGATGGAGTTACAGGTGGCTCTGAGCCACCTGAGGTGGGTGCTGGGAGTTGAACTGACGTCTCCCTCAAGAGTAGCAAGTACTCTCAACCACAGAGCCATTTCTCCAGCTCAGTTATTTGGCTTTGCTTGTAATAAATTGAGTATCTAGAGAATGCTGAGACTTTGATATCTAGTTTTGGAGACTAGGTGGTCTGTGAGTACAGTGTACCATCACTGCACAAAAGCTGTAAAAGTAACTTAGAGCTCAGGAAGACCAAGAAGAGCGGGCAAAGGTGCCAGGTGACCTTTCTTAGGTTCTGCCCAAGAGCCCGAAGATCTGCTCTTTTTTTGACAGTGGCTGTCCATGTTCAGAGACACAGAGCTGAGCTAAGACCCAGATCTGCTCAGTGAGTTGCCACACACAGGACAGGACACATTCCTTACGGTTCAGTGAGAATGTCTAAATAGCCTTTGTCTTTCTTCACTTTCTCCACCTCTAACAAATTAGTGTGGTTATTATTAAACACTGTACTTAGGAGCCAGAAGCAGTCCCATTGGTTTTCTTTTGTGTTGTGATAGGATTTGGAACACTGAGTTCTAGTTCTGATCTTGATAGGACCACACATTTCTCACCTCGGAAGAGCCAGGCAGGAGGTGGGAAAAGGTTCTCCCCAGAATAAGAAGTAGAACAAAGAGAAGGGCATGCTCTCCCCGTTAACACGAGTTCTCAGAAAGCCATGGCTCTGCTGAGTGTGAGGTTACCAGATGGAAACTTTTTACATCACTATCTTTGTTGAATACCATGTCTAATAACACAAGACATTGTGCTTCCCTTCACCCCCCCCCCATCCTTGTTGATGAAGCTTGATAGTTCTGCCAGTTTTTTCTTCTAGTTTTTGAAAGCAGAACATTTGTTTCCAACAGATCAATGGAGCCTTCATGATGACCTGATTCTGCCCAGCAGCACCCTCTCGGTTTCAGATACTGTTCCTTCCAGGAATCCACATCTGAATCTGTCACATACGTGCCTCTTTAGCCCAGTCCTGGTGGTGCACTCTAGTTCTACTTCTGCCTGAGCTTGGTAGGGTAGCTATGCTTACTGCAGGTCCACGACTTCTGAAGGTAGAAAGCTGTAGAGCCACAGCAATCTCATGCATGCATGTCATTTCAATGTTTTCTAAACAGTGGTATCCTCTTTGGCATCTTACTTCTGCAGATGAGACTGAAACAACCAGCAGAAACTTGGAGTTTCTAAAGGAACAATCTAAGCACTGTTTTTGAAATCTCAGTTTGGCAAGTGCAAGGCTGCAGAGACAGCTCAACACAGCTTCAGTTCTCATGTGCTCCAGGAGGCAGGCATGCAGAAGCCGGAGGCACTTGTTCCAGTTTTCAGTATTAGCAACGTCACGTGTAGCTTAGAAGATGACTTTGGGCCAAAAGATGTAAGGGTTCTAAATTGTTGAAAATACTCTCAAGTATTACTTCAAGGTTGTACAAAACACAGTCCTGAAAAAAACATTACAGGAGAGTGCCTGCCATTCTCAGCACCTGGAGCTTTGATGCTAGGTTTAACATGGGTGTGCCTCTTCCTGCTGAGTGGTCCCTCTCTGGATTTCTCATTTCTCCCTCTGAGTGTTCCATCCACCCACAATCCTAGGGAACTCACAACAGGAACCCTAGGTTCCTCCCTGAGGACTGAGGGAGGCCCACAGGCTGGTGGAAGAAACAGGGACATTTGGCTTGACACAAGCTCAGAAAAATTGCCACTAAAACCTAGAGATGGGAGTGCTTGGCATCTTACTTCTGTGCAGCCCACCCCCCCACCCCACCCCCCATAACAGTAATAGCCTGAGGCATAGGAGCAAGGCTTGAGGGGCTTGTCACTGTATATCCTGTTGCTGCTTTTGCTTGGCGCTCCCTGTAGCTGTAGGCTTGAAGTCTCAATTTATACATTTGTTTATTCTGAAGGAAAGAAGCAGGAAGTTCATTTTACCAGTGACCCTGACTAGATGTCTTTGATGCTGATGTTTAACAGGCTGAAGGTTCAGCAGTTTATTTATATCATTACACAATGACGCCATCCTTGTTATAGTTTCCACATCTCTTTAATGAGTGTGCTCCCTGAAATCAGTCCACACACAAACACAGTTTAAAGCAAGTGTTTCTCAGCTTGGCTTACTTTCTTTTCTTTTTTTTTATTGCAGCTTCACCCCAATCTATAATACAAGTAGTGAGATATTATTCTCAAATATTTTACCTGGACTTGTAGAATAATCTGTTGTTTCAAGAGTTTTGCCTGTTGGTTTTGTGTTGTTTGTTTTAATTGTTTTTATTATAATGGAGGAAATTGTAAACCCTTTTCTCCATAATAGTGTATCAGGAAAAATTTGCTTATTATATGTCACATTTTAAAATATTGTTTCTTTTTCTATTAAAAGCAAAATGCTTTGTCAATTTAAAAAGGTTAATTATAAAAACAATACAGGTCAGGCATAGTGGTACACACCTTTAATCCCAGCACTCCAGTGGCAGAGACAGTCTGTGTTCGAGGCCAGCCTGGTCTACAGGGTGAGTTCCAGGACAATCAGGGCTACACAGAGAAACCCTGTCTCCAAAAACAAATAAACAAAACAAAAAAACATGTACAGCAGAGTCTAAACAACCTAAGTATATGAAATTTTAGGAAATATTGCCACCTAGTGACCACTTGTGACACTGCAGTCATGTTAGCATGGTGCCTTGTTTTGTTTCCATACACTTTTATTAAACGCATGGTGTCTATTAACAGAGCTTTTTAACCTTTAATTGAAGTGTCTGGGAATCATTTTGAGAAAGATTCTTATTCAGGAGTTTGAGTGTGTGCCAGTCTTGGCACTCTAGTGCTGCTTTCTGCTTTGGTAGGGTAGCCATATCTACCACAGGTCCATTAACAGTGACAGGTGTGTACCTTATTTCGATGTTTTCCAACATCCAAGGCTGCAGAGGCCTCAGTTCAACATAGGTGCAGTTCCTTTGTCTCCAACAAACATTCTATATCAACAAGATCCCAGCTGCTGTCCCAAGACCAACTGAGTTGTGTGTGTGTGTGGGGGGGGGGTGCTTAATTTAATATGCATATGGCAAAATGCAATGAGTATAGTCTATGGAGAAAGAAAGGTTTATCCACACATAAAGATAACTTTAGACTATTAAGGCTCTTTGACAGTATGCTTCAGTGGTAGAGATCTTCCCTAACATGTGGGCTGTGAATTGAGCCCCAGAACCACACATTAAAAAGTAATTCACAGCCAGGTGGTGGCACACACCTTTAATCCCAGCACTTGGGAGGCAGAGGCAGGTGGATCTCTGTGAGTTCAAGGCCAGTCTGGTCTAGAGTGAGTTCCAAAGGCTACACAGAGAAACCCTGTCTCAAAAAAACAAAAGAAAAAAAAAGGGGGCAGGGATTGACAAGTTAAACTCTTTTTCTGCCTTCCTACATGACATTGATTTAAATGAATCAGGGATGTTGAATTAACTGTTGTGAAAGCCCACCTAACCTTCCTTGAATGTTTAACCTCTACTCTTTTAATCAGGCTCTAAGAACTTATCCACTTACTCCTTCATTCCCTGCCTTAGTTTTATTTGTTTTTGGTACAGGGTTTCCCTACCTAGCTCTGGCTGTCCTGTAACTCACTATGTAGACCAGGCTGGCCTTGAACTTACAGAGATCCACTTGCCTCTATCTCCCAAATGCTGGGATAAAGGTGTTCGCTACCATGCCCAGCTTCCTGCCTTACTTTTTGAAACAGCCCTAAATTCTGGATTCTGTTTACCTCTTAGTGACTGGCATAGATCAAATGATAAAGAATGTCCAGCCTAATGGTCTGGGGAGATCACTTTACTGAGCAGGAATGAAAACAGAGGCCAGTGGGCACTGAGACTCACCTCCAACTGTGTCCCAGGGAGACTCCAGTACCCAGAGTGTTAGTACCCCCTCTGCAATTCTGCATCATTCTTCCCTGAATAAGTCCTTTTAACTCTTTTATCTTGTGTCTGCGTGATGTGGGAGAAGTACCTCTGGAGTTGCCCTGTGTTCCATCCACCTTTTACATGGGTTCCAGGAATTGAACTCAGATCAGTAGGTGTCACTGAAAAACATCTTTATGCACTGAGCCATCTCACTAGCCCTGTGTAATTTGCTGGTGGATGTCAGCCAGGCTTAGTGAGGCATGTTTGTAATACTAGCCCTCCAGAGGCTGGGACAGGATCAAGATCATGTCCAGTTTAGGCTCTATAGAAAGACCTTTTCTTGCCTGGCGTTGGTGGTGCACACCTTTAATCCCAGCACTCAGGAGGCAGAGGCAGGTGGATCTCTGTGAGTTTGAAGCCAGCCTGGTCTCCAGAGTGAGTGCCAAGATAGGCTCCAAAACTACACAGAGAAACCCTATGTCGGGGGTGGGGGGGTGAAGACCTTTTCTTTTTTTTGTTGTTTTGTTTTGTTTGGCTAACTGCCTTCTATTTCTTCCTGTTTTTATGTTAAAATATGTCAGAGTGTTTTATTGCCTTTATCTTTACTACATTTTTCCTTTTTTACTTCTATTTATTTATTTTAATCGAGACAGGGTTTCTATGTTTAGCCTTGGCTGTTCTGGAACTCACTCTGTAGACCAGGCAGGCCTTGAACTCAGAGATCTGCCTTCCTCTGCCTCCTGGGTGCTGGGATTAAAGGTGTGCACCACCACTACACAGCTTTTTTTTTTTCATTTTTTTTTGTTTATTTATTTATTGTGTATATAGGGTTCCACCTGCATGGATGCCTGTAGGCCAGAAGAGGGCACCAGATGTCACAGATGGTTGTCTGCCACCATGTGGTTGCTGGGAATTGAACTCAGGACTTCTGGAAGAGCAGCCAGTAGTCTTAACCGGTGAGCCATCTCTCCAGCCCAGAAAGACCTTTAATTAAAAAAAAAAAAAAAAAGTTCCCACACTTAGTGGGCATCTGTCCTTTAGCACAGTGGTTCACATGTCCCTTCTTGCATGCTCAGCACCAGCCCTAAGAAAGGTGCCGCTATTCACACCCTTCGGCTGGCAAGCCTGCTGGAGCTCAACAGTCCTGGCTAACCTGGCTTCCGAATCAAGGACCAACCCCCTTCAAAACTCCTTCCTTAAATATTTTGCTCCCTGGTTTCAACACTGGCTTGTGAATGTACACTCTGAGACTTCTCTGTATTCGTAATATATCAAAAGTAGGAGCTTGTCAGGTGTGTATCCTTAACATGCTGGTTGCTACTGTATATGTTTAGAAAACTTGAAAACAGCAACATCTAAAATAGAGATGATGGGATCAATACAGTTTCTGGGGAATCAAGGAAAGTCCGTGTGAAACCAGTTACTACAGCTTGGGATCTGACTGCCTTTCCTTCATGTTTTGTGGTCACCATCTATTTCTCATACAGAACTTGGGTGTGCTCTACTAGACCCAGGTTTGAATCCCTTTGAAAAGAAAGGCAAACCAGAGCATAGGACCGATTACTTTGGATTCTGCATATTGTGTTTTAATAGTTTGATTTTCCTAGTGCCTATGCCTCTGACGTGGCTGCTTTTCTAATTTCTGTGTCTCTGGCATTGTGTCTTGTGTGTACACTTGAGGACTGCTGAAGGTAGAAACTCATTAATATTTAATACCTGGAAGCTCCCCAAAGAATGTTCACATTTGGCCACGAGGGGGCAGCCTTGCCTACTTGGAAATAGTATCAACTCTGCCCCTGGAGAAACTGAGATGGAAACTGTCTCAAGTTTTTAAGTTTTCATATGAAGGTGTTTCAAAGGTAACTCCTGTTGGCACCTTGCCAGAGTTTGTCTAAGCAGAAAGCAACATTTCATTCTCAATTGCTACTCCAGGCAGGCAGCCACCAGTCTACCAATCAAGGGAGAGGACAAGAGATCTGTAACTGGCCAGTCAGGCTCTGCAAGATTTGCACAGTGAAATAGGGTCCCTGGCCCAAAAGGTTTAGAGTGCAATAGAGGATCCCAGCATTTGGCTCATGGGCCACAGTGGCAGATGAGCAAGCTCACAATGAAAGGAGAGCAAAGCTTCGAGAGCAGGGCCATCAGCCAGGTGGGAGGCTATTCTTATGTCCTTGAACATGCCAAACCGTAGAAGAACTAAGCTCTCCACCAGAACACTGGACCTGATGGCTGTGCTGTGGCTTCAACCCTCTGCATTCTGAATGGAAGAGGCTCGGTAGATGTACTAAACCTACCAAATAGATGCAAATCCTAACCAGCCCAACACCGGCCATGCCTGGGCTCCTGTCCTGTGGAGATCCATCACATTCCAGGTTGAAATTTGGATTCAGGGTGGATTTTCCCTTCCGTTAGGAACACATGAATATCTCCCTAGCTTTCTCATGCTAACCCTGAAGTATGATCACCTCTGAACCTGAGCCGTCCTTACTAACTCTGCCAAGATTTGGAAGCAAGAACATCAAGCCTTCGGGATGACTGTGCAGTCCTGTGACGTTTCATAAAGCAACCCTTAATCCTAACTTTAAACAAAATCCCTTGGCAACACTTTTTAAAGTTATTTTAACATGTGCATAGCTTTAAAAATTCAAACAAAAATTCCATTATTGAAAATTAATTTCTTTTAAGTAAAAGTGAAAGCTTTTTTAAGAATTAATAAAAAGTAAATTCCTTTAAAAGGCTATTTTGATAGGGAGTACATGTGTGAGATGTCTATGCACATATGTGGGTGACTGCACCCATTTTCATATGTGCAGAGACCAAATGAGGATGTCTGGTGCCTGCACTACTCATTTCCACCTTTTCTCCTCTAGACATATCTCTCTCACTAGGCTGGTTCCCTGGAGCCTCAGATCTTCCTGGACTCACTCTTCACAGTGCAGGAGTCACAAGCATGTGTGTGCTGCCGTGGCTGCCTTTTTATATAGTGATCAAGTCAGAAATTTAACTTTATCATCAGGTTCTGCCTCTGCTATGCTGCCCCTTCAAAGTATTTCCTGCTAAAAGTAGTAAAGTCTGTCATGCATTTTCTTCTCATCAGTGAGATTCAAGCACGACTTACAAAAGGCTAAATACAGGCTATATGTAAATCTTAAGTTGAAAGAAGGGGCTGGAAAGATGACTCAGAGGTTAAGAGCAATGGCTGCTCTTCCAGAGTCCTGAGTTCAATTCCCAGCACCCACATGGTGGCTCATAACCAGCTATATAATGACCATTGCTGCCCTCTTCTGGTGTGCAGGTATACAGAGCATTAATAGACATAAAATAAATCTTTAGTCCAGTAGTGTTGGCACATGCCTTCAATCCCATCACTCGGGAGGCAGAGACAGGTGGATCTCTGCATTAGAGGCCAGCCTGAGGCTATGCAGGGGCTATGCAGAGACACAGAAAGAAATAAAGAAAAAAGAGGACAGGAGGTAGCATCCACAGGATAGCAGCTATTAAAGGATCAGAAGACACTAATTTACCAATACTTCAGGAGGCCTTACAAGGAAGGTCATGGGTTCCATGCCTTACAGACTACTTTCAATTCTCCTAATTGTTCTGTCCAGTTTGCTGTCAACTTGTCACAGAGTCATCTGACATGAATCTCAGTTAAGAAAATGCCTCCATGCCAGGTGTTGGTGGCGCACGCCTTTAATCCCAGCACTCGGGAGGCAGAGGCAGGAGGATCTCTGTGAGTTCGAGGCCAGCCTGGTCTCCAGAGCGAGTGCCAGGATAGGCTCCAAAGCTACACAGAGAAACCCTGTCTTGAAAAACAAAACAAAACAAAACAAAAAACAAAAAAGAAAAGAAAAGAAAAGGAAATGCCTCCATAAGATCCAGCTAGGCAAGCCTGTAGGGTATTAATGATTGATAGGAGAGGGCCTAGGACATAGTGGTTGCCTGGCAGTCCTGGGTTCTATAAGAAAGCAGGCTGAGCAAGCCAGTAAGCAACATCCCTCCATGGCCTTTGCATCAGCTCCTGCCTCCAGGTTCCAGCCCTGTTTGAATTCTTGTCCTGGTTTCCTTAAATGATGAAAAGTGCTGTGGAAGTGTAAGCCAAAAAAACTCCTTTCTTCCCAACATCATTGTGGTCAAGGTGTTCATTGTAACAGCAGTAATCCTAAGATTATCTGTATTTTAGCTTCCATTTCTCAAATGGTGAGAATGAGGCAGAGAATCAACTGCATGCCAAGTCCTACATCTGGTCCTACTTTAACTAGGGTTCAAGTGTTCCATCCAGACGGCTCTGCAGGTCCAGGCATGAAACAGGAGAGCTACACTGTGCCACCGTCTGCCTGCAGCAAGATCTCCAGAAAGACAACCCTTATGGGACTCCCATTAACACCAGAGCCCACTCTCTTCTACGCAAGGTCAAACAGGCAGTACTGTTGGCATTTGACACTTTCCACCCTGTAAAGGACCCTCTACTTTCCAAATAGTAACTTAAATTTAGAAAACAACAACAACAAAACAAAAAACAAAAAACAAAAACCAGAAACTCATAGCAATTTTTCCCCTCCAAGTTTAGAAATGGGGTGGGGGTTAGGGGCAGATGCTGTTCAGATGTCTTTTCTCAATAGCTTTTTTTATTATATGACTATCTTGTTTACATGTATGTAAGAGCACCACATGTGTGCCTGGTGCCCACAGAAGTCAAAAGAGACATTGGATCCCCTGGAATTGGAGATACAGGTAGTTGTCACCATGTGGGTGCTGGGAACTGCACTTGGATCCTCTTCAAGAACAAGTGCTCTTCTGGGCACTGCTAAGCCAACTCAACTCTCTAGCCTACAGCTTCCACTTGATACAAGGCCTCTCATTCCTGAGCCTGAAGCTCTCCATTTGGCTAAGTGGCTGCTGGGGAGCCTGCAGGGCTCTATCTGACTGCTCACCCTCCACACCCATGCTTACTGTTCACATGGTTCACACAGACTCTGGAGCGGAAGCACACAGTGCCCACTCAAGCCATCTCCCCAGTCCTAAAGTCGTTTGGGGTTTTTTGTTTTGCTTTTATGTTTAGACTTTTGGAGACAGTCTCACTTTGTAGACCAGGCTGGCCTTGAACTCAGATCCACCTTCGCTACCTTTTGGATGCTGGGATTAAAGGCATACACCACTATGCCTGGCCCTAAAAATCATTTTAAAACACAAATTAACTCAAGGGTTTTGGGGCTTGGCCACCACAACCCATGGGAGAAGAGCTGAAGCTACGTTTTGGGAAAGGACACATCTGAACTGAAACCTTACTGCTTTTTAAGGTAGATTCTCAAGTCATCAGAACCCTAGCACTACCATTTCCTCCCGGACACCTTTAAATGGCACTGGAGCTGGAGTATATGAGACGCATTGTATGAAACGTGCTGTTTTGGCTGAGAAAGAGCTGGGGGTCTACAGTATCACAACCCGGACACAGCTGTTTGTGACAAAGTCCCTGTCACCAAATAAACATTCTACCTCACCGAACATCTGTTTCCTGTTTTTATTCTTCCCTTTATCACTCTATCCCGATTTCCTTCCACCTGTAGGCCACCAAAGACAAGCAAAATGAAAAAAGGCCATGTTGGCTGTCAGCTCTCCTATGAATGTTGGGAGGGCAGTTAGTCATTCTGCTTGGAGGGATGGGGGAGGAGAGTCTAAGGCCCCTCAGAGCACATTCTGAGATGGAAGGCAGCAGTGTGGTCCCCCTTGAGGTGACTAATATCCTCTCTCACTTCCTGTGAAGAAGTTTTCCTGTGGAGGCAGTGTCTGAGCCCCACAATGGTAAATTGCATCACCAAAGGAAAGTCGTGCACAATAAGGCAAGGCAGTAACTTACCTAGGGCTACACACCAAACAGGATCTTTTATTTCCACACCCCATACACAGCTATAATACAGGATGTCTTTACATTTAAGGAAATTTATTTCTATGCAGATATAATCTGAGGTCAAAATTCTCCTCAGATCAAGGAAGCATCTGTGTCACTGGGGAGCTGCAGCTGGCGCTGGAGGCAGAGGGAGAGTAGAGTCTCCCAGCAGTGGCATGTGAAGCACTGGTGCACAGGAGGTTGAAAGACTGCAGAGTGCCTGCACACACTCACTCCTTGTTGCTTACAGACCGGCAGGGTCCTTCAGGTTAAGAAAGCTGAAGCAACCTGTCTGATGCACCCCACTTTAAACAGCATAAGGACATCAAGGCTGTTTAAATCCCTGAGCAGTGAAGTGCTCGGGAGTCTCTCTACAATAGATGCTGTATGCTGGGGTGCAGCTCAGCAGCCATGCTCAGCACACAAGCCCTGGACTGAACCTCCACTAACAAAAATAAATGACGTAAACCTGAGGCAAGAAGCGCTCCAACATTAGCAATAATCTATCCTTCCACTTAAACAGAACTAGCTCTGGGACCTCTGAGAAACAGGTGCAACAGCAGCAGAATGTGGATTTTTGGTCCTATTAGCCCTTCAACAGCTGGGCATGGAGGCAGAACTTCTGTAACCCCAGCACTAAGGAGGTAGAGGCAGAAGTTCCAGGTTGACCTCCACTACATGCCAAGTTTCAAACTATGCTGAACCACAAAACTAAAATACTTCAATATTACATCATGTTCAAAACAAGAACTTTTGTTCTGATACGAAGTTTTAAGAGCTTTTCCCAGCAATGACTTAAACAGAATAAAATGCACTCAATTTTTGAAGTTTTGGATGTCTTAGCCCTGAACAGCTGAGATCTCTCTCCATCCTGAAATGTATCAATTACTAACCCATAGGGACTCCCTTTGACAACTGAAACATTTTCTTTGTACCTGAGCATTCTGTGCAGTCTTCATTGCAATCCTATTATCTCTTTGCCTTAGATTATTCAAATGTACCTTCAAAAACAATTTTTTTTTTATTATGTATACAATGTTCTGGCTGCATGTCAGAAGAGGACACCAGCTCTCATTATGGATGGTTGTGAGCCACCATGTGGTTGCTGGGGATTGAACTCAGGACCTCTGGAAGAGTAGCCAGTCTTAACCTCTGAGCCATCTCCCCAATCCCTCAAATGTATCTTTTAAAATATCTAATACTGGAAGTATAAGATAGCTTTAAAGTGAAAATGTTTTTAAAAGCAGGTATATATTGCCAGGCAGTGGTAGTGTGTGCCTTGAAGCAGATAGTTCTGTGAATTTGGCCAGCCTGTTCTAAGACAGCCAGGGTTACACAAAGAAATCCTGTCTCAAGAAAACAGGGGAGAGAAAAAAAGCAGATACAGAAGACAATGCTTCCACAGACAGTTCCCTGGTTTTGTATCATTCCTCTGCAAAAAGATTATAATAAAGGCCAAGTATTGTGGACATGCCTAGGAAGGCAGACACAGGCAGATCTCAGTTTGAGGCCAGTTTGGTCTATATAGAGTTCTAGGCCATCCAGGGATTTAGTGAGGACCCCAACCCACAAAAGGATTGCTGAATTAATCAATTTACTGATAGTTATGTAAAGCACTGCACTCAACATTCCAGTTGTGCTAGGACGAAAGGCATGGGTCACTACCACCTCGCTTACTCGTCACTTTTAACAGGACTTTTCACCCAAGACCACCAGCTGCCACAAACTTCTAACCCCTTCAAACACAGGACTGTATTCAGGGTCAGGCCAATAGCAAACAACAGAAGCTTTATGTGGCAGCTTCTAACTTTGCTCAGGAAAAGCTGGCTCTATTTAGACCTCACTGTCAGAAAGGAGTTCAAAAAGAAGCAGCTGCCACCAACTGCCACAGAGCCTGGTAGCTCACCTGTGAGTTAGTGTTGCTTCATTCAAGCTTTGGGACTTGGAGTTTCCACTAGCAGAGCTAAAACCAACCAGGTCTCTGAAAAAATATAAACATGTTTTAAGAATTGATTTCAGCTGGGTGGTGGCGGCACATGCCTTTAATCCCAGAATTTGGGAGGCAGAAGCAGGTAGATTTCTGAGTTCAAGGCCAGTTGGTCTACAGAGTTCCAGGACAACCATGGATATACAGAGAAATCCTGTCTCAAAAGGGGAAAAAATGGATTTCAAATTCAATCACAGAAGTTGGTCTAAGGATGATTTTCCTTATCTCCGAGTTCTTACTAGAGTTTGTACCAAACACAACTACACAGTCCTGGATAAAAACTGAAACTCACTCTAGGCCCATGCATCACTTTATAAACTAGATCCCAGGTCAGCAAACATAAGGTATAAAAGTCAGTAAAACACACATTGCATGATTTATGAGTCTGGGGGTTTTATTTTAAGATAACCAGCTAGGAATCATTTTAACAGTGGGAGAATTATTATGAATTATTCAAGATCAATGTTTAATTGTTCAGCCAGGCATGGAGGCTCATGCCTGTAATCTCAACACATGGGAAGGATCAGGAATTCAAGGACAGTATGGGATGCACGTGACCATGCTTCATACAACCAAAAACTATAACCACTTCAAGTAAATTAAGCCTTTGCAAGATGTGGACACTTTCTCTTTGAAAAGCTCGTTAATTTCTGAATCTTTTACAGTAACTGAATTTAAGCTGGACACAGCAGTCCCACCTGCCAGGAAAGCTAGAGCTCAGGACTCAAGGCCAGCCTCAAAACCACCACCTAGAGCAAAATACAAACCCTAATTTCCATTTGTTTATATAGCTTATGTAACCATTGAATACGTTTTCTTAAACTGAAATGTCTTGAAGTATGAGACAAATTTTTATCAATTGGAACGCTTTCTTTAAGAGAAATGCTAATGGCTTGACCATTATCTATACTTACGAATGCTGGGAAAATTAATTCATGATCTTCCTTTCTCTAGCTCCACTGCTGATATGCTCCTTTAAGAATACTCAGCAGCTGTCCGTCATTCTGAGCATCCCAATCCCAGCAGGGACTCACTATCCTAACAGTGGGTAGCAGAGCTTCCCTGGGGATACTGAGTAAAAGAAGCCACAGCTCCTTAGCTCCCGCTCCCAGGCCCACTAATCAATCCTCTACTCTTGCCCTTCACTCTGACAAAAAGGGAAAGAAAGACCATGAAAAGACGGACAGTAAAAAATGTTTCAGCCAGGCAGTGGTGGTGCATGCCTTTAGTTCCCAGCACTCGGGAGGCAGAGGCAGGGGGATCTCTGTGAGTTCAAGGTCAGCCTGGTTTACAGAGTGAGTTCCAGAACAGCCAAGGCTACACAAAAAAACCCTGCCTCAAAACAAACAAACAAAAAACAAAAATGGGGGAAGGTGCTTTTAAGTAATTTTTTAAAAAATCACCTTCTTAAAGACCATCACCATTTGACTTTTTAAGGTGTACACCAGAAAGGTTCAGTTCCGATGCCTGGGATTTCACTTCAGATGTGACCACAATGATGTGGGGGATCAACCTGAGGACTTGAGACCCTCAAGAAGCCTCGTTGATTCAGCCTTAGTGGCTCTCAACCTGATTGCTTTACTGGAAGAGAGTTTAGGAGCTGTAATACTTGAGGAGATTCTCATCTGTAGGCTTTAGAATTTTCTTATCTGCCATATTCACCACCCAACCAGGAGCAAGACCAAAGAAAATCTGCCTTGGATCCTTCCGAGCGCTGAGCATTCTGAAAAGTTCATCTTTTGTGATATCGGGAAGAACGTAGCCATACTTCATGGCGAGTTCAAGTCTTGCTTGGGGAAACTTGGCAGGGTCAGCCAGGTACCCCCGGTTTTTTGCATCTGTGTAATAGGGCACCAGTGCTTCAGGTGGGAGCATTCGCTTTGGAATGGGCTGTCCCCGAAGAAAGAAAGGAACAGGCTTGCACAGGATTTCTAAAAAGAATTTTAAAAAAGAGATGTAAATACTGGCTCTATGCATAACTATGTTCAACATTATTAATTTACTGAGATGAGAACTGAATTCCAAGAACTTTTTAGTTAAATAGGCTTAAGTAATAAAATAGAAACAACTCCTCATAAAGATTTTTTATTTTCTCATTATTATCCTGTGTGCTGTGCTGCATATGGAGATCTGATAATAACTTTCAGGAGTTGGCTATCTCCTTCCACCATGGGATCAAACTCAGGTCGGACTTGCACATCATGGGTTCCTGCCTACTGAGCTAAGCCAGGCTGGAAAAGTCATTTTTAATAGTTTATAGTTTCAAAAAGGAAGACAGACAGAAAGGAGAGGGGAGGAGAAGGGAGTGAAGCAAGGTTAGTAAACACTTCAGATGAGCTAACACCCCTCTGAAAAAGTATTTTAACTTTTTTTAGTTTTAGTTATGTGTACACATTTATGTCTATGGAGGTATGTGTACATGAGTGCAATGTACAAGGGGGCCTCAAGGGGGCAGCTGTGAGCACAACAAAACCATTAAAAACTGGCAAACAGTGGGCAATACTAGATAAAGAAAGAAACTGACCACAGGATAGACTTACCCAGACTTCTTGGGTCATAGAAGGCTGTAGTAACAACACCACCATTTCTTTCAATCGCAGCAATGGCTAATTCTGAAGCCAACTGCACCTCAATATTCACTTTTGCTTGAAAAGTATCAGCACCCTGTCATAGTTAACACAAGGCCTGTTAGTCAATAGCTTAGCTGAAGGCAACCAGCACAAGGTCCATTTCCAGCTGTGCTATCCCCTCCAAAGAACCTGCAATCCTATCTCTAACTACCTTGGCTCAGGGTACACAATGCTTCACCAATTCTCAAGCCCTGAAAGTAGGAATGCCTGCCTGATTTCCATTTTCTGCCTTCAGTAGGTACTGAGAGAAGCATCCATGGGCCATACTCCATTAGTAGTAAGTACACTATTTAATCCTAGCCAGGATTAATACTACACCAAATTCAGATGGGGATGAGAAGGCATACAGGCTATTGAGTAACTCATCCAAGACACAAAGTCAGGATATTAATCCAGAGTGTAGCCAGAGCCTTTGAGTTGCAACTTTCCTTTTTCCAATGCTGAGAATGGAAAGTCAAGGTCAGTCAGCTACATACCCAGCACCATCTTTAAAAAACTATATCCCCCCACCCTACCACCCCATCCCCGACACCCCTGTGTGATTGCAGCATGCAACAAAGGACAGTTTTGTGGTTCTCCCTTTCCACCTTTACGTGGACTCCAGGTATTAAACACATGTCTCCATGTCTGAGTGGCCTTTACCCACAAAGACATTTTACCGGCCATTTCTTAACAATATTATGGTCCATTATATAGACTAAAACCAAATCTTCCTGCGGCTGGAGTGATGGCACTGCACATAAGAGTACTAGCTGTTCTTCCAGAGGGTGTCAGTCTGATTTTCAGCACCCACATGGTGCCTGAGAACCATCTGTAACTCCTGTTCCAGGAGATCCAATGCTGACGCCCTCTTCTGGCCTCCCCAGGCAATGGACACATATGGGGTGCACAGACATACAAGCAGGTAAAACACATATAAATTTTGTTTTTAGAAGTCTTCTTTATCCCTAAGCAAGCAACAGAAGGTTATAGAGGAGGCAAGAATTTGGAGCAGTCTTGAAAACAAAATTATCTGACAATACTGAAGGGGTTAACTGTCTTTAGAAACAAGGGGGGGGGAGGACCCATTTTGTATTCACTGCCAACTTTATTATACTATCTAAAATGGAGGAGGCATCTATTTTTCCCTAAAATGTTTAACACTAGAAGATGGAGCAATGGACTCCTTAAAGTCCTGTCTAACTTCAAAACACTGCTTTTGCTATTTTACTATGGCTAAAACTAGTTCTAGTCTGATTCCTTTTGTTATGAACATTTCATATATTTCAAAATATTCTAGCTATTCTATCAACTATAAGATGTAGTTTCTTTTTATATTTGATAATGGTGTGCATTTTTATAATCAATAGACTGTCAATTCAGAATTAGGAACTTGATGTATTAATTTGTGATTTTCTTTTCTTTTTTAAAGACTTATTTATTTATTATGTATACAGTGTTCTGTTTGTATATATCTATGCAGTCCAGAAGAGGGCACCAGATCTCATTACAGATGGTTGTGAGCCACCATGTGGTTGCTGGGAATTAAACTAAGGACCTCTGGAATAGCAGCCAGTGCTCTTAACCTCTGAGCCATCTCTCTCCAGCCCTGATTTTCTTTTCTTATCAATTACTACTTTGAGGCCAGTCAGTAGTGGCACACACCTTTAATCTCAGCATTTGGGAGACAGAGGCAGGTGGATCTCTCTGAGTTTGAGGCCAGCCTGATCTACTTAATTCCAGAACAGCTGTTACACAGAGAAATCCCGTCTCAAAAAACTAAGTAAACAAACAAACAAATGACCACTGTTACTACTCTGTAATCTGCTCAACCATTTCATTATTCTGGCTCTAGTGTTAGTTCCAGTACTTTAAGTATTATAAATCGCCATCTTAGGAAGGTCTACAAATCTGGTTTCTTTTAATTTCCTTGAGAATATATGATGGGGGATGCCCTTTTGTATATATATTTATATATATACAAATATTTATTTATATATATTATATATATTTATATATATACTTATTTGTTGATGAATAAAATATTGATTGTCTAATAGCCAGACAGGAAGGATAGGCGGGCTACCAGACAAGGAGAATGCTGGGCAGAGGAAGGAGAGGGAGGCCACCAGCAAGAGGTGCCACACAGAGACTGGGAAGATAGGACAAGCCAGGCGTTCTCTGGTAAGATAAGGCCATGTAGAAATACATAGATTAGTAGTCATGGGTCAATAATTAAGAGAGAGCTAGCAAGTAAGAAGCCCTAGCCATTGGCCAACAGTTTATAAATTAATATAAGTCTATTTGGGGCAAGGCGGCTGCAGGACCAGGCTGGAAAGAAACTTCAGCAACAAATACATATTCCCAAATAATTCTGTGCCTACTAACCACAGCATCTTATTATCCACTATTTACTTGCAAATCTAAACTCAGAAAAGGCAAACAATGTATAAACTTTAAGTGTGTGACTACATGTATTTAATCATTGTCCCAGCATAGAACTTTCAGTATAATGTCCACTAGCATAATACACACATACCTAAACAGAGACATGCTATTTAAATACTGCCAAGGACGAGGATTTTACATATCCATAGTAGAATACTGAAGCTCAATCATGTCTTTGGTATTTTTTTTCCAAATGAACTTAACTGTTTGGTTTTATTACAGTTTGTTTTGTTTTTCTTTTAGACAGGGTTTTATAGTGCAGTCAAGGCACACCTAGAATTCACTATGCAGCTCAAGGAAACCTCATCTTTCAAGAATCCTCCAGCCTCAGTCTTCCAAGTGCTAGGATCACAGGCATGATCTACCATATCAGATACCAAATGAGACCTAGGGTCACATTCTCAAAGGACTTTACAAGGTTCTTTCATGGACAAATGCTTCCCTCTAGTGGACACCAAGTTACTACTCAGCTACGTAGTTATAATCTGCTTATGAATATGAACTGCTGTTGGTCAATAGGTGTAACAAAAATTTCTACTAAAGCTGAAAGGGATTTAATTCATTCCTTTTTTCCATAAATATTAAGTAACTTTCAGAGCTAAGATTGCTGATATTGAAACTATAACAAAGTATCTACCTTTTACAAGTTTTAGGTGATAGTGAGAAAGAAAAAGAAACCAAAGTGCAGTTGTGTACCAGATAGTAAGAAAAATTAGTTGGCTGGAGGGATGACTCAGCAGTCAAGGGAGCTAGTTGCTATTCCAGAGGGTCAGGATTCTATTACCAGAACCCATATGGTGGCTCACAGCATCTATAACTCCTGTCCTAGGGCATCCAAAGCTTCAGCTGGCACCATACTCACAAAAGGTACACACATGCAGGCAAAACACTCACACACATAAAATAAAAACAATAAAAAGGGAAATGGTTTGGGCAGGAAAAGGCAGGCATAGAGTGTGCTTCTAAGAGTGTGAACAGGGCCACAGGCAGCACTTGAGCTACTGCAGGCTCTTGTCATCTTGCAATGTACTTAAACTATTTGTTAAAAGTATGGGGTAGGTGAACAGACATACTGGTACAGGCCTGCCATCTCAGCACTCAAGAGACAAAGGCAGGAGTCAACCTGGTCTACATAGTGAGTTCCAGGACAGCCTGCCAGAGCTACCCTGCCTCAAACAACACAAATAATTTCTATGCTGACAGGTGAAAATCAAAGAAACAAGGGAGGAAAGCTTTACAGACCCACAGAAGCAGAAGACAGAGCTGTGCCCTGAATATACATCAGCTTTCTATAACTACAGCTAATATGAAGTATGTTTGTATGTATTCTGTGTGTTTTGTCTGCATGAGTGTCTGTGCACCATGTGTATGCAGTTCCCATCAAGGTTGGCATAGGGTGGTGGGTCTCCTGGGACTGAAGTTACAGGTGGTCTTCTAGATAAACACCTGATGTTCTTTATCACTGATCTATCTCTCAGGCCCCAAGAAGGCTACAGGTTGATTAAGTAGTCCCTCAGTTTCACCTTCACAGTTTCAGATACTGGTTCTGCAGAGCTGAGAATCAAACCAAGACCCTGTGCAGGCTGGAAATGCATCTCCAGTACACTTCAGGTTTTAAACTATGTTGCACAGCATGAAATCGAATGCCCATCCCTCCCAAACATGAATCATACCTTTCTATATCATTTTCACACTCTATCTGCTACCCACCCATAGTATTGCCATAGTATTGCAATACTGTATAGTATCCCTTATCTTAATGATGGCCCCAATCTACAAGAGCAGTGATACTGACAATTCAGATATGACAAAGAGGAACTAAAAACTGTATACATGAAGTAAAGAGATGGTAGTTCTCCATTTAACAAAGTAATAAGTTAAAGTTACTAAGAACTGTAGCAAATTATTATTAACTTCCCACTATGCCTAACTTAAGAATTAATTCATATCTGATGTTTATATGAAAGCTGGAAAAAACTGTTTATACAGTTTGGTGATGACCACAGTGAAGCATCCACATGCTATGTGCCCCTCACAGGTAAGGAGGGACTATTATGGCAAAGTAGCTATATACTACCAAAACCTCCTCAAATGAACAAAACAAACAAAAACAAACGTAGAGTTACCTCTTCAACCAGCTGGACCCCATAATCCCTTTTATGTGGTTGGATGGTCACACCTCTTCCATTGACAAGCTGAGTTAAGTCAATAGGTTGTGTTGGATCAACTCGCCCTAAATCAATGAGATATTGCAGTCTCCTGAGACTCAAAGGCTGATACTGATGTCTAAAACTGTAAAACAGGAACATAATAGTCAGAAAACACCAAGTAGTCTTCCTGTAACCTCTTCAAATCAACAGCTTTGTTCTGTTTTCCTTGCTGTTTCTCATGGTTTAAAATAAACGTATGAGTACAATACAAAAACGTAATACACTGGTGCTTCCTTTGTTCTACTAAAAACAATTTACCTTTCTAAACATTTACTTCATGTACACAAGTAAACTTTAAAAAGTTTAACCCAAAATAACAGATTATAGAATAATGGTCAGATTATAGAATAATGGTAGCTACAATATGCTATATATGTGGGGGGGGGTATACAAAGATACACATTACTTTTAAATTACTAAACATCAAAAGAATCATGATAGCAAGCATTATCATCCCCATTTTGCTGGTAGGAGCAAAATATCTGGGCTTATATGCTTGCCTAAGAGCACATACACATACATACATATACATACATACACATACATACACACACACACACACACACACTCTCTCTCTCTCTCTCTCTCTCTCTCTCTCTCTCTCTCTCTAAGTGTCCTATCTGAAAATTATTCAGAGGAACAGTACTACAAGCTTGCTTTGAAGTAAATACAAGGCTTCTACCAAATTATTTTGTGTAATTCTTGGTGGAAACTAGGGATTTGTGCTTCAAAAGCAAAATACACTTACCTATGTCCTTCATTGAATCCATACTTTGGGATTCGGATGTAAAAGGGAGTCTGCCCTCCCTCAAAG
Source organism: Cricetulus griseus (assembly GCF_003668045.3). Classification (NCBI taxonomy): domain Eukaryota; kingdom Metazoa; phylum Chordata; class Mammalia; order Rodentia; family Cricetidae; genus Cricetulus; species Cricetulus griseus. The sequence goes on from NC_048595.1 coordinate 158,043,866, forward strand.
CCCAGCCGGGGCCGAGTTCCTCTCTGTCTTTCTCCTTTATGGCCTCTGCCACATTTCCTACCTCTTCTCCTATCTCTTGGACGTCGTTCCTACAAGGAGAAGTGAGTTTCAAGATCTTCAAATACATTTCTGAAAACTGTTTCACCCCACAGCACATTCCTTTATGTAGCCTTTATTCACCACCCAATACTAGTTCAGGTACTGTGTGCCAAGCCTGTTCTGGCTACTCACTTCTCTGCCCTCCACCAGCATATACACTGGAATGTAGCTAATTCTAGCAACCAAAGTTCCCAGGGTGGATGGAACTCTACAATAAGCCGGATTCCAGGCTAGTCGGCTTGTGCTGATCTGTAGTGACAACTACTTGGAAAGTTGAGGCAGGAAGAATCAAAGCCTGCCTGTGCTACACAAGTTTAACTGCAGCACCTCCAATTCACTGAGACTGTGTCTCTGAATAAAGCATTTAAAAAGCAGGAAAGATGTTGGGGTTCAGCTTAGTGGTAGTGTGCTTGACTAAGCAAGGACCTAAATTCAGTCTTCAGTAAAAAAGCGACTGGAACCAAAACAAAACAAAACAATCCTAGAACTAAGCAGCCAAGACGAGGCTTGGTTTTTTTGTTTGTTTTTTGTTTTTTTGTGTTTTGTTTTGTTTTGTTTTCCGAGACAGGGTTTCTCTGTGTAGCTTTGGAGCCTATCCTGGCACTCACTCTGGAGACCAGGCTGGCCTCGAACTCACAGAGATCAGACTTGCCTCTGCTTCCCGAGTGCTGGGATTAAAGGCGTGCGCCACCAATGCCCGGCCCAGTTTTACTTTTTAGTTAATCGCAAATATGTAACTGTATCACAGATGGCTAAGGAAAAACTTCATTTTGTGCTAGATGCCTATTCTAAATTCCTGACAACTGTGACTCCTTGTCTCCCTCCCCAGAACTGGAAAACTGTTGTAAAATTGATTAAGCCTTTGCTTTGGTTTCTGTAAACTACCTACATAGCTGTTAAGTTCCACAGAAATGTAGTTGTGACCTGCCTTCAAAAGGCCTCCTCCCCTTCAAGCCTGAGTTCCAAATCCGACCTCGGGAACCGAGAATAATTGCTGCAGTTTAAGATAAAATTTTGGCTAATTACAACTGGACAGAGTCGGGTGGTCTTTGGTGTTTTCTAACTCCGTAAAAACGCCTTTCTTTTAATTTACTTTGTCACCTCCCAGAAGCAGTAAATAATTGGATTCCAGTAAGAAGAGACATCAGCTTTCCTAGTTGTGCGGTGGGCTGCCCCTGAGACAGCGGAAGCAAAGTCAATTAGAGTCTTTATACTGTTGACAGGCACTTTGCCAACGGACTTCAGTGCAGACGCGACACTGGATGACTCGTGCAGTCCCCGAGTGTGTGCCCCTCTGCAGACGCCGTGCTTTTCATCTGCAGCCGTGCGAAAGCTGAGCGCACGCGGGAGGGGGCCGGACGCCGGGGAGACCACACGCGTCCTCACCCGCGGGGGTGGGTCGCGGCCAGCCCCAGCACTGCCCGCACCGCCGCCGTCCGCTTACCCGTTTTCTGGAGTCAGCGCTGGGCTTCAGGTTGGCCAGGCTCACTCGCGGCAGGGAGCGGAGCAGGTCCAGGCTGGCACCGCCGCCGCCGCCGCGCACCACGCCAGCCATGACCCACGGTTTCGCCAAGGGCGCCCTGGAAGGCCGCGCGGCTCGGCGTTGCTTTACGGCCTCGCCCCGCCCCTGTCGTGCTGCGGCGCGCCGGCGTCCACGGAATACGGACTCTCGCTTCCGGCTTCCGAGCTTAGGGGAAAACTCGGCTGCTTTTATCTTTTGGAATGGCATCGATTCTTGTGCGATCGTGCTTTGTCTTAGGCTTCTGCACCACGTTATGAACGAAAACTGCTCGCTTCCACCCTGAAAGGACTGGGAATGCTGTACGTTACATGATCTTTTGAGTTAAAATTCGGCTTCTATTTTGATTTTTTTAAAGCGGCGTCTCATGAAGCCAAGAGTAATCCTAAATAATGTCAGCAGTTTCTAGTTTGGGGGTTTTGGTAATCCAACTATTACAGTGCCTGGCTCATCTTCCTGCCCCGTCTATCACTGAATTGCTAACTTTCCTTACAGTTCCTGATGGGAGCCATACCGAGCGCCAAAACACATTAAGTTAGCCTTCTGCGAGTCTAGCAGCCACCCTAGGGGTAAGGAAGGTTTAGCTAAGCCAATCAGATTGGCCCAGCTCTCACAACTTGCGGTGCTGCCAGGATTCACAGCTAATGAACTTATACGCCAAGCATCTATTTAGCTCCAATACTAAATGATTTAAGTACTTGTCTTAATACAAGTAATACAGAAAAGAATGTGTCCCTTTTGTTATTCTTTTGCCATTTCACTGTCTTCCAGAAAAGTTGGTCTTACTAACAATTAACGTAGGTGAGACAATTTGTAATGGGCATTTGTTTCTAAATCCAAACCTTTATTAAGTTACTGTAAAGGTTTTTGTTTTAATGTGTATGTGTATTTTTGAGAACTGGCAGAGGCCAGAGGAGAGCCTCCAATCTTCTGGGATTCGGGTTCTAGGTGGTTGCCAGCTTGAGCTGCCCCAAATCAAATGCAGGTCCTCTGAAAAAGTAGTAAGTACTACACAGCTGAGCCATCTTTCCAGCCTCCAAATAACTGTAAAACAGCTACATAATCAAGTTCACGCCTTTAAACAATATTTTTATGAGCAAGGCACTGGCTAAACCAATAGGAACACAGTAGAGAAAGTCTATCTATTGCTCCCAGATTGTGTGAAATCTTGAAGAATCCAAAATCAACTTATTTTAGTTTTTTTTTATATAAGATAGGCTTTTGTTGTCCTGTAAACTAATTAGCAAAACTGCAGGGTTTTCAACCTGTGGGTTGTAACCCCTTTGGGAAGTCAACCCTTTCATGGGGTAAGCATAATCCTGCATATCAGATATTTACATTATAATTCATAATGGTAGCAAAATTACAGTTATGAAACAGCAACAAAAATAATTCTATGTTTGGGGGTCACTACAACATGAACTGTACACAGCATTAGGAAGATTAAGAACCACTGTGTTATGGGATCCCTGAGTTTTTGTCTTTTTGAAGGAAAGGAAAAAAATCAGTCAAGAAACAGGTAACTTGAACAGTTTATTTAGAAAAGATAAGCAAATAATACAGTCACTGGAGTGGGCTGCCCAAAGGTAGGGAGCAGTTTAGTGGATTCTGCATTGTGGGGTTGTAAGATTCTCAGGAATAGTTACTGAGTGAGTGAGTGACATTTAAAAGGGAACAACCTTTTTGACCTCCCATGATGGATGGGATTTCCTCTGAAGGATATTTCTTCCCATGATTCTCTAAGAAAGCCCATGGAGTGGGGGGAATTCAAAACTACAGCCTAAGTGGGTGATAAGAACATCTTACAGATGCAGAGCTTCCCTTAGTGCACACAAGTGGGAACATACCCTGGTCCTTCATTTCTGATAACGCTTGAATATGACAGCTTCAAGAATCTTTAACCACAAAGGGCAATCTGAAATAGTGAGATGGAGATGCCAAGATTCAACCACAGTTTTCCCTTGTTTCCTCATACCTTAACTGGTTGCCTGTCCAATACCAAAACTAAAAAAAAAAATATGGATACATCAGTTCTAAAAATGATAAAAAGGTAAGGTCCAGACTCAGTTTACAAGAACAATAACAAAATAACCCAGACCCATAACAGTTTCAGTCCTGAATTGTTTTTAATTATTTTCCATCTTTTTTTATTAGAACATTTATACTGTGGGGAAGAAAATTGCAAAATATAATTAAAAATTGTACTTATATATTATTAAATAATGAACTTCTGGTTGAGTGTTAATACCAATAATGGCTTCTCTGTTTTGAGAAGAATTTGTATAGAGTAAATGAGAGTCAGAAAATACATAATATTCTGTTACATTTCTTGTAAGGACACATTTTCTTTGTTGTGTGGGTTATGTAATGTTGCTAATATTCATCAGACAATAACAATGGAAATATTAGTCCATAGCTAATTGTAGGCTATGTGTTTACCTCAAATTCAACATGTTAAGTATATAAAATGTGAGAATAAGTTGAAGAGTGTGATCTATGTTATTAAGAGTATCATAAGAATGTGGTCAAGTCTTTTAGCTCTATAATCACTCAGTATCTATTATGCACACATGTACTTTGGGCATTACTTTAAATTCTGCTTAAATAGTTAAATTTATTAATATTAAATATATTTATTTCAACAAAAACAAAAGGAGAAAACACCAAGTCATGGTCTCAACTTAAAGGTCATCTTTCACACATAAATAGGTTTTTGCTTTAATTTTTTGAAATATGTTTATATATATATATTATAATACATATATAATAAAAGGGGGCTTATGATGAAAGTAATTGTTCCTTTCAGCCTAGATTTCGTCATGTCACATTAACAAAAAATATACTTTCATGATAAAAATCCTGAATAAATTAGGGACATACTGAACACTGAGCATAATAATGTATATATGTATGTATGTTACAATGTTACATACACACACACACACACACACACACACACACACACACACACATATATATGGAGAGAGAGGTTTATGAGACAAATTATATAACCAACATTATACTAAATGAGAAAAAAACTGACAGCATTTTTTTCTATCTGGAATTATACAAAAGTGTGCATTCTTTACACTTTCATTCAATGTAGTGTTTGAAGAAGATAATAGAATGATATGAAAGAGATACAAATGGGAAAGGAAGAAGTTACTCTATTTGAAGATGGCCTCATTGTATACTCAAATATCCATAATGATTCCACTAGAAAACTTTTAGATCTGGTAAATACTTTCAGTAAATTTACAGGATGCAAAAACAATATACAAAAAACACTAGCTTTTATATATATCAATAGTGAATTTTCTGAAAAGAAATTAAGAAAAATATCCCAGTTGTATAATCACTTCAAAGAAATCATCTGGGGGGTGGGGAGAGATAGATAGCTCAGTGGTTAAGAACATTTAGCTGATATTCCAGAGGACCCTAGTTGATTGCCCAGCAGACATGTGATGGCTCACAACTGTTGTGGAATATTATTTTAACTATGTAAATATGTATTAAGAAAAATTATTTAAGAGTGAGCCTAACCAAGGAGGTTGAAAGACCTCTTCCTTGGAAACTTCAAGACCTTAAAGAAAGAAATTGAAGATGGCACTAGACAATGGAAACTCTCTCCATACTTCTGGACTAGCAGAATTAAATGTTGTAAAATGACAGTATTACCAAAAGTAATCTACAGATTCAATGCTATACCACTTCTGGGCATGTACCCAAATGAATATATTCTGCATCAGAGATATTGGAAACATAAAAGACCACAGATAGCTAGCTATACAATTCTATGTAACAAGAACACTCCTGGAGGTATTAAAAAATGTGACTACAGAGCTATTATGACAAAGACAGCATGGTATTGGCACAAAGAAGAAATGTAGACCAATGAAACAGAATAAAGGACTTGGAATCTAAATAGCTATGGCCTCCTAAATTTTAACAAAGGTAGAAAGATACAATGGAGAAAGGCCTGCTTAACAAATGGAACTGGCAAAAGAGCATATCCAGCTGAAAAAGAATGAAATTAGATCCACATCTCTAACCTTGCACAAAACAATTCAAAATAGATCAAAGACCTTAATTTAAAACCTGAACTGCTAAACCAGGCATGGTGGCACATGCCTTTAATTCCAGCGTTTATGAAGCAGAAGCAGGCAGATCTCTGAATTCAAGGCCAGCCTATCTACAGAGCTAGTTCCAGGACAGGCAAGGCTACAAAATGAAACCCTCCTGGTGGGGTGTTTGAATGAAAATGCCCCCCCATAATCGCATAGGGAGTGACACTATTTGAAAGGATTAGGATTTGTGGCCTTGTCAAAGTAGGTGTGGCCTCGTTGCAAGAAGTTTACCACTGGGAGATGGGCTTTGATGGTTCAGAAACCTAAGTCAGGCCCAGTGGCTTTCTCATTCTCTCCCTGCAGATGCAGATGTAGAAATCTCAGCAACCTCTCCAGCAACATGTCTGCCTCCATGCCACCAGGCTTCTCACCATTGATGATAATGGGAGCAAGCCCCAGGTAAATGCTTTTTTATTTATTTATTTTTTAAAGATTTATTTATTAGACATACAATGTTCTGCCTATGTGTATGTCTACCTGCCAGAAGAGAGCACCAGATCTCATTATGGATGATAGTAAGCCACCATGTCGGAATTGAACTTAGGACCTCTGGAAGAGCAGCCAGAGGTCAACCTCTGAGCCATCTCTCCAACCCCTAAATGTTTTCTTTTATAAGAGGCGCTGTGGTCATAAGACACCATGTCCTGAAAAAAACCAATAGTAATAATAATACTAAAATAAATAAAACTGTGAACTGCTGCTGGGCTTGGTGGCACTCGTCTTTTAATCCCAGCACTCAGGAGGGAGGCAGGAGATTCTCCAAATTGAGTTCAAAGCTAGCCTGGTCTATAGAGAGAGTTCCAGAGCAGCCAGGGCTAAAAAGGGAAACCCTATTTTGAAAACAACAATAACAAAACAAACTGCTGAAACTACTAGGGAAAAATAGGGACAAGATATCCAAGATACAAGCCTAGGTGATTTTTCAAGTAGCACAGAATGTAAACCTAAGAACTGACAAACAAAATTATACAAAATTAAACCAAGGAAACTGATAATGTTTCTGCAGATGCAAAAAGTCCAGTTCAGACAGGATTAAAAACAGATAAATACAGACCAGGCAGTAGTGGCTCACACCTTTAATCCCAGCACTCAGGAGGCAGAGACAGGTTGATCTACATGAGTTCAAGGCAAGCCTGGTCTACAGAACGAGTTCCAGGACAGGTTCCAAAGCTAAAGAGAAATCCTGTTCAGAAAAAACAAACCAAACCAACAACAACAAAAAGAACCAAAACAAACAATCAAAAAGATAAATGCAGGTTTATTGGGAGTTGCTACTGGGAAGGTTTTACCAGTCCCAAAGAACAGGACCAGGGAAGTCACACACCCAAGCTAAACCAGGGAGGTTTTATAGACCTTAGGTAAGGGGTAATGACATGTCAACCAGGAGCTGAGACTGAATGCCAGTATGTCAGAAGCTAAGTCCCTGGGCGGGTACTTGGGTGAGCTGGCCATGTCAGAAGGGAGGGTTGCATAGGCTGCCAGAAATGCAGAACTGGGCTTTAGGTGCCATACCTCTGTTCAGAGTTGTCTCAGTGAGGGTGGATTGGAGGAAATAGGGCAGACGGGGTTTCCCAGCTTGTGCAAGGGCCAGCATAGGTTCCAACCCAACAGAAACTATCATCAGAGTAGGAGAAAGTGTTTGCAAGCTACACTACAGTGTGTCAATATCTAGACTACAAAGAGCTACAACTATTAAACACAAGCAGACCTGCCAACCAATGAATAGGTTAAAGAAATGAACAAATAGTTCTCAAACGAAGGCACACAAATGACTAACACATTTTTTCTTATTTTTTTAATCATTTTTATTTGAATTACAAACAAGATTGAATTACATGACAATCCCAGTTCCCTTCTCCCTCCCTTCCTCTCCTACCACCCGCCCAATTAAAATCCTACCTATCACATATCCTTTCTTCTAATCTACACCTGATGCAACCTTTCTGGTCCCTCATGACCTCAGCATCCTTTCTCTTCTTCCCTTCTCATTCTCATAGCTCCCTCCCCACACTTCACATGCTCTCAATTTGCTCAGGGGATCGTGACCCTTTCCCCTTTTCTAGGGGACAATGTTTGTCTCTTTTAGGGTACTCCTTGTTTACTAGTTTCTCTGGCAGTGTAGATTGTAGGCTGGTAATCCTTTACTCTATGTCTAAAATCCACATATGAGTGAATACATATCATGTTTGTCTTTTTGTGATTGGGTTGCCTCACTCAGAATGGTTTCTTTGAGTTCCATCCATTTTCCTGCAAATTTCAAGATTCCATTGTTTTTTTCTGCTGAGTAGTACTCCATTGTGTAAATGTACCACATTTTCTCTATCCATTCTTCGGTTGAGGGTCTGCTTCCAGTTTCTGGCTATTACAAATAATGCTGCTATGAACATCATTGAACAGATGTCCTTGTTGTATGAATGTGCATCTTTTGGGTATATGCCTTGGAGTGGAATTGCTGGATCTTGTGGTAGACTGATTCCCATTTTCTTGAGGAGTCACCATACTGATTTTCAAAGTGACTGTACAAGTTGGCGCTCCCACCAGCAGTGGAGAAGTGTTCCCCTTTCTCCACATCCTCTCCAGCATAAACTGTCATTGGTGTTTTTTATTTTAGCCATTCTGACAGGAGTAAGATTGTATCTCAGAGTTGTTTTGATTTGCATTTCCCTGATGGCTAAGGATGTTGAACATTTTCTCATGTGTCTTTCAGCCATTTTAGATTCCTTTATTGAGAATTGTCTCTTTAGTTCTGTACCCTACTTTTTAATTGGATTGTTTGGTGTTTTGGAGACTAGCTTCTTGAGTTCTTTGTGTATTTTGGAGATCAGCCCTCTGTCAGATGTGAGGTTGGTGAATATCTTTTCCCAGTCTGTGGGCTGCCATTTTGTCTTGCTGACTGTGTCCTTTGCCTTACAGAAGCTTCTCAGTTTCAGGAGGTCCCATTTATTAATTGTTGATTTCAGTTTCTGTGCTACTGGTGTTACGTTCAGGAAGCGGTCTCCTGTAGCAATTAATTCAAGGGTATTTCCACTTTATCTTCTAATAGGTTCAGTGTGGCTGGGTTTATGTTGAGGTCTTTGATCCATTTTGACTTAAGTTTTGTGCAGGGCAAAAGACTTGGGTCTATCTGTAGTCTTCTACACGTCTACATCCAGTTATGCCAGCACCATTTGTTGAAGATGTTCTCTTTGTTACAGCATATGAATCTGGATTGTTTGTCAAAAATCAGGTGTTCGTAGGTGTGTGGGTTAATATTAGGGTTTTCAACTCTATTCCATTGGTCTACCTGTCTATTTTTGTGCCAACCAAGCTGTTTTCATCTTGAAGTCAGGGATGGTGATGCCTCCAGAAGTTCCTTTATTGTACAGGGTTGTTTTGGCTACCCTGGGTCTTTTGTTTCTCCATATAAAGTTGAGAATTGTTCGTTCAAGGTCTGAGAATAATTGTTGGGATTTTGATGGGGATTGCATTGAATCTGTAGATTGCTTTTGGCAAGATTGCCATTTTTACTATGTTGATCCTACCTATCCAAGAGCATGGGAGATCTTTCCATTTTCTGGTATCTTCTTTAATTTCTTTCTTTAGAGAGTCAAAATTCTTACGGTACAGGTCTTTCACTTTTTTTGGTTAGTGTTACCCCAAGGTATTTTATGCTGTTTGTGGCAATAGTAAAGGGTGATGTTTCTCTGATTTCTTTCTCCACCAATGTGTCATCTGTATATAGTAGTGCTACAGATTTTTTTGAATTAATCTTGTATCCTGCCACTTTGCTGAAGGTGTTTATCAACTGTAGGAGATCCCTGGTATAGATTTTCGGGTCACTTATGTAGACTATCATATCATCTGCAAATAGTGAAAGTTTGACTTCTTCCTTTCTTATTTGTATTCCCTTGATCTCCTGTTGTTGTCTTATTGCTCTAGCTAGAACTTCAAGGACAATATTGAAGAAGTATGGAGAGAGTGGACAGCCATGTCTTGTCCCTGATTTTAGAGGAACTGCACTGAGTTTCTCTCCATTTAATTTGATGTTGGCTGTCAGTTTGCTGTATATTGCTTTTATTATGTTGAGGTATGTTCCTGTTATCCCTGATTTCTCCAAGACTTTTATCATGAAGGGGTGTTGGATTTTGTCAAAGGCTTTTTCGGCATCTAGTGAGATGATCATGTGTTTTTTTTTTTTTTTTTTCCTCAGTCTGTTTATATGGTGGATTACATTGATGGATTTTCGTATGTTGAACCATCCTTGCATCCCTAGGATGAAACCTACTTGATCATGATGGATGATTTCTCTGATGTGTTCTTGGATTCGATTTGCCAGTATTTTATTGAGAATTTTTGCATCAATGTTCATGAGGGATATTGATCTGTGGTTTGTGATCTGTACTTTGAATTTCTGGTAGAATTCTGCATTGAAGCCATCTGGCGCCAGGCTTTTTTTTGGTTGGGGGACTTCTGATGAATGCTTCAATTTCATTGTGGGTTATAGGTCTATTTAAGTTGCTTATCTGTTCTGGATTTAATTTTGGAAAGTGAAATCTGTCCAGAAAATTGTCCATTTCCTTTAGATTTTCGAATTTTGAGGAATATAGGTTTTCAAAGTATGACCTGATGATTCTCTGGATTTCCTCTGTTGTTATGTCTCCCTTTTGATTCCTGATTTTATTAATTTGCATGTTTACTCTTTGTTGTTTGGTAAGTTTAGATAAAGGTTTGTCTATCTAGTTGATTTTCTCGAAGAAGCAACTCTTTGTTATAATGATTCTTTTTATTGTTCTCCTAGTTTCCATTTTATTGATTTCAGCCCTCAATTTGATTATTTACTGGCATCTGCTCCTCTAGGGTGTATTGGCTTTTTTGTTTTCTAAAGCTTTCAGTTGTGCTGTTAATTCTCTAGTGTGATTTTTCTCCTGTTTCTTCAAGTGGGCATTTAGCACTATGAACTTTCCTCTTAGCACTGCTTTCAGAGTATCCCATAGGTTTCGATATGTTGTGTCTGCATTCTCATTGAATTCTAGGAAATCTTTAATTTCTTTTTTTATTTCTTCCTGGACCCATGAATTGTGCAATTGGGTGTTACTTAATTTCCATGAGTTTGTAGGTTTTCTGTAATTCGTGTTGTTCTTCAATTCTAACTTTAAAGCAGGGTAGTCTGATAAGATACAGGGGGTTATTTCAAATTTTTGGACCTGTTGAGGTTTGCTATGCTGCCAAGTATGTGGTCGATTTTAGAGAAGGTTCCATGTGGCGCTGAGAAGGTAAATTGTTTTGTATTTGGATGGAATGTTCTATAGATATCTGTTAAGTCCAATTGTGCCATAACTTCTATTAGTTCTTTTGTTTCTTTGTTAAGTTTCTGTCTGGTGTTCCTGTCCAGTGGTGAGAGTGGGGTGTTGAAGTCTGTGATTTGAGTTTTAGTAATGTTTCTTTTAGAAACGTGGATGCCTTTGTATTTGGGGCGTAAATGTTCAGAATTGAGACTTCATCCTGATGGATTTCTCCTGTGATGAGTAGGAAGTGACCTTCTTCATCTCTTTGGATTGATTTTAGTTTAAAGTCCAATTTGTTGGATATTATGATTGCTATCCCGCTTGTTTCTTGGGTCCATTTGACTGGAAAATCTTTCCCCAACCTTTAATTCTTAGGTACCATCTGTCTTTGAAGTTGAGGTGTGTTTCTTTTATGCAGCAGAAGGAAGGATTCTGTCTTCTTATCCAATCTGCTAATCTGTGTCTTTTTATAGGGGAGTTAAGACCATTACTGTTGATGGATATTAATGACCATTGACTGTTCATTGTTTGTTTTTGATTTGGTGATGGTGGTGAGATTATGTGTGGGATTCTATCCCTTTTTCCTTTTGGCTGTTGGTAAAGTGGGGTTATCTATTGCCTATATTTTCTGGTTGTAGTTAACTTCCTTGGGTTGCAGTTTTCCTTCCAGAACTTTCTGTAGGGCTGGATTGGTGGATATGTATTGTGTGAATCTGGTTTTGTCGTGGAATAACTTGTTTCTCCATCTATATTGATTGAAAGCTTTGCTGAGTATAATAGTCTGTGTTGGCATTCATTGTCTCTTAGTGTAGATAGAGTATCTATCCAGGACCTTCTGGCTTTCAGAGTTTCCAGGGAAAAGTCAGGTGTGATTCTGATAGGTTTGCCTTTATAGGTTACTTGACCTTTTTCCTTTGCTGCTCTTAATATTTTCTCTTTGTTCTGTATGTTTGGTGTTTTGATTATTATGTGGCGAGAAGACCTTTTTTTTTGGTTCAGTCTATTTGGTGTTCTGTAGGCTTCTTGTATTTTCATTGGCATGTCTTTCTTTAGGTTGGGAAAGTTTTCTTCTATGATTTTGTTGAATATGTTTTCTGCGCCTTTGAGTTGGATTTCTTCACTTTCTTCTATACCTATTATTCTTAGGTTTGGTCTTTTCACGGTATCCCATATTTCCTGGATATTTTGTGTTAGGGATTTGTTGGACTTAAGATTTTCTTTGGTTGATGAATCTATTTCTGCTAGTGTGTCCATGTTGGATTTCCAAAGAAGTAGGATCTAATGTCAGTGAAGGAATGCTCAGCAGCAGTGGAGATGAACTTGCTAGTGAGAATGAAGACAAGCTGCAAAAAGCCAGAGTGTCCTTCCATATCCTATTTATTTATTTATTCATTAGATATAGGGTCTCACTGTGTGGCTATGATTGCTTAGAACTCACTCTGTAGACCAGGCTGGCCTCAAAGTCACAGAGGTTCACCTGCCTGTTTCTGGAGTGCTGGGATTACAGGCATGTGCCACCACACCCTGCTCGTTTATCATCTAGCAAACAGCCCACCTGACAAAATTCTGCTACCAAGAAGATGTGCTTGATTCTGTTCTTTTGTTGTTCACAGTTCCTTTTTAAGCTTTTGTCAGATTTTACGAGGAAATTCTTGCCAAACATTTGGGCACTACATGTTAATGGAAGTTTCTGTCCTGCCCCATTCTGCAGCCCTTTAGTCCCAAATAAACACGTAGAGGCTTATATTAATTATAAACTGGCTCAGGCTCATTATTGGCTAGCTCTCTTTTAATTATTAACCTATTTCTATTAATGTCTGTCTTCACTTGGTCTTGGCTTCCCAGTAATGACTAGGTCTCTTACTTCCTCAGCAGCTACATGGCATCTCCCTGATTCCACCTACTACCTTTTTCTATTCTTGTTTAGATTTTCTGCCTGGAGAAATCCTGCCTGTACATTGGCCAAAACAGCTTTATTCATCAGCCAATAAGAGAAACATATATTCACAGCATACAGAAGGATATCCCCCCATCATGGAAAGTCAACAAACTTGATTAAGAGCACCACAACACTTAAAATGACTAAGAAGATAAATTTTATGTAGAATTCTGTCTGGGTCCAAATATCAATATGATATTTCGGATGCAAGGCCTCAAGCTCAATCCCAGGAGCTCGAATCTCCCATTCTTTCAGAAGCTGGCTGATTACCTTGGGATACCTGGCCTTGGTGGGGACTGGTTCCTAGTTGTGTAACAATAGATCTAGGCCCCTGGGTGGACTCACATCCATCATGGGGGCTGGTGGAACGTGCTTGGAGACTAGTAAGGGACTAGTGAGGACATGCAGTTTTAGGGGTGTCTCTAGGATTAAAAGAAATATTTGATATCAGCTTTATATATGATAATAGATGTCTTCTGCTCTCACCCCCAGTTTTGGAAAGCTATTTAAGAGGATGCTTGAATAAACCATGGACTCCAGCATGGACTGAGAGCCCTCCTGAGATGACAAAATGTCTCTGTCTCATCCTTAACGCCATTGGGTAACTAGGAGTTTCCTGATCTACACTCCCTCACTCAGGGTTGGACCCCGGGCTGTTCGGCTGTTTCCGATTGTAGCCCCCAAAAGACATCAGTCAGGAATAGATGACCTCTGTAGCATAGGGCAGATACAGGCTGGACCCCAGCAGCATTCTAAGCAAAATAAAAACAAAACCCACAGTAATAATGTAAAGGATGGGAGGAGAGTTTTGAGGGGTGATTTTTGTAGAATATTAGTTTAACTATGTAAAGATGTGTAGCATTTGTTTATGCTGTGGAATATTTGTTTAACTATGTAAAGATGTGTTGTATTTTTTTGCCTTGCCTGACTAAGGCACCTGATTGAGCTAATAAAAAGCTAAACGCCAATAGCTAAACAGGAGGTATAAGTGGGACTTCCAGGCTGAGAGAGTAAGGAAGAGAGGAATCTAAGCTTAAGAGAGACAGAAGACAGGGAGACACCAGGAAGACTCCAGGGGCTAGCTAGCCATACAGATATAAAGGAAGCAGGAAAGCAGGACACAGAATGGAACAAAGGTAAAAAGCCCTGAGACAAAACATAGAAGAATAAAAATAGGTTAAATTAAGCTATAAGAGTAGTGGGACAAGCATAAGCTAAAAGCTTTTATAAATAATAATTTCCCATGTCAGGAAATCCACAAAGACAGCTGACCCAAACTACTGGGACCTCATGGACTTTAGACACAGACTGCATGGGACTGCAGTAGGCCCTCTACATATGGGCAATAGTTGTGTAGCCTGATCTGTTTGTGGGAGCCCTGGCAGTGGGACCAGAATCTATCAATGGTTCATGAGCTGGCTTTTTGGAGCCCATTCTGTATGGTGGGATGCCTTGATGCAGTCGGGAGGGGCTTACTCCTGCCTCAGCTGATTGTGCCAGGCTTTGTTGATTCCCCATGGGAAGCCTTACTCTTTCTGGGGAGTGGATGGCAGGTTGATGGAGAATGTCCTTCTGTATGTTGTGAATATGTTTCTCTTATGGTTGATGAATAAAGCTGTTTTAGCCAATGAACAGGCAGAATTTAGCCAGGTGGGAAATCAAAACAGGGGTAGAGAAAGGTAATAGGTGGAGTCAAGGAGATGCCATGTAGCTAAGGGGAAGGTAGGAAGTCCAGGCATTTTTCAGTAAGACCACGTGGAGATACACAAATTAATAGAAATGGGTTGAGAATTAAGAGAGGTAGCCAATAAGAAGCCTGAGCCATCGGCCAAACAGTTTATAATTAATATAGCCTGTGTGTGTTTATTTGGGACTAAACAGCTGTGGGACAGTACGGGGTGGCAGAAACTTTTGTTGGGGGGAGATGGGGGAAGTGGGATGAGGGGATGAAGGGGGAACTGTGGTTGTATGTAAAATGAATAAAAAATTAAAGAAAGGAAATCTTGGTATCATTATTTGGGAGCTGGCTGGGGGCCCAAAGATAATTCCAGCTACAGGTGGTGATGATGCTTATGATCTTGATAATCATGGTTTCACAGGTATGTACTTATCCCCAGACTTGCACAGCATTTTGTCGGTGATATTCAATAAAGTTGCTTATATTTTTAAATTTCTATTGTGGCTGTTTTGTATTGTTACATAACTAACAGGCTATTGCTTATATCTAAAATTATACTTTCCTGCACGTTTACTGACCTAGTATGGCTATATTGCTAAATTTTTCTTATTGGTGACTTTGTTTCATTTTGTACAATCATATCATCTGAATAATTTTAAACTTTTTTTCCTTTTGGGGGAGTTTCAAGACAGGGTTTCTCTGTAGTTTTCGAGGCTGTCCTGGAACTCACTCTGCAGACCAGGCTGGCCTCAAACTCACAGAGATCTGCCTGCCTCTGCCTCACAAGTGCTGGGCCTAAAGGTGTGCACTACCAATGCCCAGCAACTTTTTTTTCCTTTTAAAACACTTTTATATTTACTTCTTTCCCTTACCTGGGGAAGAAAGAAATCATTCAGAACAACAGAAACAAGCTCGTTGGAGGATATAAACCTCCAGAAACATTGCAGGAATTCAGAGGTAGGAAAAAATAGATGACAAGTACCCCAACTTGAGGTGTCCTTGTTTTCTCTAGTGGGATAATGGTAGGCTCTGGAAATCTACGTATTTCATCATAGAGAAACTCACCTAACAGTGATTTGTATCATTTCATGTTCATACTGAGAGCTGATGACAGTTGTGCTTTCTTTTACAGTCACAAAGACCCAACAGCTTGACTTAAATGGACAGTGGCATCGTAGGGTGTGGCAGCCCATACCTTTGGTCCTAGCACTCAGGAGACAGAGGCAGTCGGAGTTCTATAAAATCAAAAAGTGAGAGTTCTAGGACAGCCAAGGACACATAGAGAAACCTTGCCTCGAAAACCCAAAAATACATAGCAGACTAAGTCTTGTGTGTTCCATTACCTATGGTTTTGGAGAAATTATCATCAATTTAACCGTTTTTTGAGACTCTACAAAATTTTCATCATTAAAATCCAGGACAAGAATGATTTAAAACAGTATCAGTAAGACCTCCGAATCCCTCACTGAGACTGTCCTATGGAATTTATTTAAGTGGGCTGTCTTTTAATGTTTAGTTCACCGATAGCTTCCCAGTCTTAAAGAATG
The DNA here is from genome assembly GCF_003668045.3 of Cricetulus griseus. Taxonomy (NCBI): domain Eukaryota; kingdom Metazoa; phylum Chordata; class Mammalia; order Rodentia; family Cricetidae; genus Cricetulus; species Cricetulus griseus. The sequence continues at coordinate 158,060,039 of NC_048595.1, forward strand.
TTCCCTAAAAACTGTGTATTTGGTGTCCTCACTGAATTGTAGACTTCAGAAGGTCATGGCATTTTGGCCTTAGATCTTTGTCTTTGACTAACCCTTCTCAACTCAAACAAATCCCCGCACAGAAAGGTGGCCATGCTTAAACCAGCTAGTATCTCAATAAGTCTCTGCCCATTAGTTTATAACGCTGACCTGTTTGGGGAAGTGGAAGTGGGTTCGGAAGTGAAGCCTGTAGGGACCACAGCAAGCGCACGCACAGCTGTCGGCTCACGCCTGCGCGCGCGCGAGAGGGTGACCTGAAGTCAGCCGCATCGGCTTTTGGGTCCCACGCTCTCGGGAAGCCGCATTGTGACGCGCACGCGCGTCCGCGGAGGGGGCGGGGTCTCGGGGCCCAGGCGGGCGAAGCGAGCCGGGGAGGGCGGTGCGTGGGCGCGCACGCGCCTGAGCGCGCGCCCGGAGGGGCGGGCAGGGAATCTCGGCTCGCACGCCCTTCGCCCGGGCGCCCGAGCTCCCTTCCGCTTCCGACGCGCTGTCCGCCTGCCGGTGGATGTGCGGCAACAACATGTCCGCCCCCCTGCCCGCCGTCGTGCCTGCCGCCCGCAAGGCCACCGCTGCGGTGAGTGGCGGCGGCCGGAGTTGGGGGTCCAGCGGGCGCAGCGGGACCCAGGCCGCCACGCGTGGATGCGTCCGCGCCGCTCGCGGGCTCGCCCGGGGTCGCGGCCGGGACTCTGAGCCGGCCGGGCGCAGCCTTCCTGGCTCGCACTCTCACCCCCCAGAAGCCGGTCCCAGGGCTGGTACTGAAACCGCTGACCTGCATGTGTAACTGTGCCGCAGGAGCTCAGATTAACTTTTGCTCCCGGAAACTTTTGTGAGGAAAAAATTCAACTGGGCATGTGAGGCTTTCGTGACTTGACTTTAGAGACGGCTGTCTCGATCAGACTGTGATTTGCCTCGAAGTGCTACAACGCCGCATTCTTTTAGCAACGAAAAGCAAGGCGTATGGAAATTAATTAGCTTGTGGAATAATGTTCTAAGTTTTTAGGCCCTCTATTCGCTTTTGTAACTTAGCCAAAGCTACAGTGTGTAACAGTTCAGTGTGGGCTTATCTTTTTTCTTCTCTTTTAGGTTATTTTCCTTCACGGATTGGGAGATACTGGGTAGGTACCATTATTAGTAACAGTTATGAGATGGGGTCATGCTGCTGTTTACTGGTCAAAGGTTGCGGAAGAAGGCCGAAATTGTAGGAACAAGTGTTGCTAGTTGCATTTCTCATAGCCCAGTGACGAGACTGGCGTTTCTGCTTACAAAACCTCCAGATTTCCCCCTTTATCTTGAGATTTTCGTCTTCGATTTTGTCTCTGAACATGTTAAAATTGTTAACTGCTCTTTGGTTGGGTATTGGATACCAGAGAGGAGTGGAATGTTTGCAGAGGCAGGGTGCAATTGAGAGCGTTCCGGGGGAATTAAAATTTCAGAGCAGGTTGAGAAGGATTAGTTAAGTCTGTTAAGAGAAATAACGATAACATTAAGCATATAGAGTCCCAAATCCGAGAGTTGATGGTTTCTTAAAAAAGAAAAGGCATAGGGGGCAACTCAAAGATTAATTTTTATCAAACAAATTTTGCTTTGTTTTTGTGGTTCTGGAGACCAAACCCAGGCCTTATATATGCTGGACAGACCCTGTACTAACTTTAGGTTATGATTTTCTGTTACTCATTCTTTTTTTCTGTTGAGAGGTTTTCTCGTGTTTAATTCAGTGATCTGATTGAAACCTGGGTTACATAGGACTGTTACCAAAATTAAAATTGAAACTAGGGAGATGACTCAGTGGTTAAGAGCACAGGCTGCACTTCCAAAGGACCTGGGTTCAGTTTTGAACCCCCACATGGTGGCTTAGAACCCCTCAGTAACTCCAGTTCCAAGAGATCTGATCACTCTTCTGGCCTCCACAGGTGCTTCAGGCATGTGATGTACAGATATACATGGAGGCAAAACACCTGTACACATAAAAAGATTAAATTTTTAAAAATCGGTAAAAAAAAAAAACAAAGATAAATTTTTATAAAGTAGCCAAAATATTATTAAATGTTCTTTCCAAGGAGTTTTTAGGCCCATTGCTCCAAAAATACTCAAGAGGTTGAGACAAGCAGTTTGCTTGAACCCTGGAGTTTGAGATGAACCTGGGCAACATAGTGAGACCTTGCCTTGGAATGAATGAGGCATTAAGCTGAACTAGTCCCTTTCAGGTAAGACTGGGTCTTACCCTCCTAACTTTAGAGATTAGATTTTCAGCTAGATTCTTGTTTTTGGAGACTGAGTCTTTCTGTGTGGTCCTGGCTGTCCTGGAACTAACCCTGTAAGTCAGGCTGACCTCAAACTCTGCATCCTGAGTGCTGGGACCAAAGGTGTGTCTTAACACTGCCTGGCAAGGGCTAGAGTTTTTAAAATTACTCTGTGTGTGTGTGTGTCTGTCTGTCTGTCTGTCTGTCTGTGACCATCTGGACATTTTGGAGGTGTCTGTTTTCTCCTTCCACTTGGTGGGTTACCCAGATTGAATTCAGAAAGTGCCTTAGCCCACTGAGCCATCTCACCAGCCCAATTACTATTATTTTTTTCTCTGTATCCAAGAGTGACCCAGAATTAACAGCTATCTTCCAGCCTCCACTTCTGTTTGATAAACCTTCAAATTAATCATCTAATTGTCACCTGATCTTCAACTGATTTTCCCTTTGAAGGGATAATGTCTCTTTCCCTTTCCTTTGCCTCTCCTCTGCATGCACAGCTTGTCTTTGTTTTTGTTGAGATAGTCTCTCTGTGCTGGCCAAGCTCAGTGTAGACCAGGCTTGCTCCAAACTTGTGATTCTCTTGCCCTGCCTCTCCAAAGCTGTGTTTATAGGTGTTTAGCACCATGACACACAGCCTAGGGGAGCAACAGTTCTTTTGTGTGTGTAGAGGCTAGAAGACAATCTTGAATGTTCTCCACTGTTTTCCTTTAAATTTTTGTTTGCTGGTTTTTAGAGATAGGGTCCAGTGTTGCCCTGGATTTTTGGTTTTGGTTTTGCTTTTTTTTTTTTTTTAAGATTTTATTTATTTATTATGAATACAACATTCTGCTTCCATGTATATCTGTACACCAGAAGAAGGCACCAGATCTCATAACGGATGGTTGTGAGCCACCATGTGGTTGCTGGGAATTGAACTCAGGACCTCTGGAAGAGCAGTCGGTGTTCTTAATCTCTGAGCCATCTCTCCAGCCCTGCTTTTGCTTTTTAAAGATAAATTTATTATGTGTTTGTTTTGCCTGCCTGTATGTAGGTATGGTGCATGAGTGCGTGCGTTCGTGTTTGTGTGTGTGTGTGCTTGTGTGTGTTCGTGTTCCTGAAGGCTATCAGATGCTCTGTAACTGTAATTGTGGACAGTTGTCAGTGAGTGCTGAGAGTCTAACCCAGGTACTCTGGAAGAACAAGCGCAGCAAGTGCTCTTAACCACTGAGGTAAAGAGTAAAATGTGAAGAAAAAAAAAAAAAAATCAGCCTAAAGATACCAGAAACTTATGCAATAGGAAATGAGTTATTTGCTTCATGTTACAGTTGTTTATGTAAAAATTAAAAATAGCCAATTATGAAAATAACTCATGAATTATCACTAGAGAAGTGGTAACTTAATTCCATGAATATACAGTGAAACCAGCCAGTCTAAAAGTAGTAGTTTAGTGTTGAAAACTCTAACAGACATCTGACGTGCTCATGTGTAACGTGTAATACATTAAAATGAATATTGAGGAAGTCTTGTTCTGTATTACATACAGTCAGTTTTGTAATTTGAAAATGTTACAATTGTATGGCAAAAAAAACCCCAGAATGTTAGTGTTTAAAAGGGGAATGCAATTCACATGACATTCCACAACCCAGATGTAGCCTATTTATTTTCAGATCATATAAAAACTTTTATTTTGAAATATTTCCAGACTTACAAGAGTTCCAAGAATAACATAAATCCCTCAGTCCACTTTATCTAGATTTACTAATCTTTCTTTACACACACACACACACACACACACACACACACACACAGTTGCAGATGTGATAATTGTGTGCCACGTAACTCTTACAAGCTATATATAAACTGAATGCTTTTTTTGTATAAGGATGATGTCTTATGTAACCATGGAACAGTTATCAAATTCAGGGCATTTAATATTATCTAATGTAGCACATGTGCAGGTTTTGCCAGGTTGCCTCAGTAATGCAATCCGATTCATTGTCACTCATGCATTTAGTTGGCACATCTGTCTCTGTGTGGCAGAATGTTTCTGTTTTTGGAAAGAGTGATGCCATTTGTCCTATTATTCTTTGTTTGTTTTGTTTTGTTCTTTTCTCTTTTTTTTTAGTTTTTCGAGACAGGGTTTCTCTGTGGCTTTGGAGACAGTCCTGGAACTAGCTCTTGTAGATCAGGTTGGTCTTGAACTCACAGAGACTGCCTGCCTCTGCCTCCCGAGTGCTGGGAATGAAGGCGTGCACCACCAATGCCTGGCTTGTCTGTCTGTTTTTAAGATAGTCTCTGTACATAGCCCTGGCTGTCCTGGACCTCACTATTGTAGATCAGGTTGGCTTTGGGCTCACAGAGAACTGCCTGCCTCCAAGAACTGCCCTGTCTTCCAAGTACTGGGATTAAAGGTATGGGCCCCAATGCCTGGCCCTGTCCTATTATTTTTAACAGGTCACTTGCACTTATTAAGGTGGTCTTTCCCAGGTTTCATTACTGCATTGATTTTCTCTTTGTAATTAAAAAGCAAGTCATGGCCTGGTGTGGTGACACGTGGTTGCAGAATTGTGGTGAGTTGGTAGGTGGTGTTGTTTTGCTCCAGCTTCTGTGCATCGATGAAACACCAAACTCAACAAACCCACATGGAGTTTATTGGGAAAGGGAGTGAAGGTGTTGGCTAGCTAGGAACAGAGATGGAAGGGGGAAGGGAAGAGAAAAGAGGTAAAGAGAGAGGACAGGAGAAAAGAGGAAGACAGGAAAAGTCTAGTCTGCCCCAGGGGAACAGCAGGAAAGAGAGGAGAGAAGGAAGAGATAGTAGAGAGGAGCAGGAAAGAGAAGAGAGCAGAAAGAGATGAACAGGCAGAAAGACATTAAGTGGGTGGGGTCTTTCTCTTAAAGGGGTCCTTTGCACCTCCATGGAACCCTGGGCTTAGCAGTGTACTGCCTGAGTGCATTCTGCCAGGTGACAGGGGCAGACCAGCATAATGCCTGAATCTTTACATTCCCACCTTTATTATTAAAAAGGTGTGAGGAGTTAGGTATGGCAGGACAGGGAATGAGGGCATTGAGTTCTCAAGACTACTTCCTGCTGACCCTGGGGCATTGACCATCTTTGGGGGGCGGGAAGCTGGGGTGCTGCCACATCCTGGGATAGCTGGTAGTTTCATCGAAGTTCAGGCTGTATGGAACTCTGGTGCCTCTCAGACCTGGGTGGGTCCAATTCAGCTCCCTGAAACTTATAGGAATTCTTTGAGTTTGTAAAAACCTAAGTTTTAGACATACTAAATATTTGAGACTTAAGTTGCCTATGTAGAGTTAGCTTACATTCATATATATGACAGACAGGACATTTAAAGAGACAGAGTAGACTTAAAACTGTCAGTGACAAGAAAGCAGATCCACTGCAGATGGAACAGGCAGGGTTTTTGCATGAAATGTGTGCCCTACCGGTCCCCAGAAAGGCACACCATTCTACAAACAAGCCATGCACAACAGAGTCAGCGAAAGAAGAAATTAAAGACAAAAAAATAAAAGGTAAAAAAGAAAATGAATTGTGTCTGGGTTTGTCGGCAGAATCTGGCTAGTCTGCCCCTCTGCCTAGGCTGAGGGAAGGGAGTAACCCATGGAGTGGGCCAGCCTACAGCTAACCTGCATGGTTGCCCTCAGTCAAGATGGCAGCTGCCATAAACAGGTTCCCATCCACTGGAAGAAGTTAGAAAGGTCCTGTAAAGTTTTAAGATACAATTTTGTTGGCTTGTTTCCCATGATTGAGGCAGAAAGATATATGAAACCCATAGGACACTGGTGTCCAAAGGGCACAACATCCAAAAAGACCAGCGTAGGTCTGAGAAACAAATGCACCAGTCAGTATGGATGGTACTAGGGTACAAAACCGGAAAACCTCATTTGTGGGGGAAAATAAAAATTAAAAACTCAGAGCATCCTGAGCAGATGCTGTCTCAGGCCAGCCCCCTGTGAGCTGTTGGCTTCTGTACAGAGGAGAGACATGGTAGCAGCACAGTTGGGTAGAAAAGTGGAAGAGGAAAGAATGTTTAGAAGAGTGTAGAAGGCTTGAGTTATTTAGGAAACCATTAAAACTAAAGAGCAAATTATGTGTGTGACAATACTTTGAGACTATAGATATGGTTCTTTATCCAACTTTCACCCAATATTTTTAGCAGTTAGTTTGCTCCTGCACATATGTGTGTGGACAAAGACTAATTTAATGGATTATATTCCATTATTGTTGTGCTTTAAGTTGGCTTAACCTTTCCTTTTAAAATAGTTTTCAGATGCAAAAGTTTCTGAAATAGCATTTATAGCTTCATGTATCCTTCACCCAGGTTACCCATTGGAAATGTCTCTGAACTATTGAGGAATAAGTTGCAGAGGGATGTAGTTCAGTTGGTAGAGTGCTTGCCTAGCATGCAGGAAGTTCTAGGCTTGGTGACTGGTACTTCATAAAACCAAGCAAGGTAGTGTATTCCTGTGTGAAGTTCACTCATAAACTGTAACAATATAATGAGTTTGGAGAATTTGTGGTTAGCCTGTATAAGATTTGTCTCAAAGAAAAAAAAAAAAAGTTAGCCAGGCACAGTGGCACACTCCTTTAATCCCAAAACTTGGGAGGTAGAGGCAGTTCCAGGACAGCCAGGACTACACAGAGAAACCCTGTCTCAAAAAACAAACATTTAAAAAAAAATTGCAGCCATATTGCCTCATTAGTCCTTTATATTTCAGTGTGTATTTTACAAAATGTATTGTGTTTTTATTTATGGAGGGGGTATGCATGTGGAAGCCAAAGGACAACTTTTGCTTTTGAGACTTGGTTCTTTCCCTACACCTTGTGAGTTCTAGGGCAAAGCTCTAGTCATCAGGGTTGGGAGCAAGTGCCTTCTTTACCCTCTGAGCTTTCTTGATAGCCTCAGTGTGAATTTTTAAGGACCAGGACATTCCCACCTGCTAACAGTATAGTCACCAGTTCTGTCTTATGTCACCATGTAATCTCCCAACACCATGCCTATTTCCTTTAGTTGATCTGATCCAGTCCAGGATTATGGGTTACATTTACTTATGTCCTTCAGTCTTTATCTGGATTAGTCCTTGATGCTATTTAAGAATGCAGGCTGATACATAGAATGTCCCTCAGTTTGGGTGGTGGGTGCTTGTTTTTTGTGACAGTGGCAGGCCGGCTGGCTGGCCTCAGTCAGTTTGAGTTATCAGATGACTGACCCTGTTGCTGTTTGTCTCAGGCACACATGATTTCCATTCTTGTTCCAGTATTGATGATACTATATTTTTATCACTTGGCTAAGATGGTTCCTAGTAATTATGAATAATAATTGAATATGAATAATTTAAAAATACTAAATGCTTACATGTTTCATATTTGAAGGTGTTTGGTATTACTAAAGCTAATCTTTTCCTCACCATATTCTCACTAATGGATTTATAACTAACCAACTTTCTAAGGTTATATCCACACCACTTTCCTCTGGCCTCTTGTTTCCTACTTTTGCTTCTTTTGATATATTTGCATAGTAGTCTCTGGTCTCACATTTCCATGTCATATCGAAAGTCTGGTTTTATGTCTATTCTCAAGATCCAACCTATATTAAGTCATTTTGCCTTTGGCCAGCTAGGTGGAAAGACTGATGAGAATTTAGATAGTTTGAGGGAAACTCCTTGCAAAGATCGGGCCAGAATCATTGCTGCTATTACAGAATAGGGAACATAGTGGAAACAGTGCTTTATTTCACAGTCCCTTCTAAAAGATAAGCAGATTGGAGTGGATATGTAAGTTTTTTTTTTTTTTTTTCCCCTAGATGCTCAAACGTTAGCTGGTTGTGATGATGTACACTAAGTCCTGCTAGCACACATAGACTGAAGCAAGAAGTTTGGAAGCTCCATACCAACCTAGACTATACATAGCTGAAACCAGCCTGGACTACATAGCAAGACTCTTTATCTTAGTTTTTTTTAATTTTTAGATTATTTATTTTTATTTTATGTGCATGAGTGTTTTGCCTGCATACATGTGTGTATATCATGTGCATGCCTATTGGATCCCTTAGAACTGGGATTACAGATGGCTGTGAGCCACCATATTGGTGCTGGGAATCTAACCTGATCTTCTGCAAAAGCATAAGTACTCTTAGCCACTGCCCAACCAGGCCATTTCACAAACTTGCATTATGCAAGTTTATTATTAGGCTTTGCTCTCTCTCTCTCTCTCTCTCTCTCTCTCTCTCTCTCTCTCTCTCACACACACACACACACACACACACACACACACACACACTTATTCATCTCTCTTACACATACACACACAAACACATTTATTCATTGGGGTGAAGGTGTATACTTGTGCATGGATGTCATAGAACAAGTGATTAGGTTTTGAATATTGGTTTGTTCTTAAAGCTCCGTGTTAAGTTCTTCTACCTGTGAAAAAATTTAAAGGACAGAATACAAATTGACCTAGACAAGGCCGACCTTGAAACTCACAGATATTCCCTGCCCCACCTCTGGAGTGCTGTATTTAAAGGCATGAGCCACCATGCCCCACTCCTTTTGTTTCTCTTATGTAAGAGTTTTTATTTTGTGCCTAGGACAGAGGTTGGGACACAAATGACCCGAATTCAGCTTACCACTTACTGTTATTATTTATTGAGATATAATTCACATACCATAAAATTCACATCTTTAAAATATATGATTGGGTGATTTTAGTTTATTTGTAAAAATCCTCACTGCCTTAACTGCAGAATATTTCTAACATCCCACAAAAGACAGACTCTTTACTCCCCAGGCATTACTCACCTATTCATTTTCCATGCTTCTGATTGTTCTGAATGCTTCATATAAATGGAACCCAGACTGACTTTCGACTGCCTTCTTTCACTTGGCATAATGTTTTTTAGGATCATGTATGTTGTGACATAAACACCACATTTTCCTTTGGGTGGTGGTGATATACACTTGCATATTCAGATGTAGGGGCCAGAACAGTGTAGCCCAGGCTGCCCTTTTTTAGCCCAGGAATGACCTGCCTCCGCCTCCCCAGTGCTGGATTACAGGTATGCACAGTTCTGCCTGTTCTGTGTAGTGCTTGAGATTGAACACAGGGGTGTTGTGTAAACTAGGCAAGCGCTCTGCTAATTGTGCTATACTCCCAGCCCCATGACTCCAGCTTTTTTATTCTTCATCCTTGAATTTGAATAAATATACAAGCCACAAATGGTCATAAGGTTAAAAGCCTGCAGTGTAGAATCATTTTATATGGAAAAAATGGCCAAGACTTTGTATATCAAAAAACATGGTAAAATTAATGTTAATTTTTTTTTTTTTTTTTTTGGTCTGAGTCCTATTTTCCTAGTTGCCATATGTTTGTCACTAGTTCTCAATAAAATGAGATTACAGGGAAGTGAGGCTATCAAGTATTTTAGTTAGGCATATTAAATCAAGCTTTGTTATATGTGGCCATTTTCCTCCTTAAGAGACTGTGTTGCTATCCATTTAAGGATGGCTTTTAATTCCCTGTATGGCTCAGTTAGCCTTAAGTTTATAACAGTCCTCTTGCCTTAGCCAGTCAAGTATTATACATTACATGTATGTGTTGCCAGGCCAGGCTTGCAGTAATACTTTGAGGAAGATAATTGAACCTGTGTTCCATTTGGACTCTTAATAATTAGTGGACAATTGTTTTATAAACATGGTTTTTGGTGACTGTCCATTCCCTGAGCACTAATTAACTGAAAGAAACCATATCATGGCTTATTTAGTTATCCCTGAGGTCATTAGAACAAATCCCAAAATAGAGAATACACTAATGATATGCTTAGAAATCAAAAAAGAAACTGAAACAGAGTTGGCAGTGAGCAAAGAAAGAACCTTTCCTAATGTGGCTGGAGTGTTGCCTTTTACAGGGATTCAGTGTTTGTGTGTGTGTGTGTGTGTGTGTGTGTGTGTGTGTGTGTGTGTGTGTGTGTGTATTATGTATTTAGTTACAATAATTACTTGATTTTTTTTTCAGACAAGGTTTCACTGTGTAACCCAGGTTGGCTATAAACTCATAACCTCTTCTGATTTAATTGAGTGCTGAGATGACCCAGAAGGTTTTGTATTTTATTTTGTTTTAGATTTATTTTATGTATATGAGTGCTTTGTCAGCATATGTGTACCTGTGGAGATCAGAAGAGGGTAATCTAATCCCCTGGATCCTATAATTAAGGACAGTTAATTCCCAGCACCATGTGGGTGCTGGGAACCAAACCTATCCTCTGTAAAAGCAAATAAGTGCCATCTCTCCAGCCCTACATTATGTATTTTAAGTGCTGCTTTGGTCACATGGCTTAAAAGGTTAATGCTCAGAGGCAAGGATTGCCTTAATACTTGATAATGTCTGGCTTGGTTTGGTAATCTGGAAGTGCAGGTATATATCAACACCATATAAAGTAGTGTACATTGTAGCACATGCCTCTGTAGACCCAGTACTCAGAAGGTTAGGCAGGAAGATGGCCTTGAGTCTGAGGCCAACTTGAGCTGCTTAGTGAATACTAAGCCATCCAGTTAGTGTGACCCTTTCTCAACAAAGAGCAACCCCAATTTGATAGCCATCTTAGTGCATTCATATGGAATCTCACTGTATGTGCTTGCTGTGTATGTGTGGGTTTGAAGAGGGTCTTAACTGTGCAGCACAGGCTACATTTGAACTCCAGCTCTTCCTGCCTCAGCCTCCTGGGATGACAAGCATGTGTATTCTATCAGCCATGGGTGGTTTTGACTTGTATTTCCTTAATAACTAATGTGATGAGTATCTGTCCTTGTGTTTATTGAATATTTTAATGTTTAATTTACAGAATATCCTTTGTCCATTTGTAAATTGGTGGCCACTTTGTTAATTATAGGTGTTCTGTATATATTGTGAATAGGTACTATTAAATGTACAATTTGCACATAATTTTCACTTCTGTAGATTGTCTTTACTTTCTTCATAGTGTCCTTGAAGCACAGATTTTTAATTTTGCTGATTTATAGTTTATTTTTTCATAGTCATTTTTTCCTCGTTTTTTGAGACAGTGTTTCTCTGTGAAGCTTTGGAGCCTGTCCTGGAACTCACTAGATCTGCTGGCCTCTGCCTCCCAAGTGCTGGAATCAAGGGCATGCACCACTACTACCTAGCCATGGTGTTTTTTAGCAGTTGTGGCTGTTTCTTTATGGATTTCTCTGGTAGAAAGGACAGGGAAATGTTCCCGTGGTTCTTTGTATTTTTCTGTGTAATTGTTCCCCAATAAACACCCATTTATCATTTATCTTGGGTTTAGTGATATACATCCTCGCCTTCAGATTCCCAGTTTTTTTATAGCTCTATCCTTACCCTGGTATTGTACTTTTTCTTATATTGTTGTATGAGCTTGAGGTCTGTTTCCATTTATGTAGCTCTTTGTTTTATAGTTTTCCAAGTAAATCTTAGTACAATCACACACACACACACACACACACACACACACACACACACACACCAACTGTCTACCTATCTAGAGGTGGTGGGACCTGAGAGGGAAGAGTTGATAAATGAGGTGGACTAAAGCTTCATGCAATAGCCAACTTTATGCAGAGCCTCAGACAAATTATAATGAGGGTTAAGAAGAGTCACATGAGTAGAGTGTACAATCACAAGGACAAGCCACTTGTGGCAGATAAGCCGCATGTAGCAAAATCATGGTTTCTTCCATGGAGGCACATAGACAAATAATAATAGCCAGGTGTAATGAGTAATCTGAAGTAAAGCTCTCCTATCTTCTACACCTGGGAGGATTAGGAAAGCACATCTCAAGAACATTCCATGTTATTGAAGAAACTAGGATCACAAGCCTCTTGTCTTGGTTTGTTGGTGCCTTCTCACAAGTCCTCAGAATCTCCTCACACAACTCTGTTCTTGAACTGTGTTCTGACAATACACAACACAAATCCACATGAGCTTGTACTTAGACACAAGCACAAACCAAATTCCTAGAATAGCGTGGATCATACTTTTTAAATCTTTTTGTCTTGAACACTTGGAGAACAATGGATTAATACAGAATAAAAGTTTATAAAAGTATTTTAAAGTTATGGTGGACAGTTTTACAAAGGAAATCTGGTTCAAATGACTTCTGCCTAATCCTTTAGGAAAGGTGATATGTAAAAAGTTCAAGTATAATGTAAGAGTAAATAAGCCAGAAACTATATAGAAGGAAAATACATCAGAAGATTAGCTGAGGTTGGTTTGGTGGCACAAGTCTATAATTCCATACCTGATAGGCTAAAGAGACACTAAGAATGAGGACAGCCTCTGGCTGGAAGGATTGTGACTTTTGTTTGGTTGTGTTTTTTTGTTTTTATTTTTTTGTTTGTTGTTGGTTTTCCAGACAGGGTTTCTCTGTGTAGCACTGGCTGTTCTGGAACTCACTCTGTAGACCAGGTTGGCTTTGAACTCACAGATCCTCCTGCCTGCCTCTGCTTCCTGAGTGCTGGGATTAAAGGAATGCATAGACAGGCAGTACTGTGACATCTTACATACTTTTTTTTTTTTTTTCAGGAATTTTTGTCTTCTATTTTGAACATGTGTTGATTTTAGCACATATATTTTTAAATGTTTTAACTTACTTGTTGAGAATTTCATAGGTCTATTTATTTACTTATTTTTGGTTTCTCAAAACAGGGTTTCTTTGTGTAGCCTTGGCTGTCTTGGAACTCACTCTGTAGACCAGGCTGGCCTCTCATAGAGATCTGCCTGCCTCTGCCTCCCAAGTGCTGGGATTAAAGGCATGCGCCACCATTGCCCATCACATAGAGTATATTTTTTATCATATTCTTTGACAGTCCCCTAACTCCTGCCAGATGTTCTCTTCCCTAACCATCTGTTTTTGGGTTTCAATGCAGCATAAATAAAGGAACCAAACATTCGAATATATGAGACTGTGGGGGGCATTCTCATTCAAACCACTGCACTGTTATACTCATAAATCAGAGTATTGCTCAATCACCATTTATCCCTGTGAACATTAATCAGTGGAAGTGAAGCGTCCATGGCGTAGAATAGAGTATTTGCTTAACTATGTAAAGATGTGTTGTATTTGTTTTGCAGAATAATTGTTTCACTATATAAAGATGTTTCCCTTGTTTATGCCGAATTTGTTTAACTAATTAAAGATGTGTTTTACCTTGTCTGCCTAAGGTACCTGATTGGTCTAATAAAAACCTGAACAGCCAATAGCTAGGCAGAAGAGGAGTAGTTGGGCCTGGTGGGCAGAGAGAAAAGCATAGCCAGCCAGCTGGGGGCCAGCCAGACATGGGTGAAGCAGGACAGCATGATGGACAGTATGCAGATGAGGTAAACAAGCCTCAGGGTAGCACATAGATTAATAGAAATGTGTTAATTTATGTTAAAGAAAAAAAATGATCTGGCTAGAAACAAGCCAGAGCTAAGGCTGATCATTCATAATTAATAGATATCCATGTCAATGTTTGGGGGCTGGCAGTCCAAGAGAGCCACCTATACTTCCAGTTGGGCATAAGCTCGATTTCTCCATGTTTGATGTAAGTAGGCTATGTCTTCAACAATAAGGTCTTTACCACCAATTTATAGAGGATATCCAGTAGAATAGCATTGCCACTAGCCTATAAGTTTGGAGCTGCAGTCTCTGGGACCCCTTTGGCCAACAACTCAAAAAGATGTAACCCGTACATGATATTGGAGTTTTTATTTGGTGGCATGTTATGATAAGTTGGGGTATTGCCCACCCATTATAATGTGAGTCGATTTAAATTCTTTTTTTATATGTACCTGTTTTAGGAAACTTCTATTGCAGCAGGTCTCCATATGGCTTTTCAAAAGCTGTTAGTGTTAGTTATCCCTCACCACGTTCCCTCTTTCCTGCATTACCATCCCTCACCCCACTTAATCCTCCTGCTCTAATTTCCCTTTACCCCTTCATAACTCTGTATTCTGTATCCTCTTTCTTAGAAGACCCCTCCATCCCTAAACTCTGGGTTTTCTAAATGGCATATACACATCTTAAGCATAAATGCTAACTCCCCCTAATGCAGTGTTGCAGGATATTTCATCACACTGTGAACCCTGGGATTGTGTTTTTTTACTGGAAAAACCTGTTTCTAGTTGTGGTGTGCCTCAGCCTTAGTACACACCCATAATCCAAGAACTTTCTGCTTGAATATTGTAAACAGGGTTACATAAAGTCAACCATAGGTCAAGAGGTAGAACAGCCAGTTGGCAGAGAAAAAAAGAGAGAGTCTGGAGGATGGATAGAGAGATGCACAGGAAGTAGAAGGGAGGGACATTCAGTCTGAGTTTTGTTTGAGACAGTGTAGGAGAAAGCTCTATTTCTAGGATGTTGGTGGAGGAAAAAGCTCAGCTGGGTGTTTTCTTTGCCTCTCTGAGCTAGCAGGATTTCATCCAGTCATCTTTATTGATATAGAACCACAAAGACTTAGTTGAAAACAGTGCAGGATGATTGTTTCAGCTCCATCCATTTACCTGAAAATCCTATGATATTTTATCAGCTGGATTGTATAATGTACAACTGTATAAATATAGTACATTTTCATTTTACTTTCATTTGTTGATGGACATCAAGTGCTTTCCATTTCTGGCTATTATGAATAGAGCTGCAGAGAACATGGATGAGCAAATCTCTTTGGTAGGATGTAGAATCCTTTGGGTATATGCCCAAGGTAAGTTGATTCCCAGCTTCTTGAGGAGCCTCCTAAGTTTCATAGTGGCTGTACAAATTTGTACTCCTACTCACAATGAATAAGCATTCCCCTTTTCCCACATCCTTACCAACATGTACTGCCATTTGTTTTTATTAATATTGGACATTCTGAATTGGGCTAAGATAAAATCTGAAAATAATTTTAAGTTGTCTTTTCCTGATGATTAAGGATATCAAACATTTCTTTAAATATTTCTCAGCTTTTAGTATTTTATCTTTTGATAACTCTTAGTTCTATACCCATCTTAGATTATTTCCTTGATGTTCCAGTATTTTGGAGTTTCATTTTGTTATATAGTTCTTTTATATTCTAGTTAACTAATTCACTGTCAGATGTATGATTGGTAAAGATTTTTCCCTATTCTGTGGGTTACTTCTTTGCTTAAATGATAGTGTCCTTGGCTGTACAGAATCTTTTTAGTTTCCTGAGATCCCATTTGTTGTTAGTCTTAATGCTTGTGCTATCAGTGTCGTATCCAGAAAGTCCGTTACTGTGCCAATGAATTTGAGTGTATTCATACTTCCTCTTTTCTATCAGTACAAGGTATTACATCCTATGTTAATGTCCTTGATCCACTTGGAGTTGCATTTTGTATAGAGTGAGAGATGAGGCTCAGTTTCATTCTTCTGTATGTCGTTGTCCAGTGAGATCAGCACCATTTGTTGGAGATACTGTCTTTTCTCCGGTATTTTTTTGTCTTCATCAAGAATTAGTGTATGTGCTTATCTGAGTCTTCCATTCTCTACTATTTATCAATGTGTTTGTTTTTATGCCAGGGCTGTGCTGTTGTTATTACTACAGCTCTGTGGTGTAACTTGAGGTCAGGGATGGGGATCTTCTCAGCAGTGTTTTTATTGCTCACCAATCATTTTTATTTCCTTATAAGTTTTGAGATTATCCCTTACTCTTACAGTACTGTAAGGAGCTAACTTGTTATAAAGTACTGCTCTGTATCAGTTTATTAGAATTTAAAAGTTATTAATAGCATGATTTTAATAATTTTCTACCAGGCACGGATGGGCAGAAGCTTTTGCAGGTATCAGAAGTTCCCACATCAAATACATCTGTCCACATGCGTGAGTATTTCTAATATTTAGGGTTTTTTTCTTCAAAATCTAGAACAAATTGTAATAGTTTTGCTTTTCCAGAAAAATACATGAATATAATTGTTTCTCTCTTAGGTTAAAAAAGACTACTAACACTAATGCTAAAATATTTTCTTGGTTAAATTGAAAAAGAAATCCTCTTTTGAAATTTAAGATATTCTTCTAAAGGTCAGATGAACTTAAAGCCACAAAAATTCTTTCAGATATGTAAGTACTTGTAGAGTTCCAAAGATATCATGTGTTATCTATAAATGGGTTATGAGCTAGATTTGTGAAAAATCTTCATTCAATTCAAGAAATTTGGTTTTTATTAATTAGAGGCAGTGTGATACACTGTCATAGACGGGGTCTTAGCACCTGGCTCTGAAAATGTTTGCTGGTGTTAGGAAGCTAGCAAGTTTTGAGCTAGCTCCGAAAACCAGTAAGCTTGGCTAATTTAAGGTGAAAGGTTGCTAAAAAAAGCGAGAGGGGAACTAAAAACATTGGGTCCATGCTGGTAGGTTAGTGCTTACACTTCAGAAATAACAGGACAACTGAGATGACAGTGGAAAGGGGAATAAAGTCTGGGATTTCCTTGTCTGGAGGCAGAGGGTCTGACTTACCTCTGTAGGCTACAGCTGAATACTTTAGCTAGAGTGATTTGAGATTTAGCTAGTGTGAGATTTGAGTTGGACATAATGAACACTAGGGTAGAACTTATATTTATTTATAGGTCTCTTAATCAAGCAGGTATGTAACTAGGGAGTAAGCAAAATATAATCCAGGCATATTGTTACAATAAATCTTTCCGCCACCCGCTTGAGTTGTGCCCGCCACATGGATGGACAAAATAATACTCAGAGACTTATATTATGTACAAATGCTGCTTGGCCAGTGACTAGGATTTCTCATCTGCTAGCTCAGTCTTAATTATCATAAATCTATAAGACTTATCTTATTGGATGCCTTCTGCTGGCATCCTAATCCCTGGGATCACATGGTGGCTCAGAGCAGAGAGCAGGAGGAAGAACAAAGGGGAAAGGGAACCACTTCCTGCTTGTCCTTGCTTAAATATGGGTCTCCCTGCTATGTCACTTCCTGCCTGGATCACCACTTCTTATTACATTTCCCAGAATCCTCCTTGACTCCTAGTCCCGTCTAACTTGCTGCCTCATTGGCCAAACAGTACTTTATTCAACAATCAATAAAATGAACATACACAGAACTACATTCCCCATCAGCATATGGGGATTGGTAGTACTGTATCTAGCAATTAATTACTCTTACCAGAGTCTCCTTGTATATATATTTCCAGTTGTCTCAGTTCCTAGAAGTTACAGTTAGTAAGAAAGGCCATTGAGACAAAAAGTACTTGTTATGAGCCAAGTTTAGTCCTGAGCCAACTTGGTCCTCTGCAACAGCTGCTTTGCCTTCAGAAAAGAGTTGTGGGACAAAAGGAACAGAGCTTTGCAGATGGAGATGTGACATGTACTGCATGTTAAAGCCATAATGTGACACTTGGCTCTGTTATCCTGATGTGCTGTTTCTTTCTTTCCCACATAGTCCTGTTATGCCTGTAACATTAAATATGAATATGGCTATGCCTTCTTGGTAAGTAAAAGTTTACTTTCTTATTAAGAACCTTTTAGTCACTGGGCAGTGCTAGCGTACATCTTTAGAATCCCAGCATTCTGGAGGGAGAGGCTGGTAGATCTCTATGAGTTCCAGGCGAGTCTGGTCTACAGAGTGAGTTCCAGCATAGCCAGGGCTACATAGAAAAACCCTATCTCAAAAAATAAACAACAAAAAACCATTTTAATCTTTTCAGAAGAGCTCTTGTGTACATGAATGTTTTTTGTTTTCTTTAGATATTTTTTAAATTGCTAGAGAACAATTAAACTTAACTTCTATTCCAGTATTCATGCTTTATTAAGCTAACTGTGTTAACTTAAGAAGCTATATAAAAGGTAGAAAAACAAGAGTGAGTAATAAAGAGAAATCTGTGCTGCTGCTTGGTATTTGTTGGGTACATTAATCAAACATTTGATTCATGAGACAGGCACACTGATTATATCACAGCATCTTTGTTCTGCCAGCTGCTTGCCATTCTGGCTGGCTGGTTTGATGGTAAGGTCATTTCCCTTGCAGTCCTCTCAAGATTTCTGTTATACCCTTCACAGTCAGAAAGAATATTAGTGAGTGTCCCAATTTCTCTACAGATTAACTTGAAATTAGTAAATGTATCTGCTAAGTATGGACTTTTAGACTCTAATAGTTCTTTTCTTGTGGCCTTATTTTCCAGGTTTGATATTATTGGACTTTCACCAGATTCTCATGAGGATGAATCTGGAATTAAACAGGCAGCAGAAAGTGGTGAGTACCAAAAGTGTTTATGAAGGCAAACACATTCATCAGTGTTTTTAGTAGATTCAGTAAAGATTGAGTAAATGTTGTTTTTGGTAGATTCACTACTTAAATTTGATTAAATGTGACAGTACCTAATCCATTGCTTTATCCTTTTCCCTTACTTCCTGCCTTCCTCTTCTCCTCTTCCTTTTTCCTCTTTCCCTCCTATTGCTGGAATCTCTTTCCTGCCTGGTCCCGCAGCTGTTAGCCCCAAATAAACACACAAAGACTTATATTAATTATTAAACTGTTGGCCAATGTCTAGGGTTTCTTACTGTTTTTAATTATTAACCCATTTCCATTAATCTGTGTATTTCCACGTGGCTTACCAGAGAATGCCTAGACCTGTTAACTCCTTTGGTGGCTACATGGTATCTCTTTGCGGCGCCTCTCTGCATCTCTCCCCAGCAGTCTCCTTGTCTCCTATCCCTGCCTCTCTCCCTGCCTCTATTGGCCAAACAGTGTTTTATTCATCAACCAATAAGAGAAACATAAACATAAGGACATCCCCCATGACCCTCCTTTCCTCCCTTTGCCATGCTGGGGACTAACCTAGAGCCTCACAAATAGTAGACAAGCACACAGTGTTCATTCTGATTACTCTTTGTATCTATAGTCAGTGGCAGCCATGTAACCACCTATATACATTCTCTTATCTATAGTCAGTGGCAGCCAAATAGATGGGAAGGAACAGCATATATATGCATACATACATACTTGAGCTCTGCTGGATAGAGATTTTGTTTTGATTGACATAAGCAAAGCTGAGCATTGTGGTACCTATCTGTAATCCCAGCTCTTGGGAGGTTGAGGCAAGAGGATGGCTGTAAGATATAGATTCCATCCTAGATTCCACAGCAAACCCTATCTCAAAACAAAAATAGGCACTGGAGAAAATAGTGCTTTGCTTAATAGTTGTATATAGTTATTAAAGAGACTTGAAGTAATGATAATGACATAAAGATAACTAACAGTAAAAGTGATATAAATAGTTACTGTTAATGAAATAATGATAGATACTATTTTTTACTTAGCTCCTTACTAGCTAGCCATTTCTTATAAATTGGCTCATTTAACACTCCTGTGAATTTAGTACTCCATTCTCCATTATAAGTATTGTTTTGTGAGTGAAAACATAAAAACAAGAAACTTTTCTTTCACGTGCATGTTGGAGTTAAAATATCTTTGGGTTTTTCATACAATGCAGTGACTGGCAATGACTTTAGAATAGCCTTAAATGGTGACTTCTGTTTGTGGGCCACATTAGAAGAAACCAGTCCAGGTGAGAATTGGTAACTGCAGAGTCTTGGAGCCGTGTACATAAGCTACTTTTTCTACTTTTATGTTTATTTGAAGTTTTCCAAAATAGATAAAAGAATTTCTTACTCTTTTAAAAAACATCTTTAAATTTTTGAGATAGAGAAAATATATCCAAAACACATTAACTATCTGGGAATGTGAAACCCTGCCCAGTGGCTTTTTAGATTATCCGAATGTATATTAATGCCAGAATCTTAGAGCCAAGGTTTTGTCTTAATATTAAATGAGAAAAATCTTTATTTGGGTAAAACTGTGTTAGAACCTGTGGAAGATGGAAGAGTTATTCTGGTTAGTAAGCCCCTGAGTAAAAGATTGTCTTTTAACAGTAGTTATTTCTTTCCTCTCAAATGAATATTGAAGAGAATGAAGGTCAGAGAGTTGGCTAGGAAGACAAGGATAGAGAGGATATGCTACTGAATAAATTCTGGGAAGGGCATCATGCCTATGCTCTTAGAATGTGAATTTAGAACCCACTGCTCTACAAATGGCTGCTTTCACTGTGGTTTGTTAAAACATTTTTGTTTTATACTGTGTAGATTATACCATCAGTTGGTGAAATCTAGAAAGTAACACTAAACCATCTCAGGCTCCTGGGCTGGATGGAGTTGACATTCCTCAAGCCCACAGCTGCCGCCCCTTCCTGACATCTGGACTGTCTATGCCCCTCTGCTCATTTGTCTCAATAATTCTTTCATTTCCTGCTGTCAAACCACGGTCACATGCTGTTCATACTATGGACTGCTTTTTCTTTTTCATATAAACTTTAAGAACTAATTTTTTAAAAACTAATTTTTGTTTGTTTTGAGACAGAGCTGTCCTATAACTCACTCTGTAGACCAGGCTGGCCTTGAACTCACAGAGATTTGCCTGCCTCTGCCTCCCAAGTGCTGGGATTAAAGGCTGGAGCCACTACACCCAGCTTAAACTTTTAATAAACTAAAAGTAACTAAATTTGGACGTGGCTGTCTATAACTGAAGGTCCAGGGATTCTAATACCCCTTTATGGACTCTGGACCAGGCATAAACAGGTAGGAACACGATTTCAAATGACTCCCTCATCATTTACTATTTCTATTTAAACAGAAATTTGTAACGATAACTCTTTCTGCTAGCCGCTCACTTCCACCATCACATTAGGGCTCCCAAATAACATACAGAGTCTTATATTATTTACAGTGCTGCTGGCCAATGACTAGGATTTCTTATCTGCTAACTCAGTCTTAATTATCTGGCCAATGAGTAGGATTTCTTATCTGCTAGCTCAGTCTTAATTATCAACCACAATCATCAATCTATATATTTTATAAAGACTTATCGAGGATGCTGGCAGAATGTGTTCTCTTCACATGGCGACTCTGCCCTTTGCTACATTTCCCAGAATCCTCTTTCTCTCCTAGTCCCACCTAACTTGCTTTCCTATTGGCCAACAGTGCTTTATCAACCAATAAGACAAACATA
The DNA here is from genome assembly GCF_003668045.3 of Cricetulus griseus. Classification (NCBI taxonomy): domain Eukaryota; kingdom Metazoa; phylum Chordata; class Mammalia; order Rodentia; family Cricetidae; genus Cricetulus; species Cricetulus griseus. The sequence goes on from NC_048595.1 coordinate 158,081,349, forward strand.
TACACAGAAGGACCTCCCCCATCAGAAATTATAATCATTTGAATTATAGGAAAAAGTAATGCAGTTTTTAAAAATGTCATTAATGGTGTTAGACACTGTGAGCCACAAATTACATATTCTTTAAACATATTCCATTTTAAAATGACAACTTTTACCTAATTTCCATTTGGTTTATTGGACAGAAATATAAAATGTATACTAGAACTTACCATAAATAAAAGGACATACAGCTCTCTGTGGGGAGAAGCTGTGTCACAGGAAGTTAGAGGAGTGTTAAGCTCAGCAACCCCTAGAGAGCCTAAGGAGTCACATACGTGCCACATTGTGTTTTTAAATAGAATGCTTCAAAGTTTTCATTCATTTGTGTCTTTAATATTCCGTGAGTCTGTTATTTTCCTCAGATTTTTAGTTATCAGGGGCTTAACTCCGAAAGTATTTATGATACTTTTCTTGTTTCCAGTAAAAGCTTTGATAGAACAAGAGGTGAAGAATGGCATTCCCTCTAACAGAATTATTCTGGGAGGATTTTCTCAGGTAAGCTTGATTGGCTTGTCCATACATCAGCCTATTGATCTACAAGTTTACCTTCAGTTGTGTTTCTTTGGAATAGTCTCTTTTTTGGAGCTGTTACAGAATCTTAGATGATATAGCTGCTGAGTTAAAATTGGACTGGATGGACAATTTCTGCCTCCTAGACTTCATTTTATTTATTTTCTAGTTTCTTATCATAGTCATGTTTTTCTTTTAGATTGCCTCTGGATGGCCTGGAGTGGTGGGACACACCTTTTGATCCCAGCATTCAGGAGGCAGAGGCAGGTGGTCTCTCTGAGTTTGAGGCCAGCCTGTTCTACAAAGTGAGCTTCAGGGCAGTCCCAAGGCTGTTACAGAGAGAGAAAGGGAAACTCTGTCTTGGAAAGACATACACACAGACACATGAAAGATTGCTTTCAATCATTAAAAAATAGATTGGAACCTAGAATGTATTTTTTCTTTCTTCCTTTTTTATTTTTTTATGATTATGATTATTATTATTATTATTTGAGACAGAGTCTTTCTGTGTAGTCCTGTCTGTCCAAGAAGTCATGCTATAGACCCTGCTGGCCTCAGACTCACAGAGATCCATCTGCCTCAGCCTCCTGAGTGCTGGAATCTAAGGCATGCGCCACCACTGCCCAGCTAGAATGTACTTTCTTAATGTAACCACAATATACTAGTTAGGCTTTTTTGGGTGAAACAGAATTATAAGAGAACAGGTGTTAAGGGCCTAGGTTTCTAAGATATAAGTACAGTATTACTTGGGTTTCTTTCTTCAGCCTTGGTAATTCCTCCATGTCCAGCGTCTTTAACATCCTTCCTAGTTTGTTTTGTGGTGTCCGTGATTGCCCTAGGTCCTACACAAGCTGAAGAAAAAGCTCTTTATCACTAAGTTATATCCCCACATTGAACTTACACTTACTCACCAGTTTCCAAGTAACCTGTCCCCAGAATGTTCTAGCTTCTAATCTCCTAAGTCAATAACTATGAGAAATGTCAGTTGAGACAATAAAACTCAATGGAATGTGAAAATGTGGTTAATATAAATTTAAAAAGATGTTACTGATGGGGAACTGAAGAGTTGGGGCAGTGGTTAAGAACACTTACTCTTCCAGAGGACCCAGGTTCAATTCCCAGCACTCATATGGCAGTTCACAACTGTCTGTAACTCTAACTGCAGGGGATCTGACACCCACATGCACACAAAACAGCAATGCATGTCTTTAATCCCAGAACTCAGGAGGCAGAGGCAGGCTCATCTCTGAGTTCAAGACCAGCCTGGTTTACAGAGCAAGTTCCAGAACGGCCAGAGATACACAGAAAAATTCTTGTTTTAAAAAAGAAAAAACAAAAGAATAAAAAGAACTTTAAATAAATAAAAAGGTGTTATTGATATGTGGCCTTTGTCTAGGTAATACAAAATACACATACCCATACAAGCATAAGGCCAAAAATTAATGCTTTACTTAAAGGATAATGTGTACATAGTGATGTTATTTGATAATGATTGCCTACAGAAACTAATTCCTAGGACTGGGGAGATGCATCAGGCAGTATAGCACTTATCACACAACCATGAGGTGCCAAGTTTGGCTCCCCAGAACCTGTGTGAAAAGCTGAGCGTGATGTCAAACATCATAGCGCTGGTGCTGGGGAAGTGGCAACAGACAGATCCCCTGAGCTACCTGGCATCTCAGCCTTGAGTAATTCCAGGTTCAGTCAGAGACTAGAGATCATGCCTCAAAAAATAAGGTAGAAAACAACTGGAAGATACCTGACTTCAACCTCTAACTGCCACACTAACACTCCATACACCTAAGGAAACACATTCCAAATACTTTAAATGATAAGTTACTTATAAGTCTGTGGTATCATTATATCAAGGAAACTGAAAATAAAACTACACCGGAGGAAATAGGTATTACTTGGCAAGCCATCAGGACTTTCTCTCCATGGTTATTTCTTTACTTTGTTTATCTGTTTATTTGACTTTCCACCAACTATTGACTATATTTGCTTTTACAACTCTAGGGTTTATATGGTTGATTTCCAACCACATAGAGATGACCTAAAAGTAACTGAATTCCAATCCCACAGTCCTGAGATACAGAATATCACTTCCTGGGATCAGAAAGTCTCTCATGTCCTTATGTGGTATGGGCATGGTCAGGGAATTGCATCTAGATGACTAACACAATTATAGTTCCCAACACACAGTGTGTTATGAGCTAGGTGGGCAAACCCCTAACTAAAGGTGTCTGGCATTCCACCTGTATTATCTTAAATCCTTCTTTTGGAAAAATAACTTAAATCTCATTTGGAGTTTATATCTAAGACTTTTCAGTGAAGAAAATGAGACTGTTCTTAAGCCATGCTGTAAGTAGAGATCTTATATTGGTGTGTTTCCTTAGAGGTGGTGATCTATCCATTACGAGTATATGTTTTCATTCTTTACCAGGTTTGATTTTACCCCCTTTGGTTCTTTAAGATATAGTTTCTTTGTGTAGCCCTGGCTGTCCTGGAACTCATTGTAAACCAGACTGGCCTCATACTCAAGACAGATCCACCTGTCGCTGCTTCCCAAGTGCACCAGCACACCCGGCTTACCTGGTTTAACACAGTGTATTTTCTTATGGACATTACTAATAAGTATCCTCTCACATGCTTTTGGCAGAACTGCTCCAGTTAACTCCCTGCTTCTGTTCCAGGGAGGCGCTTTATCTTTATACACCGCTCTTACCACACAGCAGAAACTGGCCGGCGTCACTGCGCTCAGTTGCTGGCTTCCACTCCGGGCTTCATTTCCGCAGGTAGCTTACATGGTGTGAATAAATGAGATTACAGAGCTAGGAGATAGCAGATAATGTTTAGAAGCAAGTAATTTTTTCTTTTAATTAATGAGGTTTTTTTTATCTTTTTTAGAAGCTTTAGGTTTATAGAAAATGGAGTGGGAAATGAAGGGTCTTCCTTTCAACTCCACACACAGCCTCCCCTACAGTAGACAATCCACACTACAGTGGTACCTTTGCTTCAGTTGATGAGCCAGCACTAAACATCATTACTACCCAAAGTTCATGATTTACATCAGTCATCTTATTTCTAAAGTATTTCTTTAGACCTTTGGTGTATTACTACAAGTGTATATAAAATCCTGTCGATTATATGGATAGAATAAGAAGCTTGCTGTCTTTACATTTAATCATTCGGTGCATTTTAAGACACATACTCACACACATTTTGACTCGAGTTTCAAATGTTTAATGTAGTCATTTTACTGCAGAATTTTACTATAAAATTATAAATTATTTTAACACTGGCATAATATGTTATGCACCATAAGAATTGTGGAGATTATTTTCAGATTCTTTATTTTACTTTGCTTTTTGTTTTCAGTGCTAGGGATTAATCCTAGCACCTTGAACATACTAATTAAGTACATTAGTGCTGTGTTTAAACTGCTATTATGTTTTCTCTTGACAGTATATAGATGAGGCTGACCTTAAATCTGTGATCCTTACACCAGCCCCCAGGTGCTGGGATTGCAGGTGTAGTAATTTGTCACACTCAGCTCATTTCCTATTTCAGAGTTCAGTCCTTTTCCCATGTAGTAAATTTTCAGAGTACTGTACATAATAGATTGTTAACTCTTCTTATTTAACTCAGTTATAAAGTTGAGGAGAACATAACCTAATGTGTGCTAACAATTTTTTATTTATTTTCATATATGAATTAAAATGTAATCGGCTTAAGGAAACTGATTCATTGGAAACGTATTATAATACATGGCAAAATAATATTGTATCCCATAGAAGTTTAAATTAAAGATGTTGGGGGAACATAAAGATAGAGGGTTTACTTGACCAAAATATTTGACTGAATTATGAGTAATAGCATATGAATGTATATCTATAGTTTTTAGGAGTTTGGAACAGTGTTTTTTATATTTGATAAATAATATTCCTTTATATTTGTTTTGCAGGGTCCTATCAATAGCACTAATAGAGATATTTCTATTCTCCAGTGCCATGGAGATTGTGACCCTTTAGTTCCCCTAATGTTTGGTTCTCTTACTGTTGAAAAACTAAAATCATTGGTAAATCCATCCAATGTAACCTTCAAAGTCTATGAAGGCATGATGCACAGCTCATGTCAGCAGGTAAGTGTCTGGAAGGAGTGAATATAGCTACTACTTTAACATTTTCCATGTTATATTTTCAAGATAAGTAACACTTGGATATAGGTGATTTAAAATGAATTCATAATTGAATCAATGTAACACAATTTTCAATGATAGCTTATTCAATTAAATTTTTAAAATCGGATTACCTTTTATAAATGAGCAATGTATATAATCCAAAGGCCAACTTATAAATAAACCTTTTTACTTAGTAAAATTTAAGTTGTTATAAGTGAGAGCCTTCTTTAATGAAATGGGAGAAAGACATGAGTAGGAGGTGATAAAGGTATATGATGAGGGGATAACTTAGATCATATGCTCATCTGGGACAATAGCTGGATTGTGCTACCTTAAAAGAGAACATTTGCATTAAGATGGAACATTATTGGGTGAGTATTACCAAGAGATGGCAAGAAAGAGGCAAGGTTCTTGGGAGTTTATATTTCATGCTTTTTGTCTTCTTGATGAAGTAGGAGATATTTACTTAGAAGAGAAAGACCTGGATGAGTTTAGGGTGTTTGTAATGACCTAGAATAAAATTTGATTGCCAATCTCTGGGTGTAATCTCAGCTAACACTGTTGTACAACCATTAAGTAAGTTTAAATCATTTGCTTTAGGTGCAAAGGAAGTGGGTAGTAATACAATGTACACAAAAAGACCAGCGTGCCTGGGATCCTAGTAACCCCTCCATCTCCCCACACCCTTAAAGGAGTTGTTGAATCTAGAAGAGTAGGGAGTCATCCTAGAGACTTGGGTGGCTAAAGACCCTGAGCGCATAAATGACAGTTTGTGCCGGCATTTGAGGACTTCGGGCTGAGTGAGCATGAATGGAGGATGGGGATGGGATAGTACAGGAAACTGTGAGGTAGGGCTTTAGAGTTTTGTAAAATAGCTCTTCTCAGTGAACAGATACAAGGTGGGAAGTGCACTGCATAGCTAGCTTGTTGACCAGTGAGGGCCAGGGACTGGAGGAAAGGAGAATGGGTTTTGACTTAGGAGCTTCCTGGAGAAAGTTACCTTCTTCTTTCCCAAGGACTGTCTGACACACACATTCTTTCCAAAGAGGAGCTGTTATATAATGCTTTATGAAATGCACTCACACAAAGGAGACTATCTATGTATCATTTCATTCTAAGGAGGAAACTCATGATGCTCAGTTGGCAGTAAGTAGACCTTACTAAACTTCTTGGTGTAGGTATTGTCATTCTGAACTTCCTGACTCTCGGTGTTTTATTTGCATGTCAGAAAATGCAGACTTCATTGAACTAGATAGTATGGGAGCTTTTATTTTAGTGTAAAATAATAATCCTAAGAAAGGTTACAGAATTTCTATTGGAGCTTCATTTCTCTTACATGCCTTTTTATTGGAGTAGTAAAACATCCTGGCCTACATGGATTTTATTACTGGCATTCTTGGAAATGTAATTTCTAATTTATGTAGCTGTTCATTAAAACATTTTTTTCTAAACAGGAAATGATGGATGTCAAGCAATTCATTGATAAACTCCTACCTCCAATTGATTGACGTCACTAAGAGGCCTTGTGTAGATGGTCACCAGCATCACTGTTGTAGAGTATAAACCTTTCCCCATGCCTGATCATAAAACTTCTAGTGTTCACAGTGTTAAAATGTTTTGCTTATGCATATGATCAATGATATCTCCCTCATGGAAATGTATGATTTTTTTAAGTTTCTATACATGTATCTGTATTAAGCAATCCATAAGATTACTAGTATTAAAGTCAGTGAAGTGAAGCAGCTAGTTTCTTTTTCTCAAATTAATTCAACAAAAAAAAATAACACAACCAGAGTTTTTATGACATTGTTTGAAAATTACTAGTATGCTCACTGAAATTTGTTCAGGTCTAAACAAGCTGTTAAAGATCATCTGTAAGTGACTTGTAAATGCTGTGAGTTAGACTATGGTTTTATTCCTCAGCTCTTTAGTCACCATGCAATGTCTGTATTTTATATGTGTGTTCATATATCCGTGACTGTAATACATAAAAAGTAGATGGTATTACATTATCCTTGATACTAGGGATAATGCTTTTTAAGTGTCAGAAAAGTAATACTGCTCTCTCCAATTAATGGCCCTTTTATTGAGGGACCAGGCTATTCTTTTCCTTCTATTTAATTTTTCTCCTTTCAGGAAACTAAAGTTTGGTTTTCTTTTTATCATAGAGACCAATATTGCCACTCTGCCATTAAAAAAACCTGTCAATATATACTGTAATTGACATTCAGAATCATAGACATATTGTATTTCAAATCTAGGTAATGTGAAAAGAAATCAAACATTATTTAATCTTGCATATTTCAATGAACTGCACCTCAGTCCTACTTTAGACTGTAGAAACGTCAGTCCCGATAATCTGTTTTTATTTCTATGTAAACACAAAACAAAATAAAACAAACCTTGAAGGGTAAATAGTACCTTGGCATGTTCAAAAATAAGTATTTAAGACCAGTTTTGAAGTCTAACTTCAAAAACAGTTACATCTTATAGCAGACTTTAAGTTTACATTTTCTGTACATGTGTTATATTTAAAACCAAATACTGTTCAAGATGATCAATCAGAAACTTATTTGTATCTAGTAACTAAATTGAAATTTTCATCTTGGGTAAAGGCATTTTTGAGAATTAGTTTCCTGTACAAACGTTAAGATAGCAATCATCTGATTTTAAATCAACTGTTCAAAATGGCTGGTGAAAATTATTAAAATGAATTTATAGGTAATAAAGACTGACTATATATATACATATATATATATAGTTATATATATAGTGTAGCTACCATACAGTTGAATCTGTTGCAAAAATTATGGTCATTTCTGAATTGTTTCTTTTCCTGCTGCTTAACTGACCATCACCATGCTAAGCAGCATCATTATGAATGGGTGCTAACTGATCTGGAGATCATTGGGTATGGACTAAATAGGATGTTGATAATGAAGCCATATGCTTATGTCTCAACTTAAAACTATTTCAAACAATCATTTACTGTTTTGCTTTACTTTGAAGAACATAAACTTACATCAGTTATACCATCAGTAAAATTTTATTTGTGGTAAGAAATATCCCATTGAATTCTTGTGCTATAATGTTGGAATATGTCATGTTTTTCACAGTTTCTATCAGTGTGAAATAAAATTTAATTCTTGCTTTCTTGGATTGGTTATGAAGCATTGTTTCATCTTTTAAGATAGGGTCTTACTTACTACATAGTCCTGGCTGGCCTGGAACTTTCCTAAATAAACTCTTTTAAGTTGCTTTTGGTTATGGTGTTGTATCACAGCAACAGCAAAGCAAAGGAACTAATCATGCTGACCTGGACATCATGGAGATTCACCTGCCTTTGCCTCCCAAGTGCTGATATACAGGCATGTACTTCCACGGCATGCTTGTTTTTCCAAGTTTTTTGATTTTTTTTTTTTTTTTTTTTTAAGGCAAGGTCTCCTTTCTAGCCAGCCCAGTCTGACCTCAAAGTCTCAATCCTCCCGAATGTCTCCCTATTGCTGGAATTACAGGTGTAGGAATGGCCGTCTGTGTTGAAAAGGAGGATACGAATATGTATTGGGAGAAAAATTTTTGATGTGATATGATTAGCTTGAAATTTAACTATCAATACGGAGAAAAAAATTTACTTAATTTTAATCTACTAAAAAAATCATGTTCAGTGTCTTAACCTATTTAAGAAACCTACTGGGTGTTTTTATCTTTTCTTTTAATGTAGTTATCACTAGGAATTTTAAATCAGTATATATGTCAGTTATCCAAATATTTTCTTCCATGTATTTATTACTGAGTTTTAACTTTGGCCAGCACAGGGGTCTACTCTTGGTTTCTGCCTTTGAATAATTAAAGTTGACCAGCTCACCCTTTTGTGATTCTGCTTTGTTTGATTTTGGCAGTGCTAGTGGCAATTGATTTTGTGATGTTCTGAAGAAGAAATATCCCCCCTAGACTCCGCCCCCAGTTGGTGGGAATGTCCGAAGAGGTTATATGGAGGGACAGGCTTGCTGGAAGAAGCACATTCTGTAGTCAGTGTAAGCATTGCAGTTCAGATGGAAAGGTATTCTGGCAGCTGGGAGCCAAGGAATACTGAGTGACACTGCACAGCAAACCTCACACAAGAGATTTATTGAGATGGAAAAATCCAGGAGAGTGGCTGCCTCTGCTTGGTTTGGTGAGAAACAGCAGCAAACTCAACAGGATACAAGGCTTATATAGAGTTTCTTGGGAAGGGGTTAGAACTTTTCAGGGTGGGATTTCAAGTCCAGAGATTGGGGCTTTTTACTCTGTAGGATAGGGGCAGGGTCTGGTAATTAGAGCAGTTGGAGTTCTGTGGGTGGAACCTGGCAGTTAGAGGTCCTTGGGAGGGGCCTGGCCACTCGTGTGACTCCGGAGGCTTACAGTCAGGCTTTGGGAGTTTAAGGCCTTATCCCACTTCCAGTTTGCTTTCTTTGCTTCATGGTTGACATGTGATCTTTCAGCTTCCAGCTCCTGCCACCATGCCCACTAATTGCTGCCCTGTTTTCCAGTCAAGATGGACTCTATTTTTGTTTTGTCTGAGACAGGGTTTTTCTGCATAGCCCTGGCTGTTGTGGAACTCACTATGTAGACCACACTAGCCTCATACTCAGAGATCTCCACCTGCCTCTGCCTCCCAAGTGCTGGAGTTACAGACATGTGCCAACCATGCCTGGAACCTGGATAGACTCATCCCTTTAGAACAGTAAGCCAAAAGAAGCTTTTAAAAATTATATAGGTAGGTAGGTAGGTAGGTAGGTAGGTAGGTAGGTAGGTAGATTGATTGATTGATTGATTGATTGATTGATTGATTGATTGATTTTGGTCACTGTTATCATAGCAATGAAAAAGTAATACAGAGATGTGTAACAAAAATATTGTCATTTCCAACATTTCTCTTGCAGATTTTTCCTGCAAAGCACCACCACATTTCCTATGGTTTTTATTTGTCAGTCAAGGTATGGTCTTGTATAGTATAGCCCTGGCTGTCCTGGAACTCACAGTAGTCCTGCCTCAGTTTCTAAAACACTGGGATTACAGGCATGGGGCATCATACACAGTTCATGCAGTGCTAAGATTCTTGTATATGCACTAGACAGTCTGCTGAGTAATGAACTATTGCATCAGCTTTATATCAAAAAATCCAGTGCATGCTTAATTAATTTTAGTCATAAATAACAGAATTTTGCTTGCTTTTACAGTAGGTAGGACTTGCTACTTTTTGAAAGTAGATGTATGAGAGCCTTGTCACACTCGTAGAACATTTTATTTTTGTACAGGTTCCTAAAACTGAAAGAGTAAACAGAGCAGAAGTAAGATGTGTCTAGGACCAAAGTTCTTAGAATTCAAATCAATTTGCCTAATTCCATGGTGATTACCATTTTACTCTGTGCCCTTGTAGAGTAATTGTATTTTAAACAAAAATAAATTTCCTATACTACAAAACACTTTAAAAATGCTGAGTCAGATTATAATGCAAATCATTGCACCATGCAGAAATTGAAATCTCCAGAGCCAAAGAGAATTAATGAAACAGCTCCTGTAGCACACTTAACTTTAGGCTCGATGAGGAAATATGTGAAAATAATCTACCACTATAAAAACATGAACCTTGTAGGGGTTGCATACAAGGTGAACTAGAAAAATGGCCTGGCTTTCAACACAAAAAAGAATAATAAAGGAAGCCCGTGTCTTTGGGCCTGTACACTGAGATTTTTTTTTTTTTTTTCCTTCGAGACAGGGTTTCTCTGTGGCTTTGGAGGCTGTCCAAACTAGCTCTTGTAGACAAGGCTGGTCTCTAACTCACTGAGATCCACCTGCCTCTGCCTCCCGAGTGCTGGGAATAATGGTGTGCACCACCAACGCCCGGCTTGTACACTGAGTTTTAAAAGGGGAAAAATGATCTTACTGAGATTTTTTAGCCAGAAACTTGTTTTCACATGAATTGTGGTCTTAAATTTACTATATATGTACACACACACACACACACACACACACACACAGAGAGAGAGAGAGAGACACACTCGGATTTGCAGTCTCTGGGTCAGGCTGCCACTGAGGCATGCAGGAGAGGTAGACATTTAAAAATGCTTTGTCTGGAGTTCTATCTGTTTAGCCCTATTATAGAAGTGAGCACCCTCAAACCAAACAACCTGCCATGAGTGAGCACCAGTGATGAAAGAGTAGAGAGTGATTACTCCCAGAACCTTGAAATTGAGTCTGGGGATAGTGTATGAGATTATTAAAGACAGCAAAGAAAAACAGCATTAAAATTCAAGTTTGGGGGAGGGGATGAAAATTAGCCACTCCAATGAAAGATCTCTAGAGAAGTAGCAAAAATACCTGAAATGACTCAGATGTCAAAAGTGGACCAGATAAATAATCTACACCATAGAATGAACTGAGGTACAAAAAGTGATTTTCAAAAAAGAATGAACATGTAATGTGTTAGTTTGGAACTGATTCAGGTTATACTCAAACAATATTTAAAATACACAAAATGGGGACTGTAGAAATGGCTCAATTACAAGTGCTTGTTATTCCAGAGGACCCAAATTCAATTCCTAGTACTCCATGACTGGCAGCTCATAATTCCATTTAAATCCAACTTTAGGGGATCCAGCATCCTCTGCTGGCCTCACAAGCTTGCACACACATTCATTCACACAAACACACACAAATATGTCTGTGGAGCATGTGTAAAGAAATGAGAGTAGGGCGTTGGTGGCTCACACCTTTAATTCCAGCACTCAGGAGGCAGAGACAGGTGGATCTCTGAGTTCCAGGCTCGCCTGATCTACAGAACAGTTCCAGGACAGGCTCCAAAACAATACGGAAAAAACCCTGTCTTAAAAAACCATAAAAAAAAGAGAGAGTAGAAGTGAATGGGAGTGGGAGAAAAGACACCTGCCCTTGGCATACACTGATTATTTTTGGTTGTGAGCCTAGCCTTTAACAGCTAGCTGAGCCACCTCTCCAGCCTGGTATACACTGATTATTAAACCAGGTATTTTTAGTGTGTTAGAAGCTAAACTTTGCCATTTTAGCAATTGAATTGTGGAAATAAAAATTAAATCAACATAATTGTTTACAAATGAGTAAATTTAAATTACAGGATTTGGAGGAAAAAAGAATTCTACAAAGTAACAGCAGAAGACATGAAAGTCTAAGTAAATGGTGTTTGTAGATCAGGCTATGGATAAGTGTGGTTTGAATGCATCCCCTGACGTTCATACAGTGAAACTTAACTCATTTTGCTATTAAGAGAGCTGTCTTAGGTTCCTGTTGCTGTGATAGACGGCTTTGACTATTGTAGTTCACAGTTCTAGGTTGCAGTCCACAGCAGTAGTGAAAACACAACAGATGTTTAAAGGGGGCTAAGTCATGTTGCATTCAGTGCTCAGTAGTTTATTCCACTTTATTATATAGTTCAGAATCCTCTGCCCAGAGGCCAGTCTCGCAGGTGATTCGAACTTCTGTCAGGTTATCAACAATCACAAGATCATAAACAACCCATGTTTGGACAAAGAACTTTAGGGACGTGGTCAGGTTTAGTCATTAGGGTGGAAACCCTGTGACGTAATCACAATGGCTTTATAAGTAGAAAATAGTCATATAAGTAAGTCCCCCGGAAGCTCAGGCCTCCAGGATCTCAGCCCAGGACTGCAGTCACCCCAATCACCAGGCGGAGTCAAAAGTTTGACGCAAACAGCAAGAGGCTTTGTTGTTTAACGAGCTAACCCCATGTTATCTCTGGCCTTCCATCCATCCACCATGGCAGATGGGTAGAAAAGACAGCTGGAAGCATCTGCATAGGATTGGTGTGCCTCCAGGCTTGGAGGGCTTGCCCTGTGTTGATTGGTCAACTGGTTGTTATGGCCCATAGGCCCTCCCAGGGTGGTTGCTATGCTCTGTGTGTCAATGCTGTGCACTTGTTGGTAAAGCACACTCAGAGTCGTAAAGCATAATACCATCAGCTAACTTCTGATTGGTTCCTTGCCACGAGGCAGGCATCTGACCTCTTAGTGACTAAAGCAAGGTCAGACAAGCACGTGTTTGGCTGTTAAGGCTGCGGAAATGGGGAGCTGGTCCCTTCAGTCACATGCTCCCTATCTCTTGATATACAATGTCCTGCACCTCTTGGCACTCCCAACCAAGGAAGCTGTCACCACATGGACTTCCTCTTTCATATATTATCCTGTATTTTATTGTATCAAAAATGGACTAACAGAAATTGAAAGATTTGTGTATAGTAAATGTGTTCATTCTCTCTACATCAATGCTCAAGTTTAATGCGATTCCTATTACAATCCCAGTGAGACTGTTATACACAGTGCCGGGGTCCAGCCTGTATCAGTCCCACGCTACAGAGGCCATCCATTCTGGACTGATGCCTTTGGGGCTGTAGTCAGAACCAGCCAAACAGCCCTGAGTCCAACCCATGAGTTGGGGAGTGTGGATCAGGAAACTCCTAGCTACCCAGTAGTGTTAAGAATGAGACAGAGACATCATCTCATACCCGGAGGGCTCTCAGTCCATGCTGGAGTCCATGGTTTATTCAAGAATCCTCTTAAATAGCCTTCCAAAAGTTGAGGTACTAGCAGAAGACATCTATTATCATGTTTAAGGCTGATATAAAATATTTCCTTTAATCCTAGAGACACCCCTAAAACTACATGTCCTCATTAGTCCCTCACTAGTTTCCAGGCACTTTCCACCACCCCCCTTGATGGGTGTGCATCCACCCAGGGGTCTAGGTCTATTGTTACACAAACTATGAACCATTCCTACCAAGGCCAGGCATCAGGAGGTAATCAGCCTGCATCTGAAAGACAATGGGAGATTTGAGCTCCTGGGATTGAGTTTGAGGCCTGTATCCAAAATATATTCAATATTCTAGACCCGACAACACAGTTACTCTAAAATTTATGTGGAAAAATCAGATAATAGACAGGCTGAAATGTAAAAGTAATGAGCAATGTTTTGAAAATTATTAGAGAGTGCTAGAAATTCATATTGGCAGGGATAAGCATACAGATAAATGGCAAAATTGTGCTGAGAAAGTCTCAATAAAAGCACAGGGGATGAGCAATTGGATAACTGTAGACAGCAACCCCATCCCAAAAAAATGGCTCTTTCAAAGAGCCTATGCAGAAAGCAAACAGGAGTAGGTGAGGTAGCACACATTTAATCCCAGAGAGGTGGATGGATTTCTGAATTTTCAAGGCCAGGCTGGTCTACATGCCAAGTTCCAGACCACAATTAAATAGTAAGAACCTGTTTCCAAAAAAAAAAAAAAAAAATACTTGCAAATCATTGATAAGTAATTATATAAATTAAGTAAATGGTTCTTTAAATAGTAAAAAATAAATTAACTTTAAAATCATGAGATATTTCACTGAGGGAGCTATATGAATGATGATTTGATATTACAAACCTTAAAAGAATTAGAAGTTAGGGCTGGAGAGATGGCTCAGCGGTTAAGCGCACTGACTGTTCTTCCAGCGGTCCTGAGTTCAATTCCCAGCAACCACATGGTGGCTCACACAACCATCTGTAATGAGATCTGGTGCCCTCTGCTGGCATGCAGGCAGAAGGCTGTATACATAATAAATAAGTAAAATCTTAAAAAAAAAAAAAAAGAATTAGAAGTTAGAACTACAGTAAGACTATTACATGTGCATTAGATCATCTAAAATGATAATAATAATGGGGCTAGTGAGATGGCTCAGAAGGTAAAGGCACTTGCTGCTGAGTCTGACCTGAGTTCAATTCTTGGATCCCTCCTGCTGGAAGGAGAAAACTAACTCTCAAAAGTTGTCTGTTGTACATGTGCCACTGCATGTGAATATATGCATACATACACAGAAATACATGGAAATTTTTAAAAACTAGTAATAATGCCAGGTACTACATGTAGAGAAACTGGACTCTTAATACATTGCTGATGAGAATATAAAATGGTAGTCATTTAAAAAAAGTTTGGATATTAAGCTATTAGAACAGAATCAATAAAACCAAAGGGTTTTTGTTGTTGTTGTTTGTTTTAAGCCTTTGAATTAAATAAAATAAAGACTCTTTTAGTTTGGGTTACTATTGCTGTGATGAAACTCCATGACCAAAGCAACTTGGAGAGGAAAAGTTTGATTTCAACTTATAGTTTACAGGTTAACAGTCCATCACTAAGGGAAATCAGGGCAGGAACTCGAATAGGGCAAGAGCTGGAGGCAAGAGCTGATGCAGAGGCCATGGAGGAGTGCTGTTTACTTGATTGCTCCTCATGGCTTGCTTAGCCTGCTTTCTTAAGAGAACTCAGGACCACCAGCCCAGGTGACATCTCCCAGAATGGGCTTGGCCTTCTCATAAAAATGTCTTACAGGCTTGCCTGCAGCCCAATCCTCTGGGAGCATTTTCTTAATTGATCCTTCCTCCTCTCAGGTGACTTTAGCTTGTGTCAAGTTGACAAAACTACCTGGCATACTTACTGAAATAATTAGAATACTATGAACAACTCTATGTGAGAAAAGTGGGCTATGAGTAGAACATATGACACCATGGGTCCAATCCACAGTACTATAAAAGTACTAAGTAGCCTAGTTAAAAATGAAAGAAATCCCTATAAACATAAAAACTGTCCAGACTGGCTTTACGAAGATGGAAACAATGAACTTGGATTAGAAAAAATAAAACACAGATGGTTAAAGAGGTTATTGAATTCTATCAATCTATTAAACTAAAGAGGCTGGGTCAAGGTGGCGCCTGCCTTTAGTCCCAGCACTCGGAGGCAGAAGCAGGCGGATCTCTGAGAGACCAGCCTGGTGTACAAAACCACAGAGAAACCCCGTCTCTGGAAAAATAACATCAAAAACAAAGAGAACAACTATAGGAGGCTTTTGGTTATTCCTTTCTTGACCTGGGAGGAATGACAAACTCATGGAGTTGGTTTTGAGTATATAAGTTTTACTTTACACTTATGTCAAAGTAACACACAATCATAAGCAAACAATCCTAAGAACCACAGACTATAAGCTCATAGCAGGGGGTACCTCTGTGGTTCAGGCTCCTAAGGGCCCGGTGTCCTGGTATCAGAACAGGTAGCACTCAGCTTGATGGACTGGTTGTTTTGTAAGACCACCCCCCCCCATGCTCATGCCCCCAGGATCTCGGTCCAGGACCTCGGCCACCCCAATTGCCATGCAGAGGTAGAAACTTGATGCAAACAGCAAGAGGCTTTATTGTAGTCGTTTAACGAGCTAACCCCATGTTAGCTCGGGCCTTTTATCCATCCACCATGGTGGATGGCTAGGAAAGACCCTATGAAGCCATTGCATAGAGATCTTACAGGGCAGCGTAAGGGGAGTGTCTAGGGGTACACACAGGCTCAGGATTGGTGTTGATTGGTTAACTGGTTGTTATTCCCAGGGTGGTTGCTATGCTCTGTGCATCATTGCTGTGCACTTGTTGGTAAAACACACCCAGAGTCGTAAAGCATAGCACCACCAGCTAACTTCTGATTGGTTCCTTGCCATGAGGCAGGCATCTGACCACCTAGTGACCAAGACAAAGTCAGGAAAGTACGTGTTCAGCTGTTATAGCTGCCGAAATGGGGAGCTGGTCCCTTCAGTTTCAGGTTATCGGAGGAGAGCTCCAGGACATAGAGTCATGGTACACTCTAAAGTTCCCAAACTTAAATAGTTTGCTAAATCTTGCTAATCACACTTTGCCACACTCCACACATTCTCACTCTTACCTACAATGGCTGGGTAGTGGGCCTATACTCTCTTTTTAATCTTTCTTCAGCCAGGCCTTTGCCTGCCTGGTTACAAGGCTCCTTACAATTCCAAATTGCATGTTAGCCTCGTATACCAGGCTATATATCTTATCAAAATGGAGCCACTTCTCCCATAGTTTTCAGCTACCAAAATGAGAATTGTTTATCTGACCTTATCAGGGGTTAAGTCAATGTTGCCAAACAAGCCAGCTTCAGTTTGTATAATGAACTTCACTCTCCTTAACCCTCACACAAAAGCCACATATTGTTGATTTCTATTTTACATTGTTCTTTGCCTTAGCTTAATTTCTGCTTTCTTCAGCTTTCCCCGTCATCTAACAGCTCTTGTGATTAGCCCATCAGAACATGCTTTTTCTCCCCTCAGTGGAATGGAGTTTTATTGACTAAAAAGGTATTGCTGTCAACTAAAATCTTCACATTGTAATCCTGTCTTTTCTACAATAATACTTTTCAACTCTATCAAACTACATGGAAGAGCACCTCTTTGTAGCAGTCTATGAAACCAGTATTACCAGGTGCTGTCCCGCGCGCTGTATGTTCTCGCCGGCAAGAAATACACGCAGGACACTCGGATCCTTCTGCAGACAAGCTTTAATGCATCTTGAGAGTTGGGAGAGAGCATAAGCTTACCAGAGCGGAGACCCTGAACCAAGAATCCCATTCCTAAATAAAGGCTGGCAAGCCGCCTGGGACGTGTTACCCTATGAATGGCTTCAGCTCCTCAGGCCAAATGAGCCACGGGATAGGCAGAGATCAAAGGAATGGAAATTACCCAGCGCCTGTGAAGTAATTTACATTTTGGTGTCTTCAGGCACCATTATTGTAATGGAGAATGCAGGGATGGTTCCCTACAGATCCCCCTTTTTTTATTAATTAATGATAAGGCTTTATATTTTTACAAGCAAATAGGTCACCCATATGTTGAGGGATAGAGGCAGAGGTTGTACCTTCCCAAAATCAAACATTAAGACTGTATATGAGAGTCGAGACTAGGCTGTTAGCTTGACCCGAAGCATTTTCGACCTGTCCTCTGCTGTTTTTCTGGGAAAGGGAGGCTCGGGCAGGTAACCCTTATGCAGGTCAACGTACCTCTCAGAGAAGCCTGCATATTAGGCAACTCTGTGCGATGCCTTTGCTCAACACCCTCATTGGGCTGCTCAAACCAGACACTCTACCCTGTGCAATGAGCCTAGGCTCCGGGTGTGCAAGAGCTGTCTGGTCGGCGGCCTATTGCTTAAGCATTGTTAGCCAAATATCAGTGGAAGCGCTTGGGCGATCTCTCTTTAGTTTTGAGCCTAGAGCTTATAGACCAGCCAGAAGTAACAGCAATCCGCAAACGGCTGCATCAAACAATCCCACCCCCACCCCTTTCTCATAGACCAGCCAGAAGTAACAGCAATCCGCAAACGGCTGTATCAAACAATCCCATCCCCACCCCTTTCTCTCTGTCAAGGACAGGAGTTAATCTGGATAACAATAGCGGCTCTCAACTCCCGGGGAGAGGGTGGAGTTTCAACTTTTGAAGGTCCGAAGGGGCTCTTCGGGTGAGTCTTTCTGGGATCCACAGAGGATTTTCTTCATCCTGTGGGAAAACACAATAGCTCCCCTGGATCTTATGAGAATAGGATCCGGGCCTCTCCAAAGATCAGTTAAGATATCTTTCCATTTTACCATTTCCTTGGCCTTTTAGGTTTTGAGGTGAGACGCTTGGCCCGAGCGTCAATGTTTATGAGGCTTTAAAGCCCCAGGCATTCCAGGCCTAATATGTATGGCCTTTTCCCCTATCAAAGACTGGGAAAGCCATCTGTAATTTTCTCCGCTCCTCTAATGGTAAGAAGGAGTCAGTACCAAATAATGGGGGTGCTGATGGAAGTACACCCGCTGAATTAACAGGCGATGGCCTCATATTTGCTTTCACTTTTGGCAGCCGATATCTATCGGGGTGGTATCGTGCTGCCTCCTCCTCTAGCTCTGCTTCCTTGCTAGAGTCTAAAATCTCAGAGTCTGAGCTGCTCAGCTCCAAGGCCTCTAGTTTCATTGTAGGGCAGAGGCTAGGTTTTGAGTCTTTATTTCTCTTAAATTTACCGGGGTGTGACCGGTTATTCCCTATTTTCTCTCCCTCCTTTTTTGTTTCTTTTTCATCTAGCTGAGCTGTTTCCTCTAAAACTTTATCTCTTGAGCTTTCAGAGTCATCAGAGCTATCAAGATTTAAAGCTTTAAACTTATTTACAGAATCATCTAACAAATTATTCACTCCCTTGTCAGTAGACATTTTGGGAGGTCCTTTTTCCTTATACATTCCCTTGTCAGTAGACATCCCGGGAGGTCCTTTTTTCTTATATTTTATTGTTGGGCGCGCCTCATCTCTCATCACATTCGGTTTCTGATATGTAATTCTGGACTTCTTTAAGATTGTTACAACAGTGAGAAAGGTCAAAATAGCTCCTAGTAAAAGCATAGAAGCCTCTATATTAACCTCCCAAAATAGTAACATTCCCAAGCCAAAGTCCAGAAAAAACATACCTCTCCGAATTTACCATCCTGCAGTTCTGAATCCGCCCCGTTAGAGGGGTCTCCACAGTGCCGGAGCGCTGTCCCGAGCACCATATGTCCCGAGCGCTGTATGTTCTCGCCGGCAAGAAATACACGCAGGACACTCGGATCCTTCTGCAGACAAGCTTTAATGCATCTTGAGAGTTGGGAGAGAGCATAAGCTTACCAGAGCGGAGACCCTGAACCAAGAATCCCATTCCTAAATAAAGGCTGGCAAGCCACCTGGGACGTGTTACCCTATAAATGGCTTCAGCTCCTCAGGCCAAATGAGCCACGGGATAGGCAGAGATCAAAAGAATAGAAATTACCCAGCGCCTGTGAAGTAATTTACATTTTGGTGTCTTCAGGCACCATTATTGTAATGGAGAATACAGGGATGGCTCCCTACAAGGTGCCATGGCTGCACTACAGGTTTTCATTTTTTTTTATTTGTTTTTGGCTTTTTCAAGACAGGGTTTCTCTGTGTAGCCTTGGAGCCTGTCCTGGAACCAGCTCTTGTAGACCAAGACGTGCCTGACGACACGTCTCCTACCCCACCATTACAGTGGCTGATGCCAGATGATTGCCAGTGGGCCAACATGGGTTACACAGACCCTAACATACAAACAAAAAAAACCTAAGGTGCAGATGTGTCTCAGTGGTAGAGCACTTGATTTAAGTACACTGGGCCCAGGATGTGATGGCTAGAAACACAACACTCTTCAAAAACAATGATGATACCCGGTGATACAGGCTTTGTAATCCTAACATTTGGGAGGTGGAGGCAGGAAAATAAATTCAAGGTCAACCTCAATTTCACAGCAAATTAGGGGTGTTTTCACCTGGGGGTGAACCAATGCTATTTTCTACCCACTCCTAAGGTTCCAATGACAAAAGAGTCAGTTTGGGGAACTTATTCACTAAGGCAGAAAGTCTGCATCTTTCCCACCTGCTTCACCTGGATAGTGACTCCCATGTGGATACACAGATGAAGCTCTGCCCCCAGTCTTTTCCAACGTACAGACTAGCCCTTCCTAAGAACTCCGAGGCCATCTGCAATTGGGGTAGAGCCTATACAACTAGTTGGGAGAGGTGGCTGGCCACATGTATGGCTTTCAACAGTCAACAAGCACAGCTCTGATGAGCTTTTCCAAGAAGGCACAACTGAACTCATGAAAATGGCAACAGAGGCCAACCATGGCCTGTCTTTAAACACCAACCAAATAAAAAACCTACTAAAGCAAACACAAATTTGCAGGATAAGAGATCAGTATGAGAAAAGGCATTGTATTTGTAAACACTAGCAAAGAATAAGTTGAAGAGCTCCTCAAGAAAGAATTCCATTTACAATTGCATTTTTTGGGGGGGAGAGGGGTTCCAGGCAGGGTTTCTCTGTGGCTTTGGAGGCTGTCCTGGAACTAGCTCTTGTAGACCAGGCTGGTCTCGAACTCACAGACATCCACCTGCCTCTGCCCCCTCGAGTGCTAGGATTAAAGGCCTTCAGCACCACCGTCCGGCTTATAATTGCATTCTAAAGACTAAAACACGAGCCGGGCCGGAGGGAACCGGTAGCTGTGTACCTCCAAGGGCTGGGCTCCCATGTCGGAAAAGCTCGTGCAAGTCCCATTACAACTCTCCAGTAACGCGAGAGACCAGAAGTTCTAGACGGCTGAGGCCGGAAGCAGGTCAGGAGGGCAGCGCGCGGAATCGTGCGGCTCCCCAGTCCTCCGCAATCGATTGATAGCGCCTACGTGGCGTGTGCGGCGCTCGACTGGCACGGCCTAGGGGGCGGAGCGTTTGGCGCCGCCGCCGCCGCCGCCGCGGGCCGGGTCGCTGAGGAAGGCCTAGGCCGTCTGCTTCACAGCTTGTCGAGCGTCTGCGCAGCTTCTCCCGCCTCCCGTCCGCTGCGGCCGGGCGAGCGGAGGCCTTCCGGAGCCATGGAGGACGAGGTGATTCGCATTGCCAAGAAGATGGACAAGATGGTGCAGAAGAAGAACGCGGTGAGCGGGCGGGCCCCGGGCAGGCCGCGGCCGAGACCGCGACACCGGCCCACGCGGACGGAGCTGGTCAGGGCCGGGCCGCGCGCCCTCCGGGTTTCAACGTCGGTGCTGGCAGCGTCCGCAGCGAGCCCCAGATCAAAGCCCTCACCGGTTGAGAGAATGTGCGGCGGCCGCCGCGGTCTCCTTAGGACGGTTGTACTGGGTGCCGCGGCCCGTTTCAGGCGGGCGGTAAAGTGTGTGTGCTCTGCCGCAGACCCGCGTCGTAATTAAAAACAAAATCCGCCGTCTCTTAGCAAGTAGGCCTGGGTGCGATGTGCAGGTCAGCCGTGGTTAAAAACCACACTCACCAGCGGGCTGCTGGTAGGTGGGTATGGTGCTGAGGTAGTAGTGGCGGGCCGGTGACATCGTCTGTGTTTATGAGACCACCTATGTGTGCCCCTTTCCATCCCTTTACTTCACACTTAGCCCTCCTTGGCCTGCTTTACCTGAATTTGTTCTTCCGTACCGAGCACGTTTTCATTATCGAAGTACTAGAAACAGTTTGTTCCCATTTATGAAATCAAAGCCGTAAAGGGATGCTTACAATTTGTGCAGCGCTTTAGTTACAAACCTCTGCAGAGTTCTTTTGTAACTAGAGCACAGTTGTGAGTGCGTGGAATACTCTCTTATAAGTCAAGAGACCGAGTCAGAGTACTTATACTTAAGTGCTGTGTAGTTTTGGTTGAGCCAGGAGCTGGCTGATTTTCCTCTCACTGCCAGCTTAGGAATTAGTGTTAATACCAAATAACTAAGACTTCAGACATCCCTTGTTCCTCTTTTTCTTCAACAGGTGCGTTGCCCAGCATTTAATTTCATGCCCTGTTAATCTGCATTTGCAATTTTGGTCTTCTCAAATATTTCCTGTTTGTTTTCTGTTCTAGATGTTAGCTATTTCATTCCTTGCTGCAAGACATTAGTTTTGGTTATATGATACATTGAACATTCTTATTTTTTGGATTAAATTGGGAAACCTCTCTCTGCCTGGAGGTCCCCAGTTTGTCACACTGGAAGCTCTCGGGGAAAAGTTATTAACTGAGTAATTTCTTTTACCTGATCCAGCAAGACAAACTTGAAGTAATTCTCGAGTCTCTTTTCTGATAGTAAACACACAACCAGTATGAAAATTTGCCTTAAAAAAGAAAGAAAAGCTGGTTCTTTTCATTGCTTTTTCTTTCATTTTCCTGTCCTCTGAAGTTCATGCGGGCTGATGAAATAAAGAGAAAGGTCAGAATGACAATTCTCCATGAATTCTAAAATATAAAAACATTGACATTTGTATATGAGGGTGCATACGTCAGAGGACATCTTGAGAGTTTCTTTGTGTAGCTCTAGCTGTCCTGGAACTCATTCTGTTGACCAGGCTGATTTCAAAATCAAGAGATTGCCTGCCTCTGTCTCCTGAGATTAATATCCTGGGCCATAACCATGGTCACTCCCATCCCACCACCCTTTTTTGTGTGTGTGTTTGTTTTCTTTTAAAGATGGGGTCTTGCTATGTAGCCCAAGCTGAGCTGGAACTCCTGGGCTCATTTGATTCTGATTCTGTCTCCTCATAAATGGGATTACAGGCATGAACTGTGATAGGAGCTGTTTTTTTTTTTTTTAATTTTTTAATTTTTGAGATAGGGTTTCTTTGTATTGCTTTGGAGGCTGTCCTGGAACTTGCTCTGTAGACCAGGCTGGCCTCAAACTCTCAGAGATCCACCTGCCTCTGCCTCCAGAGTTCTGGGATTAAAGGCGTGTGCCACCAGCCCCTGTCGATAGGAGCTACTTTCAAGTTATTTTAGACTATAAAAATGGAAACTGCTTGAAGCATGATAGTTATCACTAATAGACAAATCTAAGTACTGCTTTTTATATTATTTCATTTTAATAAAGCTATAGAGTAAATGTCACTTAATTAAAAACAGCTACCAGTTATTGAGCTGGTTCTCGAAGCCACATATTCCTCTAATCCAGTAATTACCAATCTTACCTCTTGTTTTTACTCAGATAGTTTTGTTAGGTTAGTACTCCCATTCTTTAAAGGAGAATTTGGAAATGTCAAACAGCCTTGGAATTAATATGTACATCTGCAAATTTCGTATCGATGAAATCTTATGTGACATCTTATAACTAGCTTCTTTTGCTTACTGTGATGTTTTGCAGTTTGTTTTGTTTTGAGACGGGGTCTCAATGTGTTGTCTGGATTAGTTAAGAATTCTATTAGCCGTGCGTTGGTGGTGCACGCCTTTAATCCCAGCACTCAGAAGGCAGAGGCAGTCGGATCTCTATGAGTTCGAGACCAGCCTGGTCTACAAGAGCTAGTTCCAGGACAGCCTCCAAAGCCACAGAGAAACCCTGTCTGGGGAAAAAAAAAGAAAAAAAGAATTCTGTTTCTTTTTTTTAGGATCTTGAGTAGCTAGCTGGCTGGGACTCTAAGACACATACTACTATGCTCAGCTTACTATATGTGTTTTAAAGTCCAGTCTGTATCATATCTTGTTAATATTTCATTCTTTTCTATTACACAATAGTATTTCATTGTACTGGCACATATATCACATTTGGGTTCCTCTTTTGATGTACATCTAGGCTGTTTCCACTCCAGGCTATAAAACTATTGTTAAGATACTCTTGTGTCTGTCTGTATTGGCATATGTTTTCATTTCTGTTAGGTATATACCTAGGAGTAGAACTGGCCACACAGTGCCTATGTGTAACGTTTCTTTTTAATCCTGGGTCTGGACCCCTAGGCAAACACTGTATCATTAAGCTACACCCCAAACCTACTTAACCATTTGAGAAACTGTCAAAAAAAATGTAATTTGTTTGTTTCCTTCCACAAAGTGGCTCATGCCATTTTACATTGCCATCAGTAGTGCTTGACTGTTTTGATCTCATCTTATTGTTCCAATGCTTGCTGATATTTGTCCTTTAAATCAGTCTTTAGTGAAATGCTCTGGGCATCTTTTCTATATTTACTGGATGTCTGTGTAATCTGTTTTGGAGGAACATCTATATGGGGCCTTTAACCCCGCCCCCTCTTGTTTGGGGTGCTTTCTGCGTTTTAGTACTTCAACACAGGAGCTATGTTATTCTCATCAGAATGTGAAATGCTTGAAAAGGACTTTTAAAATTAGGAAACAAGAATATGGATTTGAATCTGGGGCAGGGGGAAGTACAGCACATGTTCTTAACTCTTGAGTCCCCTGTACCTCTTCTTTTTGCATGTGGAGAAGAAGATATTAGAATCCTGTAGTTGTATATAAATTAGGTTGCCTGCAAATTTGGATACTGTATTTTGTAAAAAGCACTTCTGTTAATAGATAGGAGTGCTAAAAATGTAGTAAAATAGTGTAATGGTTACAGCTGATTTTTCAGTCATTTCTGTGAACTTAAATGAGCCTTTGGAAGTTAGAGTCAAATCTTTCTTTCTCTTGCATCATTATCTATAGAAGATGCTGCAATGGACTTGACACTAGGAGGTAGATGACTGGGAAGGGATAGAATGCAGCTTTTGTTTGGAAGTAACTTCAGAAAGCACAACTGTCAGTGGTGGGCCAAAGGAATGGAAAACAGTTGCGCTTGATCACAAACTGTAGAGGTTTTTGTTGTTTTGTTTTAATTCCTGGGGCTGGGTATGCAGCTTGGTGTAATAGAGTACTAGGTTAGCATGTATGAGGCTCTGGGTTCAATCTCCAACATCAAAATAAAATACAATTCTCTGAAATCCTAAGGGATTGTCGTCTTGTTTACAGCTATGTGCTCACACAGAATGGAGCTTATTATATGGCATTAAGAGTATCTGTTGAAAAAAAAAAAAAAAGAGTATCTGTTGACACCGGGTGTTTTAATCGCAGCACTCGAGAGGCAGAAGCAGGTGGATCTCTGTGAGTTTGAGGCCAGCCTGGTCTACAGAGCGAGTTCCAGGACAGCTTCCAAAGCTACACAGAGAAACCTTGTCTCGAAAAAAAAAAAAAAAAGAGTATATGTTGAGGGCTGAAGAGATGGCTCAGCTGTAAAGAGAACTTACTGCTCTTGTAAAGGACCTGGGTTTGGTTCCCAGCACCCACATTGGGGACTTACAATTAACTGTAACTCCAGTCCCAGAGGATCACTTTCTCTGACCTCTGCAGGTACCATACACATACATATAAAATATATAAATTTTTGAAGTGTTTAACACAATACCTGGTACACAGTAACTCTCAAAGATAAGTTGTCATTGAGTATATATATAATCATGCTTTTTGCTAGTTTCATTCAGTTCATCTTAGTTTACTTTGTAGAGAACCTCCAGTGATGTACTCATCTAAACTGGTTTGAACACATGGTAGTTGTCGAGAACAAGCATACTTGCTGCATCCCGAGTCACTTAGCATTTTCTTCCTGTCAGGGCCTGGGTCTCCTAAACCTATTTTCACCAGAGGAAAGTCAAGATAAGGTAAATCTGTTACCTCTACTTGAAAAATGACTTAAATCATGTGTTGTATTACTGATGTGTTTTTTTAAAAAATCAGCTTTACATGTGACATGGCATGTGTGCCTTAGAGGACTTACAGCTTTTTAAGAACTACCTATAAGTTTGATTTGTTAACTTCTTATTGATCTTTAGTCTGAAATGGATCAGAACGTCTATGGAGATGTAACTAGAAGAAAAATGCTATCATAAATAGAGAATACAGATAGATCTACCATCTGTTAAAAACCTTTGGACTCTTGAGAATTCCAGAATTTTTCAGATTGATAAGATATTGTGATATCACATGCTGTATTATGTGATACCCCTAAAAGGGATTTGGGTAGCTCCTAGTAACCAGACATTAACATTTCTCTAATAAATACAGTGAGTACAGTACCCTTACCATTTAAGTGAGGAGGAAAAAAAAAATGTTAAGTGAGTAATGGAGAAACTATTAGCTTTACATCTGTTGAGACTAGCCTTTGCTGCCAAATTAATTTCTTAAGACTTTTATAGCCTTGAAAGTTTTTGATTTGGAGGGAGGTGAAATGTATGCACATAAATGATTAGATCTCATTCCTACTAAAAAAAAGTGCTGTAGAAATTCTTTAAGATGTATTTATTCATTTATTTTACATATATGTGTATGTATGTGTACATGAGGGTGCACGTGAAAACCAGAATGTTGGGGGTGGAGAGATAGCTCAGAGGTTAAGAGCACAGACTGCTCTTTCAGAGGTCCTGAGTTCAATTTCCGGCAACCACATGGTGGCTCACAACCATCCTTTATGAGATCTGGTACCCTCTTCTGGTGTGCAGATACACATGGAAGCAGAATGTTGTATACATAATAAATAAAATTAAAAAAAAGAAAAGAAAACCAGAATGTTAGGTTCCCTGGAACTGGATTACAGGTGCTTATAAGCCTCCTGAGTGGGTCCCAGGAGCCAAACTTGAGTCCTCTGCAAGAGCAGTAAGTCCTCTTAACCCCCCAAGCCATCTCTCCAGTCCCTAGATTTTTTTTTATTAATTTTGAACTTTAGACCAATGTTCTCTAACAATGTGTGACTGTATTTAGTTAATTGTAAATATGAAGTAGACAGAATTTTAACATAAAAGATCTGTAGGCCAAAAATTGTTCAAATCCTTTATAATAACCTGTTTCATCATTTTTCTTGTGTTTTCTTTCAAGTTTGTGATTAAGTTAAAATGTTTATATTGTTGTTGCTAGAAGATGTTGATACCATTTTATTCTGGAAGGTCAAGGTCTGATGTTGGATGACTTTAAATAATCATGACTGGAAATCTTTTGTTTCTTTTCAAGACAGGGTTTCTCTGTGTAGCTTTGGAGCCTATCCTGGCACTCGCTCTGGAGACCAGGCTGGCCTTGAACTCACAGAGATCCGCCTGCCTCTGCCTCTGCCTCTGCCTCCCAGTGCTGGGATTAAAGGGGTGCACCACCAACACCCAGCTTTTGTTTTGTTTCTTAATAACAGTACAAAGGACTGGAGAGATGCTCCATCTATGAGCACTGGCTGCTCTTTCAGAGGACCCAGGTTTGGTTCTCAGTACCCCAGATAGTGGATAAAAACTGGCTGTAACTCAAGTCTCAAGGAATCCAACAGGCTCTTTTATCCTCCAAAGGCACTGGGTATGCATGTAGTGCTCAGACACATATGCAGCGAAAATACCCATGCACGTATAAAAAATATTAAACTTAATTTAGTTTAAAAAATTTTTTTAATGAAATTCCTTCTTTCCATAGCATGCACTGTTGTGTGGAATTCTTATTGTTCCAAGGTATGCTGTGTTTTCATTGATTTGTAAGGGACCGTCTTTTCATGTTTTAAGAGTTTGGAAGGCAGCATGAGTTACATATATAGTTGGCTCTTTGTAGTGTACTATGTACTTTCACAGCAGAATGTCAAAACTTGTGGAGAGAGGGCTGGTGAGATGGCCTAACATCATGAACCAACTCTTGAAAGTCTTCCTCTGACTTCTACAAGTGCACTGTGGCATACATGCAGACTCAATATTTTAAGCTTGAAAGAAAATAGAGATACATTGGAATACCCTTTGGACCCTGAGGAAGTAAATAGTTACAGAAAAGTAGAAGTAAAATACGGTTCTCCATGTCGCAAATCCAGCCTGGTATTAGTTTGCTTACGGATTCTTTCACAGAGTGTTTCATTACGTTCATGTCTATTTATTTTGAGACAAGGTGGTGTTCCTGTATGGCCCAGACTGGCCTTAAACTTGTGATGCTCTTTCCTCATTCTCCCAGTGTTGGGATTACAGGCAAATGTCACCACACTACCAGCATCATCACCCCATTACTAGTCTTTTTTTTTTTTTTTTTTTTTTTGAGGTTTAACTAGGAACTTGTGTCTTTTTTTTCTCTCCATTTTTTATTTAAATTAGAAACAAGATTTTTCAATCCCATTTCCCTCTGCTCGTCCCTTACCCCCTCCCATTTCTTGATACTTTTTTTTTTTTTTTTTTTTTTGAGACTGGGCTTACTAAGTAATCCTGGCTGGTCTGGAACCTGCACAGAGTTGCCTGTCTGCTTCCCAGGTTTTAGGATTCAAGTTATGTGCTGCTCAACCTAACCCTCTGTAGAAACAGACATTATCAGATCTGAGTCAAAAATCGATTTGTAAATGCCTGGTTCTGAATATGAAGTACTTTGATAATACCTTAGCTGATTTGTCTTATTCATATTTTCCATTTTATATATATGAGAGGCAGTGTATAATAGAAATAAAAATTCCATGTCTAAAAGAATTCTTTGGTTTTGCTGCTGCTGCTTGATTAACAGTATATCACTGCCCTAGCTGGTCTGGAATTCTATTTATGCCAAGCTGACCTCCAACTCTTAGAAATCCATTTGCTGTAGCATCCCGAGTACTGAGAATAAAGGTGTGCACTACTGTACATAGCCAAAAGGATTTTTTTTTCAATAAGCAGAAGAAAACAAAGTTAAAAGAAAATGTACCATAACTTAAGTGTTTGTTGTTTGGTTGGTTGGTTGTTGAGCAGAGGCACTGGGTAAAGCACAGGGAATGGAGTTCTTTTTCTAAGAACCCACATAAAAGACTGGAGGTGGGTTTGCTGGCTGCTTTGTGATCCCAGTGCAGAAGGTGCAGGCAGTCTCTGGAGCAAGCTGAACCACTGAGTTGAGCAAGGGGCTTTGCCTGAATATGTAAGTGGGGAGGGACTGGGGAAAGAAACCTGACCTTAGACTTCTCAGTGCTCTGACACACACACAGACAAACCCATACACATGGAAAAACAAACTTTCCTGTGTGTGTGTATACTCGTGTGCGATGTTGAAATGCAGAGTATTAATAAAGTGATTAAGTGACTGTTTTAAATGAAATGAGATTAAATGAATACCATTGTGCCCATTATGGTGGCACATGCCTTTACTCCCTGCAGAGGCAGGTGGATTCCTTGAGCTTGAGGCCAACCTGGTTTACATAGGGAATTTCAAGCCACCCATAGCTACCTAATAAAACCCTGCCTCACCAAAAACAAAATGATGTGTGTGTGTGTGTGGGGGGGGGGGTAGTAGTTGGCCAAAAGCTATAGGTGGCACTGTTGCACCTCTATTCCAGAATTAGTGTTATTCCCCCCCCCCACTCCCATGGGTTTTGTTGATTCTTTCGCCTCATGTAGATCTTTGACTCCAGATAGTAATTGTCAGTAGATAGTCTTAGGAGCATAACATAGATAAAAATTCTAAATTTTCTTTCAGAAATTGCTCTTTACTATTCTGTAAGACCAAGGTAGATGGCAGTGTTATGATAGATTGTTAGATATGGACATTGAAATGCAGAGACCTCATACAAATTCTCATAAAGCAATGCCTTTTCCTTCTCACTCTGAGCACAGATAAGAACTAGAAGGGCTGTAGCAGCTGTTGGGCCTCCCATTTTCTCAGTCTGGCTTTTCCCTCATGTAGATATTTCTCATGGAAGTCTTAGGTATGTTTTTTTATTATAGTAAGAAATTTTACATTTCTTCTCGAAGACACATTTGAGCAAATACTGTTGAAAATACAATTCAAAATGACTTCACAAGTGCTAGCCATATCTCAGAAAGCAGATGTTATGAACCTCTGACATTTTAATCTCCACTGTAAGATGGTACAGGTATCTTTGTACTCATGTGAGCAGAAGAGCCTTTGTAAGTTGTTAATTGTCCTAGTGCTTGCTTTACTGCCATGGGAATTCAGTATGAATCTGTTTTTTTTTTTTAATAGGCTGGTGCATTGGATTTGCTGAAAGAGCTTAAGAATATTCCCATGACTCTGGAATTATTACAGGTATGTGCTTCTATGTATCACAGTGTTTAAATTGGTAATTGCCATAAAATAATGGATCATCTTCATTATCAATAACATGCTTTTAACTATTTTATAGAATAGATCATTATTTAAGATCAGCCAATTGTCATAAATTATATATACCTATATATAAATAAATATATAATAAAACAAATTATGTGTTTCTCAAAGAACTTTCCAAGGTTTTGTGGTCATGAGATGTCACTATAAGGGGTGCCCCTGGATTCCTGACCGTGGTTTGGTCTTTCAGCATTTCACTATAGCTTAGTATAGGGATAATGGAGAATCACTACTCTTCCATTTACAGCCTCAGCCATACATGCAAACAACTGAATGTCACTAGAATGATTACTGAAGTCTAGGTGTTCATTCTAATGTAGAAAAGTAAGTCAAAATGTTAAAAAGTAAAGTAAGGCTGGGTGCTGTTGGCTCACACTCGGGAAAAAGAGGCAGGTGGATCTCTGAGTTTGAGGCCAGCCTGGTTTACAAAGCAAGTTCCAGGGGAGCCAGGACTGTTGCACAAAGAAACCCTATCTCAAAAAACCAAGGGAAAAAAAAGGGGGGGAGGAAAGTATGGGCAATAAACATGAATGTAGCCTTTTCCAATAGACATACCTTGTTGTTCATGAGCATTCTTCCTTGATGTTTCTGTTTCATTAAGTCAGAATTCAAGAAAGAATTAGAACGGTGAGTGAACCTCACTGGGAAAATCTATGTTAAGGAATGTCTAACTGAAACAGCATTTATAAAGATGATCAAACTAAAGCCATTTACGACTGTAAAAGAAATCACAAAATATTTTCATTTCCATTAATTTACATTATTACAGATGTATTAAAATTCATTTGCTCATCCTGATGGCTGCTTATGTTCCGTACTCCATCTTAATGCTTTAATAAGGAAGTGAGTGTATTACTGTACTTACTATAGTTGCTTTCCTTTGCAGTCTTGTATGTTTTATTTAATGTGCTTTAAAGCACTTCTGAAGAAAATGTTTCACCTGATCGCTAAAAAGATCTAGAGTAGAAAACAAAACCAAATAAAAAGAACTTTATATGCAGATTCAAGGAAGAGGAAGCTGCCCATGAAGTTGAAATTCTGGGTTCTAGGATCAGCAGCCATTTCCTTTTGGCTATTACCTTACCTCCTACCTAGGTGTAACCCTTCTTAGCAGAGTTAGTAGGCTCATGTGGGGAAAATACATTGAACAATTTTAGTGATCTCAGCATGTAATTAAGAGATGTGTAGAGTTGTAAAAGTATGGAGACTAGGTAGGGTTTGCATTTCTATCCACGTCTAATTTTTTTTTCTCTTCAGTCTAATTATATAACACATACTTGAAGTTTTATTATGGCTGGATTTGTGAATGTCAGTAAATTAAAATCTTTCTCCCTCTGAACTCAAAGCCTAGGAGAAGAAGTTGTATTTAAAAAGAACAGCCTAGGTACCCAGGTAATACGTGGATAGGGTCAG
The DNA here is from genome assembly GCF_003668045.3 of Cricetulus griseus. NCBI lineage: Eukaryota > Metazoa > Chordata > Mammalia > Rodentia > Cricetidae > Cricetulus > Cricetulus griseus. Next base: position 158,112,723 of record NC_048595.1, read on the forward strand.
AGTAGAAAGAAGTTTACTGTTTTATAAAGTTTTATTATTTTATGTGTGTGGATGTTTTGCCTACATGCTTGTCTGTGCACTGTGTGCCAGAAGTGTTGGGGGGAGAGGGTTAAGATCCCTTGTAACTGCAGTTAACAAATATTTGGGCACCACCTTGTGGATGCTGGGAATTGAACTTGGGTCCTCTTCAAAAGCAACAAACGATCTTAACCACTGAACTATCTCTCCAGCCCTAGAAGTTGATTTCTTGGCTTAATGAAAGAAGCTCCAGAAAGCCTTCACGAAGGTGGTCTCCAAAAACATTCAGGTTCTCCCTCAGCAGAAGTAGCATGAGGAAGCAATATGGCATGTTGGGTAGTACAGGGCAAGGAAAAGCTAGAGGCAGGTTGGCATAGAGCTTCATATACTCTTAAGAGCAGTACTGCCTGAAGGTGTTAGGAGAGTATATAACCAGATCTGCACCTTGAAAGACAGAAGACTGGCTGACTAGTGGGGTTATTCAGGTGAACTCTGATAGGGAAGTCAACAGATACTGACAGTAAAAGTAGAGAGAAGAGGATTTAAGAGGGTTATAGGCTGTGAGATATTTCTCTATGTAGCCCAAGGTGGCCTGGAACTCTGAATCTTCCTGCCTCTGCCTCCCAAGTAGAATGTACCACCATGGACAGCTTCTGTCAGTGTTATCTTAAATATGATACCTAAGACACAAGCAACCATAAATGTAAATAATTTACATCAAAATGTAAAACTTTTATGCTTAAAAATATCATTAAGAAAGTAAAAAGATAGACATGGTGGTTCATGCCTATAACTCAGGGCTGAGACAGAACTGTTTGGGGGCGGTGTTACATGCTCAGTTATGTATAAGGTCCTGTATTCAATGCCTGGAGGATAATGGGAAATACTATTTTCAAATCTTACCTAACAAGGATTATATTAAGAGCTACTACATGGCACTAAGTAAGAAACAATCCAGATTAAAAGTGGCAAAGGAAGACATTCCTCCAAATAAAATGGAGAAAAGACACTAATCCCAACATGAAGGCCGTGGTACCAGGAGAGTTTCTGAGTTTAAGTTCAGCTTGGGATACATAGGGATGACCCTGACTCAAAGAAAAACAAAGAAGGAAAAGCCAGCTAGCACGTTAGAAGATACTCCGCATCACGGGATCCTTAGCCACATGGAAAGCCACACCACATTTAAATCCTTACTCCATGCTCCTTAGAATGCATATAGCCAAAGATCCTAGCACCTGCTAGCAAGGATATAGAGAAACTGGAGCCCTTACATACTGCTACTAAGAAAGTATGTTAAATAGAATTTCTAATGATGTATTGATTCTATTCCTAGGGGTGTGTGTGTGTGTGTGTGTGTGTGTGTGTGTGTGTGTGTGTGTGTATGAGTATGAGCAACAACAAAAAAAATTCACACAAATCTATGTATTAGCATGTATATAGAACATGATTCCTAACAGTCCAAAAGAAGCTCAAATGTCCATTAACTAGCGAGCAGATAAATGTGCTATTTACGTACTGGTGTGTGTGTGTGTGTGTGTGTGTGTGTGTGTGTGTGTGTGTGTGTGTGTGTGTGTCTAACAATGGAATATTAATTCACCTGTGAAAAGGAGTAAAGTTTTGATATATTCTATAACACAGACAAATCTTGAAAACATGCTGAATGAAAGAAGCCAGACATATAAAGTCATGTATTACATGATTGCTTTTATAAGAACTCTTCTATACAGCAGGTATTGGTTGTATAGGGCAGATGGAAGGACCCATATAAGGGGATATGAAGAATGACTGTTAAAAAGTAGGCAGGGTTTTGGGGGGTGGGAAAGTAAAGAGTAACAGAAATGTTCAGAAATTCATTATGGTTAATGATAGGAAAATCCTTGCAATGTACTGGGAGCTGCTTGTCCTAGGGTTTCCATTGCTATGACAAACACTGTGACCTAAAACAACTTGGGGAGGAAAGGATTTAATTCAGCTTGCAGTTCCTGATCACAGTCCATGTTCATTAAATGGGTAATAAAAATGTGTTATAGTTACACATGAAGTGTTATTCAGATGGTAAGAAAAATGAAACTTGTCAGTAATTGTATTGATCTAGAAAAAAATCATCCCGAGTGAAGGTAACCTAGATCCCAAAAGACAAGTATTGCATGTTTTCTCTTATATGTGTTCCTCACATGACTCACCTACATCAGATAAGGTTCTTTTTGTAATACATGTTAGTTAACACAGAGACCCACAACTGGACAGTATGTAGAGCGAGAGACTTTGGAGTACTCAGTCCTGAACCAGTTGTCTTCATCAAATCCTTCTCAAGACTTGAGAGAGGAAGTGAAAAGATTGTTAGAACCAGAGGTGATGGATGACTCTAAGGAAACAGTGTCTTTCAGATACCAGAACTGATGCACATACTAACGCAAAGAGACTGGTAGCATGTACAGGTTCCGGCCAGGTGGGTGGGATCCTAGCACTGAGAAAGGGAAGTGGACACAGTCTTCTACCTTTAACCAAGAATTTATCTGCAGTTGGTACCTGGAGGGAAAGGGAAAGTCAGTCCCTCCCAATGGAGTGTGACTTGGGTACATCAACCACACTCCAGAGCAGGCCCTCTGTCTAAAAGTAGTTGGCCAATAGAAAATGATCTCTGGTGCTTTTGTGTACTCTTTATTACATTTTGTTTGTCATTATTGGTTTTATTAGTCTTTTGCCTATTTGTCTTGATTTTCACGTCTGTGGATTTTGTGCAATTTTTGTTTAGTTTTTGGGTTTTAGAGAGAGAGAACATAAAGTTAGGTGGGTAGGGAGGTAGAGAGCATCTGGGAGAAGTTGCAGGATAAGGGAAAAAGATAAGCAAAAAATTATATGGAAAAAATTTAATTACTCAATTAGGAATATAGCATTTGCCTAGCACATACAAGACTTTGGGTTCTGTCCCCAGAAACTGAAACAAACAAGCTGATTTGGAGCCACTTGGTCTAGGTGCAGTTCAATTCCTGAGTGCGCTTACTGTGCTCCACCACTCTTGTCTTCAGCTTAGTCCTCCTTTCTTTCCTCCTTGCCTTTTCTCCTGCATGCCTGATTTTAAATAGAAACCTTGGTAGAAGTTAGGTAATTGCTATAGTATCATAAGCCACTTTTTAAATCTTAGCATACCAGTTTAAGTCTTGTGAGAGAAATGCAAACCTAGTTAGTTGCCCAAGTAAATAGCTTCCTATTTGTTTCCATCCTCTGCTTCCTTCCATTTCCCCAAGCTGTGGTCTTTTTGTCACTCCACCTCAGCGTCCTGTTCTCCTTATGCAGCTCAATAATCTCTTTAAGGAAGCATGTTTATTGTTGACAGCTGCATTCTTAGAAAAGGAGTCAAGCAAGGAATGGTTGGTTTTAATAACGAAAGCATCCTGTGATCATTAAACAGCCATCACTTAACAGTGCAGTTTGTTCTCCTTATATTATGGTCTCCTGCAGGACCTTCTAGGATGCATTTTCCAACACTGTTGTGTGTCAGTCCACACTTCTAACAACTGAATAATTCAAGTTATTTCCTCCATGCATCCAGAGTTAGCTTTTCTTTAGAAAACTCGCTTTGTAACCCTAAATATTGGGGGTAGGTGTGGAAATTTTGGGGCCCCTTTCACTCTTCTGCTGTTGAACTTCACCTGCTTTTCTTAGATTTCTGAGAGACTAACACAGGCTACTGCAACCTACTATTCTAAATTCTTCAATGTTTGTGCTGAACATTTAATAATTTAGAAGGAAGCCTTTAAGTACCTACTGACTGTTGTACCTCAAAGGTGTCAGCAGGGATTTTCCTTTATTTTTTAAGCAACTAAGAATTTCTTTTATTGTGTTTTTCTTTCATAGACCATGTTTTGAAAGATTGTCTATAACAACTTGAACTTAATGAATAATTTACCATTGTTATTTACTGTTCATAATTGAGTTGTTATAGCTTTTATGGTTTCTACTGAGTTGGAAAGAACATTCATTCTAGAAGTGGTCAAGCACAGATGAAAATTCGAGTCTTGCCAGTGAGCAATCGTATAATGCTGAGCAGGTTATATTGGTATTTCCAGTCTCTTTGTCTTTAAAAATAGGTATAATGATCTCAGTGTTGAAAGGTTCTTGGGAAGATTTATATACCTAATTATTCTAGTATAATCTTAATATAATATTACTGCACGTTAAATTTTATCTGTATTCTGAAATCCATTTTAATACCTAATTATGTGCTCCTTACATAGAATCAAAAAATAAAGATGCCTCTTAATCTTCTCTTGGTGGTAGTTTGTGTTTGGCTGGCTTTGTTATAAGTTTCAGGCAGTGCTTGGGGGTAATCTTCGTAGGAGAGATCATGCAGATGCTGGCCATGAGTATCTCAGCTTACCTTCTGTACACATACGTTTTACATCTCGCCCTCATTTCCCCCTGATACCACATTACAGGTTGTTGTCTCAGTGATGAAGCATTGGTGAGTTCCATGTTTGATCTAAAGATGTATGTACTTCATGTTTGCAATGTGTGCTTTGACCAGAATGTGAACAATTGAAATTTTAAAATCTGAACTAGAAAAAAAAAAGTCTGAAAAGAAACAAGTGTGATTAATATGCTGAATTGTTTGAAACAGCATTGATGGACACTTTGTTGTTGCCTTGCAGTCCACGAGAATTGGGATGTCTGTCAATGCTATTCGTAAGCAGAGTACAGATGAAGAAGTCACATCTTTAGCCAAATCACTCATCAAATCCTGGAAAAAATTATTAGGTAAAATTGATCTTTGCTTGCATATATTTATGATGTCCTGGTTTTGTTCAAATGATTGCTGCATTTTTTTGTCTATGAATCTAGACCTAGTGAAATCAGTGCTTTGCAGTAAGGATGAGGGGCCTGGTTTAATTTGCATGAAAGTGGCAAATAAACTCAGTGGTCCCTGACAGTTGTAAGTGTAGATAAGCTCTTTCAGGGCTTTTTTCCAAGGGAAAGGTTGTGCATGCTTTCTGAAGTGATTTTGTTTTTCTGAAGTGATTTTAAAATAACACTTTTTATATAATACCTTTGTCCAGATCAGCTTTTGTTATTTTCCATCTTTTTCTTCTTTTTTTTTTTGGTTTTTGGTTTTTGAAGACAGGATTTCTCTTTGTAGCCCTGACTGTCCTGGAACTCACTCTATAGGGCAGACTGATCTGAAACTCAGAGATCTACCTGCTTCTGCTTCCTGAGTGCTGGAATTAGAGGCATGTGCTACCTCCACACAGTGTTTTTTTTTTTTTTTCATATTTAATGATCTCTTTTTTAAAAATCATTTGAGAGTAGGTTAAATATGTCTTATAATACTTAAGTATACCTCTCTTAGTACCCTTCATTTATTTGAGATAGGCTCCTACTATGTTGTATAAGCTGGCCTGGGACTTGGGATCCTGCTTCAGTCGCCAGAGTAGCTAGAATTATAGGCATGTGCTAGCATTCCCAGCACAAGCATATTTTCTCATGTAGTTGTAATAAAGGAAAGCAAGCATCGGTGTAATACTTTAGTTTAGAGTCCATGCTCTAGTTTGTTACTCTCCCTATGTACTTGTTAGTTTTTGCTAACTTGATAGAAGCTAGGGTTATCTAAGAAGAGGGAACCTCAACTGAGAATATGCCACCATAAGATTGACCTGTATGCCACTGTGTGTGATGTTTTCTTGATTAATAATTAATGTGGGAAGGTCTGACCCACTGTTGGTGACACCACTGAACAGGTGATCCTGGGTTATAAAAGATATCAAACAGCCTTGGGGAGCAAGCATTCCTCCATAGTCTTTGCTTCATTTCATGATTCTTGGTTCTTACAATGCTTGAGTTCCTGCCTTGGCTTCCCTCAGTGATATATGGTAAGCCAGATAAACCCTTTCCTACCCAAGTTGCTTTTGGTTGGTGTTTTATTACAGCAACAGAGAAGCAAGCTAGGATACATTATAATGTCCTAAATTTACCTCCTCTAATATCCAGTCTAGAATCATGTTTAGTTTTCTAAACTGAACAATTCTTTAAGCCTTCAATTTTTCATCTATGATGGCATTTTAGAGAACATAATAGCCTTCTCTTGTTCTGTTTTGACATTTATTTATTTATCCATTTATTTATTTATTTATTTATTTATTTATTTATTTATTTATTTAGGTGAGCATATAATCCAGGCTAACCTTGAACTCAGTGTAGCCAAGGACTAAACTCCTGATCCTCCTGTCTATGCCTCTCAAGTACTAAGATGACAGGCATGTAGGCCAGAGGTGTGAGAGGCTACAAGAGCCAGAGAAAAAGGTGCCCACATGGAGGACATAGCAGAGTCCAGAGAAAGCAGGTAGAGAGAAATAGCAGCTGGGAAATAGAACTGTAGAATTTGGAATCAAATTTTGTGGGTGACAGAAGCCATCAGAAACAAATGATCTGTACATGACTTAGAAGACTCAGATCAGCAACTTGCTTACGGAGCAGCCAAGTTTCTTGGGAGGGAATTCCTTTATGCCACTCCTGGGTTTTGGCACCAGATGAATGGAAAGGAAGGAAGGAAGGAAGGAAGGAAGGAAGGAAGGAAGGAAGGAAGGAAGGAAGGAAGGAAGGAAAGGGAGTACATGACTTTTCCTAGGTATGTTGGTGGAGGTAATTTATTGAAGATAAACAGGACACATAGCTAGAGGCAGAGAAATCTGGGAGAGTCCAGAGTGGTCATGACCCTAAGCCATGTGTGGAGAGGAGTAGGGGAGGGGAGAGAGAAAAATGAGGCCCAAAGGAGGAGGGCTAACCAAAATGACTGGATTATATAGGGAGGAGCATCTGGAGGAAGGACAGCCCAGCCTCTGGGCTGGAGAATTTAGCATAGGGAATGGGTTATACCAACCAGGAGGGTCCTGTAACAGTTTTGAACAAACTGAGAGGTGCAGGGGGAACCCCACGTTCAGGTCCATTTTGATAATGTGTCTTAGTGTTTCTGTTTCTGTGAAGAGACACCATGACCGTGGCAGTTCTTATGAATGAAAACCATTTAATTGGAGGTAGGTTACATTTTCACAGGTTTAGTCCATTATCATGGCTGGACATAGCAGCATAAAGGCAGACATGTTGCTGGAGAAGGAGCTAAATCTTGATGCTGTAGGCAACAGGAAGTAGTCTGAGATACTAGGTGTGGCTTAAGCATATGTGAGACTTCAAAGCTCGCCTCCACAGTGACGCACTTCCTCCACCAAATCCACACCTGCTCCAACAAAGCCACATCTCCAATAGTGACACTCCCTATGTCTTATGGGGGCCAATTATATCAAACTATCAGAGTATGTTAAATAGGCACCTCAGCCATTTGTCCTAGATTTAAGACCTAACGCCTCTCTTGCTTCTTTGGCATGTTCCCTTATTCTGTTTTATCTACTGTTTTCTCGTGATTAGATCGTGTTTTACATCCACAGTTGGAATACTCCCTAAGTGTATTAGATTCTTACGTCTCATACCCAGTCAAAGTGTATACTTTATTGTCCTTCTTGTAACAGTCTATGAGAGATGTTTTAAGATCCCAAAACTGTCTTACATTTTATCAGATCTCCTCCTCCAATTTAGTATCATAATTTTTCCCTAACCCCCTCTTTATATTTATGGTTACAAATTTTAATTTCTTTATTCTTCAAGTCATCATTAAACTGTTAGGAAACATATTCTTTGGTGGATTCTTATTCTGTATGATGGGATGCAATCTATTACAGTTCATATGTATTTGCAGTGTTTTATACAGAAAGTGAGATATCCCAGAGAGCAAAGTATAGATAAGTGAAATAATTTCTACAGTGGACCTAAATGTTATCTAAACCTAGCTCAGGGACAATTTTGACTGGCATAAGATGAATGCTTCTTGTCAGGGCAATGATTGCATTAACTCATGTTATATCTGTTTACAATGTCTGGTCACTTTCCTCTCAGTCAGTAGTTCTCAACCATACTAATGCTGCGACCCTTTAATACACTTCCTTCCTCATGTTGTGGTGACCCCAAGCATAAAATTATTTTGTGGCTACTTCATAACTGTAATTTGCTACTGTTATGAATCATAATGTAAGTGTCTGTTATGCAGGATATTTGAGATATGACACCCCAGGTTGAGAATCACTGTTCCAAGTCTTAAAGGGTGCAGACTCTGCTCTGTTCATAGATTATTGAGTAAAAGGAGGTTTTGGATGTACCATCCTGATACTGGAATGGTCTCTATGAAGATGTTCTTCATTTACTGGCCCAGAAACATAAACTGTGCGTTAGGTAGTATTTTAAAGTTTTTAACCTCTTGAAAGGTCACTCAAATACTATTGTTCTCTGTGCCTGGGCTCTCATTTTCAGGATGGGTGTGTTCGTCCACACTCTTTCCTTTTTATTTTTTCCTTTTAAACTTGCAGGTACCATTGGCATGCGAATTTCTATTTCTTTGCAAGTGACAATTTAAGAGTGTTGTTTGTACAGCTGTTGTGAAAAATACTCCAGTACATATGCTAACATAGTAATTTGCTTATACTTTATATACAGTTGTGGGAAATTGAAGATTTTAATGGTGAACAGGTTTGAGTCTTTATTTTCATTTATTTATTTGTTTTTGGTGTGTATAGGTTATTAATGTACAATACTTTTTAATTTTCATCTTTAACAAAAGTAGACTGTTTAGGCATTTGATAAATTTTTCAGATGGTCCATCAACTGATAAAGACCCTGAAGAAAAGAAAAAAGAACCTACAATTTCATCACAGAATAGCCCTGAAGCAAGAGAAGAAAGGTAATTTACTTTATAAAAATTAATTTCTGCTGAGGTTGCTATTTTAGGGTTTCTAGTACTCGGGAGGCAGAGGCAGGCAGATGTCTGAGTTCAAGACCAGCCTGATCTATATAGTGAGTTCCAGTTTAGCCAAGGCTACACAAAGAAACCCTGTCTCAAAAAACCCTAAAAAAAACATGAACCAAAGGGCTTTTTTGGCTTACATATCCCAGGACACAGCTCATTGAAGGATGCCAAAGCAGGAACTGAAGCAGAAGCCATGGAGGAATGAATGCTGCTTACTTGCTTGCTTCCTGTGGCTTGCTTGCTATTGTCTTGTACAACCCAGGACCACCTGCTCAATAGTGACACCATCCCCAATGAGCTGGACCCTCCAGTATCAAATATTAATCAAAAAATGCCCACAGACTGTTCTACTGGTAGAGCCATTTTCTCAGTTGAGGTTCCTCTTGCCAGACAACTCTAGCTTGTGTCAAGTAAACAAAAACAAACAAGCAGCCAGGATAACTAGATAGTTTACCTGCTCCATCACTTTGTTCTGGTCTTCTGATTGTGCCTGCACTCCTCTTTCCACTATCTAGTCAGATGGAACTAGTACACATGTATGGCCCTCAAAAATTTTTTAGCAAGATTTCTTAGAATTTTAGAAGAAAAACAGAAGTCTACAAAAGTAGACTAGTCTGATGTATAATATAAAGGAAGTTGTAAGTCAGATCTGAGTGGCTTGAGGTTGAGCAAGGGTTTACATTTTGGAAGAATTTGAAAAACTTTTGATTTAAATACTTCAAACCTAGGCATTACATTTTAAGAGGTAGGGTTGGAAATAGTGAAGCTAGGCTCCATCAGTACACACAGGCAGGTTTCAGTGCTTTAGCTAATTGTTGTCCATAGGCAAAAAGGCAAAAGCCTTTAAAGTATTTAAGTTTTGTTTTGATTTTGAACATTGGTTGGGTGCTGGAGATGTAGTTTAGTTGGTATAGTGCTTGCTGAGCATATGCGAAGCCTGGATTCAATTCCCAGAACCCATAAAATGGGACATAGTGGCACACATATGTAATCCTGTACTTGGGAGGTAGAGGCAGAAAGATCAGAAATTTGAGGTCATAGAGAATTCAAAGCTAGCCTGGGCTACATAAAACTATCTCAAAAATGAACTATTCTTTTTTCATTTACTACAGACAGGTGCTCTGCTACAGTTAAAAATACACACAGGATGAAATCCTAGTTCTTGCTTTTGAGAAACTTGGTCTTGCAGGGGAGCATGTGAATAGCTATGTGCAAACCTTTGTATAGACAATATTTTCTAAATTCAGGGGGTCATAAGAGATGGCCTCTGAAAAAACTAGAGTTAGATGACACAGATGACTGTTGTCCATAGTGACCTGTTTTGATGTTTAATAGTAGTTTTTCCTGGAGAGAAGTGGAGGACATGTATTCTTGACAGCAAACACAGCAAGTTAGTTCTACGGTAGATAGTAAGGGATGGGCAGCTTAATAAATCTTTGAAAAAGATTTGTGATAGATATCATTAATGTTGCAACACTTAATTGAGATTTCACAGAAACATTTTGAAAAGAACTTGTTTGGGTGAATATCCGGTATAAGAAGTTAATCAGATGTAATTAAAGTTTTGAAAGATTAGAAAATTTTTAGACTATTCAGATTAAGGTACTATTTCTAGGAAGAAATCTTTTTACAGTCTTTTTACCTGCTCTTGTTCTTAAAGTTTCACTAGAGCGCTGTTGTCTTAACTAGTATGGAGGTTTTGAAACAATTTTTTCCTCTTTCTAGTTTGGCTGCATTGCCCTGTTTTCTGGCTCCATGCCTCATCCCTTTCCTCAAGCCAAGATCCTTGATGTCTGTGTAGTGTGCTAAACTATAATGTATATTTTTTCCTGTTAGAAATAGTGTAGGGCTGACTGTGATGGTGCTCACTTTAATCATTAGCACTCACAAGACAGAGGCAGGAAGACCTCTGAGTTGAGGCCAGCCTGGTTTACATAGATACCTCCAAATTATTCAGGGCTACGTAGTTAGACTCCTTCTCACAAAAGAAAAAAAAAATTGCTGTTAATGTTTAGAGGGAAATAAAATGAGAATATTTGTTTTTGTTTCTAATTTGGTTTTTTGAGACAGGGTAGCCCTGGCTGTCTTGGAACTCACTGTGTAGACCAGGTTGGCCTTATACCTGGAGATCCACCTGCCTCTGCCTCCTGAGTGCTGGGATTAAGGGTGTGCACCACCACTTTGTGGTTGTTTTGTGTTTTTAAGACATGAGATTGAGCTATTGAACTGAAATTTTTAAAAATGTAGTAGTGACTGAAATACTATCTCATTTAGACCCAAGTTTTATTTTTAGAGAGCAATGATAAATCTATTTAGAAGGTTTTCCTGATTGTTTTCTGATCCGTGTACCCCATATGTGTATTTTAGTAGTTCCAGCAGCAATGTAAGCAGCAGAAAGGATGAGACAAATGCTCGAGACACTTATGTTTCATCTTTTCCTCGGGCACCAAGCACTTCTGATTCTGTGCGGTTAAAATGTAGGGAGATGCTAGCTGCAGCTCTCCGGACGGGAGGTAAGTTTAGTGTTTGCTCTTTACCCTTTTGCATTCCCATGCCATCTCCACCTTCATGTTGGTGTTTTATAGTATCATCTTGCTGGTAGCTCCCACTGTTTAGCTTAGGAGTTTGTTTCCAGTAGCAGTTCTTGGAGGGCAGTAAGAAACAGGACACTGGGACTCCCAACAAGCAGAGCCTTCTAGGGTGTTAATATTTCTCCTGATTCATGCTAATTTAAGCTTTTCCCACATAAATCTTTGATCTGTAAACTCATTACTTTGAACTTAGGTTGAGCCGTAACAACATGAGGTGTTAAATGTTAGTGTGATATACAGTATTTAAGTTTTATATTAATAATTAAAAGCAATATACAATTTACAGTTTACACTTCCATGGGAAAATCTAAGAAATACTAATCCTTAGACTTAACATGCAAATGTTTGACTTTAAGATTTCATATATAGTGAAACACCACATAGTATCCCTAAAATGTGTAAAATGTAAGTTTGAAAGGCAGAATGGTTGACACAAACTAACCCTTTTTCTTTTCAGTTATGCTGAACTATGCATAGCTAGGGTGACCAGTTTTGCTACTTACTTGGCCCTTTCTACTTGAATTTTCTTACTGCCTCTGTCTGCATTTTTTCTTTTTTCTATCTGGCAGTTCTATTTATTTCTCCTGTCCTTTTGAGCATCTGTGATAGTTTTCCGAGTGCATCTGTGTATGTGATTGGCAGATAAAATGAGTACATTCTCTGTGTTGAAGCCTGTGTCACAGGAGGGAAGGCATTTCTTCCTAATGTCTGTTCTTACTCTTCTCAGATGAAGAACCCAGAATTGATAGTGTTGTGAAGTGAGGAATTGCCTAGTATATGAATTACTTCCTCAGGAAAAGGAGTTATCAGACAAGAGTATACTGTGGCACAGATCTTAGACCAATCCCAGAGCAAAGGAATAGTAGGCAGTAAGATAAGAGGTCCTAACAAACTCAAAGATTTTGTAGAAGAGGCAAATGGGGTTGAAGAAATAGGAGTGGTTTACTTACACTTTACAATAATGAGTTTTTCATTCCTGTTTGTAGATGACTACGTTGCTATTGGAGCCGATGAGGAAGAACTGGGATCACAGATTGAGGAAGATATCCTTTGTGTTCACATCCAAAACTGTGTGTAGTAATCTGTGAGGCTAATTGTCCTTTTCCTTCTGCTACATAAGTCGGAGGTTTATCTGTACTTTCTTAGGAAGGAGAAGGGCATTCATGTTTAGTTTTCATTTCATTCAATACTAAATCGCCTATGGTTAATGGTAGCTTTGTCTTTCTGCCTTTGCATATTGGGAGTGTAGAATCTGAATTTAAGTTACGTAAAATGGCAGGGAAGATGTGAAGCTCACACAGGAGGAGGGCCTCATCAGGGTACTCAGTCCCTGGTCCTTCTGCCAGGACATGTGTTCGTGCCTGGCACCATAGAAAAGACTCTTCAGGAGAGGTCTTGCATGGAATGTACCTACATGGCAGTATAAAGTGGGACTGTCTTTTTTGAAGAACCGGCCTTTGTAAAAAGTGAGCCCTCTGGGCCTTGCTCTCTGCTTTGACCAGGCCTTCTGTGGTCTTCTCGCTGAGCTGGTAGATGAGATGAGCCTCCAGTGCTGCCTCAAATGCTCTCTTCTCATAAGACCTCTGAGGGAGCTATGGCCAAATCTATCTATGCCATAGATTTTGAGGTCCTTAGTGGGATTCAGACTTGGGCGAGTTAAAGCTTGTTTGATTTTAGAACGCCTTTTCAAACATCTGCTACTTGGGTTGTGCCAGAGTTATTCTTTGAAATCATGTTGATGCATGCTTCTGACATTAAGCATTTAAAAAAAGCATCACTTAGTCATGGTTGTAAAGATTAGCACTATTGACCAGTTATAGATGAAGGAATCTGAAAGAAATACTTTTTTTTTTTCTTATTTATCTAGTTTGGAAACCATTTTCATGAATTGGTTCAAAAAATTTAAGAATGAATTATGAATTTGGCAGAAAAAAAAGTTATCTTTATAACAATCTTTTTTCCTTAATGGCCAAGTACCTATATATCAAGAAATACGGAATACAGACATGAAATACAAAAACAGAGTACGGAGTAGGATATCAAATCTTAAAGATGCAAAGAATCCAAATTTAAGGAAAAATGTGCTGTGTGGGAATATTCCTCCTGACCTATTTGCTAGAATGACAGCAGAGGTGAGCAAGTCTGTATATAAGTGCTGTATAAATATCTCATGTGTGGAAAATGTCTACAAACATAACTATGATATATTGTGTATACTAGAAAACACTCAAGATGCTGGGTGGTGATGGTATACACCTTTAATCCCAGCACTTGGGAGGCAGAGGCAGGCAGATCTCTGTGAGTTTGAGGTTAGACTGGTCTATAGAGCGAGTTCTAGGACAGGCTCCAAAGCTACACAGAGAAACCCTGTCTGGAGGGTGGGGGGTTAACAATAGCTATATTATACCTACAATCTGTTTATTTTATTAATCATCCAACAGTGTAATAATAACTTTTTCATTGCTAATAAAATGTGCTGTGTTTAAGAAATTTTGTTTTAAAATCATACTAAAATATCCATAACTACCAGGCAGGGGTGGCACACCTTTAATCCCAGCCTTTGGGAGTCATTGGCAGGTGGATTTCTAAGTTTGAGGACAGCCAGGACTACACAGAGAAACTTTGACTCAAAAATAAAAGAAACAAAAAATCTAAAACTTCCACAGAGCAAGCAGAGAACACAGTGTAATCAGATCCATATGTCTGTCATGAGTTTCATTTTCACCTACTTTTGGGAATTTGTCATCATTTTTTTAGAAGGGTGGGTTTTAACACAGAGTTGCTTTGTGTAGCCCTGGCTGTCCTGGAACTCCCTTTGTAGACCATGCTAACCTCAAGCACAGATCTGCCTGCTTCTGCCTTCTTGAGTGCTAGGATTAAAGGTGTGCACCACCACTGCCTGACTTGTCATCCTTTTTTAAATTATACTTCTATTTTCTTCTTTTCTATTGAATTTATGTCAAGCAAATCCCAGGCATTTATCCTTTCAACTCTATATGCATGAATGTGTATGCATATTTTTAAATATATTTAAAATAATTTTCCTTATATAACTAAATTGTTATCACCATGGCCAACAATGCTAACAATAAGCCCTTGCCATGCTATGAAACTCATATTCACCTTTTCCTGATTATGCATTAGGTGTACCAGGAGCTGAAGTCAGCACATACCTTTGATTTTTAAGCTAAAGCAGTTTCTTTTGGGTGTGTGGGGGTTTTGTGTGGCCTTGCCTGTCCTGGAACTTACTCTGTGGACCAGGTTGGCCTCAAAACTCACAGAGATCTGCCAGCCTCTGCCTCCCGGGTGCTGAGATTAAAGACCACACCTGGCTTAAGGCATTCTCTTTTGCCTCTCACATCTCTCCTCTCCTCTACCTTTTTCCTCTTTGGTGCTGCTGTGTTGAAGGACCAGCAGCACCCCCCACCCCCCATTATAAATGTCTGTGAATACTGCATTAGGTCGTATTCCTTAAATTTCCTCTCCCCTGATTTCCTGTATAATTTGATTATACTCAAGCTTCCTTTTACTTAAGTGATGGGTTTTGCTTCAGGTACATTCTGTGAGAAGGCACATAGTGTCTTGTTGCTTTCCTCGTAGCATGCTGAGGTTTGTTAGTGGCTTTGGGTAATGTCAATTAGTTTTTCCATTGTAAAGTACTCCATCAGTGAGTTCATCAGTGAGATGATCATGTGTTACATGAGTAGAATAATCACTGTAAGAGAGCAATTTCTAAAATATCATTATAGCTAGGATTCTTTTAACTGTAGTTACCCGGTTGGTTTAATAAGAAAGGATAAACTTAAAATTCTTTGTGTTAGTTAAACCATTATCAGAATGTTAGCTGCTGTTTGCTTTCATTTGTACATTCCCTCTACTAAGTACTATCAGGGATTTGGCTGTTTATCTCCCTTGTAGGGTTTTTCCTTGCAGTAATTATTTCAGTGACTGAAGAAGCTGTCTTATTTTGGACCACCATCCTCTGCTTGGTGCTAGTCTTCTGCCCATTTGACCATACATGAGAGTCTTTGTGCTTTCTGGTGTCAAAAATAACCCTGGCATATTCTGTGTACTTGGCTCTAAACTGTAGTGGCATCTTGCCTTGCCAGTGAACTTGTAGTGGTGGCCACACCTTTTGGGCATGGTTTATCTGGTACAGACTTGACCCATTATAAGGTAGAGGAGGGGCTGGCTGGAGCTCTCTTGGGTTGTGGAGAGCATCGGGAGAGACTGCATCTTGTAGAGCAGGAAGAATGCTGCAGTAAATTTACTCTTATCGGTGTAAGTCCTTCCCTGATAAACACCTAATTATCATTTATCTTGGGTCTGGTGAACTCATTTAAACCCTGCCTTCACTAAACAAATCCAAATGTTCGTCCAAAGGCCCCTGGCTTCTTTGAGGATGGTGGTGGTAATATTTAGATCCCCTTGTGGATACCAGAGGTGCTGATTGCTCTAGGTTTTCATTGTTAGTTTATAAACAGTATGAACACCTAATTTTCACATAAAAAATTATGAGTCTTTAAAGAGATTTTGAAAGGAAACATTAATCTCCCGAGGGAAAAATATTAGTTTCAAACTTGAAATTTTATAAGCTGGTTTTACTTTTATTATTGACTCTTGTTAAACTCTGTGAACATGAAAGCAGTCAGTATATAGAGCAGCTGCCAAAAGTATCTGTAACTCATTGATATTGCTATTTCTGTCATAGGAAATGGCTAGTGATGAGCTCAAAGAAATGAGGAAAAACCTGACCAAAGAAGCCATCAGAGAGCATCAGATGGCCAAGACAGGTGGGACCCAGACTGACTTGTTCACGTGTGGCAAATGTAAAAAGAAGAACTGCACTTATACACAGGTTTGTGATTGACTGTGGTCTCGTGTGTACATTAAGGTTTCACTCCTGTTTCAGAGTAAAGATAATTACAGAACCTGATACTGTTCAAGAAAAGATGTGGAGAGGGTGTCAGATCTCCTGGAATTGAATTTATAGAAGGATGTGAAGTAGCATGTAGGTGTTGGGAATAGAACCCTAGTCCTCTGCAAGAACAGTGCTCTTAACTGCTGAGTCAAGTCATCTCTTCAGCCCTTAGAATGTTTTTTATTTCGTGGGCTTTGAATTAAAATCATGTTAATGATTTATCAGAAATTTCTGGTTTTGAAGTGATGCTAAATTAGCATTTCATCATTGCTAAATTTAAATATATCTTGTTCACAATGCAATATTGTTGGTATCCCTGTTCATGCTGTAACTTAATAAACTTAAGAATAGCTGAGGTGCAGCATTGAAACAGGGCCTACGGTGAAATAGATGCTGGCTTTGAAATGTCATCCTCCTGCCTCCATTTCCCATGTATTAGGATTACAGGATTACATTTCCCACAATGTCTGCCTCTTAAGTAACTACAGATGACCTTGAATTTATGGTCCTCCTGCCTCTACCTGCCAGACGCTGGGATTCCAGGCAAGTACCAACATACCTGGTATAGACTGGGGCTTTGTCCATGTGAGGCAAGCACTTTCACAGCTAAGCTACATCCTCAGCCCCGTTCTTCCTAAGTGTTCTATTTGGGGGCAGGGAGAGGGGCATTTAAGACATGGTCTCAATGTTTTCTGGTTTTACTTTTCTGCTTGCAAAAGTGAAACTCCATTCCCATTAAACTGGGTAGCCATTGACCATTTTGAATGATACTTGAGTGAACAGTAAGTCTTTGAGATGGTGGCTTCATTTCTTTGGCATTTTTGTACCATGCCCAGCTTTTTCTTAAACATCTTAGTCAGTGCACAGTTTTCAATCAGATGTGTTTACTCTTCTGTGTTGCTTCCAATATAAATGCTGTTTTTAAATGAAATTCTTCAATATCCGTATGCAGAGATCTTTGTATTTCTTCCCGTCCCCCCACCTCTTGGCTTTGTGAGAAAGGGTTTCTCTGTGTAGTCTTGGCTGTCCTGGAACTAGCTCTGTAGACCAGGCTGGCCTGGATCTCAAAGATCCACCTACCTCTGCCTCCTGAGTGCTGGGATTAAAGGCCTGCACCACCATTGCCTGGCTGAGATCTTTGTATTTCTAATTACATATCAGAGTAGATGAGAATGCCACGTTCCTATGGCAGAGATATGGGTATTTAACCTGCTTTTACAGTGGTTGTGTCAATTATGTGTCATAAAGAAATGGTTTAGATTTTATTAACATCTTTAGGTCATTAAAATGTTAATTAATGGTATTTATTAATCATTAATGTAATGGGTGACTTTTAGAAGATTTTTCACTTAATTGGATAAAATTACACATGAAAGATAAAACAGAAGGATTTAGAAAAATGACATTTGAAAATATATGCTCCTTTGCCAGTAGTATATTTGAACTTGTATAATGCTCTTATACATCTTAGGATGATGTCACTGGAGTTACTGTATATCTTTATGTAGTATGTCTTACATAAGTTGGCTTATTTTTAGTGGGAAAGTAGTAAGTAGTAGTATTTTTTTCAATTAATTTTGCTACAGGTGCAGACTCGTAGTGCTGATGAACCAATGACAACGTTTGTTGTATGTAATGAATGTGGAAATCGATGGAAGGTATGGCACCCCCTTGGTTGTGTACCATAATTTACTGTCTCTTCATAGCCTTCTACGATAGTAACATGTACCCTCCTAAGCTTGATCTTAACAACACATGTGTTTTAATGCAGGAATGGCAAGAAACAATATTAAATTACCTTTACACATATATGTATAGTAATTAAATTATTTCCAATTTTGTTCTTCCAGAAAAGTTGTGTATGTTTATTACTTATTTTTAATTTTTTTTTTTTTTTTGGTTTTTCGAGACAGGGTTTCTCTGTGATTTTGGAGGCTGTCCTGGAACTACCTCTTGTAGACCAGGCTGGTATCAAACTCACAGAGATCCACCTGCCTCTACCTCCTGAGTGCTGGGATTAAAGGCATGTGCCACCAACGCCGGTTACAAGTTTGTTTTTTTTTTTTTTTAAGTTACCTGTTTCTTTTTTTTTGCTTTTTTTTTTTTTAAGATTTTATTTATTTATTTTGTATACAACATTCTGCTTCCATATATATCTGCACATCAGAAGAGGGCACCAGATCTCATAACGGATGGTTGTGAGCCACCATGTGGTTGCTGGGAATTGAACTCAGGACCTCTGGAAGAGCAGTTGGTGCTCTTAACCTCTGAGCCATCTCTCCAGCCCCAAGTTACCTGTTTTTAAGTGTTTTTTTTTTTTTTTTATTATGATGTTTATTGTATGCTTTCTTTGCTGATTCACATGTATCTCTCCCCACACCTGGCAATCACCCTTCTCTACAAGTCCCTTTCTCACATTCCTGTTGTGTTTTGTAATGCAATGAGTTTAACCAGAGCAGTCTGTGTGACTAAGGGCTGTGAACTGTCCATTGGTGTTTGCATTGGTCCTCCTCAACAACCTTCCAACAGTTAAGCAACGAGTGGAGCAATGAAACCCTCCTGACTCATGAGTAACTTCTGATGCCAGTCCCATTTCTGTACAGGCCAGTGGAAAGCTAATTTTTGAATGATTTTTTTTTTGAGCTCCAAAAAACAAAATATAAAATTAGGATTGCACATTATTAGTAAAAGTCCCAAGGTCACTTTTATTATTAATAATGAGGAAGCTATTAGTAGTGTGGGATTGGGAGATAGATGTTCATGGTAGGGTTAACTCTTTGGAGTCACACAATGATTGGAAATCCCTTGCATCTTACCCTCACTGGTCTATTGTTTCCTCATGTAGTAGGCATGAATAATACCTGAGCTCCCCCTCTGTCATCCCTTCCTTTTTCAGTCCTGTTGAACAAACTTGACTTTTCTAGATAGCTCTCTTAGGTCTGTTATACATGCTGGATAGTTGTATCACTGCAATGAGCAGATATAGTTGTTTATTTTACTACAAGCAGTTCACCAAACAGGTTGTGCCATATGATACCTAATGAAATTAAGACAGTTCAATTTAATGCAGAAAGCTGATAAGAAGTGTTATTTAACCTAGAAACACTAAGAGAAGTACTTTAAAAATGCTCAAAATGTTGCATTTGTTCTTTAGTTACATAGTCCTTGTAATTTTATGGTGGAATTAAAATAAGGAACTACTGGGTATAGAAAGTCTTTTTCAAAGGTACTCCTTTCACACAGTACATAAAGCTGAGATATATACTCACTACTTGTATTTTTAAAATCTATTTCTTTTGTTTTTGCAGTTCTGTTGAGTTGGAAGAATCGGCAAGGTATCTGGACCATTAAGAAAAATGGGATTTTATAATTAGCTTTAAAATTAGGCCAGGCAACTTATTTCCCTGCAAATGATATTTGTAAACAGTACACATCCCATGGGTTGGTTTTTGTTTCTCGCCTAACATCTTTCTTAAAGGCGTTCCGTGGTTTCAGTTCAGCCAGGAGACCATAGAAGAATTAGATAATGTGTCGCATTTTTTTATTTTTATAAGTAAGCTTATGTTACATTTTGTTAAATATTAATGTTTTGAGTCTGGAACACACAAAAATTCTGTTGTTCTTCATTAATGCATAAAGACAAATTGCTTTTCTCATCGGTATGTACCTAAAATATTAATGGAGAAGAAAAGGAGTAATATAAACATCAGAGTTACAAAATATGTATTCCAGTAGTACTTGACAAGCTTATCAAAATTGTGTATGCTATTTGAAATAGTATTTGAATTGCTCTTAATTACCGTGCTCACAAAGCCTCGGATCCCTAGATTTGCATCTGTGACTAACAGCAGTGATCATTTCTTGTATTTCTCATTTATGTATATTACTGTTTTTAATAGATTTTTCTTTGAGAATTGACTTAATTGCAATCAGTTTGGTTTTATTTGACTTTGCACTCTATTTTAGTTTCACAGAACTCTGTTAAAGTTTCTAGGCTTCTCACAAAGCCACTCACAGGCATACTTCTGGTGACTTTTCCCCCATAAGAAGACATGCTAGGAAGGAAATGTCAGCATCTTTGTAGAGTTCCTTGAGGCAGCATGACTGGACTTGCACTTGGGAATCTACTGACTAAGGACTAAGCCTAAGAACTGTGTTAATCATTAAGCTGTGCTCTTTGCTTATGAAGGTTGCAAAAAGAAAAAAGAAAATCTTTTAGTCTGAATCTTTTGTGCTTTTTTTCTTACATGATGATGTTGAGCCCACTGAAATGTAGGCTGTAGCAAGTAGTTTTACAATACATATGTCACAATTAAGTTTTACCTTTGTTTAAGTGTGTCCTACTTGTTTTGCTGGTAATAAGCAGTGGTTTTCACATAGCTTTCTTGATACAGATATTCTGATAAATATAGTAAAGGCCACTGTTGCAAAGCTTACAACTTATGTGCTTGCATCTGGTCAGATGTCTGTGTAAAGACCACTGCACAATCTTTGCACTCTGCTGTACTCTGCAGATTGCTTGACATAACATAGAAAACACTTAAAGGTCCATGTTAAAAAAGATTGGTCCATGGGTAATTTCTGTCACTTTAAAATAAAGTACATTTTGAAAGAATTAGTTTAACAATAATAAGATTAAAATAGTCCCACTTTTAAGTGATCCATTTTAAAATTTGTAAATCAATAAATTTTTTTTGTTGTTAAATGTGTATCATACTTTGTCATTTTATTTAGCTGTTGAAAGTTTATTTAAAAGTTTTGTTTTCCTTTCCTTCCCCAACTATTAGCAGTACTCTTAGGTTCTGTTCTACTTAAGCTTGGTCATACAGGTCATAACTGGTATTAAACAGTGGTTAGAGCTTATTATTTTCTGTTCTTTGCCTGAACCCCTGGTGATGAAGAACAGTGGCTTTTAGGCACATGATCTCAACTTAGATGCACATATTTACACATGTGACTTTCTGTAAGAATGTCTCTTCTAGAAGATTCAGTGTGGCTGGATTTATGTTGAGATCTTTGATCCATTTGGACTTAAGTTTTGTGGATGGTGACAGGTATGGGTCTATCTGCAATCCTCTGCATTTCCAAATCCAGTTGTGCCAGCACCATTTGTTGAAGATGCTTTCTTTTTTCCATTGTGTAGATTTAGCATCTTTGTCAAAAATCAGGTGTTCATAGGTATGTGGGTTAATATCAGGATTTTCAATTCAATTTCATTGGTCTATCTGTCTATTTTTGTGTCAGTACCAAGCTGTTCTCAGGACTATGGCTCTATAATAGAGCTTGAAGTCAGGGATGGTGATGCCTCCAGAGGTTCCTTTATTGTAAAGGATTGTTTTGGCTATCCTGTTTTTTTTTTTTTTTTTTCCATAAAGTTGAGTATTGTTCTTTCAAGGGCTGTGAAGAACTGTGTTGGGATTTTGATGGGGATTGCATTGAATCTATAGATTGCCTTTGGCAAGATTGCCATTTTTACTATGTTGATTCTACCTATCCAAGAGCATGGAGATCTTTCCATTTTTTGGTATCTTTAATTTCTTTCTTTAAACACTCAAAGTTCTTACTGTACAGGTCTTTCACTTTATTGGTTAGCGTTACCCCAAGATATTTTCTGTTGTTTGTGGATATTGTGAAGGGTGATGTTTCTCTGATTTCTTTCTCATTGTGTTTATCATCTGTATATAGTAGGGCTACTGATTTTTTTTTAGTTAATTTTGTATCCTGCTACTTTGCTGAAGGTGTTTATCAGCTGTAGGAGTTCCCTGGTAGAGTTTTTTGGGTCACTAATGTAGACTATCATATCATCTGCAAATAGTGAAAGTTTGACTTCTTCCTTTCCAATTTGTATCTCCTTGATCTCCTTTTGTTGTCTTATTGCTCTAGCTCGGACTTCAAGTACAACATTGGAGAGGTATGTAGACTGATTTTAGAGGAATTGCTTTGAGTTTCTCTCCATTTAGTTTGATGTTGGCTGTTGGTTTGCTGTATATTGCTTTTATCATATTTAGATATGTTCCTGTTATTCCTGTTCTCTCCAAGATCTTTATCATGAAGGGATGTTGGATTTTGTCAACGGCTTTTTCAGCATCTAATGAGATGATAATGTAGTTTTTCTTTTTCAGTTTGTTTATGTGGTGGATTACATTGATGGATTTTCATATGTTGAACCATCCTTGCATCCCTGAAATAAAGCTCACTTGATCATAGTGGCTGATTTTTCTGATGTTTTCTTGGATTAAATTTTAGTATCAATGTTCATGAGAGGGATATTGGTCTGTAGTTTTCTTTTTTTTTTAGTTGTATCTTTGTGTGGCTTGGGTATCAAAGTAATTGTAGCCTCGTAAAGAGTTTGGCAATGTCCCTCCTGCTTCTATTATGTGGAACAGTTTGAGTAGTACTGGTATTAGCTCTTGTTTGAATTTTTTGTAGAATTCTGCAGTGAAGCCATCTGGGCTTTTTTTCTTTGGGAGGCTTTTGATGACTGTTTCTATTTCATTGGGGGTTATAGGTGGATTTAAACTGCTTATCTCTTCTTGGCTTAATTTTGGTGATATCTATCCAGAAAATTGTCCGTTTCCTTTAGGTTTTCAAATTTTGTGGAGTACAGGTTTTCAAAGTATGACCTGATGATTCTCTGTATTTCCTCAGTGTCCATTGTTATGTCCCCCCTTTCATTTCTGATTTTGTTAATTAGCATGCTCTTTCTGCCTTTTGGTTAGTTTGGATAGAGGTTTGTCTATCTTGTTGATCTTCTCAAAGAACCAACTCTTTGTTTCATTGATTCTTTGTAATGTTTTCCTGCTTTCTACTTTATTAATTTCAGCCGTCAGTTTTATTATTTCCTGGCGTCTACTCCTCCGTGGTGAGTTTGCTTCCTTTTGTTCTAAAGCTTTGAGTTGTTCTGTCAATTCACTAGTGTGACTTTTCTCCAGTTTCTTTATATGGGCACTTAGTGCTATGAACTTTCCTCTTAGCACTGCTTTCAGAGTGTCCCATAAGTTTGGGTATGTTGTGTCTACTTTCTCATTAAATTCTAGGAAGTCTTTAATTTCTTTTTTTGTTTCTTCCGTGACCCAGGAATGGTGTAATTGGGTGTTATTCAATCTCCATGAGTTTGTAGGTTTTCTGCAATTTGTATTGTTGTTGAATTCTAATCTTAAAGTGTGGTGGTCTGATAAGATACAGGGGGTTATTTTAATTTTTTTGTATCTGTGGAGGTTTGCTATGTTGCCAAGTATGTGGTCAATTTTAGAGAAGGTTCCATGTGGTGCTGAGAAGAAGGTATATTTTGTGTTTGGATGGAACGTTCTATAAGATGTCTGTTAATCCCAATTGGGTCATAACTTCTGTTAGATCCTTTGTTTTGTTAAGTTTCTGTCTGGTGGTCCTGTCTAGTGGTGAAAGTGGGGCATTGAAGTCTCCTACTATAACTGTGTGTGGTTTTATTTGTTGTTTGAGTTTTAGTAATGTTTCTTTTACAAATGTGGGTGCCTTCGTATTTGGGGCATAGATGTTCAGGATTGAGACTTCCTCTTGATGGGCTTTTCCTGTGATGAGTATGAAATGCCCTTCTTCATCTCTTTTGATGTTATCTTCGTTGGGTTGGAGGGAAAACTTTTCCCTCCTTTTACACTCACAAAAACATATGAAATAATAGGTAACCCAACTTTACCAAACAGGAAAAGAAGCAGGAGGGTGAAATCCACACACAATGACACCATCACCAATAAATCCAAAACAAACAAGAACCAATAATCAATGGACATTGATATCCCTCAATGTCGATGGTCTTAGCCTGCCTATAAAAAGATACAGGCTAACAGAATGGATACGAAGACAGAATCTATCCTTCTGCTGTATACAAGAAACACACCTCAACTTCAGAGACAGGCGTTACCTCAGAGTAAAGGGTTGGGAAAAGATTTTCCAATCAAATGGACCCAAGAAACAAGCTGGTGTAGCAATCCTAATATCTTAGGGATCTTATAATTATTTCCTAGACAGAGTAACTGAAGTGAACATGGGAAAGTGACTTGGAGAAATACATTTGCATATAATGAAGAGCCATAACCATCATACAAAGACAAAGTAACAACATCCTCCTTGCCTCTCAGAGTGCTGGTGAGCATTGGTTTATAAATTTTGCTAGACCATGACAAAAATTATGAAATATTTATATAAGCTCAACATCCAAACCTGTATATATAATTTAGAAATGATAAGTATTTGAAGTAGTAACAAAACAATAAAAGAAATCAGCACAAGGTGTGATGGCTCATGCCTTCAATCCCAGCACTAATCAGTCTGGTCTACATGGCAAGTTCCAGGCCACCTTGGGCTATGTAGAAAGTCCCTGCTTCAGAGAGAGAGAGAGAGAGTGATGGGGCAGTAAAAGAGGAAAACTCAAAAGTGTGATTTGGGGATTTAATTTTAAAATAAAAACTACAATTGAAGAGTTGTTATTTGAGAAGTGTTTAGTGTTTCCTTCGAAACAGGGTCTCTGTAGTTCTTGCTGTCCTGGCTGGCCTCAAACTCACAGAGGTTCACCTGCCTCTGCCTCTGCCTCTCTGCCTCTCTGCCTCTCTGCCTCTCTGCCTCTCTGCCCCTCTGCCCCTCTGCCCCTCTGCCCCTCTGCCCCTCTGCCTCCCAAGTGCTGGAATTAAAGGTGTGTGCCACTATGCCCATCTTCATTTGAGAAGGTTTTGTTTTTTAAATTATTTATTTCTATTTTATTTTCATTGATGTTTCACCTGCATGTATGTCTGTGTGAGGGTGTTAGGTCCCCTGGAACAAGAGTAACAGACAGCTTCCATGTGGGTGCTGGGAATTGAACCTGGGTCCTATGAAAGAGAAGCCAGTGCTTCTTAACTACTGAGCCATTTCTCCAGCCTCCTCATTTGAGAAGTTTTAATCAACAAATATCTCCTGCCTTTTACCCTTATTTAGCCAAGGAAAATTCGTCATTTGGCAGAAATTGAGATGCATACTTTTAATCTAAGCATTTAGGAGGCAGAGTCAGGAGCTCATCCTTGGATTACATAAGGAGTCCAAAGCCAGCCTGGGCTACAGGAGACCCTATCTCCAAAAAAGGTTAAAAATAAAGGCGTGTCCTACCAAGAAATGTGATACACTAATCATTGGTAGGGGACTAAAAGGTGAACAGTACATATGGAGAAATAAGCAAAGTGCCAAGCCCACTGAAATTCCTAGACGAAAACAGGAGAATAACTGATGTATGTTGAGCAGTGTTGAGTGACTGACATCAAGACCATTACTGTTTCCAGGACCAGTAGCTGAGGTCTGACAAGTAGGATTCAGGAAGTCCTGGAGCAGATTTGTTTTCTGTGTCTTTGTAACTAGAATTCCTGTTGACAAAGTAGGAGTTCCTGGAAGGAACTGTCATAGTACTGCCAGTGTGTCGAAGTTAGGTCTAGATTTTAAGTGTTCTACGGATCAGGGAATCTGAGAACTACTGGTTGAGTAACCTTTTAGACACCCAAGGAAAAAATGAGCTTGAGTCTAGGGGCAAGTAACCCCTTTTGGGTGCTTTGATTCTAAAAAGTGTTGCAGCAGTATTAATATCCAAGTTTTGTTTTGTTTTGTTTTCCCCAAATCAACTTTTGTACCCTTGTGTCCAACTACAGTACAGAAAATGAAAACACAGGAAATTGTCTTGAATGAGTCACCTGTTCTGGTGACCTCAAAGCTAGAGGTACATAAGTGACACACTCTGACAGAATTAGCCTGGGTTTTGTCCTTAGCTGGAAAATTGAACCTGCTTGCTTTGAAAATTATTTGTGTAATGATGCAATGTGAAACTTAGTTGACATTTGGAGAAGAAAAAACACTATTAAGAACCCTGGAGTTGGAATGGCAAGTACCTAGCTTTTGTTTCATTGGCATTGGTTCCTATACACTTTTCTGATTTATTTGAGGCATCAGTAACCCTCAAGAGTCACATTCACTGTCCCACCCCATGCCACTATATTGAGATTGCTGAAAAACAGTGATGACCAAGCCAACATGAGCTTTTATCTAGGGCTCCTTTTGGCAAGAAAATTGAACCTTTTGTGACGAAGCAACGGGAAGTTGAGGATGCCTGGACCCAGGCCAGGAGCATAGAATTAGAGCTTCTGTAGACTTCCTTCTAGTATAAAATAAGTCCACATAGGTTTCTGTCACAGGTAATTTAAAAAATAAGTTGAGTATTTCAGCTTAATTAAAGAACATTGGTGTGGATCTGAGGTGATGGCTCAGTGGATAAGATTACTTGCTGCTCTTCTAAAGGGCCCAAGTTTGATCCCCAGCACCCACACTGGGTGGTGGCTCACAATTGCCTATAACTCTAACATGATCTAGGGCATCTGTCACCCTCTCCTAGCCGCTACAAGTACCTGTGTGCACAAAGTCCAAGTAACTCATCCAGCGGCATGCATGCATGCACACACAAAACATACTGAGCATACTGATGATTATGTATTGAGAATAAGGGAAAATGCAAAAGAACTTTAAGAAGGAATTCAGTGGTAGAGTATATTAAAGAAGACCTGTGAGGTGGTAACCAGTGAGTACAGTGCCAAAAGCAAAATAAGAAAGCCAAAACAAAAGAGTAACAACTACTGAAAGGTTTATGTTTGTAATTAAGACAGAAGCTGGAATGATAGCCCAGCAGTTGGCTGCTCTTTCAGTCCATCCAGATTTGAGTGTCAGCATCCACGTGGCCATTAGCTTCTGTAACCCCCCAGTTTCTGAGGGATCTGACTCCTTCCTCTGGCCTCTGAGGTTGCTGCATACTCAGTGCATAGTCATATGCACAAAAGAACCATATACATGAATAAATTTTCAGGTTATTTATTATTACTATTATTATTTTGGTTTTTCGAGAGAGGGTTTCTCTGTGGCTTTGGAGGCTGTCCTGCCTCTGCCTCCCAAGTGCTGGGATGAAAGGCATGTGCCACCACCGCCTTTCAACAGGTTAATTTGTTTTTGAGGTTGTAGAGATTCACAAAGATAAAGGTGGTTATTTTAGAACATAATGAGTTCTTTTGGTCTAAGTGGAATAGTCCTTTACCCTGAGACAGTGTCAGCAAACCTTAGAATATGTATGTTTTTGACTAGGCTCATCTGTCATTGCTTTAGCTACTATAAATATCCTGGTTAGCCACATATTACAACTTTTGGCTGGAGAACTGTGCTGGTTTGAATGAGAATGGCCCCCATGGGCTAATATGTTTTGAATGCTTAGTCCAAAGTTGGTGAAACTGTTTGGGAAGGATTAAGAAGTGTGGCCTTGTTAGAAGAGATATGTCACTGTGGCTGGGCTTTGAAGTTTCAAAAAACATATGCCATTCCCAGTGAGCTCTCTCTGCCTGGTGCTTGTGGATCAAGATGTGAACCCAGAGATACTGCTTTAGTTCCATGCCTGCTTTCCTGCTGCCATGGTCCTTACCTGTAGGCATCTGGTCTGTGGACCTGAAACGGCAGCCACACCCCTTTGGGTGTGGCTCCAGGCAGACTGAAGCCGAAAGAGGAGCTTGAGGCATGGCTTTCCTTTTCATGCTCTTTCTGTTGGGTCAGCGGATCTGGTAGGAAGAGCAGGAAAATGGTCCAGCAGTTCTATGTATTTTTCTGTGTAATTGTCCCCAGTAAGCACCCATTTATCATTTCTCTTGGGTCTAGTGATATAATTACATCCTCACCTTCACCTGCCATGATGGTCATAAACTCTAACCCTCTGGAACTGTGAGCCTCAAATTACATTCTTTTATAAATTTTTTATTCTAGCAATACACAAGTACTAAGACATGACATAAACTTTTGGTTTAGGAACATTCTCTAACTTTCAGGCAAGGACTCCCCAAAGCTATGCTTTATATTGGGCTGTACATGGTGGCAATTCCAAGCCTGGGATTGACAGCTATCATTTCTTTGGCTTTGGGGCATGCTTGTTAACACTAGTCACTATAGAAGTTCCTCAGTTATTGAAGTTTTGTTATTGGAGAGAAACCACTTTTTTTAAACTTGTCATATCGACAGTCACCAAGGTGGGGCTAGAGAGATGACAGCAGTTAAGAGCATGTCCTGACTGCATGCAGAGGACCTGTGTTCTGTTCCCGGCACAAATGTTAGATAGCTCAGAACTATCTAACCCTAGCCCAAGGGGATCCAATATCTTCTAGCCTTTGTGGACACAGCACTCATGTGCACATAGTCTCACATACATATACATAATAAATCTCAAATAATAAAAGAACCACCTGAAGTGCCTCAATGGCTGTAGCTTTAATTTGATAGTCAGTGAGAAGTAGGATTAACAGGCATCAACAACATTTTAAAATGACCTTTTTCCTCTTTCATGTTGGAGTAGGCAGAAAAGGACCCTGGAAAGTGTGGACTGTTTTGTTATTAAGGAGTACTTTTGGTGGTGGTCATAGTGGTGATAAAAGAGGAAAGCACAAGTTGACTAACCATTGCTATGCATTAATGTCATAATTCTAAATTTAAAATTCTCTTTAAAAGTAAGATACTAGCTTTTTGGTGGTGGTGGTGGTGGTGGTGGTGGTGGTGGGGTGTGTGTGTGTGTGTGTGTGTGTGTGTGTGTAAAGTAAGTTTACCCAGATTCTGAGTCTGCCGATTTGTTTTTTGGTGGGTTTGTTTTTATTTTGTTGTTTTGAAACAGGGTCTCTGTATCAGTCAGTGTTCTCTAGAATAACAACTTAGAGAATGAATTGCTTATGACAGATTTACTAGAATGACTTACTGGCTGTGGTTCAGCTAATTAAACAATGACTGCTTTTGTATAGAATGTCCAAGAATTCAGTAGTTGCTCAGTCCACAAGGCTGGATGTCTCAGCTGGTCTTCAGTAGATGTTGGGATTCCAAATAAATAAGCTCTAATATCAGTGAAGGAATGGGTTGGCTATCGAGGGTGGGAATAAGGAGACAGAGAGAGAGCTTCTTTATCCCATGTCCACCATGGTGAGGCCCAGATTGAGGGTGGGTCTTCCCAATCCCAAAAGATCTGAATTAAAGGTGTGTCTTCTAAGAATAGTCTGTGTAGGCCTTGGACTGGAACTTACTAGGTAGACTAGGCTGTCCTTGAACTCACTGAAATCCATCTGCCTCTACTTTCCAAGAGCCAGGATCAAAGGTGTATGTCACCAGACCCAGCTGCACATAAAAATGTTCAATAAAGACTTATATCAATCATTTTACATGTATTACAGCCTTAATATAATATATTAAAAATATTGCGCTTAGCCAGGCAATGGTTGCACATGCCTTTAATCCCAGCACTCAGGAGGCAGAGGGATCTCTGTGAGTTTGAAGGCAGCCTGTTCTACAAAGTGAGTTCCAGGATAGCCAGGACTATACAAAGACACCCTGTCTCGAAGAACAAATACACACACACACACACACACACACACACACACACACACACACACACGTAGATAGATAATAGATAGAAAGCTAGATTGATAGATATTGCACTCATCACTTGTATGTTAAGAATGTTTCTGGAAAAGAAATTTGTAGCAATTAATCTTAACAGAAGGAATTTATTTGTGCATGTACACATATGTGAATGCACAAAGAGGCCAGAAGTCATCCTTAACTATTGTTCTTAAGGCCATTTTTTATTTTTCAGATAGGGTGTCTCACTTGAGCTTGCTTGCTGATTCAGCAGCTTCACAAGCACATATTTACGATTTCTTTTTTTTTTTTTTCCACATAAGCAAATCAAGCTCAAATCCTTAGGCTTGCTCAGTAAGCAGTATACTAAGTAAGTTGTCACCCCAGCCCTAGTAAAAGCATTTTTAATTTACATTAATTGGATTTTCTTTTTTAACACAGTACTTTTATGTCCTCTTATTTTTGTTACCCTTGCCTCTGAAAAAATTTTTTTTGGAGATAGAGTATCTTTGTGTATTAGTTTCTTCTGTTCCTGTGATAAAACACCACAACCAAAAGCAAACGATAGAAGAATTTATTTTGTTTCCGAAGGAGAGCCCTTGAATTCCAGGGAGGCATGACCATAGGTGGTTGGAACAGGAAGCTCCATCGTCAACCACAAGCACAAAGCAAAAAGAGCCAACTGCAAGTGGGGCAGGGGATAAACTCTCAAAGCCTGCCCCCAGGGACATACTTCCTCTAGCAAGGCTGTACCACCACACCAAGCACCACCACCAACTGGGACCAACTGTTAAAATACCTGACCCTGTAGGGGACAAGTCCAGTGCAACACCCCCCCCCCCCCGGCTGGGCTGGAACTCACTAAGTAGTTCAGGCTGTTCTGAAACTCAGATCTGCCTGTGTCTGCCTCCCAAGTACTGCGATTAAAGATGTGCACCACCATGCCTCGTGCTCCCCACCCCTGTTTTTGAAAAGAAAAAAAAATTGAAAACCTATTTTGGAAGGAAATTTTATCAAATTCTATTGAAGGGACCAGCTCCCCTTTCGGCAGTCATAGCAGCCGAACACGTGCTTCTATGACCTTGTCCTAGACACTAGAAAGTCAGATGCCTGCCTCGTGACAAGGAACCAATCAGAAGTTAGCTGGTGGCGCTATGCTTTATGACCCTGGGTGTGCTTTACGGACAAGTACACAGCAATGACGCACAAAGCATAGCAACCACCCTGGGAGGGCCTATGGGCCATAACAACCAATTGGCCAATCAACACAGGGCAAGGCCTCTAAGCCTGGAGGCACACCAATCGTGAGCCTGTGCGTACCCCTAGACACTCCCCTTACGCTGCCCTATAAGATCTCTTGGGAGGCCCTAGGAGCTGTCTTTTGCGAGCCATCCGCCGTGGCGGGTGGGTGAAAGACCCGAGCTAACATGGGGTTAGCTCGTTAAATTACAATAAAGCCTCATGCAGTTTGCAGCAAGCTCTCGAATCCGCCTGGTGATTGGGGGGACCGCAGTCGTGGCCTGGGACCCTGGATACCTGAATTTTCCGGGGGTCTAACACTATGTATTCTATATTATTTCATAGCTTGATGGGATGCTCATAAGTCCAGTGAATAATGTTTTACATAAACCAGCAACTATCATTTTAAGATCTTTTGAAACATATCTAACAGACCCCCCCATGTCATTTTAATAGATTTTTAAAAGCTAACAGTACCTGTTTATATTTTTCAGGCTTTTGAATATATCCTCAAGATATTCACACACACCACACATTTTAAATTAGGCATACCAAGAATAATTTTAGCACACAATAAAAGCAATGTGAAAACAATATGGCTACAAGTTTTGTTATCAATTATTTTAGAGAATTCTAGGGGAGTACTGAGTTTTGTCTCATGTATTAGACACAGATTGATGTAAATGGAAACAATTTCCATGAACACATGGTCCATCAACAAAATGAAAAGACTTATCTAAGGAGGGAATAGGTTAACTTGGGGAGTCTGTAAACGTCCGTTTTGTTTTGCTATTAGCCAGTTGCTTTCAGTCCTCTAATGAAGTCACGTCTGAGGGTGGCCCCTTCATTTTCTAGGAACAGAGACAATCATCTTTCTTTGCTAGGATCAGGGTTCTTAGATATCAGACAAGGCCATGGGAGGGGATGGAACAGTATTTATGTGTTTTGTTGCCTGGTTCTTATGTTTGAAGCAAGCCGATTTCTTTGGTCCCAGTTTTATCAGAGAGATCCCTTGGATGGGCCTGGCTGATGCGGCCTTTAAGGATTTTCATAGTCTTCCTCCATGCTGAATACTCAGTGTCTCACAGCTGAGTCTGTTTGGGATCCCATCTGTACCTGCTGAAGCTCTACAGATGTTAAGGGCTGACTGCCTTTGGGAGATGAGGGCTCCAGGTTGGTAACTCTCCAGAATGCCTCAGCTAGCCTGTTGAAAAATAAGGCAGAGATTTCTTTTTTCTTTTTCTTTTTCTTTTTCTTTTTCTTTTTCTTTTTCTTTCTTTCTTTCTTTCTTTCTTTCTTTTTTTTTTTTTTTTGAGGAATCTCTCTGGTCTTGTTGTGAACATGTTTAATGCAATTTTCATTCCTGTAATGAGCCTGTCATTATCACATGTCTTACTTCCCTTATGGTGTGTGACAGTCTCAGGCAGTAAGTTCTTGATCTAGGAGAACTTACACACTCCTGGCAAACAGGCAGTAGAAGTATTGAGTAAATAGCTTCTGTATCTGCATGCTTTTTAATTCTGCTCTGAGCCTCTGTTAAATAGGGGTTACAGCAAGTACAACCCACTCTAAACCCTTCCATGGAAAAGCTAGACCAGAGTAAGGTCTAAAAGCCACAGGAAAGTTAGATGAACCTTCAGCCAAGCTCCCTTCCATCTTGCATTTTTGAAGGTCCATTTTTGAAAAGGGGGCATGGACTCTAACTGTTCATGCACCTCTACTAAAGGAGAGTATTGAGGAGTAGCAGTAGACAGATGACAGGAAATTCCAATTCCTGTATGCCTCATAGAGCTGAGTGCCCCCCTTTTCTGGTATCTTGGATAAAGAGGAAAGTGAGGAGGTTGGATGAACTCTGTAAACAGTAGAAGACATTTCTGAGACCCATTGTGCATTGCTTTCCATTTGCAAAGCAGCATTTGGGAACAATTTGTGCTTGTTAGTATTCAGGCATCTGTACTGGCCTGCCTTTGGAGTTCTGACAGGATACATCCTCAGCTGCAGCCACTGAGAGTACCACCTGTGCACAGTCACTACCTTCCCTTCAAAGGGCTCTGTCCACCTCCCATTTTTCTCTCGCTGTTTCTCTGCCTGTCTCTCTCCCTCTTCCTCTCTCCAACTCTTCCCCTCCCTCACCCTCTCTCTCTCTCTCTCTCTCTCTCTCTCTCTCTCTCTCTCTCTCTCTCTCTCTCTCTCTCCTCTCTCTCCCTCTCTCTCCCATTCCCTCTTTCCCCCTCTCTCTCCCTCTCTCTCTCCTGCCACTCCTGTCCCCAGAGGCCAGTCTCCCCTCTCTCTTCCTCTTTATCTCATTCAGTTTCTCACAGTATAAAACCCTTCCAGCCAAGCTCTGTCACACGGTG
Source organism: Cricetulus griseus (assembly GCF_003668045.3). NCBI lineage: Eukaryota > Metazoa > Chordata > Mammalia > Rodentia > Cricetidae > Cricetulus > Cricetulus griseus. Next base: position 158,146,107 of record NC_048595.1, read on the forward strand.
TCTTTCTCTTATGAGCCAATTTTAAAAGTTACAACAGGGCTCATCCAGAATATCAGAGGTGCCCTCTTTTGACTTTTTATAGAATAACCCCTTATCCCAGTAGAGAACCATGAAGGCTTAAATGAGAGGTACTTCAGACTATTTCATTTGATTTAAAAACAAAAACAAAAATGAGTAGAGCTACAGGGTGGCATAGTAGTTTAAACTTCTCCATCACCAGGTTCACGTTGAGGCCAATGACAATGTCTTATTCTTTAGATTCTCAGGACCAAAAGCATTCCAATTCCTTTTTTTGATTTATATATTTCAACTTTTATGTATGTGGACATTTTGCCTGCATGTATAACTTTGCACCATTATATGTGCCTAGTGCCCATGAAGGCCAGAAGAGGGCGTGGGGCCCCCTGGAACTGAAGTTACAGATGGTTGTTAGTCACCATGTGAATGCTGGGAATTGAACCTGTGTCCTCTGCAAGAACAGTCAGTGTTCTTAACTGCTGACCCATCTCTCCAGCCCCCACAGTCCCAATCTTGAGAATGCAGTGCAGAATTCTACCAGAAATTCAAAGACAAGCTACTACCAATACTCCTCAAATTGTTCCACACAATAGAAGCAGAAGAGTCATTGCCAAACTCTTTTTACAAGGCTACAATTACCTTGGTATTGAAACCAAGTTGTACTATAGAGTTATAGTAATGAAAACAGCTTGGTATTGGCATAAAAACAGACAGGTAGATCAAAGGAATTGAATCAAAGACCCTGATATCAACCCACACACCTATGAACCCTAATTTTTGACAAAGAAGCTAAAAATATAAAATGAAGAAAAGAAGACCTATTCAAAAAATGGTGTTGGTAGAACTATCAGTCAACATGTAGAAGAATGCAAATAGATCCATATCTATTGTCATGCACAAAAACCAAGTCCAAATGGATCAAAGACCTCAATATGAATCCATCAGTACCGAACCTCATAGAAGAGAAAGTGGGAAATACCCTTGAATACATAGGCACAGGAGGCCACTTCCTAAATAGAACACCAGTACCATAGACACTGAGAGCAATGATTAATAAATGGGACCTCCTGAAACTGAGAAGTTTCTGTAAGGCAAAGGACACAGTCAACAAGACAAAACAGTTCCCTAGAGAATGGGAAAAGATCTTCACCAACCCCACATCTGACAAGGGATGATCTCCAAAATACATGAAGAACTCAAGAAACTAGACTTGAGACTACCAAATAATCCAATTAAAAATGGGGTACAGATCTAAACAGAGTTCTCAACAGAACAATCTCAAATGGCAGCATGACACCTAAGGAAATGCTCAACATCTTTAGTTATCATGGAAATGCAAATCAAAACCACTCTGAGATACCATCTTTCACCAATCAGAATGGCTAAGATCAAAAACACTAATGACAGCTTATGCTGGAGAGGATGTGGAGAAAGGGGAATACTCCTCCATTGTTGGAGGGAGTGCAAGCTTGTACAGCTGCTGTGGAACTCAGTATGGCAATTTCTCAGAAAATTAGGGATCAACCTAATTCAAGACCCTGCAATATCACTGTTGGGCATATACCTGAAGGAGGCACTTTCATACCGAAAGGACTATGTACATAACACTATTCATAATTGCCAGATCTTGGAAACAACCTAGATGCCCCTCAACTGAAGAATGGATAAAGAAAATGTGGTATATTTACACAATGGAGCATTACTCAGAGGTAAGAAACAATGACATCCCAAAATGCACAGGCAAATGGACAGAAATAGAAAAAAAAGCATCTTGAATGAGGTAACCCAAAACCAGAAAGACAAATATAGTATGTACTTACTCATAAGTGGATACCAGACATAAAGCAAAAGATACCCAGACCACAATCTACAACCCCAGAGAAGCTAGAACCCTCTTCCAGAAACAGATGCAAACAGATGCAGAAATCCATAACTAACCATCGGGCCAAGTTCCTAGAGTACAATCAAAGTGAGGGAGGAGTGATAATATGAACAAAAGAGTCAAGACCATGATGGGGAAACCCACAGAATCAACTGACCAGAGCTAGTGAGAGATCACTGACTCAGGTATGACAAATGGGGAACCTGCATAAGACCGAACTGGACTCCCTTAGTGTAAGTGACAATGGTGTGACTGGGGCAGTATATGAGGCCACTGTCAGTGGTCCAAGATCTAACTCTAATGCACAAACTGACTTAGTGGAGCCCATTCTATATGGAGAGATACCTTGCTCAGCCTAGAAACAGGGATGTGGGGGTGGAGAGGTGCCTTGGTCCTGCCTTAACGATAGGATTGACAGACTTAGTAGACTTCCTAGGGGAGGCTTTACCCTCTCTGATGAGCAGATGGGAGGTGGCAGGGCCAGGAGGGGGGAGTAGGGAGAGCATGAGGAGAGGAGGGAGGGGACCTGGGATTGGAATGTAAGAAATAAAAAACACAAAAAACAATGTAAAGATGTGTCACATTTGCTTATGCTGTGTTTGTTTAATTATGCAAAGATATGTTGCATTTATTTCACCTTGATTGCCTAAGGCATCTGATTGGTATAATAAAAAACTGAACAGCCAATAGCTAAGCAGGAGAGGGATTGGCAGGTCTGGCAGGCAGAGAGAATAAATAGGAGGAGGAATTTAGAAAGGAGAGAAAGAGAACATGGGAGAAAAAGAGGGCCACACCCACGGTCAGAAACCAGGCAGCCACCAGCCAGACATGGAGACAGCAGGAAAGTAAGATGTACAGAGAGAAAGAAAGGCAAAAAGCCCTGAGGCAAAACATAGATGAAGAGACACTGGTTAAGTTAGAAGAGCTAGCAAGAGACCTGCCTAAGGTAAGACTGATCATTACTAACTAATAATCGGTCTCCCTGTCATGATTTGAGAGCAGGTTGGTGGCCTGAAAAAGAAAGCCTGTTACACCTGATAACAAGAAGTCCAAGGGTTCTATAGGAGAGAAAAGAACAGAGGCCTTTAGCATGAAGGAGGCATCCCTCCCTTCCATTTTCAGAGTCCTCTAGGTGACCTGCAGCATTGAGGTCAGGAGGCTTGCCATCCTTTGGCAAGCCTTCAGGTGACCACAATATATTTGAACACAAGTTTGAACACTCAACTCTCTGATTGTTGTTACCATGTCCAGGGGTTGAACCAAACGTTTGCTTTCTCTCTCTTCCAAAACTGTCTCCAGTAATATGGGGATGCCAGCTCTTGTTAGCCCTGCACACTGGTGGGTGTGTGGCTTTCCAGCCAGCCAGCCATACCAGTTTTACAGTTTTGCTATCCTACTGAGACAGGGACATAGATCTCAAATCCCCATTGCAACCAGGACTTGGTGCTCTAGGACTGTGAGAGCATAAGAAACCTGTGGGTGTTGGGACTGCGGGTAGCATCTGTCTCCCTCAATCCCAGCTCACATCAGTCAATCTTCTCTCTTAGGAAGTTACCTCAGAGAGAGAAGGATGTGGGGGTCCCTGCAGGCATCATGACCAGGAGGAAAATGATCAGCAAAGAGGCAAGAAGGAAAACTTGATTCAGCCTGACTTAGGCTGGATCAAAATTTTCTGGAGTCTGCTGCCAGGCAGTTTATAGCAATCGTATTTAAACATAATACAATTTGGAAAAAAGTTTTCCAGTGTCATAAATCCCCAGTGATTTAGGGGATTTATGGAAAGGAATACACTCATGGTTTTCAAGTTGCTATTTTTATGAGATTAGAGACTTGAATCTTGCGTGCTAGGCATGATTGCATCGAAACTCAAAGTACATGTCATTTCTTCCAAGAAGATGAGTTCTAGAGAAAGGCTACTTGCATTATCTTAAGGGCCTAGGGAAGGCTCTGGCATAGTCTTGGTCATACAGATAGCATAGAGGTCATTTAGGCTATTAGCCACCCCTGGTCCTGGTTGTCGGGGGTTGGGGGAGCCGCTGGCTCTACAGATAATGTAAGGATCATTTAGGCCATTAGGTGTCTCCAGTCCTGGTTGTGGGAGCTTGATATGGATTTCCAGTCTTCTGGATAGAAAAAACAGGTTTTTCATCTTTTCTTTTGAAAAGACGACCTTGCTGTTTATAATATTCCTTATTTTCCTGGTGATTTGTGGGCCCAAGGACATTTGTGCTCCCAACAGAAGGGCATGGGTGAGAGCTGCCATTGCTACTACAGCAGTCTGGGCCTAGGCCCATCATGCCCTGGCATCCTGGAAGGCCAAAGGAAGATGAAAAGCAAGGACAGGAAAGAAGGAAGTAAGGAGGTGAGAAAATGTCCTGCAGCACAGGCAGTCTGCAAATGTGGTGGTGGGAGGGGAACTCAGTGGCTGGATGTGCTGTTGACATGCAGCATCCGTGTGCCATCACTTTTTATCAACACCATCATGTCTTCTTGTGGTTTGGTTGCCCACTTGGTCGCTGCCATCTTTAGTCAATGCATTTGACCTCTGCTTGTGGTCAGCAAGCAGATCTGCGCATGCGTTAACCCTCCTACCCCCCTCCCCCCTAATGCATAGTCTTCAGCCTGGTTCGGTGTCAGCCAAGCCCATGGATTCATGCAGGCCTCCCAATCTAAACATAGACCTTGCTCAGCAGCTGCCTCCTAGTTTTTATGTGGCCTTACTTGGCTGCAATTGAACCACATACTTCATTGCCACAGTGTAAATCCAGCACAAACTCCACCATCATCCCAGTAGGGCACCAGAGAGGGGGGTCCAGGTGCATCTTTGGCTGTTGGCCATGGAGTATCACAAGCATCAAGGTGGAAAAGGTAAAAAGCGACAGGTTGGAGTGGGTGCTCCAGGCTGCTGTCCACTGGAGCTTGCCCAGCATTTTCCAGTGCTCTGAGAAAAGAAAAAGGCAGAACAGAAGGAAGAAATAAGTTGGCTGGTGAGATGGGTACCCTTGTTAAAGAAACAAGGAAAGGAATACACTCATGGTTTTCAAGTTGCTATTTTTATGAGATTAGAGACTTGAATCTTGCGTGCTAGCTGTCTTGCCAGAAGTTATAGGTGTGGCTTACTTCTGGAGGGAACTCTCTAAAACATGCAGATTCTTGGGCCCAGAGACAAACTGGACCAGGAACACTTAGATAAAGGCAGAAAGAAAGACAGTTATTAAAGAGATTACTTCAGAGGCTGGCAGCAGGCCTGAGACACTATCAGGGCTCAATGACAGTGATGAGTCTGTACAGGCCATTTACTTTCTCCCACATTTGGAGTGTGGGCTTTTCTGGCGTGGCCTCTGTCCCTTGTGCAGTCCTGATAGAGAAGGGTTTCTAGCCTTCTTTTCAGCTGACTTCTTTCCTGTATTTACTGTGATGCCTCTGGGTAGTAACCCAGGTTGTGGAGTATCTGTCGGGTCCAGCCGACTTATCTGGTCTATACCTGAGAGGGAGAGTATGGATTGAGGAAAGAAATAGGCAAAAGACAAGAGGTAGAGTCAGGAGGACACCTGATGACTACTAGGATTAGCCCCAAGTTTATTACTCAAAGCTCTTATATACTCCAATCAAGACGGGGGTGGGGGGGGAGGTAAAAGATTTCCTTACCATGATACAAAGAACAAGCAAGTGGAATTACCTTCTCAATACCCCAAACATCTGGTAACCTCACTCTAAACCAAGTATTCTGTTGTCCAAGCAAGACATCCATTAGTTATTCGTTAGGCCAAATATCCTGTTGTCAAGGCAAGACCCACAATAGCGACACCTTAGGCCAATTGTTCTGTTGTTTAACCTCGAAAGAGCAATAGTGGGTTTGAACTCTCTGACCTTAAGTCAAGATAAAAGGGAGCCAGTTTTATGAGACCTGACACTTCTGAAGACCCTGCCACAGGACTATGCAATGTTTGTCCCATGACTCTCTTGTTTCACTGAGCATCTCATTTTTGGGTTTCACCCATTATGATACATAGCAGAATTTCCTTTTCTATGCATGAATACTCCCCGTCTCCCCAGCCTCTCTCTCTGTGTTACAGACTACATTTTCTTTTTCCACTACACAACCATTGAATATTTATTTCACAGCTTAATTCTTGTAATACTAATGTCATAATTGGATGTTTGTGTTTCTTTTTGATATCCTAATTTTATTTCTTTTGGATAAATATTCAGAAATAGGATTGCTGAATTCTATATTCATAGTGATCCTATTTTTAATTTTTGAGTAAATCTTGTGATGTTTTCCAATATCTTCCAGCAATGTACAGATTATATCCTCTCCTCCATTTGTCCCAAAACCTGTTATTTGTTCTTTGGTTTTCTTCTCTTTCAGAGCAGATCTGTTCAGGCTGGCCTTAAATTCATTATCCTCCTGCTTCAGCTTATATTACAAGCCTTCCTCTTGGCACTTGATTGTTCTTTTTTTTTTTTTTTTTTTCTGAGAGCCGCTTATCTTCCCATGTGTGAGATGCTCACAGTTCTAATTAGTGACAATGAGCTTCTTTTTATGTGTTCATCTTTGGAGAAATGACTATTCAGGTGTTTTACCCTTAACCCACTTTTAGCCAGGTGCTTTACTTGCTATTGTGTTATGGAGTTATATATAATGTGTATATATGCACTCACACACATGTGTTGTTTTGGGGTGACAACCAGAAAAGACTGTTTGGTCATGGGTTTAAGCTAATGGAAAGTCTTTATTAGCTGGCTGAAGCTACACTGGGTGTTTGGGATGCCAGTATAGCACCAAGCCATTCTCAGGGTGATTAAGCAAAATCACATTCTGTATTGATATACTTCAGTTAACCAGAACAGTTGGCTAGAAGCAGAACTATCAAAGCTGAAAAGCAAGGTTAGTATATTTTGAGACTTTCACAGAACTATGGACTTTGTTAGAGTAGGCATATTTTTTTCATTTTGGTAGGTGGGTTAGTCTTTGTACTGAGTTTTACAACCTGAATGGTACTTCTATCAAGGCATCAGTTGTGCTATGGTCTGCACCCCCGACACACACACTGTATGCACAGATCGTGGAACCCCAAAAATTCACTACCGAGAAAGCGACACACCAAATGCAAAAACAAAAGTTTCTTTATTATGAGCTGCAGCTTGGATCCTGCCCATTTGGGAACAGGCAGAATTCTGCTTTTTGGCTGAGAGGGGTTTTTAAAAAGGAAAATTCAAAAGACTGGATGTCTTGAGATTACAAAGCTTTTATGTTTACATAGGATGAAACAATAACTGTATGTTTAGGCAGGATACAATTAAGCAGGAAGCTGTAGAGGAAATAAATTTGTTAATTATCTCCTGGGCCAGGGACTTTTACAACTGTGAATTGACAGCTATCTGATCTTTAGGACAGAGAAATGTTGACACAGCTGGAGTGTGTTATTTATTTGTTCCCAGATCTCTGTACCCAGCTCTTTATTTAGCCATATTTGTTGGGCTGCCTTTTGGGGAACTCAGAGAGGCTTAAGAGTTTTCCTTTTTCTACTTGGGCTTCTGGAGTCTAAGTAATTAGAATTTTATTAATTTGTCCATTTCACATGTGGGTGCTTGGGTGTGTGCACTCTGGAGGCCAGAGGAGATCATAAGATGTCTCATCTATCACATTCTATCTTACTGCCTTTTATCAGGGCCTCCCACTAAACGGAGGCTTGACGTTTTGTCTGGGCTAGCTGGCCTGCAAGCTCTCAGGATGCACCCTTGTGGCTCTCAATGCTGGGCTTCCTGGCCAGCTGTATCTGGCTTCTTGTTGCTGCTGGGGATTAGAATTTAGGTCTTCACACTTGTGCAGAAAGTACTCTCACCCACTGAGTCATTTCTCTATGTTTAATAGTATGCCCTTGGCAGTTTCATAGTTTCTGAGCAGTCTCTCTGACAACATAGGCATCTTTTCCTTCTGTGGACTGTTTCCTGTCTAGACAGGAAGTATTTGATTCTCATGTACTCCCACTTCTTTTTGTTTTGATGGCTTCTGTTTTGGTGGCATCTTCAAAACCCATCACCAACACTGAGTTCTGGGGATATTTCTACTGTATTTTCATCTATGTGATTTACAGTTTGGGGTCTTAGTGTGTGAATCTTGTATCATTTTGAGTTGGGTGCTTGGTGTAAAATGAGGGTGCATTTTTATCAGCAACTCCAGTTCTACAAGCACATCTGTTACAGTGACCATCTCCCTGTGGTGGCTATTCTTGGCTGTCGATGTGACTATACATCTAGAATTAACTCTCTCTCTCTCTCTCTCTCTCTCTCTCTCTCTCTCTCTCTCTCTCATTGGATCGCTGAGGTTGGAAGCCTGAATAAGGACATGAAAGGAGGAGGATTTTGCTCTTTGCATTCTTGCTCTCACCTTGCTTGCAAGTCTATTTTTCACTGCCATTAGAGCCTACTTCTTTGGGACTCCAGTGTATACTGAAGAACAGCTGAGATAGCCTGTAAGTCATTTTAATAATATATATATATATATATAGAGAGAGAGAGAGAGAGAGAGAGAGAGATTCATTTTATAAATTCGGTTACTCTTGAGAACCCTGACTAATACACTTTCTATTATAAATGAGTCATTTTTCTTGAGGCTCTGGTGACTTTGTATACATGGCTACATATTTCTGTTTTTTCTTCTGTTCCATTGGTTAGTATGAATATATTTATGCCCACATAATGTTTTAATTATAGTTACTTATCTTTGAAATCAAAGTACTATACCCCTCCCCCCTCCTTTCTTTATTTTTCTTTATTTTTGGTTGCTTCATCATCTATTTGGAGTCCCTTGAAATGACCTAAATTTTACTATTTTTACTTGTTTTTGTTGTTGTTGTTCCCTATTTCTGTAGAAAAAAATTCAAAATTTTGACAGCGATAGCATTAAATCTGTAGCATACTTTAGGAATATAGACATTTTAACAACGTAAAACCTTCCAATTCATGGATATATGTGGTATGCCTTTGAACTTACCTGTTTATACTTTTTCTTTCATCAGGGTCTCAGTGCATGAGTGTTTTCCTTTTTGGTTAAGCTCATTCCTTACTACTTTGCCTTTCACTCTCTTGCAGATGGAATTACTCTCTTTCTCTTGCAGATAATTTGGTGGTAGGGTAGAGAAATGCAGCCATTATTTGTATGTTGATTTGGTGTCCTGCAGCTTTACTGAATTCCACTTTTAGTTTATTTTCTTTTGCATTGATTTATGTTCACTACATGTGTGCAGGAGCCCATGGAAGCTATCAAACTGGAGTTGTAGGCAGATATGAGTCTCTGTGTGGGTGCTAGAAAGTGAACTCAGGCCCTTTGCTTGAGCATCAAGCATTCTCAACCATGGAGCCATCTTGGCAGCCCTTCCAGTATTACTTTAAAAAGGGTTGGCTTCCCCTCCCTTTTCCAGTATTTAAGACTTTGATATTCATCTTTCTAACATCTGCAGACATAATTTCACATCACTGTTTCTCAATTGAGCTGCATTGAATGCCTGTCTTTTTTTTTTTCTTTGCCTAACATTTCCTTTAATTTTTTACTTTACAAGGGATTTGCCTGTGTATTTGTAAGTGTCCCTTGTGTAATGCAGGCAGAGGTCAAAAGAGGGCATCAGATCCATAGGAACTGGAGTTACAGATCATTGTGCATTACCCTGTGGGTGCTGGTACCCAAATCTGGGCCCTCTGCAAGACCAGCATGTATTTTTAACCTCTAATCTATCTCTCCCTCCAAAAACTAACTTTTCTGATAGAATTTCCAGCACTATGCTAAAACAGATGTGAGAACAGGCATTCTTGCCCTTTACATAGTCTTAGAGGAGTGTTCAGCTTTCCAGGGCTAAGTATGATGCTGGCTGTGAGCTGTGCTGGTTATGTTGAGGGGATTTCTTTCTGTTTCTAGTTTGATGGAAGGTTTTATTGTGAGACACGGTCTCACTATGTAGCTCCAACTGGCCTCAAACTGACACTGTAGTCTAAGCTGTCCTCTAACTCAGAGAGCCACCAGCTTCTATGATGGGAGAAGTGCTTCTGTGTGTTTGTCCTACTGGATGATAAATAAAATACTGTTTGGCTAATGAGGCAGCAAGTTAGGCAGGACTAGGAGTCAAAGAGGATTCTGGGAAATGTGGTAGAGAAGTGGTGTTCCAGGCAGGAAGTGACATAGAAAGGAGACTCATATTTAAGAAAGGAGAAACAGGAAGTGTGCCCTTTCCCCTTTGCCTGCTCTAGCGGCACCATGTGAGCCACTGGCAAGAGAGGGTGCCAGCGGAAGGCATCCTCTATAAGATAAGTCTTATAAAATATATAGATTTATGATAATTGAGACTGAGCTAACAGATTAGAAATCCTAGTCATTGGCCAAGCAGCTTTACCTAATATGTCTCTGTATTATTTTGTCCATCCACACGGCGGACAGAACTCGGGCGGCTGGTGGAGACTGCCCACGTGGCGGTAGGGCTCAGGCAGCTTTAGGTGGAAAGATTTATCGTAACACTTCTACTTCCTAAATTCTGGGATTAAAGGTGTGTACCCATTTCCAGCTTCTTGATTCTCTTTAAGTGTTGGGTGGTTTGCATGAGAAATTTTAATTATTAGATGACAGCTTGTAGAGGTTATGCACCTTTTAGGACATGAAACCTCCCTGGAGGAATTATGTCACTGTTGGTGGGCTTTGAGAGTTTCTAGCCTTACCCCACTTCCAGTTTTCAGTCTCTTTCTATGCTGACCAAATGTGACAAGTCAACTCCTGGTCTGATTGCCTGGTGTTGTGTTTCCCTGATATTTGGACTCTAACCCTCTGGTACCATGAGCCAAAAATAAACTTCTTCCTTAAGTCATGGTATTTTTCACAACACAGAAAAGTAGCTGATACAGTGTGATAGATCACAGACTCATCATTTCCAGTGCTGAGCCACTCATGCTTTCATCTCAGGAACAAAGCCTTCTTTGTCATGTGTGTGCTTTAATGTACTGTGGATTCAGTTCGCTATGATTTTGTTGGTATTGATGATACAGTCATCAGGCTTATTGACCTGTAGGGTTGCCTGTTATTAAAATTTTACTACATTCATTTATTTACAGAGCATGTGTTTGTGTCTGTAGATATATGTACAGGCATGCACATATGGCACACATGTGGAATCAAAGGACAATTTGAAATAGCTGGTTCTCTTTCCACCATGTAAGACCTGGAATCAAACTCAGATGGTAGGCTTGATGGCAAATGCTGTCCACTGAGCCACCTCACTAGCCTGTGTGTGTGTTTGTGTGTGTGTGTGTGTGTGTGTGTGTGTGTGTGTGTGTCTGTGTGTGTGTTATGTGCTATGTGGTGTTCTGTGTGTGTGTGTGTGTGTATGTATGTGTGTGTGTGTATACAGTGTGTGTGTGGTGTGTGCTATGTGGTGTGCTATGTATGCATTTATATTTGTGTGTGTATATGTATGTATCTATATGTGGTGTGTGTGTGTGTGTGTGTGTGTGTGTGTGTGTGTGTGTGTGTGTGTGGTATGTGTGCTATGTGCTATGTTGTGTGCTGTGTGTGTGTGTATGTATGTATGTATGTATGTGTATGGTGTGTGTGTGTGTGTATGTGTGTGTGGGGTGTGTGGTATGTGAATATGTGTGCGGTATGTGTATATGTATGGTGTGTGATATGTGGTGTACTCTGTGTATGTACATGTGTGTGCTTTTAATTTTTGAGAAAGAGTCTTGCTGCAAAAGCCCTGAACAGCCTCAAATTCATGGAAATCCTTCTGCCTCAGTCTCCCAATTGTTAGACATAAGTTTTCTTTTCTTATACTACTTTTTCTGATTTGTATCAGGATAGTTGTGATGTCACAAAATAAGTATGAAGATGTCCTTTCTTTGTTGATTACTTGGAAAAATTCAAAAGAAAGTGGCATCAATTCTTTAAACATTTGGTAGAGTACACCAGAGAAACCACCTGTACAGGGAACCACCTCAATTGCTTCCTGCCCCAGGCAGGACAATATTTACAGATAGTTAACTGTCCTTTTCTTTTCTTAGTGGCCATGAGTTGACACAGGAGACAAGTTGTGGGGCTTTTCTTTTTGGCTTTTCAAGACAGCATCTCTCTGTGTTGTCCTGGCTGTCCTGGAACTCACTCTGTAGACCAGGTTGGCCTTGAATTGAGGTCCACCTGTCTCTGCCTCCCAAGTGCTGGAATCAAAGGCATGTGCCACCACTACCGAGCTGTGGAATTCTTCTTAATAGTGATACAGTGAGAAGTACTGGGTCAGAGAAGAAAAGAGAAAAAAAGAGACACCTGAGAAATGTTTAGATATCCCTGATGGCCTTGGGAAGAATACACAAGAAGAGCTGATCCAATGTTGACACCAACTGAGAACTCAGAAGATGGGCTAGAATATGTGTAGTGGGCTTAGAGGGTTAGGAAGCAGAGGGACATTGAGTCAAGATTAAGACAGGCTGAGTATCCCTCATCTATGAGATATACCAGACGTCCAGGTAGAAGAACACTTAAATTCAGGCAGCATTTCAGAGCAGACTCCGATTTGGTAGATATTCAGTGCATTTTAAGTAAATAGGAAGACATCAGGGAAAGTAAACTAAAACTCAAATTTCAGGGGCCATCACTCTCAATAGGAAGAAATGATGAGCATGTTGTAAGTATTAACTGTAGTCTACGTGGATTTGTCTAACTCCTTAAAGAGTGCTGTTATTATTATTCCCAGTCCTACAAAGGAGAAGTTGAGCCCCAATGAGGTTACTACCCACCATCACTGGCATGCCTGTGGAGTTGGGGGGGATGCTGACTGGGGAGCCCCTGTGTTTGGCTACTGTGATGGGGGATATCCTTCTGTATGCTGTGAATATATGCTTCTCTTATTGGTTGATGAATAAAGCTGTTTCAACCAATGGACAAGAAGGATTTGGCCAGGTGGAAAATCCAAACAGGGATAGAGAAAGGTAGTAGTCAGAGTTGAAGAGACACCATGTAGTCTCCAAGGAAGCAAGAGACACCAGAATCACTGGTCAGCCAAGACTACATGGAGGTACACAGATTAATAGAAATGGGCTAATAATTAAGACAGAGTTAGCCAATAAGAAGCCTGAGCAATAAGCCAAAACAGTTTATAGTTAATATAGCCTCTGTGTGTTTTTTTTGGAATAAACAGCGGGTGTGACAGAAACTTCCGTCTACATTACTGTGTTCTGCTGCCCATCGTGGAACAGAGAAGGATGTGCGGACTATACAGAGAGACCCATAGAAGACAGAGGAGTAGTGTTTCCAGGAAGGAATCCGCCACACTGTGAGAGGATGATGAGAAATGACTTTATAGCCAAGATGCCTTCTTGGAATAGTAAGAGCTCCCTCTGTGTGAGTACAGATGGGGACATGAGGTGGAGGCAGGAGGGGACTGCTGTGAACATCTAGTGAGGAAGGAGTGTCAACTGTTGCAATGGACACAGGCTTGTTTGTTCTTAGTGAGAATGAGGCAAGCCTACAATGTGGGGAAGAATCCAGGTGAAGGCGATGGTGTGGGAGAGTGGACAAAGCTTGGCTGTCTCCTAGGAAATGGTACGTCAACTCTGCTTGGGACATCTGCACATTCCCACCTCCTTATTACATATATTGAGGCAAATTCTTCCAGGTCTTCTTTGAGACTCATCTCTTCTCATCCACATAAGGGCTTGTCAACAGTCTTCATGCTTTACCTTCCTGGGGATTTTCAAATGTCTGTTGCTGAAGCCCCCCCCCCCCCACCAGTCATCTAGTCCTGAATCTGTGTTGTAATAATTAATGCAGAGTCTTTCTGTAGAGCTCATCCAGACTTAAAACTCAAAATCCTGTTCTGGCCTTCTAAGTGCTGGGATTGCAGGTATGTACCACCATACTCGGCTCCAAACCTAGACTCTTGGCCACTCAGGTCCCTGCACACAAACACTCTCCCTGGTGTCCTTTTATATGCTTTACAATTACTTCACACTTTACATGTCCTTGATTGTATAGTCACTCAAATACCTTCTTCTCCATCTGTAATAACTGTTGGCAGGGCATACACAGTCTTATTCTATAGGGTTAAACTCTGGTGAGACTTCTGCTGAAGTCTTTATATAACCTTCAAATTTCTTTGAGCTGTGTTTGCTTCTTTTTAGAACTGATGGCAATAATTGTAGGTGCCACTGGCATGTAGCCCATTGGAGAACCACAGTTATAGCCTCTGTGGTGCTTTGAAAGAAAATGGCCCCCAAAAGGAGTGGCACTATTAGGAGATGTTGCCTTGGAGGAAGTGTGTCTCTGTGGAGGCAGGCTTTGAGTTGTTATATATGCTGAAGCCACGCCCAGCGTTTTAGACCACTTCCTGTTGTCTGCATATCAAGATATAGGACTCCTAGCTACTTCTCCAGCATCATGTCTGCCTGCTTGCCACTATGTCACACTATGATTATAGTGGACTAAACCTTCGAAAGTGTAAGTCAGCTCCAATTAAATGTTTTCCTTTATAAGAGTTGCCGTGGTCACGGTATCTCTTCACAGCAATAGGAACCCGAACTAAGACAGCCTCTGTTCAGTAAAAATAATGTTTGGAAGAAATGTGATCAGAAGCATATGCAAGGCACTGGCACCAAGAAAGGTACAAAGTGGTAGATCATTTTCTGAGATGTATTGAAGGAGATGAAGAGAGATGCTGGCCCATGCATATTCATGGGTTTATAGAGACAGTGGAAGGGCTGAGGGACAATCTTCATGGAAAGTTAGAGGTGAGAAGGCTTGTTGAGAGTGAGGGAAAGGGGTTTCTATTTGGGGTTGGGCTGAGTAATAAAGCCAGTCAGGCTGTTGCAGGACCAGGCAAGGGGAGGCCAAGGCTCCTGTACAATGGCTGGAGCTGGCATGGTCTTTATAGATTAAATGTCTAACCTGCTCCTGAAAACCGTCCAGTGTGTGATATTTCCCATTTATGACAGACATGGAATTCATCAGGGTGGCCGTACTGGCTGATTTTGTGAGTCCACCTGACACAAGTTAGAATCATCAGAGAGGAAGGAAGGAAGGAGCCTCGACTGAGGAAATGCCTCCATGAGATCCAGCTGTAAGGTATTTTCTCAATTAGTGATCATGCGGGAGGGCCCAGCCTATTGTAGGTGGTACCATGGGCTGGTAGTTCTGGGTTCTATAAGAAAGCAGGCTGAGCAAGCCATGAGCAGCAAGCTAGTGAACAGCTCCACTCCACTGTCTCTGCATCAGCTCCTGGCTCCAGGATCCTGCCCTGTTTGAATTTCTGTCCTGACTTCCTTCAATGATGAACAGCAATGTGGATGTTTAAGCCAAATAAATCCTTTCTTCCCCAACTTGCTTTTTGGTCGTGGTGTTTGGTTGCAGCATCAGAAACCCTAAGACAGTGACTACAACCACTTTATGTGTAAACTATGAAGTAATTCCATTTGCTGTGATAAAAAACAAACAAATAAACAAACAAAAACAAATCAACCAACTTCCTGGCATGTAAAGACAGAACACTCACCTGGGAGGTAAAAAATGGATCACATGCATCTTACATGATCCTTGTTCCCCCGGAACTCCTTATGAATTAATTCAAATTGAGTGAAAACTTTTATGTTTTATTTTTCAGAGTGAAAATGCCCACATCTTTCAATACAAAAATTAAAATATGCTTATTTGAAGCTCTGTGAACATGACAAGCGATGAACGTTAAAATTCATTCTTCAGGTTGGTAGATGCTGACTACATAGCCATCCCTTCTCACTGAAGAATCACTTTTCTTACCAGAAACTAGACACTGATCACCTAGAGCACCGTGGGCTCCACCACCACAATGCATGCACTCAGCTACCATTTTTGTTTTTTACAAGGAATAGTCACATCTTCATGAAATATGACTTTCAGTCCTGGCATGGTGCTAGGTGAAGTATTCAGACTGAAGCAAGGGTTAGTTGGGAAAGACTTCAATGCCTTTTCTTTGGAGGGTAATAGGGTATTAACTCATGCAAAACAAAAGTATCCCCATTTACTCTGTGTGTCTGAGCTGCAGGCAGAACAAGGGCTAGTGCATGTCCTGCCCTGAGAACATGCTACTCTTACTGAGTGTGAGTGTACTGCCTTTCTAAGGCAGTCATATCCCTTTTTTCTCACAAGTATTACTAAAGGAGGCTGCAGTTACACTGTGTAGCTCTCTGAGGAGAAAGAATTTGTTGCTCTAATAGTCTGAGAATCACTCTAGCAGAGTACATCCTACCTCTAGATTTCCTGTGCTGGATGTAGTCCATGAGTTATTTTCTGGATTTAGTAATAATAAATGTATTTGAAACCACCTATGCTTCAACTGCTTTTTCAGTTAAGGACTTCAGCAAGTCCTTGTAGACTGTGGAGTTCATGAATCGGGGATAGGAGTCTCTGTGCATTAGGGTGTAAATCTGAAGTTGAGCATCATCGAATGTGTGCTGGGATGGCTCCGCCATGTTTCTGTTGATGCCTTCCCGTACTCGGGAGTCCAAGCTGACCTGTGGACAGAGAGGCAGTTGTATTCATTACTTCTCTTGTAAATCTATCCAAATGCCCATATTGTTTTCTCTTACAAAAGACACCAAACCAAACAAGATCACCCAAAAGTCTGAACTGCTGAGAGAAACTAAAGAAGGAGGAAGGGAACTCTGGGAATTCAGTGCCCCAGTCGCCCCGAGAAGGCCTATGGAGCAGATTGCTGGCCCAATGCCAGAGGACGCTGTAGGTCATACTGAGGGGTCAGGCTTTGCATTTCTCACAAGTTGTAAGGAACTCTGGCTGCTTTAGAAAAACCAAACAATGCTTTGCTTCCTTTAAACCAGTGTAAGATGGCCTTTCAAGATAGATGGTAGCATGCACTGACTTATCCCTGCTGATGAAGGGATAACCTGGGAGCTGCAGGCTCCTGCCCAGCTAGAAACTGGGTGTTGGCCGACAGGAAAGTGTCTATAAAGTGAAGGGCTCAAATCACAGGACTTGAAAGTGACACCCAAGTTTCTATCTGAAGGGATTGCTCACCTGAGCATAGGGCTCTGGCAGGCCTTTTCCTTCTCCCCAATTCCCTCTGCCTTGCTAAAAACTGTTAGACTACATTTCTGAAGCTAGCCCCCAAGGTCCATTCCCCTATTTGGCCAATCCTTCCTTTTGAAGCTGACTACCAAGTTCCACCTATCAAAGTATTGAAACACAGAAATCAGACACCCTCTTTGGTTCATTTAATTACCATCCCCAATTAAAGTTAAAATTAAAATTAAACACCCCATTCTAACACAGGGTTTCTCCTTTCACCTTTATAAACAAACATTTGCTTATGAGCCCCATCTGTCATCCCCTTTCTATCAAGGCAGGTGACAAATGCTCCTTCCCCCTTCCCCTTGTTCTGTTCTCCTTCTCCTTCTATCCTCTGTCTTTGTCCCTTATCCCTGAACTCTGTCCCTCTGGGGACAAATAAATCTCCTTTGTGCTGAGAACTTGGCCTTGGAGATCCCGAGCTGATACCTTCTTTGCCTTTCACTATCCCAGTTGCCACCGCTGTATCTATGTGAGCTAAATGTGAATTCCTGTTAATAAACTTATCTAGGAAAGTGAAATAATGGTTGTTTCTAGGCCTGTTTGTTTATAAATTTTGTTTGTTTGTTTGTTTGACTTTTTGAGACAGGCTTTCTTTGTGTAGCCTTGGCTGTCCTGGAACTTACTCTTTAGACCAAGTTGGCCTAGAACTCAGAGATTTCTTGCCTCTGCATCCCCAGTGCTGGGATTACAAAGGTGTATCCCACCACTGCCCAGCTGTTTATAAGTATCTTTATTAGAAATAAAGTGCTTGAAAACCAGCAAGCTCTTTCAATTCCCACAATTTAGTGCCTTGTGTATCTCTATTTTCTTTTTCTTCCTCCCTCCCTTTCTTCCTCTATTTCTCCTTTCCTCTCCTCACATCCTCCTTTCTGGACAGTTTCACTATGTAACCTTGAACTCTGTGTCCAAGGTGTTCAGATTGCAGGTGTGCACCACTATCCTATTTCGTTAACACATTTGTCTATGTCCTTCCCCTCTGCTACACCCTGTGTTTTCCTGGATTTGTGTCTCAGCTTCCCAGTTGGCTTTCTGGAGTCTGCCTACCAGCTCTCCAAACACATCCATAATTTGGCCAAGGGGCTCTTCCTAACATGCAAACTCCATGCTGATACTCATCTGTGCCTTGCCCTGGTTTGCTGGATGAACTTCATAGTGTATTTGGTCATTTGCTTCCTTTCATTTCCAGCTCCATCTTATTCAGCTCAAAAGGTGTCCAAACCCCCTGGGATTTAAGGAAGGAAGGAGCTAGAATGGTCTTGTTTTTGTTTGTTTGTTTTTTTGTTTTTTTCTGCCTGGGACAGCTTTTCCCTCTGCTCTGCCTGATGAAGTCCTCTACAAGATCCTTATAGTAACCAGACCACTGTCTAGAGGGGAGTCCTGCCATAAGACCAAGCTTGTAGTTTTTACTGCAGAAAACTAAAAAAAAAAAATTTAGTTCTAAAACAAGGCCCAAATTGAACCTCATTTTGTATAGCTCTGCCATGAAGCATCTCTTTTTCTAGGTCTGCCTTTGTCTACCACAGCTGATAATTTGCTGGCACCTGGTGGCATTGCAGGGGCACCTGCTGCTGCTGTGCTCCCACCCTTGGCTTAACTGGTCCTAGCTCCAGATTGTCCTCAATCCCTTGTGCTTCTGGCAATTTTCTTTTCATTATATTTGTCCATCTTCATCCTTTCCTTTTTTTTCCATTCATTTATTTAGCTCATAGTCATGCACAATTATGATACAGAATACAGTATGTTCACAATGGCATGGCTAAATTAAACCAATTAACAAGTTATATCACACATATTCATCATTTTTGTTTTGAGAACACTTAAAGTATACTATCTCACAACTTTTAAAATATAGCATATTGTTATCAACCATATTTATCATGCTCTCAGTAGACCTCAAGACTTCAGAGAGTCCATGCCTCTTGTCCAACTGCAGTTTTATATCCTTAAACCAATCGTTTCCCCATTGTTAAAAGACCCACATTGAAGCCTAATAGCCAAATTCTGCTCTCTGTTCCCATAAGTTCATCATTTCTAGGTTACACATAAAATTGAAATTGTGTGACATTTGTCTTCGGTCCTTTCTTTCTATGGCTTACTGTACTGTGGCGCCCTGGCTTATTAAGAGCTTCTGCCTTATTAAGAACCACAGTCTTGGCCGGGCTTTGGTGGCACACGCCTTTAATCCCAGCACTTGGGAGGCAGAGGCAGGAGGATCTCTGTGAGTTCGAGGCCAGCCTGGTCTCCAGAGCGAGTGCCAGGATAGGCTCCAAAGCTACACAGAGAAACTCTGTCTCGAAAAAAAAAGAACCACTGGTCTTAGTAGAACACAGCAGGAGATAATATTGATTGTGAAATTGGTGATACAAGGCACCTGAACTCAAAAAAACCCTAACTTTCATGACTGCAGATTTGAAGAAACATGGCTAAGAAATGGGAACCTGCTTAATCTCACTACCAGGGCATTTTTTTGTGATATTAAGATATGCCATGGGGAAAACTTTCACAGTTTCAGCACTGTTGGCAATGCTGTAACTAGAAAGACACCCCAGAAAAAACTTTAAATGAGTGTTTATAGGGCACTGTGTTTTTAAATTTTAAACAACAGGAAGGCTGTAGAGTTTTTACCCAGCAAGTGGGCAGCCCAGGGTTTAGCCTGAGAATCACAAAAGAGAAAACAAAGCAAAGGAAAGGCAGTGTCAGTGTGGGGGCTTGCACTCCTCTGAGCAAAGCTGCTGTGAATCATAGATGTTTTTTCCAAGAAGAAAAACCTGAAAAATGCTTCACACTTTTTTCAGGGTCTCCTGAATCTGAATGCTACAACTGGGAGGAACCCATGCTGTGTTTGGGAATATCCCTACGTGTGCAAGCAGCACATGACCAAAATAGAAGAAGGGGATTTAGCAATGGCTCTAAGAAGACAGTTTTGCAGACACACACCTCTTTAGGAGAGAGAATAGAAATGTAGTCTTCATATATTATCTTGGCTTTCTCCTCAATAATGTTTTTATTAGCTTCCCTTTTCAGTTCTTCACAGGCCATCCAGAAAAGCATGTTTTCTTCACTGAATTCTGTCCGAAGGAATTCCCGGAATGCGTTTCTTCCAGCCGGAGTGACCATTAGGTTGTCAAATGAGTGGGCCCAGGCACAGACTTCTTCCAGAGTGGGGGTGGGGCTGAGCAGTGGTCAAAAGGAACAAAAAGGAGGTGTTACTGCTGGTGAATCCAAGTTTGTCACAAAGCCTTCTGTCTCTGCTACACAAGCAAATGGTTGACTCTTTTAGGAAGAGAGAGCACCATTCCTATCTCCTTAAGCCTTTGACAAAAATACTTACAAGCTATGGCAAGTGGCTCTGTTGGAGTATGTTGTAACTTCTTTTTTGTTGTTGTTGCTTTTAAAGACTGGGTTTTTCTGTGTAACAACCCTGACTATCCAGGAACTAGTTTGGTAGACCAGGCGCTCCTCAAACTCACAGAGATCTGCCTGCCTCTGTTGGGATCAAAGGTGTGTGCCACCATGTCCAGCACATTGTAACTTCTTGACCAACCTTACAGCCATACTTTGTTCACATCTGGGTACAAGTGGCAATACTTTTAAATTACAGAAGTAAAGAAGAATCCTGCAACCATCTGACCCTAAACTTCTCAAATACCTCAAATAGAGCTAAGTCACACTTAACACTGGCCCAACAGATCAATGGTCAATGTCCATTGAATACATTTTATGATTCATGTAATATTTGAAAAAGAGAAAAGAACATACACATAATCCCAAGCTATGAGGGATGGTGTAGTGAAAGATTCACCAGATCCATTGTACCTGTCGTAAATTCCGTAGTGATGGATCTGGGCTCTGCAGTAACTTTTGTAAATAATCAGGGACTGTTACCTGAGTGGCTCTTCCTGAAGGATTCACAGCCTTTGCACAACTTTGTCTCCAGACAAACCTGGCAAACCAGGATATCTGGACTGGGAGGAGAACTGCTTAGGTGATGGTTCCTTCAGACAGCTGCCAGATCAGATAAGAGGTTTTGGTATTCAGAAATTGACCTGCTGCAGGTGACTTCTGTGTAACAATAAAGAGGCTTTTTCAAAGCCATGAGACAGTCAGTTCATCAGAAGCTGACAAGTAACACCAAACATAGGCAAGATGGTGACAGTGACCAGCTAGGAATGCATCCTTGACCTGAAGAGCCCAAAACAATTTGGTATGGGAAGCCACTCATTCTGGGAGGCCTGCTGAGCTCCACTTCAGCTTACCATCTTTGGTTTTTTGTTTTGTTTTGTTTTTGTTTCTTGTTTTGTTTTGTTTTGTTTGTTGTTGTTTTTTGTTTTTTTTTTTTGTTTTTTGAGACAGGGTTTCTCTGTGTAGCCCTAGCTGTCCTGGAACTTGCTTTGTAGACCAGGCTGGTCTCAAACGCACCGAGATCTACCTCCCTCTGCCTTCCAATTAAAGGTGTGAGCCACCACCGCCAGGCCAGCCTTTGAGTTTATTTTAACTGTACTCAGATCAGAAAAATCTTTTTTCATAGTGACCCTTAATATTTCCTTTCTTATGTTTTTTCACAGTCCCATCTTTATGTTTCACTGAAGAATGTATTCCATAGTGAGGGACCAAAAATTAAAATTAATAAAATTTTAAAAACTTAGGCCCTGAAAAGGGAACTTCTAATGACTGGGAATGCTGTGGCTGGTGCCTGAGCCTTGCTCTCAGAGAAGGGGAGAAGACCTTCCACCACTTGGGTCAACATTCCTAGGTCTGCTAATTGCTTTTCATAAGGTTGTAAAGATTCTCCAGCCCAGGGGATAACTGACAGACCCTGTATCCTCATAACCCCGCAAACTTCATGCCCTGTCTTATCTCACTCAAATGGATCTTGCTTAAAATATATGGTTACTGCACTCTGTACTTTGTATGACCTTAAGTAACTATGGAAACTCTGAAATTTGTGGCCTTCAACAAATTTGTGGTCTGCCCCTTTAAAAGCTTCCCTTTTTGGCTGGTTGGGATCTCATCCCCCCCCCCCATGGAGTGAGATCCAAGCTGACCAGCTTGAACAATAAAAAGAAACCTTTTGCTTTTGCATCAGAGTGTTGACTCCTTGGGTTTGGTATGGGACTCCTCAAACCTGGCACAACAATAGATTTAAAGAAAATTTATAAGATGGCCAATACATTGTCTTCTGTGACTTGCTTTTCCCATCTCATTAACTCTCTGCCTTGTGAGTAGGACTTGCATCTCACTTTCTGTTTTTGTACAGATTTTGGCATCACTGGTAATAGTTGTCTCTCAAACACCATATAGAAGAGTAATGATCTTCTGGATCATGTTGTGGAAGTGGTCTATAAAACTGTCTGGCTACAATGTTGACTCTGGATACAGTATTACTGGTTGGATTTTGTTACCCAAAGGCAGTTCAATTGCAAGAATCTCAGGATATGGCCTTGTTTACAAGTGGGCCCTTGGGCCGGAGAGATGGCTCAGCTGTTAAGAGCACTGGTTTCTCTTCCAGGGGATCTGCGTGCAATTCCTAGCACCTACATGGTGCCTTCTGAAGCACCAGGCACATGTGTAGTAAACAGACATACATGCAGGCAAACATCTACCTGTACATCTAAAAACAAATTATTGAAAAGAAAAAAATGGGTTCTTGCAGACTTAACCATGTTAGGATGGGGTCACTAGTCGGGGCTTACTCTGGAATAAAACTGAAACTCATTAGCAGAGGAAATTTGGTATAGACATGAGCAGAGAGAGACACTCTGGAGACACATGGAGAAGGTGACCATATGACTGGAGCAAGGTGTATACAAGCCAGTGGACACCAGAGGTGCAGGCAGCTGCCCAGTGCCAGAGGACACGGAAGGGAGTCTGCTCCAGGGACTCAGTACAGAGAAACCCTGCCCTGCTGACACTCTGGATCTTGGATTTCTGGCCTTGGAACTGTGATATAAGAGGTTTTATATGTTTTAAGCTATTGGGGCTTGGATACTTTTTAATGACAAATAAATGTAGAGATTTACCAGTTGTTCATACAGTTTAACCGTTTGGAACTATTTGGGCCCTTTAAGTTTCTATGCTGTATGATAATATCTCCTTCTTGTGTGGAAGTTGGACTTGACTCACTAATGATTAGTTTCTTTTCTTAGAAATATTAAGGTTTTTGCCAGGTGTAGCAGGAGACAGAGGCAGGCAGATCTCTGTGAGTTCGAGACTACCCTTCTTAACATAATGAGTTCCAAGACAGCTAGACAGCTAGGGCTACATAAAGAGAACCTGTCTCAAAAAAAGAAAAAAAACCAAAGAGTAAGTAAATAAAAAACTAAGTATTAAGATTTTGTTTGCTCTATTTATTATATTCTCAGCTCCCCATATTTTGATATAGTTACGTTTTCATATGGTTATTTTTTTATTCATTGAGGAGGTGCTGAATTGGAAGGGATCTTAGAAATATCAAACAGCACAGGATTTTGTTGTGTATGTTTTTAAAACTCCTGACTTGTGTTTTAATTGTTTGGGGGCTATTAGTACAGTCTGCTCAATAATGATCCCAGTCAAACAGTTTACAAAAGCCAGACCTGGATGGTGGTGCCTGCCTCTAACTCCAGTACCCTGGAGACTATGGAAGTAAGATTATAAGTCTGAGGCCAGCCTGCTCTATGTCACATGGAAGCCCAGTGGTAGAACACTGCTTAGCATGTGCAAGACCCTGAATTCAATCCCTGGTACTGTCCCAAACTCAAACAATACAAGCAAAAATCAATCAAACAAACACAAACAAGCACACAAAGCGAAACCAAACTTTATGAGAAAAAAACTTGATCAACTGTTATAAATATTTTCTGTATGCTTGAGAACTTTTTTCAGATGGCCAAATGTAGCTTTTACAGAAGCTGTGCAAACTTGTTTTTAGCATTAACTGTACCTAGTTTGTCTAATTCTTTATTCTTTAGGGACATCCATGTGATAGCAGGTATGTAAATCTATTTAGGAACTTATATTAGTTACATGCAAGTCCTCTCACCCTTTAGCATTTCATTCCAGCATTTCAGTAGTTAGTGACTTTCTCTCTGCAGCTCTATTGAGTCCATTTTGTTTGGTATGAGTGTCGGGAAGTGGTATAGAGGAGAGGGTAGAGTCAGACTCTGGTCAGACTGAGTTTAAAAGGAAGCAACACTATTTCTGTACTAGCCTCAATAAAGCACTAATCACAAACTATGATAACCAAGAAAGGGACTCTTTCAGGCAGACACAGCTTGCCATGGAGAATGTAGGCTTCGGTTGAGCACACAATTCCCCCTTGCCAGCTGTTCCTGGGAAGAGGACGGCCAGCAGAAGGCAGCACTGGTAGTCATAAACGTGGGGGCCATGGTCTAGTTACTTAATCCCTCTCAAATACTGAGAACAGTTGCTTTCCTGGTTGTGAAGTTCTAAGCAACCAGAATGACAGCATAATCGTGCAGACAGTTGTTGGCACATGGTAATTGTAATTATGTTAGTCACTACACTAAATTATCTGGGAAAGAGTTGCTCTTTATTTTTAACTGCTTTATTTTTCTTGTTTTGACATTTTTTGGATTTATTTCTGCTGTCTCTTTGTCAGTTGTACTTGATTGTTTAGCTCTGCAGGTTGAAAACAAGTGTCATCTGGACTGAGGACATACATCAGTAGACAAGAACATACCTGATACGTTGGAGGTCCTGAATTCCATCATCAGCACTACATAAACTGGGCAGGAGGGTCCAGAGTTCAAAGCTGAAGTGAGTTTGAGGCCAGCCTGGGCTACATGAGAACATGTCTCAAAAATGTATCAACTAACTCTATGATTATTACACAATGTGTGTGTATTTATAAAATAGTCAATATCCACATCTCTATTAATCCTGTGCTCACATTTTGTATATGTCAGAATTTTGATTTGTGATCTTACTCTTGCTTCCTGGAAAGCTTTTCTTAGAACTTCTTTCTTGGAACTCAGGCCATCACCCTTGGCAGCAAGCATATTGAAGAGCTAAGCCATATCCCTGGCCCTGCAGTGCTAAAATGTTGACAAGAATGTATAACTTTTTTAAAAAAAAGCCAACCCTTTTTAAAATGTTGAGATAATGATGGGATTGCCCATGTGTTTGTAAGATAATATAACAAGTGATAACAGACAAGTGATGTACAGTGATGGATATATACTGAAATTAGAGGTTTTTACAATACTGTGAATAAAAAACACATATTACTAAGAGGAAAAATAATGTAGAGGCTCTTATAAGTGGAGACATACTGAGAGAGGACAGTACAGGACCACAGTCCTCAGTTTCCTCACTGGGGACATCCTGCAAGAGGACAGTTCAGTTCCTCCTGTGTCAGTCTTCCAAGCTATACTGTGAAGGTTTACACTACCACCTTACTTCCTCCTTACTTTCTACCTTTCATTTCTTCAAATAAGTTAGAGCTCATTCCTCCACATTTTTTTATGGATACCTTTAACATCTGAAATCCTTTCAGCTTTCAACTGAAGGTTGTTTTATTGACTCTTGTGGATCAAGAGCCCATTTTTGTGTGGCCTAATCTCTGGGAAGTCTGGGGTAAAAAACTGAGGATGTCTATCATTCCTTCAGGCAGTGACTTCTTTGGGGTGCTCAGAAGAGTTGCTGGCCCAGGACTCCTAAAATGCTTTTCAGGAATCTGGGAATTTTAGTTTCAATGTCTGCCCTCATGGCTTCAGGCACGGATGCTGTCAGCTTAACTAGATAAAGCCACAACCGATGACAATACTACAGGTGAGAAGGCATTGCCCCTCTACTCACCGAGCATCACCACTTAGCAAAGTGATCATGAAGCTGATGTGGGCTATAGCTGAAAGCAGATTCCCAGTATCCTGAGAGGACCCTACAACATACTGCCAGCCAGGGAAAGGATCCACAGGCAGAGTGTGAAATGTGATTTCCACTCATCATGTATTGTTTTTACACCATCATAAAGTCCCATTGTAAGCCGGGAGCAGTCTATACTTTCTTAGAGAAAGATGCTCAACTTTTTCACTTATTGAGTTGCTTTTTCAAGTATTTCCTTAATTTTTGCACAACTCTTAAAATGTGTCAAAACTAAGGTTTTGCAATGGGAAACTCTGTGATCTGAAAGTTAGAAAGATAAATCTCAGTATTGTTTTGTTTTATTTCACCATGGTGCTGAAAATTGAACACAGGGCCTTGTGCAGGGTGAAGGTTGTATACCAAGAATTTGATACATAGATGTCCTAGTTAGCCTTAACTGTCAACTTGATCCAGCCTAGATCATCTAATAAGAGGAAAGCCCATGGAAGAACTGACTACATCAGATTGTCTTGTGGGTATATGTGTGGGGGACTGTCTTGACTGTTAATTGAAATAGGAGGGCGAAGTCTACTGTGGTCTACACAATTCCCTGGGCAGACAGTCTTAGACTGTGTAAGGAGCTATCTGAGTCTGAGTGAGATATTTAGCAGTGATCCTCCAGTTTCTGTGGTACATCCTTGGACCCTGCTTAGAGGTGATGCTGCATGAAATAGCAAGTGGACCTTCTTTCAAGTTTCTGCTTCAGTCCCTGTCCTGATTTCTGTTAGTGATAAACTGTGGATTGGGAGCATAAGTCAAATAATTCCTTTCTTCCCATAAGAAGTCAGGCATAAAACTGATTGGAAGATTAAGTATTTAATAATGATCAAGATGACTGCCAATATAATTAAATTCAAATGCTCACTTAAAGACAGGCTCAAAAGGTCTTGTAATGTTTACCAAAAAAGTTACAACAATTAGAGTCACACAAGGCAAATGCAACTAATTATGTGTAACTATAGTACTTGAGCAGATGACAGCAAGTGCTGCCAACTGTATGAGTACCCAGCAGATGACAGCAAGTGCAGCCTCATATATAAGTACCTAGCACCGGAGCAGATCTTCAGTCACAGACAGACCATGTTCTAGGCCTGGGGGCTGTGACACCATGGTGAAGTACCCATTTAGCACTGTGAGCATCTACACCAAAAAGCAGACATTTATCACTGTGTTTTGTTAATTGGATGTGACTCTGAACAAAGCCAGGCCAAGCTACACTGGACACTTGCCTTTGGCCAGGCTCACTTCCCTACTCAGTATTCACAACCACCCTTGACTGGCTTAGCTACAACAAACTATCATCATCCTGGCTTTACACACACAAAAATGAAGGCAGAATGTGGCCATTATTAAGCCAAGGCTGAAGGTCACACAGCAGGACAATCAGCTTTCTGTACTCTGCCCCGGTACTTGGGAGCTCTGGCACAGAATATAGTGCCCTGAGGCCTGTGAGCCACCTGCTATTTCCAACAAATTCATATACTGTGGGAAGTGGGCAGGGCTGTAGCTGTATCTCCCAAATTTAAAAACCCTGGGCAAATATACATAAGGTAGAGATGAAAAGAAGTTTACATAATCGGGATGGGCTGCTATTCTATCTGCAAAGATAAACAAGTGAATGGAAAACTATTTGAGCAATGCTATTAGGATATTTGTCTAGTGTCTGCAGTTATCAAGGTATAATATTAAGAACAGGTATAAAGGAGCTGGAGAGATGACTCAGCAGTTAGTAGCACTGGCTGCTCTTGTTGAGGACTAGAAATTCATTCCCAGCACCCATGTGGTGCCTCATAGGCTTCTGTAAATCCAGTCCCAGGGGACCCCGAGAGCCCTTTCTGATTCACAGGCGGTACCAGGCATGCACCTGGTGTAATATATATATATTCAAAACACTCATGTACATGAAGTAAATAGTCAAGAAAGAATAAGCTAAAAAACAGGTGTAAGAACAGTTAAAGGAAGGCAAGTCTATAGAAAATTTGATAAAAGAAAGAAGGATCAAGAGAAGAAATGATGGTATGTATGCTGTGAATATATGTTTCTCTTATTGGTTGATGAATAAAGCTGTTTTGGTCAGTGGACAGGCAGGATGTAGCCAGGCAGGAAGTATAGGAGGGGCTACCAGACTAAGAGAATTCTGGGAAGAGGAACACAGAGAGTGAGTTGCGATGAGAGACAGATGCCATGTAGCTCCTGGGAAGATAGGATGCTGGGCATTCTCTGGTAAGCCCAAGACCATGTGGAGATACATAAACTAATAGAAATGGGTTAATAATTAAGAGAGAGCTAACCAATAAGAAGCCTGAGCCATAAGCCAAACAGATTATAATTAATATAGCCTCTGTATGTTTATTTGGGTCTAAATGGCTGCAGGATCAGGAGGGACAGAAACTTTTGCCAACAAAGAAATTTAAACAGAAAAGCAATACAAAGCTGGGTTTGGAGGTTGCACAACAAAACCCAGCATCAGAAGCAGGAGGGCTAAAAGATCCATCAGACCTGGGGCTCCCAACTTACTCCTGTATCAAATACCCCCAAATTAAACATTAATACTGAAACATAAAATTAAAAATAAAAACATTACAGACCCAGGAATCCAGCAAGCAAAAGTGTGGGATATTCACAAGTCACTTCCTTGAGATATACAAGCAGTCATGATTACTAGGCAGGGAACCCTTAGCCCCCCGTGCCTGTGAACATTCAGGGATACAGTGTTTGTGAGCCATTGCCTGTGCTGAGTGGGCTTTGGTGATGAATCTGTCTTCGAGTCACCCATGTTTCTGCAGGTAACCGCTTGTTATGTTCATGTGAGTAACCCTAACACACTCACTGGCTCATTAAGTCTTTGATCTGCTGTCAATGCCCTATCTAGGGGGAGTAGATGCTCGTTCATGTCTTCCAGGAAAAGTCATACAATACTTCAGCCATTTAGAATTAATTTGTAACTGAAAATGGAATTCTTTAATTTTCCTGAAGACCAAATAGGATGTATCATTATGGTTTTTACTCTTAAAGATATGTTATGTAAAAATAAAATTACATCATTATGGGTTATCAAGAGGGATAAACATTGGTACCAAAGAATGGGCTGACTTTCCCCCTGTTATGAAATGAATTAGAAGGAATTCTGCAGGGGAAAGGGAAAGCCACATTGAGATCTGATGTTACTACATGGTAGTGAAGTGAAAAATGTATGCGTTTTGTTGAAACTTGCAATGCAAAAGGCAAAAGAGAGATGCTGGCATCTCGGGTAGTACTGTGAGCTAATAAAATCAAGAGTTCACCTTTCTTCGCACTCTGGAATGTCTGTTCTGAGCTCATGGGAGGCTCTCCTGGGTCTCTGGTCTTCTTGGTTTCTGACCGTGAGACTGTAAGAAACAAGACAATTACGAGTTACTGAGATGTCTGAAGGAATGTATTTCCTAAATGAATATTTTTAAAGACAATTTTAGATACTCAAATAGAATTCTTCTTCTTTTTTTTTTGAGCTGTGACCCTGATTATTATTTTTAAGAAGACCCAAAGTGGTTGGAGAGATGGCTAAGAGATAAAAAGCACTTTCTGTCAAGAACCTGGGTTCAGTTCCCAACACCCACATGGGGGCTCATGTTCCAGGGGATTAGAAAACTTCTTTTGACTTTTGTGGACACCAGTATCACACGTGATACTAACATGTGTAGGAAGAACACACAAATAAAAAAAATAAAAGTAAACAAATCTTTTAAAAAGAAAACAAGCCAGAGGTGGTGATATATGCCTTCACTCTCAGCACTCAAAAGGCAGAGAGAGGCAGGTCTGTCTAGCTCTATGAGTTTTAGGCCAGCCAGGGGTACATAATGAGACCCTGTCTCAAAAATCCAAACAAACAGAAGTAAATGAGTTTTTGCTTGATGTCTACAGAGGTCAGAAGAGGGCATTGGACAGATCGATCCCTTTGAACTGGTGTCACAAGTATTTGTGAACCACTATGTTGATGCTGGGAACTGAGCCCATGTCCTCTGTAAGAGCAGCCAGTGCTCTTACCTGTAGTAGCTATATATGGTTTAGATACAAGTTCTAATGATAGTTATTTTTATGGATTCTATATTCTTCTTTACTCATCAATTCTAATAAAGGTTTTTTTTTTTTAACTTTTAGGGTGTTTTGCCTCATCTAAAAATGGGAGGATTTTCTCTGTTCTATTGCAAGTCGTAGGCTCTATCTTTATGCTTTCTCTTGGCTAATGCCTACCACACAATGTTAAACAGTGGGAGAGATGGTCATGTCTTTCTCTTATTCTTCACTTTAGCAGGAAAGTTTCAGAATCCCAACAACTTAATGTTTTGTTTTGATGCTGAAGACCAAACCCAGTGCTTCGTGAATGCCGAGCAACCATCTCAACTGAATTTGTATCATTGATGATTGAGGCTTTTTGTTTTGCTACTGTGTATTATTAGTGCTTCAGTTCATTTTCCTATGCTTTTTCTTAACATTTTATCTTAGGAAAGTATTTTAGCCTGGTTTTAGCAATCAGCTCAGTAAGTTTTTTAGTGTGATATATATATATATATATATATATATATATATATATATATATATATGGAGAGAGGAGGGGGGAGGGAGAAAGATTTATTTTGGCATGAAGACAAGATGATTAAAAATGCAGGAATCCTTTTGACTTACTTCTTTTATGAAGCTAAGGCTAAAACTTTTTAATAAATAATGGGTTTTAAAAATAAAACAAAACAAAAACATTTGAGAGGCACTGGGGTGGCATCCTCTCTGAAGGAGCATTCATCCTGCCTGACTTCCAGGCTTCTTTTAAGCAGAACACATGACTGCACAGTGGGTATGCAAAAGCCAAGAGAAAAAGGAACTACGAATCTGAGACAAGGCTACAAAGAGAATTGGATGCTCTATTGTGAACTTTAACATTTTTCCACCTTATTTTGCTAAAGCAGAAATGGTTTAAAGGGGACAGAGTCTTCTAGAGAAAAAGCACAAGTTACTCTTGCTTCACCACGTTTACAGGGTCTTCTGTGGCTATTTATCCCAGTAGAAGATGAGGAACACAAGCCAAGGCCCTGCTCACCCACTTCAGCACTGCTCTGTAAGACTCAGGGGCTTCCCTTTCCAGTGAGAAAGGACAGGAATACCCTCCAGTATGACAGAAAAAATTAAATATTATTTTATTAGCATATGTTGATTATAATAGTTAATGGCATTTTCACACACTTTAGCACAAATAATAAAAACCCAGGGACAGATATTGGGGTTCAAGCTGAAAATGAAATGAGCAAAGCAATCAGCCACTAGCGAGGCTCTGACTGAAGAGGTGATCCACTGAACTTCAGATTGCTCCTGATTGCACTGTTGCTCAGACTCACTGTATTATAATTTAAGAAAAGCAGTGCATGAGAGAATGACACAATGTGACAGGATTCAAGCAGAGGGGTTTTTATTAGAGAAAGAGATCATAAAAAGGGGAAAGGGAAGAGGGGAAGACAGGCCTCTGGAGACAGGAGCAGCAGGAAAGAGGAGAGAGGAAAGAGGGAAAGGGAGAGAGAGAGAGAGAGAGAGAGAGAGAGAGAGAGAGAGAGAGAGAGAGAGAGCAATAATCAGAAATAGGGAGAGAAAGAGAGAGAAGGATGGGAGGTGGCAAGACCCTTTTAAAAGGGAACATAGTGAATAGGCACAGGAAGTGTTCTTAGTAGCAGCAGCTGAGGGCATATCCTGTCAGGACCCCCAAGGCCAGGCCAGTACAGATGCCTGAATACTAATACACTGAGACTGCAATGCGTTCCTGTCTCCTCTTGTCTTACATTCTTCTCTCTACTTCCTTAGTGCTGGGATTAAAGGTGTGAGATCTGTTTCTGTTTTAGACTGATTCACTCTCATGTAGCCTAGAGTGGCCTTGAACTTACAGAGATCCATCTGCCTCTGTCTCATGAGTGCCAGGATTAAAGTTATGCACCACCACTGTCTGGCTTTATGACTGTGGCTATCTTTGCACTCTGATCTTCAGGCAAGCTTTATTAGATCATAAACAAAATATCACCACAACACACGCGTATAATGTGTTTTGATCATATTCATTGTATTACCCTCCTTTATCCCTTTCTTGTTCCCACTAACCCCCTTCTTTCCAGCCAATCCTTCTACTTTTGTGCTCCCTTTTCTTGTCACTGGCCCAGTGAGTTAGTGTTGCTTACATGAGCATGGATGAAGTGGTATTTACAGAAGCAGGAACAACTCACAGTGGTTTAAATGTTTATATTTTAGAGAATAAAAAGTCTGAGTGCTTCCCTTTATATTAGAAGGCCATGTACTGGAATTGTGAAAGGATGTCATTGGGCTTTGGAAAATATTGCTAGTTATCTTTCTTGAAAATTTACTCTACAAGATACACGAACACCCTAAAAGAATGCCAAGGGGAAAAAAAAATCAAGGAAATTGAATTGTTTTCCACTGATGTGAAAACAATACATTATATTTCAGGATAATTATGAATCCATTAATTTTGGGGAAAAAATCTTCTCAAATCATATAAACTTTGTTGTGTGGTCTCTCTATTCTTTACCTGAGAGATAACCATCATGCTTAATTTGTCCATCATTCTTGCTCATAGTTATGCTACTATGCACACATATGCATTTCAGATGTTCTATAAGCATTATTTTACAATATCCATTGCTCTGTAGTTGCTTTCCCCCCTGTAGCACAGGAGTTTAAGTGACAATGGCATGAAGACACCATGAGGCAAGTTTGTGAGCTATGGAACCTCATCCCATTTTCTCATTGATATGCTTTCTATTTCCTAAGAGGCTTTTAGGTACACATTTCAAAGGGTGTGCATTCAACTTGCTTTTTTTTTTTTTTTTTTTTTTTTTTTTTTTTTTTTTTTTTGAGGCAGGGTCTCTCTGTAGCCCTGAATACACTATGTAGTGATCAAGTTAGCCTTTGAATTCACAGATATGCCCATATGCCTGTCTCTGCCTCCTGAGTGCTGGGATTAAAGGTGTGCACCACCATATCAGGCTATCAACTTTCATTTATCTTAATCTTGTTGGCAGGAGCACATATAGATCATCTTCTCTGTGCTATTCCACTGCTTGTTTTCATTTGGTCATTTTATGTCCTGGAACTCTTCACATATTGTAGTGGGAGGTTTTTCTTGTCCTGCCTGCCAGTTCCCGAATAAATACTTAGAGGCTTAATATTAATTATAATTGGCTGATGGCTCAGGCTTCTTACCGGCTAGCTCTACATATAGATAAACCCATTTCTAATATTCTGCATTTTTCCACGATGACTTGTGGCTTGTTACCTCACATCTTGCGTCCCCAGAGGTTACATGGCATCTCCCTGACTCTGCTTCTGTTTGGATTTCTGGCCTGACTCTTTTCTGCCTGGACATTGGCCAAATCAGCTGTATTTGCGAAAGACTCTGATGGCACCCTATGGAAGGCCTCACCATCCAGGGGGAGCAGAAAAGATATGTGACAGATAAGGTTTTAGTTGGGGGGGCGGTAGGGGAGGATGGGTGGGAGAAGGGAACTGGGATTGTCATGTAAAACAATCCTGTTTCTAATTCAAATAAAAAAAGTTGGAAAAAAATCAGCTGTATTTGTCAACCAATAAAAACAACACATATTCGAAGCATACAGAAGGGCATCCCACATCAGTATATTATGGATATGAATCCTTTATTAAGGACATTGTAATTATCTTGTCTAACTAAGTTTTACCTTTACATTTTTTTTTTATTTTTATTTCACTGCTCATTCAATTGTGAGACATTGTATGTTTGTGGGGTACCTATGCATGTGGAGGCCAGAGGACAACATCAAGTCGCTTTCCTCAGGAGCTACCTTCCTTGGATTTTTGTTTGTTTTGGTTTTCTGAGACAAGGCCTCTCATTTGTTGAAGCTAGGCTGGCTGGCCAGGGAACCCTAAAGATCTGCCTGCCTCTGTCTCACAGCCACCATGACTAATTTGGGATTTCTTTTCTTTTATCTTTCTTTAAAAAAATCTTTTTAAAGCATATTTTAATTTCTATATTTTTACTTTATGTGCAAGTGTGTCTGTGTGAGGGTGTCGGGTCCCCTGGAACTGGAGTTACAGATAATTGTGAATTGCCATGTGGGTGCTGTGTGCTTTGGAAGGGCAGCCTGGACTACCACTTCCAGGTAGATGTGTCGTAAATAGACTGTGGTCAAAGGCCCCCTCCCAATCAGCACCTTAGTAAAATCCCCCAGCGTTACCAAGAACAGCTGCAGCAGCAGCACCAGCAAAAGCAGCAGGCATTGGAACCACGACTACTACCCGTGCCCTGCTGGCTTGGGATGGAGCCCTGGGTCTCACTTCCGCTGCACATCTGCTGTACCCGCATCTCAGTCCTCTCGGATCCCACAGGCTGCAAAAGAAAAAGAAAAAACAAAATCAGAAAGCAGTTGCGATTTAAACCCCATGTTGGCTCATAGAGAAGACACCACATGATAATACCCAGGCCATTTTTGCATCTGGTAAAATGTGCTTAGACTCCGATTTAGCAAAGTTAATGGAACATGAGTTAGTTCCAGGAGTAAAATGGAGAACAGGCTTGACCTTAGGTAGTTTACTAAGGGAGACTAATGAATATACAGAAGTCACTGGTAAGTATGACCACAGAGATATTTCTCAGCTTCGGGTTCCCTCTGGACTGAACCACCGCTGAGCAGTGAAAAGGGACAATCACACTTGCCCAGGAGCATAGAGATGGGTGAATGAATGGATGGATGGATATATAGATGGATGGATGGATGAATGGATGGATGGATGGATGGATGGATGGATGGATGGATGGATGGATGGATGCAAGCTATGGGAAAATGTCAGCCACACTAACCTGGCCCTCTGAAGAACACTAGGGGGTAGTGGTAATGCATGCCTTGGGTCTAAAGCCAGATCCATACATAATGTTAGCATCTTCACCAGCTGTGTGGTGGTTTCCATGAGCCTAACTCTCCATCAGCAGCATAGCACTAAGAATGCTGCTTATGATGTAGTAACTACTTAGTATTTCCCCAAAAGGCAGGCCTAGAGTCAGCTAGGGGCCTACTCAGTACTTTGACGGACAGTGCTCTTGCTCATCTCCATGTGTTCAAAGCCATCTAACAGATCTGGCCTTTCAGCCAGTTTTTTGTTGTTGAATATGAGAAGATTGAATTGCAGAGGTGGGCATACAGGCAGTGTAAGAAAGGAGAAATTGCTACACCCAATTTTGCTTCTGAAAATTATCATCATAGACCCTTCATATAGCAATTGATGGAAGCAGATGCAGAGATCCATGGCTAAGCACTGGGCCGAGCTCCCAGAGTCCAGTTGGAGAGGGAGGAGTGATAATATGAGCTGAGGGGTCAAGACCATTTGGGGGGTACCCACAGAAACAGCTGACCTGAGCTAGAGGGAGCTCACTGTCTCCGGACTGACAGCTGTGGAAACTGAATAGGACCAAAGTAGGCCCTCTGAATGTAGGTTACAGCTGTGTGGCTTGGGCAGTCTGTGGGGCCACTGGTGTTGGGAACAGGATTTATCCTTAATGCTTGAACTGACTTTTTGGAGCCCATTCTCTTTGAAGGGACACCTTGCTCAGCCTAGATATGGGGGAAGGAGGGGTTGGTCCTTCCTCAAAGTGATGTGCCAGACTTTGTTGACTATCCATGGGAAGGCTTACCCTTTCTGAGGAGTGAATGGGGGGAGGGGAAGCAGGGTGGGAGGAAGGTGGGGGAAGCAGGAGGAGGGGAGGGAGTGGGAATGTAAAATGAGAAAAGATTGTTTTAAAAGAAAAAGAAAATTATCATTCAGTTCTTGATGGATTAATTGAATAATTGAAAGCTAAAACACACACACACACACACACACACACACACACACATACACACACACACACTACATATGAACTTTAAATAGGACTTTAGAATTAAGTTCTAGATTTGTTTATTCCTGTTGACTGTGATGTAATCTTATCTGCAATTGGATTCATTCATTCATTAATTGAGAAATGAAGTCTTATTATGTTGCTCAGGCTAGCCCTGAACTCATTCTCAAATGCTCCTCCTGCCTAAACCCTATTTATGAAGAACAGCACGGCATCTGGATTTCTTTTAATTAGCCATGCTAATTAAATTAGTAAGCGTTAGGTTAACAAAAGAGAATTAGTAAATGGCTTCCTGACCCTTTATACTCACAATACCTAGATACTGTTCCATACCACCTTAGGCTGGACTGAGCAGTCCAAGGTTGAACAGTCAGAAGGAGGCAGAGATATTTGCTGAGTTCTCTACCATGTTCTATGGGCATCTCTGGGAGATGGTGTCAAGACAGAAAGATTCTCAAATGTCTCTGGGGAGGAAACAACAGGGGCCAGTCTCTCAGCTCATCTGTGGCATTGCAACAGAAACACAGACCAACAATGGTTTATTTCACTCCAGGACACTGAGGCATGAGCCCTCACAATTCACAAAGGTGTTTAGAGCCCAACATCTCCAGAGAGCTGTTATGTTCTAAGAGATTTTGATGCAACTTTCAGAGACAACGAGGAGGACCCATTTTTTTCCCTGGGATGCAGGGCCGGTGTTCAGCATTGGCTAACGCAGTGGGGAACATTGACTCAATCAAAACCAATGTTGATTCATTCTTATTATAAGTATTCCTTCCATATTTATTGTCCTATCAGTTCTCAGCAAGAAATGTTGGTAGATGGGTGATCTGACTCTCCACAGATGTTAGACTTTCCACTGTGCCCTGGCTGACTCACCAAAGGGCTGGTATCAATCAAGCAGCCAGCTAAATCACCCTTACACTAGCACTAGGGGTTCTGAAGACATTGCTTGAAGAAACTCCCTAGAACTACTGCAACTTGCTGCTCCTGCTCCTGAAGGGCCAGCCTTAACCATGACTGTGTCTAACAATTGGCACTGGACTGTTTGCCACCACATACCTCTGCAGGATCTGAGACCATTTCCACTCAGGCCAGAGTGGAGCATGTTCCTGGTGGCTGAGCAAAGGGACTGTTGGGATTGGTGCAAAAGGGACAATGCTATGATTGATGGAAATGCAGACTTTCGTGTGCATGTTAAGATTTGATGCAACTTGAGCAGCTGTCTAACCCTGTAGTACAGTTCAGCAAGTGAGCCCGTAGCGCCCCTCGTGTGCTGCCCACTTTTGGCAACAAAAGGTAGTGATCTCTTGTCTACTTTGGGAGACTGAGACACAATGAAGGCAGCAGGGGCAGCAGAGACAGCAGAGCAGTGGTACTCTAGGCAGAGACAGAGGAACTCCACCCTGTGTTCCTGCAGCAGATGTGGAGCTGAGCACAGGATGAGCGGGAGCACTCAAGTGCTGGCTTCGGTGATAGCTTCAAAATGGAAAGAGCTGCAAGACTAGCTGCAGACTGTAGCAGAAGCAGCAAAGAGTGGCAACTGTGGCAGCAGTCATAGCAATGGGAGACAGGTAAACAGTGAGACGAGGAGGAAGAAGAAGGAATAGGAGGAGGAGGGAGAAGGAGAAGGAGGAGGAGGATGGAGATAGAAGAGAGAAGAGCAGAGTGAAGGATAAAAGACTAAGGAGCCAAGAAAAAACTACAGGTCGTGGCAGCTTGAAAAGTTCAAGAGATCCGTCAATCTTTTGGAACCTAGGGTCCCTGAAACCCCAAGCCTGGTGCTCTAACCCCAACACTGCCAAGAGTTGAGGAATCTTGAGGTGCCATCCTTCACATATGCTGTAACAACAGAGGGTACTGCCTACTGCTGCTTCTGCCTGTTTGCTACACTGTCAAACATGGAAGGATACAAAGATTACCAAAGCCCAGTACTTCAAGAGTGTCTGTGACTATCCTTGATATCTATGTAGGTAAACAAAAGGACTCCAGTCAACAGTTTGAGAATATTGTCTCATTAAAAATAAAAGCCTTAATTACTTTCCAGAACACATAATGTTCAAAAATGGTGGTTTTTTTGTTTGTTTGTTTTGAGACAGGGTTTCTCTATGTAGGCTTGGCTGTCGTGGAAATCACTCTGTAGACCAGGCTGGCCTTGAACTCACAGATACCTGCCTGCCTCTGCCTCTGTCTCTCAAGTGCTAGGACTAAATGTGTGTGCCACCACCATCCAGCTGTTTGTTTTTAAAAGTCACTTTGGCCAGTATATTAGGGTTTCTATTGCTGTGAAAAGACACTATGACCATGGCAACTCTTATAAAGAAAACATTTAATTGGGGTGCCTTGCTTGCAGTTTCAGAGATTGAATCCATTAGGAAATGGACTGAGACACTGCACAGTATCCTGAGTATAGGAGACCTCAAAGCCCACCCCCACAGTGACACACTTCCTCCAATATGGCCATACTTACACCAACAAAGCCACACCTCCTAACAGTGCCACTCCCTATGAGATTATGGGGGCCAATTACATTCAAACTACCACAGCCAGGACTGATGCTATTGTCTGGTACAGAGAGGAGGAGATCCTGTTAATTTAGTATAGAGCAGCCATGGGGAAGATGGAGCAGGTGGTGAGAGAGAAGGAGATCCTGCTGACTGAGTATAGAGAGCAATGGAGAAGATGGAGCAGATGGTGAGAGAGTCTTGGTGATGAGGTTGCATTCAAAAAGCACCAACAGCAAGGAGGGGAGAATCTCAGCAAGATCTTTGCTTGGACACCTTTACCAAAGACCACATTTTCTAGATTACTGAAGGCCATGAGGGAGAAGATGAAAAGGCCAGAGCCTGGTAGGTACCCCTAAAAGGTTAGCCACATGTACAGGCCAGCAGGCAACTGTACCTGCATGCTATTGAAAATTAGCAGGGGCAAGAGGTAGGGCTTCTGCCAAAAAGATGTCAGTATTGAACACCATCATGCCCTGATGATGGGTCCAATCCTTGACTCCAGCAGAGAAAGAGATGCCTGAGAGTTTTCAGGGTCTCATACTTTAATATTCACAACACCAGGTCCACCTAGTTAGTGCATAAATACCAATCCATAAAAATGCCTTTTATGTGTAATCTTAGTTGTTTGTGCACAGGTCTTGCATGTTTTTGTAGACCTTGAATGATTTTCAGACAAGGCAATGTTACTGCTGCAGGAAGCCACTTCTGCTGCACCCCTACCTCTCTGTGTTTTCTAAGTAGGTTTTGGAATTTAAAAAAATTAACAATACTGTACTGATCCAACTGATCTAACGGCTTTGGAAGTCCTGAAGACTCTTGGTTTGCTACATGATCACACCGTCCATAAATGATCACACTTGTCTGTCTATCTCCGATTCTGTCAAAGGTATGGACATCTGTCTTATTTTATTTCACTGGCCCAGAAGTATAGAAAATACCAAAATGTGGAAATACTGCTGATACTTTGACTTCTTCATGAAGAAGAAGAAGAAGAAAAAAAAAATATATATATATATATATAATTTTTATATGTGTCTGACATCATGTATGTCTGTGCATTACCCGTATGCCTGGTGACAGAGGAGGCCAGAAGAGGCATTGGATTTCCTGGAACTGGAGTTGCAGATGGTTGTGAGCCATCATATGAGTGCTGAGAATCAAACCTATGTTGTCTGGAAGAAAAGCAAGTTGAGAACACAAGAATGCTTTCCAGTATATCTGAAATCTATTGGAGGTTTTAAAGATAACTTTACAAGTTAAGCAAGTTTTCTCCTACTTACCTTACATAACAGAAAGTAAGTTGGGTTCCCATAGTATTAGCATGCACACATACACAGATGTTTACTGTGTGTGGTGCTAGGGCTTTGCACATACTAAACATGAACTCTGTGATGGAGTTAAACCTCTACTCACAAGTTATGATATTCTATTTGTTTATTCACACCAATTTCTGGTGAAACCTGGAAGAATCTTGACTTCATGAACATACATTAGAGAATATCCTAAGGTAGGAAAGACCAAATATAACTTTCATCAGTCAGATGTTAAATCCACTAAAACTTATTCTTAAACATTAAAAAAAAACCTGTTTTTTCAAGATTTTACTGGATATCTGCATGGAGAAGAATGCAAATAGATCCATACTTTATCACTCTACACAAAACTCAACTCCAAATGGATCAAAGACCTCAACATAAAACAGAATACAACAAACCTGATGGAAGAGAAATTGGAGAATAGGCTTGAACTCTTTGACACAGAAGATGACTTCCTGAACAGAACATTGATGGCACTGGCACTAAAAACAACAATCAATAAGTAGGACTGGTATGGCATGTCCTTCTGTATGTTGCAAATGTGTGTTGCTTTTATTGGGTGATGAATAAAGCTGTTTTGACCAATGGCCAGACAGAATAGAGCCAGGCAGGAAATCCAAACAGAGATACAGAGAGAAAGTAGGTAGAGTCAGGAAGATGCCATGTCGCTGCCAGAGAAGCTAGATGTAAGGTAACAAGCCATGAGCCTCAAGATAAAATATAAACTAACAGAAATGGGTTAATTTAATAGTGAGAGCTAGTCAGTAACACACTTGAGCCATTGGCCAAACAATTATAATTAATATTAAGCCTCTGAGTGTTTATTCGGAAACTGGCAGGCAGAAGAAAAAACCTCCATTTACATGGGACCTCATGAAACTGAAAAGCTTCTGTAAGGCAAAGGGAACCATTATTTGGACAAAGTGGCTGCCTACAGAACAGGAAAAGATTTTACGAACTCCACATCTGATAGAGGACTAATATCCAAAATGTATAAAGAACTCAAGAAACTAGATATCAAAACCCAAATAATCCAATTTAAAATTGGGTGTGGATCTAAACAAGAATTCTCAAATAGAGAAAACTCAAATGGCTGAGAAACACTTAAAGAAATGTTTAACATACTTATCCATTAGGGAAATGCAAATCAAAACAACTTTGAGATTCCATCTTACCCCTGTCAGAATGGCTAAATGATGGCTAATGCTGATGAGGATTTGGAATAAGGAGAACGCTACTCCATTGCTGTGGAAGTGCAAATTTGTACACCCACTATGGAATAAACATGGCAATTCTTTAGGAAGTTGGGAATCCATCTACCTCAGGATTCAGCTCTATCACTCATCACCCAAAGGATGCTTCACCCTACCACGAGGACACTTGTTTTATTCACAATAGGCACAAACTGGAAACAACCTAAATGTCCCTCATCAGAAGAATAGATAAAGAAAATGAGGTACATTTACACAAAGGAATACTACTCTGTAGCAATATTTTGTTTATGATCTAATAAATGAAGTTTGCCTGAAGATCAGAGGGCAAAGCCAGCCACATTGGTCAGCCATACAGACCAGACAGTGATGGCATACACCTTTAACCCCAGAAGCTTCACTAGTTAGCCATAGAATCTGGGTGGTGGCAGTGCATGCCTTTAATCCCAGCATTAGAGAGGAATATAAGGCAGGAAGAGACAGGAGTCAGTCAGTCTGCAGTCACGCTGAGGACAGGATTGCCCCTTTTGGTGTGACCCTTGGTAGAGGTAAGAACTCTCTAGTGATTGGCTGCTTTGCTTTTCTGATCTTCAGTTTGAACCCCAATATCTATCTCTGGATTTTTATTATTCATGCTACACTACTCAGCTGTTAAAAAATGACATCACAAAATTCACAGAAAACTGGATGAAACTAGAAAAAAATCATCCTGAGTGAGGTAACAAGACCCAGAAAGATAAATATGGCATGTATTCACTCATATGGGGACATTAGCCTTTAAGTAGATGGTAACCAAACTACAATCAATAGATCCAGAGAGGTTAGGTGTAGAAGAAAGAACTAGGTATGGGAAGAGGTGCAAAACACATGGATCACTTTAGGAGGGGAATGTAGATTTTAAGAGTGGACTCAGAGTGGGTGGGAATAGGAATGGGAGGATCAGGTGGAGAGGAGGAGGGGAGCTAGGGTTGAGGGAGGGAATTCAGGAAGAGACAGGTGGAACTGAGGGGCATTATTGGGATCATATGGAAAGCTAGTGCAATGGAAACTCCCTAAAACATATGAAGGTGATTCAAATCAGATATGCTAATAATGAGGGGGACAGAGTCCCATCTGGCCATCTTTTTTCACCAAATGAGGCTTTAAGTACTGGATTGCATTACATTTAAATGAGTTCTTAGCCTAATGGGAGTCCTGTGGAGGCAAGAGATCTTCTTAGTGGCTAGTCAGCCAAGGCTTACTCAGCCTGCTTTTTTTTTTTTTTTTTTTTTTTTTTTTTTGGTTTTTTGAGACAGGGTTTCTCTGTGGCTTTGTAGGATGTCCTGGAACTAGCTCTTGTAGACCAGGCTGGTCTCGAACTCCCAGAGATCCGCCTGCCTCTGCCTCCTGAGTGCTGGGATTAAAGGCATGCGCCACCAACGCCCGGCTCAGCCTGCTTTTTTATACTCCCCAGGATGACCTGCCCAGGGGAGGCATCTCCCAGAGTGGGCTGGGCCCTCCCACATCAGTGATCAATCAAAAACAACAACAACAACAACAAAAAAAAAACCAAAAAAAAAAAAAATCCTCCACAGACTTGCCTCAGGTCAGTTTTATGGAGTCCCTCTTCCTGGCTATGTCTAGCTGTATATCATGTTGACCAAAAAATAACCAGGAGGCTCTCGCTGAGCTTACAGTAGTGTATAAAATGGAAACACAAGGAGGCTTACTGTATAAAGGGTAACACAACACTGTCGTTTCTTTTCAATATTGCCTGGTGATTACACTCATTTGCACTTCTATGAGGTTAGCTTCTAATTTATAAATCCTCGCACTTTTGCTTCTCAGTGTTTGGTGTCTCAGTTGTTTCTGTGGCGTTGTGATTTAGCCTTGTGAAATACTTAATTTTCCCTCACTGTTATTAACACTTCTTGTACAGTTTCCCAGAATTTGTACATATGGTTTGGCAATTCTGATATTTTAAATCATTAAGCTTCTGTAAATAAATGCATGTCAATATAGGTTGGTTATGATTTGATTTGCTTAAAAACCCTGGGAAAACAGGAGGCAGAGTCGAAGTTCAGCTTTTCAGTCTTCTCTGCATCCCTGGTCCCATCAGTCATGGTTTTGATTACAATACACTTTTTACTTTCATTTGGACTTGGTGCCTGAGTTGGATTAAATTGAATGGACCCCCGACATTCACCTGCCTACCCACCTATCTACCCACCTCTCTGAGACCTATCGTCTTTTATAAGACAATTGTTTGTTCTCTGAAGATTTGGTAGAACATGTTTGTAAAAATTATTGGAATTCTAAGTTTAATTTCTTCTACGTTTTGATTTTTTAAATTTATGGTGTGTGCATGTATATCTCATGTCAGAAGAGCCGTCTGATATAGGACAGAAGAAAAACAAAAATTTAGGGACTATTTTATTGCCACTAATCTCACAATCTTTTGGTTCTATTTTGAGTCTTTGAAGCTTTTATTAAGGTATAAATATCATCTAAAATTTTATAGTATCAATAAAGTTTTTATCATGATATTACCGGTAATATAGATTACTAACTAATTCTAGATAAAGGCTTCATCTAGCTTTCTGTACCTGATGTTGAATTTGAGTCTCTATCAGGTAGCTAGGAATTAAGTTTTTGTACTCTGGGTATATATAACAGATATTGATCCTTTAACCGCTTTGAGTCCACCAACTATGATTACATCACCAAGCTGAAAAACACCACAATTTCAAGGAGGATAGCTGAGAAGATCCAGCCTCACAGACTACTTTAGCCAGGACTTGAGAAAAGCCCTGCATTTTCCATTATGCAGAGACAATAAATGATACAGCCACCTCTCTCAGACTTGACAATTAACCCAATTTTATCTTTTCAGGATCCTATAAAGATGCCATTGCCCCCAGACAGCAGGAAATAAATGTTAGAATATAACACCCACATTCCCAAGAGGCGGGGTGGGTGGTTTTTGGTCATTCAATGGGTTATGGATATTTGTCATTGTTTAGGGGGTTTGGTTACAAGTTGTTATTGGTTAATGGTCAGAAAAAAAGTTGAACAAAGGAGATTAGACTCAGAGTTCTTGTTTTGAAAATAAAAAAGGGGGATACAGAAACAGGATAAAAAGATAGATTATTGAATCTACTTCCAAACAAAAAAGCAATTGCTAGTTTTAAATATTTTACATTGGCTTGGATTTTTTTGTCTATGGATACAAAATTGAGATGGTTTTTGTTAGAACATTCTGTACATACATTTCTAATCTTGTTCAAGGTATTGTACCTATGCAACTCATTTAACAATGTCATGCAAATTTTTATGCCTTGAAAATTATTATTACCAACTATCTAGGATAATAAGGAAATGCAGGTTAGCAATTAGTCACTTACTACAAACTTGTAGTTATATTTAGTATGTTTTCAAGGTCAAACAGACATATATTTTAGATAGACAGATCGTCTTCAA
The DNA here is from genome assembly GCF_003668045.3 of Cricetulus griseus. NCBI lineage: Eukaryota > Metazoa > Chordata > Mammalia > Rodentia > Cricetidae > Cricetulus > Cricetulus griseus. The sequence goes on from NC_048595.1 coordinate 158,190,357, forward strand.
ACTCTTCAGAGATCTGAAGAATATGGCATTTAAAATGTTTGAATAACATAGATTTTTGTTTTTTTGTTTTTTTTTTGTTTTTTTGAGACAGGGTTTGTCTGTCTAACAGCCTTTGCTGTCCTGGAACTAGCTCTGTAGATCAGGCTGGCCTCAAACTCATAGAGATCTGCCTGCCTCTGCCTCCCAAGTGCTGGGATTAAAGGTGTGTACCACCACCATCAGTCATAACATAGGTTCTTTTCTTCATGACAATGAGACATGTCTGCTCCTGGCAACACCAATCTACTTCAGAGAAGATGATGGGCATCGAAGAACCTCCACTTGGAGTTTACTTTCTTTGTGGCAAAGATTACCCACTGGGCAAGAAAGTGTTCTTGCCTTGACTGCTGACAGTATGCTGTCCAAATTGGACACAAAAGAAATGACTGCCAAACTTTGCCAAGACAAGGTATGACAGTCAGAATATCCTGCTTCACAGAAAAGTCTGTCAGATATGCTAGGCCTATAGACCAAAGATGGATGCCCCAACATTTCAGAAGAACCTTAGGTGACTGTCCAGGCAGCCAGCTGTTTCTGTCGTTTCTCACATTTTTTTGGAAGTTTCTTGCTTGGACTTCCTCCTTACTCAGGTAATATTATTTCCTTCTTGGGCCTCTGATGAAGTTGAAGACTATAGTTATAGTTATAGTTATAGTTATAGTTATAATTTTTTTTTGTTACCAGATTCAGAAAAGAAATTTACTAAAGAAAGGTAACACATATAGAGTTGAGAGACATAAAAAGATAGTTTTTGGTAATGCAAGTAATGATAGAAAGTGAATTAGGTACAACCTTTTGTACTTACCAAGATAGGATAGATATGGAGTATTTTATCTGAATTTGTCTACTGTTAATGGACTAGACATTGTTGATATGCTTATTGCCTATATATATTGTATATAGCTATTTCTTATTGCATATAGTTTTTCTTATATTAGTTATAACCTTTTTAAAATTTTAAACAAAAGGGGAAATATAGTGATATCTTGCTCATACTCTCAACATTATACATTAACTTTTAATTTAAAACAATATTTATTATTTATTTGTGTATATGTAATGGTGTGTATTGTGTGTGTATGCAAGTGTGTGCTGTGTGTATATGTGTGCTGTGTGTATATGTGTGTGCATGTATGATGTATGTGTATGTGTGGAGTATGTATGTGGTATGTGGATGTATGATGTATATGTAGTGTGTATGTGGTGTGGGGCAAGTCCCTTTACCTGCTGAGCCATCTCACTGGTTCACACTCTTAGTCTTGATTACATTCTTTTTATTAATTTGAATTAAAAGTAGTGTCATTACTCAGAAAAAAATATTCAGTTATAATTAGCTCAGTAAAGTTATTTTGAAGTTTCTGGTGGTTCTAAACTGGATGATTTCATTTCATTAGTAGCTGTTTATTTTCAGTATAGTTATTATATTTTCCAGTTTTTGAAAATAGTCATCATTGCATCACACACTGAGAATATAATCAATACAATAAAAATAAAGTTTATGGAGGGAAAAACGTCTCTTATGGCCTAAAACACAGGTTCTTGTTTCATAAGGATATGGAATTGTAGATGAGGTTCCAGTAAAGGAGAACAGAGAAACTGAAAGGGAAAGGACACTTAGAAACAGGATCCTACCTCCAAGGGAAGCTTGTAGCCTCCCCCATCCCCCATTTAGGCCAGAATATAAAAGGCAAGTTGCAGGGAGATCCAAACCACAAACATTTATAGCACTTGTGTTACTTCTGCTTTGATGTGCCATGGGTCCTGAAGCATTTCCCTGTAGGCAGTCTGCACAGCAGGGTCTCAATTAAATCTGTGACAGCAGGAAGTGCCCAGGAAGTGCACTAGTGCTTCCTGTTCCTGGCAGTGGGAAGTACTCCTGGGAGAACTTGTCAGTGCTCCAGAGGACAGTATTGCCAGGCACAGACCTCTGACATTTGTCCACTGGTTTGGACTGAGATCTGACATCAGGCCTAACAGGCCAAATGGATCTCAGTTCACTCATGCTGAGGCATGGCACCACCATGCTAAGCTTGGTTATTCTTATAACTTTTGGAGGGGTCAGGAGACAGAGAAATGGTTGCCATGTTTCCAGTTAGGACAGTGCTAGTCCTTAAGATGATCCCTCTGTTGACTTTCACAGGAAAAGGGACTTGAAAGAGCCAATGACTTTGTTTTAGGCTTGTTTTTCTCAACCGTCTCCTATCTGCAAAGCTGTCCTCCTTCCTCAGTTTGGCTGGTGGGAACACTAATTCCATTTTACAGAATGAGCCTAGAATCACAAATGCAGATCACTAATGAAGAACTTCACACCAAATTTGTTGGGACTTTGTCTTTTGACACATCCTATTTAGTTTCATCATCATTCAGAGAACACATCTGATCTGTTTTCTTTCTTCTTTTATACTTTATTATTTTAAATTTCATTTTATATTCCAACCATAGTTCTCCTTCCTACCCTCCCTCCCACCCCCTCACCTACCCCACAGACAACTCCAGTCCTCCTCCTAATGGGCTCCCATGGGGGGTTGACAAAGTCTGGCACAATAGGTTGGGGTAGGACTGAGCCCTCTCCTATGCAATAAGGCTAAACATGGCATCCTACCATAGGGAATGGGCTCTAACAAGCCAGCTCATGTAGCAGGTTTGTATTATGGTCCTACTGCCAGGGGCCACTCAAATAGTTCAAACTTTACAACTGTCTCCCATATATGGAGGGCCTAGTTCAGTCCCCTGGAGTCTCCATAGCAGTTGGTCTAGAGTTCATGAGTTTCTGCAAGCTTGGTTCAGCTACCTCTATAGATTTCTTTGTCATCATCTTGACCTCTCTTGCTCATTTATTCCCTCCTCCCTCTCTTTGACTGGATTCCTGGAGCTCGGTCTAGTGCTTGTTTGTGGATCTCTGCATCTGGTTCCATCAATTACTGGATGAAGGCTCTAGGATGATAGCTGGGGTAGTCACCAATCTGATTACAGGGACAGGCCTGTTTGGGCATCCTCTCCACTATTGCTAGGAGTTTTAGCTGCGGTCATCCTTGTGGATTCCCCCTAACCCCATAGTGGCTCTCTTTTAAGATATCTTTTCATTGCTCTTCCAGTGCATCCCTCCCCCCTCAACCATCTCATTCCCTCATGTTCTCATCCCCATCTCCTCCCCTTACCCCCCAATCCCCAGTTTACCCAGTATGATCTGTTTCTTTTACCACAGGATTTGCTATTACTTTTGATAAAATTCTGTTCCTAGATCTTCAATCCTGATCACTTTCTATGCAGAATACTGTCTACTTCTGGCTGCAGGTCTAAGATTTCCCTGCTTCTGCCTGCTCTATGACATTGCTAGACATGAAAGACTAGAAGTCTGAGGTTTTTAAGTCCATATTTCAGTTGCCCTGGGGAGTCCTAATCAAGCTGAGTCATTGAGTTCCCATTCTGATCACTCGTTTTCTTTCTAGCCAAAAATCTAGACATAGGCCAAGTCCAAATACAAGGCAAGTGTATCTCTAAGGCAAAAAGGCAATGGAATGTCAATAATTGGCTGGAATAGCAGTGGGCCTTCTTGGCTTTTTGCCAAAGAAAGGGGTATGGCTGATGCTGCTTTAGAAGGTAACGATGATTAAAGTGATTTCAAGCTAAATGAGGTCTGGAGTTGGATTCACTGTTTTTAAATGCAAAGAGGGGAGTTAGTGAAGTGTTTAGTTAAAATGCAAGAAGCAAGAGTTCAGTTCAATTCCTAGTACCAAGTAAAATGAAGGCATGGTGGGGAACCTGTTATCCCAGCACCAACACAGTGAAGGCAGGAAGATCAGGAGTTCAGGGTCACCCTTGGCTACACAGTGGGTACAATGCCAGTCTGGGCTACATGAGACCCTGCTTCAAACAACACCACTAATGACAACAAAAACAACAACAGCAACAAGCAGCAAGGAAGGACTGGTCTGGGACAGGAAGGTAATGACACTTACATTCCAAAAGATAAATGTACCTTTGTACTATGTACTGTAAGGAGGAATCTGGACATCCACACTATAAACAGCTCGATACACACTTCTAATGTCCTGTGTGTTCCAAGTTAACCTTTGACCTAGGCTGCATTTGGGAGGAGTGGGTATGAATCCCATAGCATGGAAACTGTCAGAAGTGAAGGGACAGATACAGCGTCCCACTGTAGCCCTCAGCAGCCTAAGGAGTTCCTGTAGACTCTTATGGACCTCCACTCCAGCTACACCCTGATTCATTGCTGCAATACTGAAATAACAACAGGAATAGTCGGTTTATGAAGCAAAGTTGGAGATTTTATTAAAATATTTTAATATAGGCTTAAAAACGTCTCTCTCTCTAAAGAGAAGTTCTCAGAACAGTAAGACACAGAGAGTAGAGTGTGGGCTTCTCAAAGAATGAGTTTCAGAAGGAAAGAGGCATTCAAGTGTGGGTGTGAGCTCAGGGAAAAAGCAAATACATCTTAGCAACAGCCATATACACCATTTTGATGACTGCCAAGTTACATCTCAAAAGGTTGCTAGGAAACTCCACCCCTCCCCTTCTCTCATTTAATAACTGATAGCTCTGGGGATGCTTAGACAGAATCATAATCAGAAAATGGGAAGCTAGCAGTTTCTGGGTCTGCAGAGGGAGTTAGCATAGACTACAGAGTCTTCTCTTATGTACAAAGCTCACTGGAAACCATCATGGCTGGTCTCTACTGTCCCTACATGTGAGATGGCAGAAAGCTGTGGAATGAGCTCAAGCTGCTGTTTCTGAGACCAAATCATCTATATCCCAGTATTTCATGGGCTGGAATTCTGAATAATCCTCCTTACCTTGCTGGCAGGAATAAGATATTCTGAAGAGACACGCGTGTCCCTTCCCTTGGCTATCAGACTATTGAGACAATGCAGCCAGTGGAATTAGAATTTCCACAAATTTCTATTGTACTGGGAGAAGGAAAAGGCCTGTGGGACCACAGTGCCTGGGCAGCGAACGAGAGTTTGTCTCCCAGGAGGACATTTCACCAAGTGCTGGTGACTGGTCAGCCCACTTTGCTGGAGAGTCAGGGACCTAGACAGTGATGGTGATAGTGTGTCCTGAGCAGGACTTAGGGACCAAAGTTAGACAGGTCCCTGACAGGCAGACAGAAAGAAGGGATACAGCTAGGCAGCAAAATGTAAAGCTTCTGGCCTCTTCCTCATCTTCCCGACCTAAGACAAAGCCTGGCATCTAAAAACAAAGGGCCTGGCACCCCTTTCTCCTTCCACTAGGGCTTGCTTGCTGATGAAATGGCCTTATAAATCCAAGGCCTTATTAGGATATGTTTACTCCCAAATTGAAGGCCGAAAAGAGTCTTCAATTCCCCAGCCCCCAAGGCCAGTCTAGGCTTCAGTCTCCAGGGCTCAACTCTGGTTTGCAGTTCTCTGTCTGCTGTGTGTGTCCCCCACTTAGTCTGTAATTATTCAAAGCCCCTCTCACTGGCTGACTGTCTACTGCTGGCTGTAGGTCTGAAATTCCCCTGCTGCTGCCTGTACTTAGCATTTTTCTTCCTTTTCATTCTTTGGCTGGCAGAAAAAGAGGACCCATCAAGACCACTACATGGTAATAGCATTGGTTAACTATACACACCTTCTGCATCTATTTTTTTTTAGATTTATTTATTTATTATGTATACAACATTCTGCTTCCATGTATATCTGCACACCAGAAGAGGGCACCAGATCTCATAAGGGATGGTTGAGAGCCACCATGTGGTTGCTGGGAATTGAACTCAGGACCTCTGGAAGAGCAGTCGGTGCTCTTAACCTCTGAGCCATCTCTCCAGTCCCCTTCTGCATCTATTTAAATCTAAATCTAATGTTTGTACCCCAAAATGGACTTGGAGGGGTTCACCAGACCTCTTTGTTCCTCTTTTCAAAGTATTCACATCAAATAAACCTCCTTAGGATTTTTACTATTACTCTTTTGCTTTAACTGGCCTGTTCAGGCTATGTAGTTGAATTTGGCTTATTAGGGCTGTCAGGGACCAGGGTCTGCCCCTAATAGCTCCCATAACATCACCAGGCCCTCAGTAGGATGCTCTCATGGACAGTGCAGGAAATGTTAATTTTCTAGGCAAAAACCAGTGCAACTATGACAAATGGAAAATGATTGTCAACAAAGAAAGTGAGAATAGCTAATTCACTGAAATGAACCTGTAACCCTAAAGTGCAGAGCACAAGAAAATTGCCAGTTAGGACTGTGTTTTTGTTCAGCCTTCTCTGTGCTTTGGAGCCTAGCTCTCCTGGAAAGGTGGAGGAAGGGCAGCTTTGCAGCCAGAGAGTGAGGCACTAGTCTGTACCAACTTTTGAGTGTTGGTAGCTGCCATGAACCAAAGCCAAGAGAATCCCAAGGCCACAAGGGTCCACAGCAAAGGACATTTCTGCAAGTGGAATACAAGATAAAGATCTAAAGGAAAAGGATCTTCATTTGGTTTCTGCTAGGGATTCTGGCCTGATTATAGTACACATGCCAAAAGAACTCCTGTGAAGCTCAGAACTCCATCTTCGAGTCCTCAGAAATCCAATGAATGTGATAGTAATAATACAAATGATTTGCTTTCTGGAAACCCCACTGAAAATGACAATATTACTAGGGCAGATTAAAAATGAAAATCTGGAACCAAATGCTGAATTGGATTAAAAAAAAAAAAGAAAAAAGAAGGAAAGACTGGTATTTCTTACTGTGCAAGGAGAAGGAAAGTGTAGCTCACAATCACAGTTTCTACTGGACTTATTTCCAACAAATGGGGAGAAACAGGAGTTTTGGGGCTTAACAAGCTACAGTGACAATAGAGGTATATGCAATAATGTTCCAGATACTGGGAAGGATGAAAATTTAAGTAGTCTGTTCTGAACACTTTTCACCTTTAGAATGATATAGTTTCAGAAGTAATAAAGATAATTATATTCATGAAATTTTTATAAGTATACATATGATTGGTAAGCTTTTTGGGCAACTTTGTTTATGGAACCAAATGTAAAATGTTAATAAAGGTGATGTCGATAATTTTTTCTTTTTCTTTCTTTTTTTTTAACAGAATTGAATAGTTGTTATGAACTGTAGAATAGCCAGACCCAGTTGAATACACGTTTAATCCTAGTGCTCAGGAGGCAGAACTGCTTAATGGGCCATCCTAGTAGGAAGATGGAGGGCGGTGCTGCTGAATATGATTTGAATTGTGGGGGCTACCTCAAGATGTTTTACAGGAGAAGGATTTTAGTATGCTGCCTAGAGATTCTTCTTGTGATATTTGATGAAGAATGTGGCTGCTTTCTGCCCTTGTTTGAAAGTCTGTTTGAGGCTAAAGTGAAGATTTTTGTATTAATTCCATTGGCAGAGGAAATCTCAAAACAGCCTAGTATAGACTCTGTTGTGTGGTTATTGGTGGTAGCACTAAGGAAGATTTATAATGAAAAGGAGCAGGCTGAGCAAGGAGATAAACAGATGAAGAAATGGAATAAAGGGAGGGGAGACCTCAGGACAAGATCCAACTTATGGAAAGGAATTAAAGAAAAGTTTAGAGTTGGGTCTGGTGATGTACACCTTGAATCCCAATGTTTGGAAGGCAGAGTCTGGTGGTTCTCAGAGTTTGAGGCCAGACTCATCTACCGAGTAAGTTCTGCCTGTGAAATGCTGGGATTAAAGCCATGCACCACCATGGCCGGCTGGCAATGGTGTTTCATTACAACATTTGGAAAGTAATTAAGACAGTGACTGTGGCCAGGACATCAGGGATCCATCCCCTCATGATCTAGTTCCCACACCTAGGACAGAAGCTCTAGACTGCAAGTAAAGATTCCACAGGGGCTGGAGAGAAGGGTTTGTGCTTAGAAGCACTTTCAGCACTCACAGAGGACTCAGGATGGTTCCCAGTGTCCATATGGTGGCTCACAACCATCCACATCCTTATTCCAGGGGACCTGATGCCTTTTCTGACCTTAGTGAGTACTGCACATATGCAGTGCCAAGACATACACTCAGGCAAAACAACACACAAACAAATCCTAAAAAAAAAATCTACAGTGAGAGGAGCCAGCTGGGAAGACCTAGGCTGTCCACCTATATGCTCAGAGTAGAGGTGTTGCTACAGGGAAGTATGCTGTATGTATTGTACCTTCTTGTTAAGAAGTTCCAGGCTTTCAAGGTAAAGTCTTTGCAGTTCTACCTGAAAGAACTACAACTTTAAAGAAAGAGTAAATGACTGAGGAAATTGAGAGAAGGTGTTGATTATCCTGGCAATCAATTAAGGCAGGGCTAGTACTTCTTGACACTAGCAGCAATGCACAAAAGGCTTATGTTCAATAGCATCTGCAAGGGTGAAAGATATGGTTGGGCAAAAAGGGGCCAGTGTGCAGGATTCCTTAGGCCCTTTCCATGTCATGCATGACTAATCACAGAGAACACATCCCCAGCAACAAAGTGTGTATAGCTTCTGCCAAGGAAGCCCAGTGGAGTGTTGGTGCTCAAGATTTTGCCTGAGCACTGGGACATTAGCATTCTGGCTCATAAAAAAACAAAATTCCAGAAAGTGAAAGCAGGTGTTCAGCACACATCATATTGTTTGTACAACACACTAGGGAACCACTGCTATCACTTAACCATTGACTGAAAACACTGAAAGCCAAGTCCCCAGATGCCAGCCAGGAGCTACTATTGCAAGCAGAACTGGAAAGATTCTAAAGATAGTAGCCTAGAGTTTGTTGTGTTAATTAATTAACTTCAGTACTGGAACAGAAAAAATATTTGGCTGGGCATGGTGGCACGCACCTTTAGTCTCAGCATGCAGGAAGCAGAGGCAGGTGGATCTATGTGACTTCAAAGATAACCTGGACTACATATTGAGTTCCAGGATAGCCTGGACTACACATTGAGACACTTTCTCAAGAAACAAACAAAAATTGAAGAAAAAATGGCTGTTACATTCTCAATATTCATGAAGACAGCTAACATACATTTGCAACAGGAACAATCAACTAAGAAGCCACAGTTAAACTGCAGAGAGAAGAGGAAAAAAGAAGAAAAATGACTCACCATGAACAAGTAAATCATAAGAAGGTTAACAGCTGATTTTTTTTTGGTCACAAATAACAAACCAGGAGACAGTGGGACAACATATTCAAAATGCTAAAAGAGAAAACTGTCAGCTAAAAAGCCTGTGTTCAGTAAGTCTAGTTTTCTAAAAAAGGAAGTAAATATAAAGATATTTCCAGATAAGTAAAAAAGAGGAGTATTCATTGCAAGCAGTGATGTCTTACAGGAAAAATGAAGGACATCCTTAAAAGGAAGTGACACCAGACAGTAAACTAATCTCTCAACCTCTATTTACCTATTATCTATCTACCTGTCTATCTATCCATCCATCCATCTATTCATCTATCATGTATCAATTTATTTATCTATACATCTACCTAGCATCTATCATCTATCAATCTATCCATCCATATCAATCAGTCAATCAATCTACCTATCCATCATCTATCAATCTATCTATCCATCCATCTATCATCTATCCATCCATCTATCATCAATCAATCAATCAACCATCTCTTTCTCTTTCTCTTCCTTTCTCAATCTTGCACCCTTTCATATATACCCAGGAACTACAGTTCATATAATTACCTAGATAAAGATAAAAGACAGTAGGATTATATGTTTCTATTTCGACATGATTAGAAAAGCAATTGAAAAAACAGTACCCATGAAATTGCACTATCAAATTACCATATAAAGAACTGACCCATGACAGTAACAGAGGAGACAGGTAGCCAGGACACTGCATCAAAGGAAACAGAAATGACCAAGAAAGGAAAAAACCCAGGAGTGGTAACTAAGAGGTTGAATTTTTCTTTTTTTCTTTTCTTTCTCTCCTCTTTTTTTTCTTAAGATAGAGACTCACTATGTAGCCCTTGTTGGCCTGGAACCCCATATGCTGAAATGGAGGGAACACTTGTGATCTTGATCTTGAGGCAGGAAGACAACAGGCCTTTGATCCAGATTTTAAGGCTGAAAGACACAGGCTTTTGATACTGATTTTTAGGTGGGATGACACATGCCTTTAACCTGGCCCACACCTTATGCTGGAAGAAAAGCACAGATCAAAATGCTGTCAATGGGGAGTTATACCACAGTTCGCAAAAGGTGTCTACAGATCTGTTCTTTGAAAGCTTTTGCACAATGGAAGGGAAACAAATAATTTCCAACTCATTCTTCGACACCAACACTATACAACACCAAAACCAGATACACACACATCACAGCCATCTTTTTTGTTTTTGCAGATTTTTTTTTAATTTGAATTAGAAACAAGATTGTTTTACGTGACAATCCCAGTTCCCTCTCCCTCTTCTCCTCCCCTACCACTCCACCCCCCAACTAAAACCCTACCAATCACATATCCTTTTTGCTCCCCCTGGATGGTGAGGCCTTCCATAGGGTGTCATCAGAGACCATCGTATCCTTTGGGATATGGCCTAGGCCCACCCCTGTGTGTCTTGGCTCAGGGAGTATCCCTCTATGTGGAATGGGCTCCCAGAGTCCGCACCTATGCTAGGGATAAGTACTGAACTACTACAGGAGATCCTGTAGATTTCCAAGGTTTCCTCACTGAAACCCATGTTCCTGGGGTCTGGATCAGTTCCATGCTGGTATCCCAGCTATCAATCTGGGGACCAAGAGCTCCCTGATGTTCAGATCAACTATTTCTGTGGGTTTCACCAGCCTGGTCTGGACCCCTTTGCTCTTCACTCGTCCTTCTCTGACAGCCATCTTTTATGAGCAATCTTGTAAGCTTCTTCATCGAAATACTAGCAAACTGAATCAGCACCATGGAAAGCAGCACACACTGTGGCTGTTAATTTATACATAGAACATCAATAGTCACATTAGTAGAATGAAGGACAAACATCAGTCTCAACAAAAATTCAATAACATTCTTATATCTTATGATTAAAAACACAGCAAAAATATGATCAAGATCATTAACAAACACTACTGTTATTATTACACCAGACACCAGAAGGCTAAGGCTTTCTTCCTAAGACTGAGAATAGGAAAAGAATGTCAAAGCTTACAACATTTATGCAACACTTCGTTGGAATTCCATCTTGGTGCTGAGATGAGAAAAATAAATGAAAATCTCCAGAACTGGAAAAGAAGTGAATGTGTATGTGTACACGCCTGGAGCCAGAGGGTGAAGGCAGTAGCCTTTCTTGAGAGCTTTCCACATTATTTTTAGACAGGCTTTCTCATGGAATCAGGAGTTCACCTATTGGCTAGACTCTATGGATAGCAAGTTCCAGAAATCTGTCTGCCCAGTATCCCCAGTGTTGTAGTTACAGACTTTGCCAAATACAAGTGGAAGGGATTTAAATTCAGGTTGTGTGTGCAGAAAGCACTTACTTAGGGAGCCAACTCCCCAGCCTAGGTAAAACTACTTGTAATAGTCAGTGACATACTCTTGAATAAAAAAGTTCTAAGAAGCCCTTTAGAAAAAAACCCTAATGAGTTCAGGAATGTTACAAGGTACAAAGTAAATATACAAAACTTGATTGTAAAGTCAGTCATGGTGGCATATATCTGTAATTCCCATACTCAGAAGGCCTAGGCAGGAGAAATATGAGTTCCAGACCAGCCTGGAGTACATAGAAAATTTTAGATTAGTCTGGGCTACGGAAGACCTTGTCTCAAAACCAAAGCAAACTGAAAGGAAATAAAAATGAATAAAAACAATAGTTGTATTTCTATACTCTAGTTATGATATTAAAATAATTTGAATTATAATGCCATCAAAAAGAATAAAATAAATGGAATAAATTTAACACATGTACAAAACTACAAAACAAGGTCCAACACGAAGGTCTAAATAAATGGGAAACCATCCCACTGGAAGTATTTTGATAAATCAAAAAAATTGATTTATATAATTCCTATCAAAATCCCAGCCAACTTTTTTTGTATAAATTGCCAAGCTGATCCTAAAAATTCATATGGCAATAAATGAAATCCAGAACAATCATAGTAACTCTCAAAAAATGAGAATATTGCTGAAGGTCACATCCTGACTTCAAATCTTTCTATAAAGTGACAGATATCAAGGAAGTGCAATACTAAGAGCAGCCACACCCATCACCTTCATGTGCAGAAGTAAAAGCTAACACCAAGGCCACTGATGACTGACAAAAGGCAAAGACAAGTAACTGACAGAAAATACTTCAACAAATGCTGCTAACACAAATGGATATTTACAGCAAAAGAATGAATTAAACCCCTTGCTCACACCATGCACAAAAATTAACTCAAGCATACCAGCTCTGAAGATCTAAGAATGGAAACTATAAAATTCTTGGAAGAAAACCCAGGAATAAAAATTGCACCAAAAGCACAAGTAATAGAGTAAAAGATTTGGAGATGGAGAGTGGGTAAAGATGCTTATGGCCAAGCTTGAAGCCCGTAGACCTGATTTTGATACCTGAGTGAAAAGTGGTAGAGGAGATGTCTCAGTCAGTGTTCTGTTGCTGAGAAGAGACACTATTACCACGACAACTTTATAAAGGAAACATTTAATTGGGGTGGCTCAGAGGCTCAGTCTATTATTGTCATGATAGGGAGCACAGTAGTGTGAAAGCAGACATGATGCTGGAGAAGTAGCTGAGAGTCCTACATCTTGCAGGCAAAAGGAAGTTAACTGAGACACTGACTGTATCCTGAGCATAGGAAACTTCAAAGCCCACAGACATAGTGACACACCTCATCCAAAAAGGCCACACCTACTCCAACTAGGCCATACCTCCTAATAGTGCCATCCCCTATGAGATTATGGGGGCCAATTCCATTCAAAGTACCACAATCTACTCCCAAGCTCCCACAGTTTATAACAATATCATAATACAAAATGCAATAGTCCAACTTCAAAAGTCCCCATAGTCTTTCACAGTCTCAACAGCATTTTAAAGTTCAAAGTTCAAAGAATCTTCTGAGACTCATGCACTCTCTTAACTGTAATCACCTGTAAAAATCAAAAGCAAAAAGCAAACGACATACTTCCAACATATAATGGCACGGGATATACATTACTGTTCTAGCCCAGGGAAGGGAGTATAGTGAGGAAATACTGGACCAAACAAGACTGTATACCAGCTGGGCAAACTCTAAACTCTACATCTCTATGTCTGATGTCAAAACGTTCTTCAGAATTCTATTCAGCTTTGTTGACTACAACACACTTCTTTCTCCTGGGCTGGTTCCTTTCCCTGTTAGCAGTTCTCTTTGGCAGGTATCCCATGACTCTGGCATCTCTTAACAACTAGGGGTCTCCAAGGCAATCCAGGCTTCAACTTCACAGCTTCATAAAGTGGCCTCTCTAGTCCTCCATTCAGGGACAACCCTGACACATGCCTGGCCCAAGCAGCTTTCCTAAGGTGTGGAGATAAATTCCATAGCCCATTTCTTCTATCCTTAATTCTAAAGCCAGAACCATGTGGCCAAAGCTGCCAGGTTTTGCTGCTTGCTGGATGTGGAACATGCCCCTCTAATTCAATCACTTTACCAACTTTCTGTTTTTGATTGTTCTCTTCACTGCCTAAACTTGGCTGTCCTGAAACTGCATCTTTAGACCAGGCAGGCCTTGAATTCAGAGATCTTTTAATTACATCTGTACTAGCTTTCTGTCCTTCATTGCCTAAATTTGGCTGTTCTAGAACTTACTCTGTAGACAAGGCTGGCCTCAAACTCAGAGATCCACCAGCCTCTGCCTTCCAAATGCTGAGATTAACTCAAATCTCTTCACTTTATCTTCAGGCAACTCTTTAGACAAGGGCAAAAAGCAGCCACTTTCTTCACTAAAATGTCACAATAACAATCTCTAGACAACATATCAACATTCTCCTCCAAAACCTCTTCATCCTTACACACAGCATATCTATCTTCCATGCTCCTATTAGTATGGCCCATTAAACAGCACTTTATATGGGAAAACAAAAGACCAAGGATAGCCAAAACAACCTGTTCAATAAAGGAACTTCCAGAGGCATCACCATCCCTGACTTCAAGCTCAATTATAGAGCTATAATCCTGAAAACAGCTTAGTATTGGCATAAAAATAGACAGGTAGACAAATGGAATCCAATTGAACATCTAGACATTAACCCACACACCTACGAACCCCTGATATTTGACAAAGAAGCTAAAACTATACAATGGAAAAAAGAAAGCATCTTCAAAAAATGGTGCTGGCATAACTGGATGCTGGCATGTAGAAGACTGCAGATAGATCCATGTCAATCGCCATGCACAAAACTTAAGTCCAAATGGATCAAAGACTTCAACATAAACCCAGCCACACTGAACCTCTTAGAAGAGAAAGTGTGAAGTACCCTTGAATGAATTGGTACAGGAGACCTCTTCCTGAACATAACACCAATAGCACAGACACTGAGATCGACAATCAATAAATGGGACCTCCTGAAACTGAGAAGCTTCTGTAAGTCAAAGGACACAGTCAGCAAGACAAAACAGCAGCCCACAGAATGGGTAAAGATATTCACCAACCCCACATCTGGCAGAGGACCAAATAATCCAATTAAAAAGTGGGAGACAGAACTAAATAGACAATTCTCAATAGAGGAATCTAAAATGGTTGAAAGACACATAAGAAAGTATTCAATATTCTTAGCCATCAGGAAAATGCAAATCAAAATAACTCTGAGATACCATCTTGCTTCTATCAGAATGGCTAAAATAAAAAAAAAAAACACCAATGACAGTTTATGCTGGAGAGGATGTGGAGAAAGGGGAACACTCCTCCACTTCTGGTGGGAGGGCAAACTCATACAGCCACTTTGGAAATCAGTATGGTGGTTTCTCAGGAAAATGGGAATCAGTCTACCACAAGATCCAGCAGCTCCACTCTTAGGCATATACCCAAAAGATGCACATTCATACAACAAGGACATCTGTTCAACTTTGTTTATAGCAGCATTATTTGTAATGGCCAGAACCTGGAAGCAACCTAGATGCCCTTCAACTGAAGAATGGATAAAGAAAATGTGGTACATTTACACAATGGAGTACTACTCAGTGGGGGAAAAAAACAATGGAATCTTGAAATTCACAGGCAAATGGATGGAACTAGAAAAACCATCCTGAGTGAGGTAACCCAGTCACAAAAAGACAAACATGATATGTACTCTCTCATATATGATTTTTAGATATAGAGCAAAGAATTACCAGCCTACAATCCACACTGCCAGAGAAGCTAGGCAACAAGGAGGACCCTAAGAGAGACATACATTTTCCCCTGAAGAAGGGGAAAGGAGAAAGATCTGCTGAGCTAATTGGGAGCATGAGGGGAGAAAGAGAAGGGGAGAAGAGGAGAAGAGAGGATATGAGAGAGAAGGAAGATTGAGTCAGGGGAAGAATAGAAGACAGCAAGGAAAGAGATACCATAATAGAGGGAGCCATTATAGGTTTAAAGAGAAATCTGGCACTAGGATGACTCCAACTAACAATCTAAGCAATAGTGGAGAGGCTACCTTAGATGTCCTTTCCTGATAATGAGATTGATGACTACCTTATATGCCATCCTAGAGCCTTCATCCAGTAGCTGATGGAAGCAGAAGCAGACACCCATAGCTAAACAATAAGCGGAACTCCTGGAATCCAGTTGCAGAGAGGAAGGAGTGATGAGCAAAGGGGTCAAGACCAGGGTGGAGAAACACACAGAAGCAGCTGACCTGAACAAGGGGGAGCTCATGGACCCCAGACTGATAGCTGGGAAACCATCATCGGACTGATCCCCTGAACCAGGGTGTCAGGAGGCCTGGGCAATCTATGGGGCCTCTGGTAGTGGATCAGTATTTATCCTTAGTATATGAATGGACTTTGGGATCCCACTCCACATAAAGAGATACTCTCTCAGCCTAGACACACTGGGGAGGGTCTAGGCCCTGCTCTAAATGATATGACAGACTTTGAAGATCCCCCATGGAAGACCTCATCACCCCTGGAGAGCAGGAAGGGGATAGGATAAGGTGTTGGCAGTGGGCAGGGGACGAGGGGAAAGAGAGGGAACTGGGATTGGCATGTAAAACAAGCTTGTTTCTAATTTAAATTTTTAAAAAATCAAGAAAAAGAAAACAAATGGGCAAGTTCTGAAAGTGTAAAACATAGCTTTTAAATAACTCATTAATTCCACTCTTACACATACATAAGAGAACCCGAAAACAAGTTCACACAGAAATTGTACACAAAAGCTCAAATTATCCACAAGAACTGAAGTGGAGAAAACCTCCATATCTATTAACCGATGAGTGGGCTAACAAAATGTGATGCCTATACCAGTATCTATATTAGTCAGCTGAAGACAGGACTTTAGTAGTGGATGCTGCTACACCAGGGGTGGCCCTGAAAATATGGTGTGGTGGTTCCAATGAAAATGTCCCCCATAGGCTTATCTCTTTGAATATTTAGTTCCCAGTTGGTGGACTGTTTAGGAAGGATTAGGACATATGGCTTTGTTTGAGGAGGTGTGTTACTGGTGCTAGGCTTTGAAGTTCCAAAAGTCCACCCCAGCCTCAGTTTCTTTCTCTCTCTGCAACTTTTGGATCAGATGTGAGCTCTCAGCTACTGTTCCAGTGCCATGCCTGCCTGCTGCTGCCATGCTTCCTGTCATGGTGATCATGGACTGTAATCCTCCCAAACAGTAAGCAAGCCCCCAGGTAAGTGCTTTCTTTTATAAGCTGCCTTGGTCATTGTGTCTCTTCCCAGCAATAGCACAGTAAGTAAGACATATGGTAAATGACTAAAGATAGGTGCAAAAGGCTATTTTTTAAAATTATATTTATAAGAATATTTAGTTAGGCATATCCATAGGGGCTGAAAATAAATCAGTGGTTGCCAGGTGCTGGGTGTAGTGAGATCTGGGAGAGACTGTTAATGTGTATATAAAGTTTCTGTTGGGGCAGAGAAAATGTTCTGGAATTAGAAAGAATGACTACCACACAACTTTATAACAGTACTAAGCCCACACAATTGTACACTTAAAAATGTCTAATTTTTGGTCAGTTAGATGACTCAATAGCTAAGGCTGTTTGCTGCCAACAAAGCCTGACAACCTGAGTTTAATTCCTGGAGCCCACAGAGCAATAGGAGAGAGCTAAGTCCTCTGGCACCCCACTCCCACCCCCACACTGTGACACATGCATGTATACACATAATCAAAAAATGTGAAAATTATGTCTTACGTTTAAAAAATGAGAAACACAGTTCACTCTATGACATGACTCAGTCTTGAAAAGGGAAGGATGAGGCCTGGAAGGGCACATATTGCATATTACCAATTACATGAAGTGTCCATAAGTAAACCTGGAGAGACAGAGAACAGGTTAGCGGTTGTGTAGGAAGGAGCACTAATAGGCACAAGGTTCCTTTGATAAAAATGCTCTAATCATGTATCATGGTGATGGCTGCACAAAGGGAACTTCACAGTGTGTGCTATAGCTTCAATGTGAAATGCGCCCCACAGGCTCCTGCGTTTGGACACTCCGTCCCCAGATGGCAGTGCTGTCTTGTGAGGTGTGGAAACTTTTGAAAGAAGTGCCTAGCAGGGATAGTGGGGTCTCAGGAGTGAGGCTTGTAATTTATAGACTGACCTTGATCTGGCCCCTGGCTTGTTGATTCTGCAGGTTCCTATTATCACCAACAGTCTCAACCACCAACCCCCCTCTCTTCCCAAGGAGATTTTGAGCTCAAATAAATTATTTCTCCCATAACTTCCTTCTTGTTAGGTATTTGGTCAGAGTGAGAAGAAAAATAATGAATGTTGTATACAAATTTTATCCCAGGGCTGGAAATGTAGTTCAGTTGGTAGCATTTCTGCCTAGCATGCCTGGTGCCTGGAGACAATATGTGGCAACATGAATACAATCCTTGTTCCTGAGTCTACACAGAGACTGCTCATGACCATCTGTCTGTATCTTTTTGTTTTATTTTGTTTTGTTTTGTTTTGTTTTGGTTTTTCAAGGCTTCTCTGTGTAGCTTTGGAGTCTTTCCTGGCACTCACTCTCTAGACCATGATAATGTTTGTCATCAATTAGATTTAGTAAGCAATTAACAATAATGAAATAGAACAGTTACAATGCACTGTAATGAAAGGTAAGTGAATGTGGCTTGAATTCTATGTCTGCACTGTAATGTCCAGTCTGATAACTGTAACACCTAAGTGATGATTGGGTGTAGTGCCTGCAATGTGGATTAGGGGATAAGGGGGTAAATCATGTCTGGGCAGGACACTTCAATGTACTACTCAGAGTAGAATTTAACATTTCTGAATTGTTTATTTCTGAAACTTTTCATGTAATACACTTGAACTGTGTTTGATTCTGGGTAACTGAACCTGAGCAAAGGAAAACTGTAGATGAGAGTCGGCGTACTGTTTGGGGGATGGCCTAGTTAGCTTTAACTGTCAACTTTCTACAGCCTAGAGTCACCCGATAAGAGACTTTCAATTGGGGGATTACCCAAGTAAGACTAGCCTGTGAGCATGTCTGTGAGGAATTGCCTTGATTACTAGTTGATGTAGGGCACAGCCCACTATGGATGGCACCATTCCTTGGGCAGGTGTTCTGGGAAGTATAAGAAAAGTAATTGTGAGCCTGAGGCCATGATCAATCCAGCAATCAGCATTCATCCATGCTTTCTGCCTTGGACTTCCTGCCTTTACTATCTTTAATGAAGAACCATAGCCTGGAAGTGTAGGACAAATAAAGTCTTTCTTAGGCTTGTTTTCACCAGTGTGTTTTACACAGCAACAGAAAGTAGAACATGGATGACATGACTGCACTATAGTAGGATCTATGGAATGAGGGACTCCTATGAAGTTAATTAATGTTTCTGTAGTTATTGCTGTGCACATTAGCATCACAAAGATTCCATGCTCTATAGTCTAGAGTTGAGTTGACTAAAACTGTGATAATTTGTTAGAGTCTTTCAAAAGTCATTAAAAAAGATGAAAATAGCACATACACATTATAGGAAAAAGCATACAAAACTGGAGTATTTACAAGAAAGTTATATTTTTAGAAGAAAACATCATCATGAACTTTCTTATCTCTACTGGTGTCCACACACACACACACACACACACACACACACACACACACACACACACACACACAGAGAGAGAGAGAGAGAGAGAGAGAGAGAGAGAGAGAGAGAGAGAGACAGAGAGAGAGAGAGAGAGAAAGTCATAAGAAAGCTTGAGCATGTACTGCTGCTGTATACCTCTTTATTCAGCTGGCAGGGAAGTGGAACCCTTCCCACATTAGTTTAGGCAGAGTAATGCTTATATGGTGTGTTAGATTGTTCATCAACTTATGGCAGTTCCAGAAGTTTTGTATCTCAGAAAGAACAAACATAATCAAAATGTCAGTATATTAGTATTTGGTTATCTTGATGGTTTGAATGAGAATGGCCTCATATGTTTGAATACTTGGTTCTCAGTTGGTATAACTGCTTGGGAAAGATTAGAAAGTGTAGCCTTGTTGGAAGAGGTGTGTCACTGGGAGTGGGCTTTGAGGGTTGGAAAAACCTCCTTCTGTTCGAAGCTGGCTCTCTTGGCCTCCAGCTTATGGATCAAGATGTGAATTCTCAGATGTTTCTGCCATCATGCGTTTGCTCAGTCATCATGGACTCTAACTCTCTGAAACCCTAAGCCCAATTAAACACTTTCTTTTGTAAATTGCCTTGGTCATGGTGTTTTTTTCATAGCAATAGAAAATTAAGTAAGACAGGAGTGGACTTTTGATGTGACAGGATTGACTATGCTGTCTTTTAAAGGAATGTAGGAGACTTTGGGACTCTGGACTAGAGAAGTGCTTGAATGATGTAAGCAGGGCTTCATAGGCCATCCTAGTAGGAGCCCGGTAGACAGTACAAAGAGACATGTGGACTATGGAGGCCCAGCTCAAGAGGTTTCAGATAGGAACAAAAATAGGGATGGGGCTAGAGACAATTATTGGGATATTTTGGCAAATAATGTGACTGCTTTCTGCTCTTTTCCTAAAAAAATTTTCCTGAGGCTAAATTGAAAAGAAAAAGCAATAGACAAATTTTCATGTGAGAGGAGATTATAAGGAAGCCTAACATTGGCTTTGTAATGTCAGTATTATTAATCATTCTTATGAAGTCTACAATGTAAACAGCAATTAAGGCAGAAAAGAAATACAAAATGTGTAGTTTGAAGAGAAAAAGAGCACCAGAAGATTTGATCCTGGAGCCAAGGCTTGAGCCGAAAGAGATGTGATTACAGAGTGGCCTGATAAAGGGAAAGGTGCCTTCAGGGCAAGACCTCACACAACAAACTTCCAGCCTGTGAAAGGTAAAGGCCTAAAAACCGGCAACAAAGGAAAGCAGCAAATGTGATTCAGTGGGGCAATCTCCATCATCAGTGGAAAATTGAACTTGACAACATTGTCCTCGTGGATCTGGCCTTAGAGTCATGAAGGGTTAATGAGTAAATGGAATCTTCCTCCACAGTTAAGGAGAGCTTTGGAAACCAGGAAATGTGTGGCAGGGCAGCCTTTGCCTGAAGGTCCTGAGAGGCCATTGACTGAAGCTCTGAAAGTGAACCCGGGGTTTTGTTGAATGCACCAAGATACTGGAGATACCAGAATCATGAAATATCTGCCAGAAAGAGCTGTAGACACAGAGTGCAAGAAGCCCAAGAGAAGTGTGTGTTTTAGGCAGCAAAGCTGGAAAAGCCAGCTTGACCCTTTGACATTGGACCAAGGAGCTATAGGATTTGAAATTCGCCTTGCTAGACTTTGGTCTTGCTTTGATCCAGCATTTTCTCACTATGTCCTCATTCCACTCTTTATGAATGGTAATGTATATTCAGTGCCACTGTGTGTTGGAAGCATGGGATATGCTTTTTGATTTTTACAGAAGGTTACAATGAAGAGATTGACTTGAGTTTCAGGAGAGACTCAGATTCCGATTTTTAAAACAGAGTTGAGACTGTAGAAGACTAGGGGGATTTTGAAGTTTCATTTTGCATTATGATTTGGCCAGTGTCTATGGGGGACAGGGAGTAGAATGTGTTAGTTTGAATAAAGCTCATATGTTTGAATACTTGGTCCTCAGTTGGTGGACATGTTTGGGAAGGATTAGGAGGTGTGGCCTTGTTGGAAGCATGTCACTGGGCACAGACTTTGAGGTTTCAAAAGACTCTTGATATTTAAAGTTAGCTCTCTCTGCCTTGTGCTTATGAATCGTAAGACATGAACTCTCAGCTATTTCTGTCACCATCAGTTTGCTCAGCCATCATGGGCTCTAACCCTCTAAAACCCTAAGCCAACATTTTCTTTTATAATTTTTCTTGGTCATAGTGTCTCTTCCCAGCAATGGAACAGTAACTAACCCAGTGCCCAATCATATCAAAATAAGTCTCTGAAGGTTCTCCTACCATTTCAGGTGTGTTCTTATGCAATTACTGGTGGTATCAGGGATTTTTCCAAAGTTAAGATCTGTGACTCACCTAGTCAGAGACCATCGCATCACAGGTAAGCATGCTTGTGCTATGATTATATTTTTGCTACTCTGCAATCTTTTTCTAGTCCCTTTCTGTACTACTTACAGGAAAAAAAATCTATTCTATTAATTTTGAAGGCCCCAATTTGATGCACTACCTCCAAGACTGATTTAAAGAATAATACTTTCTATTTTATATTTTTTATGTGTTATAAGAAAGTTTTTTATGTTATCTCACTTTGCCCTTCCTACGACTCTTAAGTTTGACTTAATAAGGATTAAATAGGCATAACTCATCTCCCTTGTGTGACACAGTATGCCTTTAATCTTGTCACTGAGGTGCCAATTAATGCTCCTTTTTATACCAGCTCATTGGCTCATTACAGGCATATTCACCTCAAAGCACTCATGCACTTAAGAGTTACCTTTGCTTATATTTTAGGCTAGGAGAGGTTTTTGTTTCATTGTTTTGAGACAGAATCTCTCTCTCTCTCTCTCTCTCTCTCTCTCTCTCTCTCTCTGTCTCTGTCCTGTCTCTGTCTCTCTCTCTCTGGAGGGGGCAAGGGTTGAGACAGCCTCTTTATGCATAGCCCTAGCTGTCCCAGAACTCTATGTAGACAGGGCTAGCCTCAAAGTAATGGAAATCTACCTATCTCATCCTCAAGAGTGCTGGAATTAAGGGCATCCACAGCCATGCCCAGCTTTGAGACAGGATCTTGATCTGTAGCCCAGGCTGGCATAGAACTCAAGTATTGATAATGTGTGCCACCACATCAGACTTAGGCCAAGGGAAAGTAAGGGGTTTGTTGATAGTCACTCGACTAGTGAAAAGTGCAGTCCTATAGACTTAATTACTTCCCACACTCTACACATACACATAAACACACACTACCACTCTTTTGCAAACATCAGTTTCCTATGAAACTACAAATTTTTATAAACATTAACACACTTTTGTCTTTTAATACTCTAATCAGGTTTTTGCATTTGTTTTGTCTCAAATACAGAAACCAAATGAAATTGATAACTATACGATTTATTCAAAAGAAAAACAATTTACACTTGAGTTTGGTGCTGGAGAGATGGCTCAGCCCATAAAGGTACTTGTTGCCAAGCCTGATGACCTGAGTTTAATCCCAGAACCCATGTTATGGAAGGAGAAAACTGACTCCAGCAAGCTGTCCTCTGACCACCTTTTCCCTCCACATATTCACACACAATAACTAAATACTTTAACAAATTGGATTAAAAAAAAAAAGAACAACTGATTTCAAAGAACACTATCCCAAATGCAAAAGGAATGCATGATGTTTAACCTTTCTCATTCTCTGCCCCAAACACTTAACGAATGCTTTTCTTTAGTCCCAGAAGTAGTGACATTAGGTTTTAATGTGAATCTCTTCAGAGTCATTTCTATGAATTTAAAAACATAAATAACTTTAGTTTAAAACACGGTTTGGGGGCACTTATCTAAATGTCATTAGAGGTTATGTGTGTATCCTTTGTTTTCACAGAGGCCTGCTGCACTCTCTGATCTTAAGTGACTTAGGCTGCAGGCAGCTGCCACCTTCCCTTCTTTTCCTCAGGGCTTGCTCTTTACAGTTAGCCAATCTCAAAAGACCATGAGCTGGGCTCTCAGCCAATGGGGAAGGACACAGTCACCTTTGATTTAGAACAAAAACTAAGTGTACATGCTACCCCAGTGTGCTTTTGCTTCTGCTGCTGAATTCAGGACATAGTTCTGATAAGAATTCAAGTGTTATTTGGGGAGACACTTTAAGTGGAGTGGTGATCTTTTCCTTTTAACATCAAACTTATTTCTAACACACGTGGTTATGTTTATATGACCTTTGTTCTGGAGCTGGAGATTAAGCCTGACATCTCCAAACACTCTATCACCAAGGGTCACTCCTTGATTACTTTTATTTTTAAAATGACTCAAAAGTCTTCTTTGAAGGTTTATATAGCTTTGTTACATTCATTTTGACAGCTGGATAGTATTTTATAGTTAAGATGGTTTGATCTAAAGAGTAAACATGCTTAATAGTTCCCAGTAACCATACATAATAAGTTGGCAGATTGGTTATATGTAAATGCTAAATTTCCAATTCATGAGAGATGAATACAAGACTGCTGTGGGCCAAGCATGGGCAAACTGAAGCATAAATATTAGTAGGACTGGAGGTGTAGCTCAATGGTTAAAAGCATGAGCTACTCTTTCAGAGGACCTGGTTCAAGCCCCCATACCCACAGGGTGACTCATAATTACATATAATTGCAATTCTGGGGGACCTAGTACTCTATTTTTCTGTCTGAGGGCACTAGGCACACACATGGTGTACAGACATACATACAATCAAAACACCCATACAGGTACATTTTTTTAAAAAAATATACATTAGCAACAATGCACTGAATAATATTAAAATATCTCACTGATAATTTCTAGAAGGCTTTAGGGAAGCAAAAAACTATGAATGCTGGTAAAAAAGGGGGAGGAATCATAATTCTGCTTTTCCCATGTAAACAGCAATGATGGGGGGATGTTCTTCTGTATATATACTTCTCTTATTAGTTGATAATAAAACATTGCTTGGCTAATAGAGGCAGGAAGATGGGCGGGACTAGGAGATGAGGAGAATTCTGGGAAAAGTATGCAGAAAGAGACCACAAAGGGGCACCATGTAGTGGAGGAAGGAGTAACAGGTCCCGGCATCCTCCAGTAAGCCAAGACCATGTGGAAATACTTAGATTAATAGAAATGGGTTAATAAGAGAGAGCTAGCTAATAAGAAGCCCTAGCTATTGACCAAAAGTTTAATAATTAATATAGCATCTCTGTGTGTTCATTTGGGGCTGAAGTGGCAGGACCTGGCGGGAAAGAACTTCCAGTAACACAGCAATTGTGTGTAATTAAATCATCTATAAAAGAAGGCTAATTTTGCCATATTTAAAAGCTCCTGGCACCCCCAGCAGAGTGTCCGAACAGCTAAACAGGTGCACAACGGGATGAACCTGTTAGTGACTAGAAATGTGTGCACTAAAGCATTTCCTAAGAATTAGTGATACAAAATAAATTAATGTGATTCAAATATGAGATAAAATTTATAAGAAAGAAAGTTCTGAGATATGGAGGTTTTAATTTAAAGCCAGGGATCACATTTTACCTGCCAGATTTATAAAAATTAAAAAAAATATCCATCACATATTGATAAAAATTAGTACTTGAGGAAAGTGAATTAACCTCCAGTTCAAGGCTGATCACCTGAAGTTGTGGTATCTCTGGAGCCCTGCCTCTATTAGCCACAGAACAAGGATGAGGAGAAGTGAGGATTAAGTGTGACCACACCGGTGAAGCAACTGAGCTATGCTGGTAACCTCCAGTGGCGCTCAATGAATGTTCTCTAAGCAGTTACTTCTATGTGCAGGGATTGCAACCTTCTGAGTTCTGTTTTTTATGAACAGAAAGTGCCTTTAAGAATATTCTTGTTTGGGCCACCCTTATCTGATTTAAATCTTCCTAGACAGTCCTGTGGCAAAGTGAGGTTGGAATCACCTGTTCCTTGAAGATATGACTTAACCCATGAATTCTGGGTCTGATGCCTTTCTTAGGGTCAGATTTCTTAATACTTACTATGATTTCGGTGGGAAATGACATTACAGGCTTGTTTGAACATTTAGTCTCGCCATTTGTGGAGGTTGTGGAACCTTTGCAGCCTTCATGGTGAAGACTACTTCTGAGTCCGGCTGCAGTCCGTGCTTTCTGGTCCTTGCAGATATGAAACACCCCAGCTGCTTCTTCCTTGCCTGAGACTCTTTAAACCCGAGCCTAAATGGACTATATTGTTTTGTTAGATATTTATCAATGAGAGGCTATTAAATACACCAACACCCTTTCAATTTATCTGCACAGTATTTTCATTTGATTAAGGATTTCCAACTTAACTCAGTTGTTGCTGTTATTTTGGTTTGCTTTTGCTGTGTGTGTGTGTGTGTGTGTGTGTGTGTGTGTGTGTGAGAGAGAGAGAGAGAGAGAGAGAGAGAGAGAGAGAGAGAGAGAGAGAGAGATATTATGGGGATAGAACCCAGAGTCTTGTAAAGTAGATAAAAACTATACCACTAAACTATAACCCCCATGCTATACCAATATTTTAAGTATATTTTCTCAGACAAGTGTCCATATTGATGATTACAAAGTGGAGTCAGAGATAGGTTGATAATGGGTAGTTTATTGGGAAAATATTCTCACGCAAGGGAACTAGTGACCAGGTTTGCACCTGAGCAGGATGGACCCAGAGATGCTTCCCAGTCAGCTCAGCCAAGTGAGAGAGCCTCATGCTCACCTCCCTGCTTCTTAAACCCCTGTTACGTAACTGTGAGCATGCCCAAGCCGGTGTGGTCAGCGGTACCTCTAATCAGGATTTCTCCCTACAGGTCCATTCTATGTAAGATTTTCAAATATATTTATATAAACTTGCATTATAGGGATGTCCTTCTATATATATGCTGTGAATATATGTTTCTCTTATTGGTTTGATGAATAAATGCTGATTCAGCCAATGGACAGGCAGGATGTAACCAGGCAGGAAGTATAGGCAGGGCTACCAGACTAGGAGAACTCTGGGAGGAGGAAGACAAAGAGTGGGTCTCAGGAAGACGCCATGTAGCTGCCAAGAAAGAAAGAGGTCCTGGCATCACTGGTAAGCCAAGACCACGTGGAGATTCACAGATTAATAGAAATGGGTAATAATTAAGAGAGAGCTAGCCGATAAGAAGCCTTAGCCATAATCCAAACAGTTTACAATTGATAAGCCTCTCTGTGATTATTTGGGACTAAAACCCTGCAGGACCAGAGACAGAAACTTCTACACTTATACACATTATTTACATTTGACTTAAAATATTCCCATCTCTGGCTGTGTGCCACAAATCATTCCTAATGCTTTGCAGACCCTGCATACCACAGAACTGCTTTTAAGTTGTATGGATCAGCCCCACTTTTTGTCATTGGTTGCAGCTTTGCTTCCCATCATTCCATGCTTGTCTGTTCTCTTTAAGCCACTTTCCAGCTGGCTGGTGGGGGGGAAGCAGAGGCAGGAGGCCCACACCCTTAAGTCCCCCCATTTCAAGGAAGCAAACTGAGCAGCAGTCTCATTTTCATAGCTGTATTTTCAGGTATTGTTTCTAATAAAAGCATCCAGGGCTAGCTACCAACCAACAGGCTCTCTCCCCGTCACAGATGGATGACTTGTACCAGCGCAGGCTGCTATCATTTTACCTCATTTCCTCAGTGCGTCAGGTTTGAGTGGGTTACAATAATCGGGCTTTGTTGCTGTTCCCTATTAGAAACAAAGCTTCTTCCCTCCTGAGTCCTATTCCAGTTGATTTTCCTGCTCACTGAGGCCCTGTGGACTCAGGTACTCCAGTGTGTGAAAAGCACAGATATTCCAGGAATATCTCCGTCCTGTGGCCTTCAGAGACACCCAAATTTTCTTGTTCTCTGAAGCCACATTTCTGAGTAATTTAGCACAATATGTTCCAATTTGCTCCTAATTTTACCTCCTGTTGGTTTTCCTGCCTTCTAGGTTTGCCTCGCCCCTGGAAAGCTTTTCCTGCTGTATTTTGCCATCGGCGCTGCCTGTTTTTCATAGATCTACAATTGCTAGCACATCTTGATGTCAATGAAAGGTATGAAAGCAGACAAGTATGGATGGGCAAAGCGGCAGAAGGTTGGACATGAGCATCATGTATGTTTCTAAAACAGTGCTTCCTTGGGGGGTGAAGGAGAAGGAACCTACCACCCCACCTCTCTTAGTCAGTGCCTCTCACTTTGGGCAGAACAGCAAGGAATCAGGTGAACTGGGAGCAAGAAAAGGAAGGAAAAGCCAGCTTGCCCATACAAGAGACGGAAGTGTGTTGGAGTGAGATACATCAGATGTATGGCCATTAGCATCTAGAACCTAAGGAAAAGTCCAAGAAGATGTGACAGGCTTCCAGGCTGTTCAGCCTACAGGACGTCTTCTGTAGACTGTTCATTT
Organism: Cricetulus griseus; assembly: GCF_003668045.3. Classification (NCBI taxonomy): domain Eukaryota; kingdom Metazoa; phylum Chordata; class Mammalia; order Rodentia; family Cricetidae; genus Cricetulus; species Cricetulus griseus. The sequence continues at coordinate 158,217,979 of NC_048595.1, forward strand.
TCTCTCATTCAAGAGTCCTCATGATGAGGCTGGTAACCATCCCCCACCACCAGCAGGGCAGATTACATGCTAATCTTTCTATGGGTTTTGCTGCCTAGTCTGAAAATAGCAACAGGTGAAAGATTCCATGAATCTCAGCCTCCCAGCATACTGCCAGATCACCTGGTGCTAATTAAGTCACAAACAGGCATTCTGCCTGCCCAAGGCTGCCACCTGTTATTATTAGCTGCTGGGAAGTAAGTGACTCCCGGGCAACAGTGGTTTCTGTTTTGTTTAGTAGAACACTGAAATGAATTGATTTTTAAGTTAGACTGGATGCTGGTACATTATCCTGCAGCAAAGCCATCACTGTTAAAAAAACCCAAAACTCATTTAGCTCCAGCTCATGAATATTAATGAAGGCCTGAAATGAAAAGGACTTCAGAATAAGTAGACCACAGAACTAGTAAAAGCTTTGTCTTTGACTACAAACGATACTGCCTTTGGTAATGAGTGGTGTTAGTGGCCCTTCTATGTGAGTAACAGTATATCTCAAAAGTGCTGCCTGTGGATGTATTGTTTGAATAGCCTGGGATGAATGAGAAGAAAAGGTTGTCTCCATTTTATTCATGTAGAAGTCTGCCGACAGCTTGATAACAAAAGACTGCTCAAAGTTCTTGTCACAGGGTGGCTACTCACACATGTCCCTGCTTTTTGGAAAGCCAATTAAGCATGTTACTGTATTGCAGCGACTTTAGATAGAAATTTTTACACTTTTGCTTATATAGCTGTTGCCAAATTTGTAAGTCACTGTAGGTCTGAAGCCACAGAAAATTCTGGCTGTTGCCATAGAAGGCAACTCTTACCGTTATTTGGAGCAAATATCAGAAATAAGAATTTGATCTCCAGGATATTCACAAACTATGTATGTCTTTTCTTTTTCCCTTGCTTTTCGAGGCAGGGTTTCATAAAGTCTAGCTGATGCTGGCCTTCAACCCCTGCTCTTCCTCCTCCTGCCTTTAGAGTTGTTGATTTGCAGGCGTGAGCTATCAACTGGCTGCTTGTTTTAGCAGCAGCAAATGACCAAGGAGCTCACTGAATGAATCCTGCCTGGCTTTCTGGATCCCCAGAAATAAAGGGAGTTTCTTGGGGAGAATGCAGGTAGGTTATTTCTTCAATGATAAGCTAGCCTTGGGTACTTCTGAAAGCATTTAGCACATATAAACCTTTTGTCTGAGGGAGAGCCTCAGGGCTCTTCAGCTATCTGTTGAAGCCCTTGCCAGGCAGTTCTTAATGGTTTGTGTGAGCATGTCTGCCAGCTTTTTAGGTTCTCAGCAAGAAAGAATTCTCCTTTGAGAACTGTAGAGCAGTATTTGCAAATTAGTATATATTTTTTAAAAGAACAAGATGCTTACAACATGAAAAATCAATTTGTAAAATCAAACAGCATCTCACTGGATAAATATACCCATTTCTCCTACCTTGGTAAAGGTTCTTTGTTCAGTAGTTTAAGTAGCCATGGTGATGAATGTCTGTAATTCCTTAGGGATAACTGAGGCAGGAGTTTTTTGAGTTCAAAAATCACAACAAGATTTTTGATTTTCACAACAAGACCCTGCCTCAAACAAAACAAAACAAAACAAAACAGGACAACAAACAAACAAAAACCAGTGGTAGTGGTGGTGGGGCAGTTTCCTTCGGCTTCTTTCCCCTTAACTCTTAACAAAACCAAAGCAAGTTTCTGTCTCTCAGAGGACTTTTGTATTTTCCCTGGACCTAGATTTTGATGTGTCTTTCTCTGTAATTTTGTCTCCATTCTCCCAGTGAATAATTAAAGAAAATTTAAAATCTGGTGAGCTTGGAGAGCACCATTTTCGGTCTTCCTTCCCCAGAAGCAGCGGTGATGAGACTTAACTAGGAAGGTTAGTGGTTTGGGGGCAAGTGTGTACTGAGAGAAGCACCTTCATTGTGGGCAGGTTAGAAGGGAAGGCTGGTTGACAGGTTGATTTGCTTAGATTCTGAACTCAGGGAGGAAGCCTCCTGATGGCTGGTGGTCTAACCCAGGTCCCAGAGTTGGAAGAGGCCGGCAAGTTAATGGGTAGAAACCAGTCAATTTTTGTTTGTTTGTTTGTTTGTTTGTTTGTTTTCTTGTAGTCTCTATGGGCTGCCCCTGGGCGTCTTCACTGCTAGGGAAAGTGGCTAGCTGGAGATAGATGTGGCCACAGTAGGATAAGAACAAACTCTAAACTAGGTCCCTAGTACTCTGGGTTAGTCGATCTGCTATATTTCTCCAAGTTTGAACTTCTGCTGTAACAGCTGTGAAAATCTCAGTATTGATTGAACAGAATAGAAAGAATCTCCATGGAGACACTGGTGCAGTGCTCTGACTTTTGGGGTGATAGTCTAGTACTTAGCATACAGTAGACACTTGAAATTCTGTGTGAAGTGAGCTGTGTGTGCCTGCCAATGTGCATATCTATCTATATCAACATAGGCAGGGACAAATCCGTGCATAATGTTGATACATGTCTGCTTAATAAACCAGCCTGTTCATTCTGATTTAGAGGAAAGAGATTTAGTTTCCAAAATATATCAGTTGATACCCAGAAGAAAACATCCCAAGTCAGTCATTTTGTTTTCACAGTTAAATCTTTTCTTTTTCTTAATTTCTATAGCTAACTACAGACTAATAGTGTAAGGCAATGGTGTAAAGAGAGAACCATTAAGACATAACACAGAGAATGACACCCACACATACATGTACACACAGCCGTACCTATGGTACAACATCTAAAATAATGAGAAAAACTCCAGTTGCAACTGAAGGGATCTAGCAGGCCTGAGCATGGCGAACCAAGGTCCATTCCCTTATTTTGCCACTTCCTTCTCTGAGGCTGACTACCAAGGTGCAGCTGTCAAAGTACTGAAGTCCAGCAATCTTTGGCTCACCTATTTAACATGCCCAATTAAAATTAAATACCTCATCCTCACACACACAGGGTTTCCCCCTTTTACCTTTATAAACTGTTATTTGCCTAAGGGCCATTTCTGTCTCCTCTCTATACAAAGGCAGTCAGTACTTTTTCCCTCAGGGACAAATATGTCTGTCCCCTCTCCCTTGTTCACTTTCCCTTCTCCATCATCCTCTATTTCTTGTCTTTGTTGATTATTCCTTCCCATTTTTTTAAAGGATAATGACTGAGCATTTAAATTAGAAATCCAATGACTGAAGTCCAGTCTCTTGCTTCCATGTGTGCCTATCCTGGGAATTGCACCTAAACACACACACACACACACACACACACACACACACTCACACACCTCTGTCTATCTTTCTGTGTCTGTCTGTCTCTGTTTCTCTATGTGTCTGTCTGTCTGTCTGTCTGTCTGCTCTCTCTCTCTCTCTCTCTCTCTCTCTCTCTCTCTCTCTCACACACACACACACACACACACACACACACACACACACAAAATGATGGCAATAATCTAGATCTAAGTGCTCTTCCAACACTGTTACTTTAACTTAGTACCTATTGTTGTTTGATGTGAAAGATGACTGGGAAATACGAAGAGACTACACAGGTTGAACATCCTTATACAAAAATCTAAAAATTGAAATAAATGCTTTGGAATCTGAACTTGAGAACCAATATATGTCATAAATAGAAATGTCCATACCTGACTTTATGGGCTGGATTGTGATTTTTAGAAAAAACAGATGAGCTGGGGCAATGGCTCAGTGGGCAGAACACTTGTCATGGGGATCTGAAAAAAAATCTAAAATCCAAAACATGTCTAGTTTAAGCATTTCTGTTCAAAGATACTCAACCCACATTCTTTTAAGGTCACTAGCACATTGGTGCTATGACTTTGTGTCTATTGTCAGCAGAGTGACAGATTGGGTATGGTGGTGATATCTTATTTGTCCCAATAAACCGTGTATGCAGATCAGAAGGTAGCTCTTTCCACTAGCCCAACAGACAGACAGGAAGTGAGATGGTTGGGCAGAGAGAGGAATATAGGTGAGAGGAAACAGGAACTTGGTCTCTTTTCAGCTGGGAAGTTGGTGAGGTAAGGTGTGGCTGTGGTTTGCTACTTCACCCCTCTGATCTTCAGACACACTTGTACAAACAAGATATCACCACAGGGAACCCCACTCAGGCATCTGGTACCCATGCCATTTACAGACTAGAACTAGTAACTCAGAATGCCCCTGAGCACATGTAAGCAGGGAAAACAATAGCACTGCAAACCTGAGAAAGGAAAGGCTAAAGAAGAGGGAGGTCACTTTGCCAATTTGCTCAACAGAATTTTCTCAGACCAGGAATCTTGAGGAAATCTGCCAGGAGGAATGAGTTTGGAAGGCTCCAATTTGGTGCCCTTGTCTACTGACAGGTTCTGTGACCTTGGCAGTGAAGTCATCTTGGACCCAGATTTATCTAGTCTGCAAATTGGAGGAGCATGATGATCAAGTTTTCTCCCTTTATAGGGTCTAGCATGGTTTAACTGTACAACATGAGAGAAGCCAGTTACAAGCCACACAGCAACTAAACCATCAATATGGAATGCTTGCCCCATTCTGGTAGACACAAACAGGCCAGGGGCCTTTGGGTGATGGCTAATGGGAACCGGGTTTCTTCTTGGGATGATACATGTTCTAAAGCATGTTGTGGTGATGGTTATATCACCTTGGGAATCTGCTTAAATCTGTTTAAGGGTGTATCATATGGCATGTTAGTCACGTGGGAATAACACAGCTTTCACATGCCTATATTTTAGTTCATTGCAAAGCAGGAGAATAGAAAAGCATCCACAGGAGCACAGGTTGCAAGTTCGCTTCTTCCACCCATTTGCTGGTCTTATATCTGTTCACTCTGGGCTGCTGGTTCCAGAGTCATCCTCTGTTCACTCTGGGCTGCTGGTTCCTGAGTCATCCTCAGATCTATCCCAGGAATTTAAGATTCTGTGACTGTGTGCTGAGACACAGCACAGGAGATACAGAAAAATATCCAAGAAGGAAAACCAAGGGGATACAAAAGACAGATATGTTGTGTTGTTGAACAACTGTGACAAATCTCAGTGGCCTATGCAGCATGTACTGCTGGAGAAGGGACCCAGGGGAATCGCGCAGCCAGCATCAGCATCTCACAGCATCCTCCACTCATCTCAGTCACAGTCAGGGAGGAGTTGCCCAACTCAGAAGGAAATGCCAACTAAAGTCCAGAACACTACAGATTGTAATATTTAGCAGATACTTAAATGTATGTATTTGACAAAATGTGTGCCAGGAAATACTTTTATTGAGCATCACAGTGTGGCATTTTAGCACTTTCTTTTACAGACCCAAGTCTTCGAAGATGAGACTCTTCTTCCAAGAGTCCAAGAAGCTCTTTTCTTGGAGAAAAGCATTTGACATACTTGCCAGTGATGGCATCCAGACTTTTTCACATCTACACAGTGCATTTGGAGAGACAACAGTGCATAAAGCTGAACTAATTACACTTCAGGTTTTATTTAATAACGGACATCATGAATATGTGCCATTAATGCCACATGACTCTTTGCTATGCTCAATCTTGCACATATTTCATTTCCATCTCTGGTTGTGAAGTTTAAGTAAATCTAGAGCTCACAGGGTATTATGTTTTATGCATGCTTCATATAACCCAAAGAATGAGAATTGAAATATGATATTAATTTAAATCCTACGCAAATCCCTAATTCTAATAAAGTGCTTGAAGTGAAAATGAGGGCAACGAAGCCAGCAACTTCTCCAGTTCTGAAGTGCTACAAGGAGCATGGGCTTCCAAGACAATGAAGAGCTTCTGGGCTCTATAAATTACCCTCCAGTTCCTCAGTACACTAGGTACCCAGGACAAGGGACCAGGTAACATCTGCAACTTGCAGATGTATTTGTAAAGACAACACACGTTCCTTATCTAGAACCTTTTCCAAATTTAATGGCCTAGAGGTATCATCAACATCAACCTCTTTCTGACCCCGATGCCAGCAGGGAGTTACAGCCAGGGCAACAGAGAAGAATGGCTTATAGTGAAATAAAGGGAGGGTGTGGGACCCATCCCCCAGGCCTACTGAAGGTCAGGGCTTCCAAGGGCAGCTTGGAAGGTCATTGCCAATATCTTTGCAGCACTTTTTGGATGCATCAGCCCTTCAGTCATCCAGCTCTTGGGAATAAAATTCCATGTCACAAAAGAGGGCCTATCATGAAACCATCATGTCCTTCTAGCCGATGCAGCAGGAAAAACAAGCACCCTCAATGGGGCTTCTGGCTCAGCTGCTGATCCCAAACTCCCTGGAGCCTTTAGAGCTAAAATCTAGTTTGTAGGGATTAGGGACCAAAAGCAAAGCAAAACAAAACAAAACAACAACAGCAACAACAAAAAACCAAAAACACAAGCCAGCACCACAAGAAAGCAGCCAATAGACAGAAAGTGAGAAAAAAAAAAAAAACTCTCTGGGGCAAAGAAGACTGGGGAAAAGGGAACAAAGAGACTAAAAGAATGTGGCATGCTTAGCTATTAGATTAACCCAACTGGCCACTAACTTTGCTGGGTATGACAAAGATATTGCAGCTTCTATATGGACAGTATTATTTAAAATTTGTCTATCATAGAATCATATGTATTTTTACATATTTTATTGAACTTGCTTTTGACAATTTTATACATTATAAAATACATCCTGATTACTGTGGTCCTCCCATCCTAATTACCCTCTCTCTTTCCCAATTCATGTCTTCATTGAGTTTAACTACTATCTACTTTGATAACATGAGTTTAGAACTATCCATTGGAGCTGGGTGGCCTCCTCAGTGGGGAGACAACTGAGGACAAAGACAGCTTCGTTAAATCCACCAGGAGCCAACAGAGGAAATGGTTAGCTCCCTGTGAGCTCCTCTCTGACCTGTGATTGACTGTTACAGGTCCAGTGTTGTGCATGACTAGTGCAGGTAGCCACAGGTGTTGTGAGATCATGACTCCATTGTCTGAGAGATGTCCAGAAGACACCATTTCATAGCCATTCTCCCTTTCTCTCATTCTTACCTTTTCATACCAATCCCTGAGACTTAGAGAGAATGATATAAATATCTTATCACTCATATGTCACTTTACCTTAGCAATTCGAGCAGTGTTGTGTTTCTGAATTTATTGCAAAGAAAATCTTCTCTGATGAAGACAGGGGTAAGTTTATGGGTATAAACATACTTAGAAGACAGTCTGGGGCTATGGGAATTAGCTAAAACACAGTAGTAAGTTCGCTGATAGGGACTAAGACTGCCTCAGCTATAGTTTTTGTTCGTTTGTTTTTTTCCGGTTTATAGTGCCAGGCCCGAATTCCCTCTCATGGGACAGGTCTCAAATCTAATCAGAAAGCAGTTGGTTACCCCACAAAAGTTGTGCCACCATTGCGCCAGTGAATACTCCTGACATGGCAGGTTGGTACTGTAGTTCATAGGGTTCACAGCTAGATAAGACCATCCATGCCTTTCATCCCTATCAGCCTGTATAGCAGTCTTGATTGTCCTGCAGAAAGACATCTTTTTGGTTCGTTCTGTTGGTGCCCTTTTGTCTGTACTGCAGGAGAACTTCTCCATGACTCATAGCAGATGGACTGTGAAATGTGTTACGTTATATAGAAATTCAGCATAATAAAAATGAACACAAAGTTTTGGCATAAATACCTAGCTTTATATTCCTCCCCCACAGAAATTACATTAATCCCTACAGAAAATTCTCTGTGATCCCTGTGGACAGCAGCTTGGCCCCTCTAACATGGCATTACATCCACTGTTAGAGAGTTCCACCATCAAATGTGCTCTGTTATAGACAGTAATAAACAGGGACTACCGTCCTATTTAAAGCTCTCAGGCTACAATTTGTTCCTCTGAAAGCTGACTGAGCTCTTATGTACAAAACCTCTGTGCATATTATTTCCCCATGGTCCTTCTTCATTAGTACTTTTGGGGCCTGTTAATTGCCATTAAGTTTTCTTGCTCATATGAAAGTGGATTCTCAAAGGAAAGCTTGGGCACCTTTGATTTTATTTCCAGTCCTTAGTTGGAATTTCAATCTTTGTTTTAGTTTCCTTTCTATAGCAAAAAGTAAACCTCTCTGACCAAAAGCAACTTTGGAACAAAAGGTTTAACTGGATCACACTTCCAGAGATCACAGTCTATCACTGAGGAAGTCAGGACAGGCCCTCAATCAGGAACCCAAGGCAGGAACCATGGAGTAACACTGCTTGGTGACTCTCTCCCTGGCTTGCTCCTAGGCTCATGCTTTGCTAGTTTTCTTATCATCTCAGGACCTTCTGCCCAGGGATGGTGCTACCCACAGTAGCCTTGACCCTCATTAATGGATAATCAAGAAATCCCCCACAGACATGCCCACAGGCCAACATATCTGATCTAGGCAATTCCTCAAACACGGCTTTCTTCTCATATGACACAAGGCTGTGTCAAGTTGGCAATTAAAGCTAATTAGGACAGCCTGTCTTTTAAAAAACCTTTTTATTTATTTTTATTATGTGTGCATGCAGTAGCCTGCTTGTCTGTCTGGGCACCAAGTGCGTGTGATGCTTGTAGAGGCCAGAAGAAGACACTGGATCCCTCTGGAACTGGAGTTGCAGGCAGTTGTGACCTGTCCAAAGTGGGTGATAGGAGCTGAGTTCAGGTCCTCAGGGGGAGAAGCAAGTACTCGTAACCACCAAGCACCTCTTAAGACTCCAGTCTGTCTTTCCCCCAATTTTTTTTTGTTGTTGTTGTTGAGACTGTAGGGGAACCTGTAGCCACACCTGCTTAGGGGCTGGCTACAGGTCTGCCTGACCATGCCTGAGAGGGTGTGGTCAGGGTGACGTAGAGTAACAGTTTCAGTTGGCTGGGTTTCTCTTTCAGTTTTCACCCTTTCGGCTTGCTGTACAGACTGCTGCCATGCCGGCTGGCTAGGTCGCTCTGTAATTAAGGCTTTTCCCTATTAAATACCCTATATTTCTACTTGTCTCTGTATTGGTAATTTCCCACTATATGAGACTAGAGTCTCACATTGTATCCCTGGCTGGCCTTTTAGACTGGGCTGGCCTCCAATTCACAGAGAACTGTCTACCTCTGCCTCATGCCTGGCTTTGGAAATCAACAATAACTTATTTGAAAGTATACAATCTCTGTAAGAAAGAATATTATTGTTTGAACTTCACAGTCACTTTCACATTGGTTATGTAGAAGCCTCATAATATTTTGTGGCTTTATTTTCAAGGATTTAATTTCACAACTGAATTAATTTTCAGTTCTCTGAGAGGGGCAGAACAGGTGTCTCTCTTAACAAAGGGCTATTTATCAACAATGTCCCTTATTCAGGGATGAGGAAGAGAGCACATACAAGGTCTGGGTCAGCCCCACAGTGCTCAAGGACAAATCCTGCAGTCCCCCTTCTGAGTCATGTCCGGACTTACTCAGGTATGTCCACTGGTGAAACTAAACCTCAGCCAATTAAAAGTATACTAGTGTAACTGCTGCTTGCTTGACCAGTTATGTTTGAGATGACCTAACTGTTCCGGAAATTCCTCTAGCATGCACATTCCTCTCAGGGTCATTGTCATTTTGTACAGGTGTTGACCCCTGCATGCTGTTATAGCAATAAATGTTCTTTGTTCTTGCACACTATTTGAGTCTTGGGTCTTCCTTCAGCATTTGTATAACAGGTCAGGGTTAGTCAAATTCTTGCTGCGAGGGATAGGAGAGCACTGAATCTTTGAAGATTGTGTTCAATAATTTACAGCTGCCTACCTGATGCCTAAATTGGGGCTCCAGTGGGGATCATCAACCTTAGGATCCAAAACAGGCTCCTGAATCATTTTCTGCTTCTGCTCCTATTTTCTTCATTGCCAGACACACAGTGGTAAGCAACCTACATCTAAGGAGTTGCTACGATTTTCACTTTTGACTAGATGGTTGCATTTCAGGGGTGTATGTCAGGTCTTCACATTGCATCCATCCTGTCCCATCCTTAATGAAGGTGGGTCCTGTCTCTTGCCTACATGATTATAATGAAAACTTAATACACTCACTTGCTTCTGTTCTCCACAGATTTCCAGCTACAGTGGCAGAGTTAAGTAATCACCTCAGAAAGCCTCTAGACAGGGTTTTCTCCAAGAGTCAAGTGTTTGTAGTTTGGCCCCAGCACATAGCATTGTATGGTAACTGGTCATTTAAGAAATGGGAGACTGAAGAAAGAAATTGAAGAAGATATCAGAAGATGGTAAGATCTCCCATGCTCTTGGATTAGTAGGATTAACATAGTAAAAATGGCCATCCTACCAAAAGCAATCCCCATCAAAATCTAACAAAACTCTTCCCAGATCTTGAAAAGACAAGAAACACATAGAAAGACAAAAACCCCAGGACATCTAAGACATTTTTGCATAATAAAAGTACTGCTGGAGGTATGACCATCCTCATTCTCAAATCATAGTACACAGCTGTAGTAATAAAAAGAGAATAGTGTTGCCATAAAAACAGACATGTTGATGGAATCAAATGAAGATCCAGAAATAAATCCAAACACCTATGGACATGTGGTTTTTGATAAAGAAGCAAAAAATATACACTGGAAAAAGACAGGTCAGATGGGATGGCTGCATGTAGAAGAATTCAAATAGACCCATACTTTTCACCCTGCACAAAACTCAACTCCAAATCTTTCAAAGACCTCAACATAAATCCAGATACACTGAACCTGATAGAAGAGAGTGGAAAATAGCCTTCAACTCATTGACACAGGGAAAGACTTTCTGAACAGAACATCATTATCACAGGCATTAAGAACAATAATTAATAAATGGGACTTTGTGAATCTGAGAAGCTTCTGCATGGCAAAGGACACCATCATTCAAACAAAATGACAGGCTACAGAATGGGGAAAGCTTTTACCAACTATATATATGATAGAGGGCTAATCTCCAAAGTATATAAAGAAGTCAAAAATCTAGATATCAAGAAAACAAATAACACAATTGAAAATGTGGAACAGACCTAAATAGAAAATTCTCAATAGAGGAAATTAAATGGCCTAGAAACACTTAAAGAAATGCTCAATATCATTAGTCAACAGGCAAATGCAAATCAAAACTACTTTGAGAATTCATCTTACACCTATCAGAATGAATAAGATCAATAAAACAAGTGACAGCTCAAGCTGGTGACGATGTGGAATAGGGGACCACTTATCCATTGCTGGTGGGAGTGCAAACTTGTACAGACACTATGAAAATCAATATGGTGTTTCCTCAGGAAGCTTGGGATACATCTACCTCAAGATCCAACTATACCAATCTTGTTCACATACTCAAAGGACATTGATGGTTTGAAGTAAAATGGCTCCCAAAGGGAGTAGCACTATTGAGAGGTGTGGCCTTGTTGGAGGAAGTGTATCACTGTGTGGGTGGGCTTTGAGGTCTCTTTTGCACAAGCTTCAGTCTGTGTGACAGTCAGTCCACTCCCTGTTGTCTTCTGATAAAGATGTAGCCAGCAACATATCTGCTTGAATACCACCATGCTCCCTGCCATCATGAGGGACTAAACCTCTGAAACTGTAAGCTACCACCTTAATTAAATGCCATGGTCATGGTGTCCCTTCACAGCCATAGAAACCCTAACTAAGACAGACTCCATATCCTGCTACAGAGAAACTTGTTCAACTATGTTCATTGTTGCACTATTTAAAATAGGCAGAAATTGCAAAGAAACTAGAAGCTCCTCAAGAGATGAAAGATAAAGAAAAAATGGAACATTTATACAAGAATATTACTTAGCAGTTAAAAAAATGAAATTGCTCCTGCTCCATTGGAGAACACTCAGGCAGCCAGAACCCCAGGTAAGGCCCCTACCCCACAGACTGCCACCACTCCCTCAGTGCCTACCCCCAATCACCCCTCCTTTCTTCATCACCACATCCCAGCCCATAACTCCAGTGGAAGCACTTGCCCCACCAGATGCCACACTGGCCACCAGAACCCCAGGCAGGCTGCTTGCCTGTGGACCACCTCATTCTCTCAGTTCCTACCCACCCTATCCCCAACCACCCTTTCCCCTGTCATGGTATTCTGTCCACCAACTCCAGTGAATGCCCCCTGCTGGCCAGAGGCCATGCCAGCCACTAGATAGTCTGCCTGCCCACACTGCCCCTGCTCAGTGCCCAGCCAGCCTGACTCCAATTACTTCACTTCTCCCGTCACCATATCCCTCTGGAGGATCCTTGGTTAGACCAGAGGCCATGTTGGTCACCAGAACTTCAGCCTCCAACTCATAGGGAAACCCCCTGTTCAACTAGAGACCACCACAGCCATCAGAAGTCCAGTCCCCAGCTTAGGTGGATATCTTCTACTCAACCACAGGATACTCTGGCCAAAAGACCAAAGAAGTAACAGAAACCAAGGAACAACACACCCATCCAACAGAGAAAATTCAGAAATTGGTACCTAGATTTATAATCAGGGCAAGTCCAGAGCCAGTGTAAGAACCCAATCAACAACAGCCAGGGCAATATGGCACCACCAAAACCCAGCTATGCTACTACAGAAAGACCTCAGTCAACACAGCTGAAGCACAAAAAATGATCTTTAAGCAATTTTATGAAGATGATAGAGGTCCTTAAAGAGAAAAATGAAAAAACAAATCCCTTAAACAGGAAAAGGCAAAAATTGGAGGAAGTGAATAAATCCCTTAAAGTTAAGGAAGCCAAAAAAAAAAATACAAACAGTTGAAGGAAATAAATAAAACAATCCGTTACTTGAAAATATAAATAGAACCAATAAAGAAAATACAAACTGAGGGAATTCTGGATATGGAAAATCTAAGTGAGTGAACAGGAATTACACATGCAAGCATCATTAACAGAATACAAGAGATAGAACAGAGACTCTCAGGAATTGAAGATATGATAGAAAAGTCTCAGTGGAAACTTTAAAAGGCAGAAGGGCCTGAACAAGTGTCCTGCAGACTCTAAGAGACCGCAGACTATTATATCCAACAAAACTTTGAATCATCATAGACAGGAAAAAAATGTATTCTATGATAAAGTCAATTTAAACAACTTCTATCTACAAATCCAGCCATACAGAAAATACTAGAAAGAAAACTCCAACTCAAGAAGGTCAACTACACCCATAAAAACACAGGAAATACATAACATCACACAAGTAGAACCAAAAGAAAGGAAACACACACACACACACACACACACACACACACACACACACACAACCAGAATCACCACCACCACCACCAACAACAACAACAAAATAACAGGAATTAACAATCATTGGTCACTAACATCTCTTAATATCAATTGACTCAATTCTCCAATAAAAAGACACAGACTAACAGAATGGATGCAAAAACAGGATCCATCCTTCTTCTCCATACAAGAAACACAACTTAACATCAAAGGTACACATTACCTCAGAGTAAAGGGTTGGGAAGATTTTCCAAGCAAATGACCTAAGAAGCAAGCTGGTATTAGCCATTCTAACAGCATAGACTTCAAACCAAAATTAGTCAAAAGAGATGGAGAAGGATATTTCATACTCCTCAAAGGAGTATGAAATTTCTCAAAGGAGAAATCCACCAAGATGACATTTTAATTCTTAACATCTAAGCCCCAAACACAAGGGTACCCACATTTGTAAAGGAAATACTACTACAGCATAAATCACACACTGACCCTCACACATTGATAGTGGAAGACTTCAATATCCCACTCTCACCAAGGGACAGGTCATCCAGACAAAAATTAGACAGAGAAATACTAACAAATTTTATGGACCTAAAATATATCTACAGAACATTTCACCCAAGCACAAAAGAATATACCTTGTTCTCAGCACCTCATAGAATACTCTCCAAATTTGATGACATACTCTGTCACAAAGAAAGTCTCAAAAGATATAAGAAAATTAAAATAACCCTCTGCATTCTATATAATAATTGAAGTTCTAGCTGGAGAAATAAGACAACTGAAGGAGATCACAGGGATACAAATTGGAAAGGAAGAAGTCAAAGTATCATTATTTACAGATGATATCATAATATACGTAAGTGACCCATAAAACTTCTACCGGGAAACTCCTATAGATAATAAGCACCTTTAGTGAAGTGACTGCATACAAGAGTAACTAAAAAAAAAAATCAATAGCCCTCCAATACACAAATGACAAGTGAGCTGAGAAAGAAATCAAGGAAGCAACATCCTTCACAATAACTACAAATAATATAAAATATCATGGGGTAATTCTTACCAACCAAGTGAAAGACCTCTATGACAAAAACTTCAAGTCTTTGAAAAAAGAAACAGAAGAAGATAGAAATATTGCCAATGCTTATGGATTGGTAAGATTAACACAGTAAAAATGGCTATCTTACCAAAAGCAATCTACAGATTCAGCAATCCCATCAAAATTCCAACACAGTTCCTTACAGACTTTGAAAGTACAATAGTCAACTTCATATGAAAAAAAAAAACAAGAAACCTAACACAATACTGTACAATAAAAGAACTTCCAGAGGTATCACCATCCCTGATTTCAATCTGTACTACAGAGCTATAGTAATAAAATCTGCATGGTATTGTCATAAAAACAGACATGTTGATCAATGGAACAGAATATAAGTCCCAGACATAAATCCACACACCCATGGATACTTAATTTTTAATAAGCTAGAAATACACCATGAAAAAACAGCATCTTCAACTAATAGTACTCGTCTAACTGGATGCTGACATGTAGAAAAATGCATATAGATCCATATCTACCACTGTGTACAAAACTCAAGTCCAAGTTGATCAATGACCTCAACCTAAAATGAAATACACTAGTAGAGAAAGTGGGGAATGGACTGGAACGCATCAGCACAGGAGACGACTTTCTGAAAAGAACACTGATAGTACAGACACTAAGATTTACAATCAATAAATGGGACCTCATGAAATTGAAAAGCTTCTGTAAGACAAAGGATACCATCAACAGGACAAAACAGCAGCCAACAGAATGGGAAAAGATCTGCACCAACTCCACATCTGAGAGAGGGCTAATATCCAAAATATATTAAAAACTCAAGAAACTAGACATGAACAAAGCAAATAATCCAATTAAAAAGTGGAGTATAGGTATAAACAGAATTCTCAACAGAGTACTCTCAAATGGCCAAGAAATACTTAAAGAAATGTTCATCATCCTTAGACATTAGGAAAATACAAAACAAAATGACTCTTAGATTCCATCTTACATCTGTCAGTATGCCTAAGATCAAAAACACAAATGACAGCTCATGCTGGAGAGGATATGGAGCAAAGTGAACATTTCTCCATTGCTGGTGGGAGTGCAAACTTGTACAGCCACTTTGGAAATCATTATGGTGGTTTCTCAGAAAACTGGGAATCAATCTACCACAAGACCCAGCAATACCATTCTTGTGCATACACCCCAAGGATATTCAATCATACTACAAGGACTAATGAGTGAATTACCAATACAGAGTCAGGTAAAGATATTAGGGTATTCATTAGGGAGATGCCGTACTTACAGAGTAACCTAGTCAGCCAGCAGGGAACCAAGTAAGTAGAGCAAATGGATGATGAAAAGGAAGAAGGGGCTACCATGTGTGTGCCCCTCACTCTTTTTTTTTTTTTTTTTTTTTTTTTTTGGTTTTTCGAGACAGGGTTTCTCTGTGTAGCTTTGGAGCCTATCCTGGCACTTGCTCTGGAGACCAGGCTGGCCTCGAACTCACAGAGATCTGCCTGTCTCTGCCTCCCGAGTGCTGGGATTAAAGGCTTGCGCCACCACCGCCCAGCTGCCCCTCACTCTTAAACCTTCCCCACATCACCCTGACCATGCCCTTGAAGGCGTGGTTATGGTGTCCCCTACAAAGGACACTTATTCAACTATGTTCATAGAAACTTATTTCATAATAGTCAGATCCTGCAAACAACTAGATGTCCCTCAGGAGAAGAATGGATAAATAAAATGTGGCATATCTATACAATGGAGTACTATTCAGCTGTTAAAAAATGTCATGCAATTTGTGGACAAATAGATGGAAAAAAATCATTCTGAGTGAGGTACCCCAGACGCAAAAGACAAACATGACATGTACTCATTTATAAGTAGATATTAGCTTGTTAAGCAAAGGGTAATCATGCTACAAGCTACAGACCCAGAAATGCTAAGAATCCAGGAGGGCTCAAGGAGACCCACATGAATTTCCCAGGGAAGGGGAAATAGACTTTGAAGGTGAACTGGGGACAGGCGGGTAGGGATGGGAACAGGAGGGTTCAGATGGTGGGGGTGGTAGAGGGAGAAAGTACTGGGAGAGACTTCTGGAATTGGGGGGGGGCACTTTGGGGGCCAATGTAGAAACTTACTATAGTGTAACTCCCTAGATTCTTTGAGAATGACCCTAATGAAGTCTCCTAGTAATGGGGGATATGGAGCCCAAACTGGCCATCTTCTATAACCATACTAGTCTCCCAGAAGTGTGACTGGGACATCAACTCAGCCATAAAAACTTTGACCTACAGTCTATTCTGCCTGCAAGATGTGCTGGAGTAGTGGTTGTACAGAAATTGTGGGACTGGCCAACCTATAATTGGTCTAACTTGAGGTTCATATCTGACACTGCCTGGATGGCCAGGAAGCGACCTCCCCAGACCTCAATCAATGTCACCACCATGCTCTTGAGCCTCCCTTAGATATTTTGTAGCATAGCGTAAGCTAATACAAGGGCAATGGCCTGCAAAGAATAAAATTGACTTAAGATATGGGCTAACTTATGCTAATCTTCCTGGGAACTTCCTGGGAACTTCAGCACCAATCCATGACACTAGAACAAGCCTGCATTTCTTATTAGAGCCTTCTTTTTCCACTAGCAATTTCCACTGAATGCACCCCCCCACACACACACACATACACACTTCCCTGGCCTCAAGAGCAAATGCCTTATACTATCCTAGTTATATTTTGTCAACTTAACACAAGCTACAGTCATCTGGGAAGAAGGAACTTCAGTTGGGAAAATGCATCCGTCAGATTGGCCTGTAGGCAAGTCTGTCAGGTATTTCCTTTCTATTTTCTTTTCCTTTTTTTCCTTTTTTTGGGAGATAGGGTCTCTCTATAGAGCTCTGGCTGTCCTGGAACTCACAATTTAGACCATGGTGGCCTCAAACTCACAGAGATCTGCCTGCTTCTGCCTCTCAAGTGCTGGCATTAAAGGTATGCACCACCACACCTGGCAAAGAAATCTGTAAGTGGTTGTGATCAGTTAGTTGTAAACTCCACTACTCTAGGCCTAACTGCATCTTCTTGATTAGTGATTGATTTGGGAGGGCCTAGAGTACTGTAGGGGTGCCATCTTTGGACAGTTAGGCCTCAGATATATAAGAAAGCAAGCTAAGCAAGCCATGGGGAGCAAGCAAGCAATGCTCCTCTGTGGCTTCTGCTTCAATTCTTGCCTCTAGGTTTCTGTCTTGGCTTCCCTCAATGGACTGTGACCTGGGTTATGTAAGCCAAATAAACCCTTCCCTCTCCAAGTTGCTTTTGACTGGTGTTTTATCATAGCAACGGAAACATAAGACACATACCTTCCTCGAATCTTAGTTTTTAGTTAATTTCATGTGTGTTTATTTTTTTCCAAGACAGGGTTTCTCTGCCTAGATTGGCTGTCCTGGAACACTCTATTTAGACCAGGCTGGCCTCAAACTCGGAGCTCCATCTGCCTTGCTCTGCCTCCCATGTGCTGGGATTAAAGGCATGCACCACCATCTCCAGGCTCATGATCATGATCCTTTTTTTTTTTATTTTAATCACTGGAGAAATTCAGACTCCCAGAGTTTCACAAGGTCTCTGATGTCTATAAGTCAGCCTACAAGCAGACACGAATCCAGGTATTTTAGCTCACCATCGCACAGAACTATGCTAGTCGTAGCACAGGTATACACTGGTCATAGATAGACAGATTTGGGTTATTTTGGATGGCTATCAATGAGCTTCCATGGAGTCCTTTCCTCAGCAGATGTACAGTTTATTAGAATTGGAGAATGGAAACCTTATCCCTCCACAGTCTGATTGTTCCCAAGGCATCTCTGTGGGCTGAGGTGATGGGATGTTCTGATTTGATGTGCCTAGGGAGTACATGAATTAGTTTTTGTTCCCTGACTCTTTTATTTTCTATACATTGCATCAAAATATGCACTGAATTTTAGTGTCCTACATCCTAGATATAAAATCTTACATAGGCTGAATAAGGATGGAAAATGGAAAAGGTCTTGTGTGTATGTGTGTGAGAGAGGGGGAAGGAAGGAAAGGAGGGAGAGAGAGAGACAGAGAGAGAGACAGAGAGAGAGAACAAGGCACTTATACAGACATGAGATTCAGGAAGAAAATCCCATATTATTGCTTTTGCATTGCTTTAGTGAAATACTTGGAAAGCAGCTTAAAGGGAATTGTTAATTTTAGCCCATGGTTTTAGTTGCTGGTCTTTTTGGACACAGACTTTGGTGCATAGTGAAGAAGATGATCAAAGTTGCCAAAGTATGTGGCACCTCCTGGCAGACAGTAAGCCAATTGAGTCTGTGAGGACCTTCTGGAAGATAGACCCCAGAGACCCACCCCCAGGGGCCTAATTCCTGTAGGTAGGTTCCACTTGACATTTCATTCACCTTCCAAAATAAAACCACCAGCTGGGCCCCAAGAGTTGAACACAGAGCCACAGCAAAAGATAAGTAAAAAGATTGTGGCCAGTTTCAATAAAAAACAAAAGTGTAATCTAAATTTCATCTCCTTTCCTGTTGTGGTGGTGTGGTTCTAAGAGGGAAGACTTAAAAACTGCCTCTAGGTGATTAGTGTCAGGATAAGAAAAAGTAGATTCTGTTTCCAAGACAGCAAGAGGAAGAGCTTTGGAAATACATAGAAGTGATCCCACACCTGAAGAAAGCAGGTTTTGAAAGTACAAAGACAGGCCTACCCATACATACCTCAAGGAAGCTATGTTGCTTTCCCCAATCTCAGGGTACTTGGGAGACACCCTCAGTTATCAACTCTGGCACACAAAAACTGGGGAGAGTTAGGAGGATGGAGAACCTGCCCAGCCCCTGCACTGAAAAGTGGAGTGTGGACCAGCAATAGCCCCTTAAGTGAAAACAAAGCTTGTAGACACTGAACATTTGTTCAATTCAGGCTCAGCACTTGCAAAAACCATAGGAAGTGTCCATAGTTCAGCAATCCCCTCCTGCCATATGTCTGTCAGTCTCCAATTTTCCAGGACCTACAAAAGATGTTGCAACCCTTCATATTTTTTCCAGTTTTGCTTTTATTCTTTTTTAGCATCTTGTGTTTATTCTTGTTTTTACTACACTTCAATAGTATTTTACTTAATCAGATTTTTTGTTTTATTATCTCTTATTCTCCCTCATACATTATTTAAATGTTTCCATCCTTTTTTCATTTTTAGGTATTTTCTCTTTTTGCTTCAGTATTTCTCCCTTTTTCTTTCAAAGGAATTTTAAGATTTATTTTATTGTATGTGTTTGAATAGAATGGCCTTCTCTTAGTTGGGGCTTCTATTGCTGTGAAGAGACACCATGACCATGGCAACTCTTACAAAGGAAACATTTAATTGGGGTGGCTCATTTACAGTTTAGAGGTTCAGTCCATTATCATCATGATGGGGCATGGCAGCATGCAGGCAACAGGAAGTAGACTGTCTAATTGGGCATGGCTTGAGCATATGTGAGACCTCAAAACTCGTCTTCACAATGATACACTACTCAACAAGACCATACCTACTCCAACAAGGCCACACATCCTAATATTGCCGCTCCCTTAGGGCGCCATTTTCTTTCAAGCTATCACAGGCCCCCATAGGCTCATATATTTACATGCTTAGTCCCAGTTGATTGAACTGTTTGGAAGGATTAGGAGGTGTGACCTCGTTGGAGGAGGAGTGTCACTGTGAGGCTTTGAGGTTCAAAAAGCCTACACCAGGCCTGGTCTCTCTTGTTCTTCCTGCTGCCTGTGGATCATGACAAGAAGTGCTCAGGTACTTCTCCAGCACTAAGCCTGTCTGAATTCCTCCATGCTTCTCATCATTATGACAATGGACTAAAACTCTGAAATGATAAGCAAACCCCAGTTGAATGTTTTATTTTCTAAAAGTTGCCTGTCATGGTGTCTCTTCACAGCAATACAACAGTGACCAAGACAAGGAGTGTTTTGTCTGTCTGTACGCATATGCATCTCATATATGCTCCATGCCCAGGGAGGATAGAAAAAGAGCATTTGATTCCGAATTAGAGTTATAGATGGTTTAAAACCACCATGGGAGTCCACTCCAGGTCCTCTGCAAGAGCAGCAAATACTCTTACCCACTGCATTAAAAGTGTTACTATGAAACACGTTTCTTGGTATAGTAATCAAAATTCATTTAAAATGTAACACATATATTCTCTTAACTCATATATATGCTTTTCATTGTTCATAAATTTGAAAACAGATACTAGAAAATGAGGAAAAGAAATAAAGTCTTTTACTTTATTTATGACATTTACTCAACAAATCCATATTGAATTTTTCATTTCTTTTGGTTTTGAATGATTTTACCCCTTTCACACTTCATTTTTACTTTTTACACTTTTTGTAGGGTTGAGTTAGGATGCTATGTTGTTTTTGTTTTTTAATGTCACACAACTTTATTCAAAAGCCCAGGAGTGAATTATTTGCAAAATTTAGCTCTAGTGAGAATCTGGTAAATTCCAGATTGATACATGACAGGCCTTGACATCTGTTCATATTTGTGCGAGGTCAGCCCTCCCTGAATATGCCAGAGCCATGAAGCCAGTACTCAGGCTGCAGAAACACAGAGGGCAATGTGCCTAGGCCTCAGGGACACTGAGGAGAAGCCACTCTCCTTGCTCCAGATGGGATAGTCCTGCCTGCTGTCTGCCTCCAGGATTACTGCTTTCACCTCAGATTTAAAGTAGAATCTAGATGACACCCCCCTACACACACATTACCATAGTATGTTTTAAAAAGAAGTGAAAGATACAAGGAAAAAAAAGTGCCTTCGTTACAGGAAATTGAATGTACAATTAAATATATATAAATAATTAGTAGAGATAATGTTTAAATAACTTACAGTCCCTACAGATGCTTCTTTGTAAAGGACAAAGAAATTTTCTTTATAGAGAATACAGTTAGTGTTTTCTTAATGTTTCTTTATACTGTTTTCTTATAAACATTGGCTACAACATGAGGCAGCAGTAACAAGGTTTTGCTGATGTTGTGTTACAGTCTCCTCTGAGATTGAAATGTTCCATGGTTCAGGGAAGCTCCTTAAGTGGGAAGGTAAACAACTCAAAAGAGCTTCAGGAAGTCCCTGAAACTGAGCAGATTAACTAGGCCCCTCCCTGCCAGAGTAAGCAATAAGAGCTGCAAGGATTCTTAGACAAGCCAAGCTGCAAAGACAACTTGGGAGACCAGACAGGTGTCTACAAGAAGTAAAAAACCAACCCAGCTGCCTAAGACAGGTTTAAACCAACTGGGAAGGACAGGGTCAGACCTGGGAAGCACCTGCTGTGCAGTGTAGTCCAGGTACCCAGCTTTGGGAGCTGTCACCATGCTGAGGTGGGTTTTGGTGATGCCCACCTCAATGTCTTTGTGTCATTTCTGCTTCTGTAAGTAACCTCCATATTTCTGCAAGTAATCTCCATAAAATTCAGGGTTCATTGAACTTTGGTGGTATCCATACTGTGATCTGTCAAGGTCTTCCTATCTGGGGTGCATAGACATGTATGTGTGTTGCATTTCTCCAAAAGTTTTGTCATACAACAATAAATAGTGATTATTAATAATATGATTTCTCACAACTAAATTTTGTCTGAATTCTTCAGATACAGGGTAATTTTTAAAAAATTATCAATGACCAATTATTTGGCAAAATGTAAATTTATGAATTTATTCAGAAATATTTTCCTAGATATAAGGTCATGGGTACAGACTTTTTTTTTAATTTATTTATTAGTTCTAGTTAGGGAACAAGTTTGTTTCAAGTCCCTTCTCCCTCTCCCTCCCCTTACCCCCAACCCTCCTCCCCCACCCCCAGCCTACCCCCACCCCATCCACCCACCACTCCCCAGGCAGGGTAGGGCCCTCAACGGGGGCTCTGCAAAGTCCACCAAATCTTCCTGTGCTGGTCCTGGGCCCTTCCCCATGTGTCCAGGGCCAGAGTGTAACCCTTCACGTGGGATGGGCTCTCAAAGTCCCTTCTTGCACCAGGGAAAAATACTAATCAACCATCAGAGGCTCCCTGGAGTGCAGAGACCTCCTTATTGACATCCATGTTCAGGGGTCTGGATCAGTCTTGTACTGGCCTCCCTGACAGCATCTGGGGTCCATGTGCTCTCCCTTGTTCAGGTCAACTATTCCTGTGGATTTCTCCCTTCGTTCTTCATTCCTCCCTCTCTTCAACTAAATTCCCGATTTCGGCTCAGTGTATATCTGTGGATGTCTGTCTCTGCTTCCATCAGCCACTGGGTGAGGGCTCTAGTTCCTGGGTTGGTCGGTGGAATGGAAGAGCAGGTACAGACTTTTATATTTCAAAATCTTTCTCAGAACCATGTTTAAATAGTAAAAAATTTAAATTTTTCACCAAACAGAATTAGGTCAAAGCACAAATGTTTAAAGTCATGCATGATCCAATGCCAAAACAGTTATAGATACATGCTGGAGGCCTGAGTCTTTAATAGCTTTCATGGACTATGGTCTGTATGCTTACTAAATGTTATGAGAAATGTATGCATTTGGACTCAGAGGTTTGCAATGTAATAAGTAGAACAAAATTTGAAACCCAATTTTCTTTCATCCAATCCTCATATTTTTAATCATAGAGCTATAATATGAAGCCTAAGAGCTGTCAGGATTATATATTTCTCCAGCATTTTAAAATCACAGATACATGTATATCTTATACATAGTTATAAATATTATAAATATATAGTATGCATTTTCTGAGTTCCACAGAAAACAAGTGATATAATAGGAAGATAAAACTCTAATGTAGTAAAGTAATGGCGCCGCACACCATTAATCACAGCACTTGGGAGGCAGAGGTAGGAGGATCTCTGTGAAACTGAGGCCAGCCTAGTTGTCTACAAAGCCAGTTCTAGGACAGCCAAGAATACAGACAAAGAAAGTCTATCTCAAAAACCCAAATAAATAAATAAAGTAACTCCAAGGTAGAGAAAACAGAAAGAAACTTTGCATAGTTGATTATTTTGAATTTCCATATGAAGTTAAGAATTCAGCACAACTGACATAAGAGATAAGAGGCTGTGAATGTGGTGAGCTGCAGGAACATAGACTTGGAGAAAGCAAGATGGCAACTTAATGTGTGGGGGACTGAAATATTCTATATTTTGATCTTGAGCAAAGGTGATTTCTTGCCCATTCCCAGGGAAATCTGGCAAAACCTAGAGATGTTTTGATTGCCAGTTCTACAGACACCCAGGGGTAGAGGTTGGAAATGTGTTGTACATCCCATGGAAAATTCTTCACAGAAAGCAGCTATTGGGAATGTAGGGGTCCTGACCTACATGGCAATTAGAAGATGGCACGCCTATGTATCAGGTGAGCACCTCTTTCTTTCCTAAAAGGGTAATCCATACAGTTTGTGGATCTAAATTTCTTTATAAGCATTAGAACATAGATAAAGAAGTCAGGCATAGTGCTACAGGCCTGTAATCCCAACACTCAGAACACCAGAGTTAGAGGATGAAAAACTTTAGGTTCTACTTTTTAAAAACTCAAATAGGATGAATAAAAAAAACATAAATGTTACTTCATATTTTTTTCTGTGTTGGAAATCAAACCTTACATTTGCTAGGTGAGTGCCCTACAATATGCTAACTCCCCAGCCCCTTACATGCACTTTTAAACACTAGTCTAATCTTGTTTCCTTCATTGCTAATTATCAACAAAACCTATATAGAAATTAAGAAATCCTCCAGTTCGTTAAGTCTTATTATTGCCTCACTATCAGTCACCAGTCATTTATAGGGCTAGAAAGGAATATAATTATTTGTAATTGTCTTTGTATCTGGCCATATAGCCCTAAAGGAGTTACATGTGTTTCATATTTGGGGCTGGAGGTGTAGTTTAGTGATGATCACAACTGAGGCCTTGCATTTCATCCCAAGCATGAATGTGCTTGCACACACACACACACACACACACACACACACACACACACACACACACACACACAAATGCACACATACAAGCTCACATGACCACTCCACACATACATATGTGTGTGTGTGCAGACACAGTGTTAGCCAGATGTTGTTATTCTTGACACAGCAGTATAGATGTGTAATGTAGCTCTGAGCAGTTCACTCTGGGACATAGAAAAGACAAGCCAGATACCAGGCCCATTTCTTCATTGTTAGATAGAGAAAGAAGCACATGGCACAGCTCCACATTAAGTCAAATTGCTGTGTAATTTTGTTTTGGTCTTAAATGAAAATAGTAATATGAATTTGAAAGGATTTTTACTATTTAGAGTTAAATTAATTACTCTACAAATCAGAACAGTCAACTGGCTTTAATAACTTGGGAGAGAACTCAGGCGAAATAGCACTGCTGGGCAATTCAGCACCTTACTCGTGTTTCACAAATGATTCCCAGTACAAACAATCAAATCAGCAGAGTAGAATCAAGGCAATCTATTCTGTGAATCCTTAATACTGGAATATCACCAACTGGAGGGCCATCGAAGTTGATTGTGAACAGCCTTTGCCAGAGCCCATTCATTTGTTCTAGGACTGACTTACCCATGCAGCCATGTCCAAACCCCCAAACTCTCAGTTCAAGGTAACATTCAGGGAACATTTCAGACAGTGCTGGTAGCCAGTGACTCATACTTACTCTAATAAATGTTAAACTGTGACTCAGATGAATCTATTAACTATTGAATGGCACTGGGCTTACTTGAATAGATGCTCACATTGTGAATCACCAGCTGTGTCCCAAAAACCATCCTTCAGAATTCCACTTGGACAGTGATTCACACAATAATCGCACTGTGACCTGACTTGACTAACACATGTCATTTCAAAATTCTTTTCTGTGGAACTGGCTTGGGAGCATGCAAGAAAGTCACTCCTGCTTAATGCTCCCATTTCTAAGAACATACAGGCCTCTAAGATGCAAAGTCAAGGGCAACATACCCATTCAGCTTACACACCAGAAAGAACCATGGTTTCCTTCTTCAAGGTTGTAGGCACAATTCCTAGAAATACCTTCCACAGAAAAACCCTGTTCCTTAAAATAACTTTGTAAGAGAAAACACCACCATGTAGTTGCTCGGCTGTTCCTGTGAGGGCTGCTTCTTTCTCATGGGTAGTGAAAATGACGTCAAAGAAATACAGACAAGAACACACAAATAGGAACACACAGTGGAATTTTAAGAACTGACATTCCACGTCACTAGCTAAGTCCTACACTCAAATAGGCAAAGTTTTCTCTTTCACTCTCTAGTCCACAAAATTGGAAAAAATTAAAACTTTCCCATGTAATTTCAAATGCTTTGCCTAAAAAACTTTCTCATGGGAATGACCTTCAGACTAGCAAGAGATTTTTTTTTTAATGTAAGAAAAACTTGAAATGATTTCTAATATAAACCTGCCCAAAGGGATTAATAGAACATGCAACTAAATGCATCTCTAGTGGGACTTTAATTCTGTTCTGGCTTGACCTCTGCTTTTCTGTGACCTGTGTGATCATGTCTTTACAACACCAAGTACCATCTTGGTGTTGAAGCTAACACATACTTTATGTTTTTCCTTCTCTATACACCCTAGCCTCTTGTTTGTGAAAGGAATCACAAATCTTCAGTGTCATTTGTGAGAGCTGTGAGAAAATCAGAATTCTAATCTCCCTTCAGCACTCCCATAGCTGAAATCCTAAACTCTCTGAATGTTTCCTTGCTTATAAAATGAAGAAGCTAGAGTAAGTAACTGGGTTATCATAATCCTAAATTTTCATGTGATAAATAGCTTTTGGGGTGAATTCGTAGTATTCTTAGAAAAGTTAACCTGTCTAGTTCCTACAGTACGTCTCCAAACCTTCTTAAATAAAAGACTAAGTGCCTTATTTCAGTGACAATATTGGATGTTTTGTGGATACCATGATTTACTGTGTAATTTTTAAATGTGTATTTGTTTAACAAACTCTCTTTCTGGTTGTTTGAAGCCAGGTGTCATGTAGTGTAGGCTGGCTCTGAACTTTCTATGTAACTGGGCATGACCTGATCTTCCTGCCTTCATTACCTGCATGGATACCACCCAGTTTACTTGGTTCTGGGGCTTTGTGCATTTAGGCAAGTGCTCAACTGAGATATGTTTCCAGGCACCATAAACCCAATTCTTTAAAATATTTATCACTACTGTTTTCTTTTTGTATGTAGTAAATGGGAGGGGTGCTCAGGACGTGGCCCATGTGGAGGTCATAGGACAAGTCTGTGCAGTCAGTTCTCTCCTTTCCACTTCTATGTGTGTTCCTGGGTTCCTGGTTTTAAACTCATATCCTCAGGCTTGCATAGCAAGTGCCTTTAACTGCTCTAACATCTCATCAAACCCAATTCTTTTTAAAGAGTAAACTTCTCTTAAAATGCTGTTTGATGCTTATATGAAAATATCTCATAATTATTCATAATGAAAGGGTCCATGTGATAGAAATGAATTGTATTTAAATTTAAATATTGAGAGAAAATATTTACTGCTTCATGATTTTGACAATGAACACCCATTTCAGTGTGTAAAACATATTCTTTATAAAATATGAAAAAAGGCCTCTCCCTCTCTCTCTCTCTCTCTCTCTCTCTCTCTCTCCCTCTCTTTATTTTTTGAGACAGAATGATAATATGTAGCTTTCTTGATCTCAAATCTTACCCTTTTTCTTCCTTAGCCTTGAAGAGCTGGGGCTAGTGATTTTTGCATACTCATATGTTCATGTCTTTAGGTTTTTGAACTCCACTAAGTCAGTGTAGCATCAATATAGAAATAGTACAAATAACTTTTAAAAAATACTTCTTTTTTATTTTATGACTATGTACGTGGGGACATCACAAGTGTTCCAAGTGCCTGCCGAGGCAAGAGGGTGCTGGATCCCCTAGAACTAGGGTTACTAGTTGTTGGGAGCAGCCAGCACCGGTGCTGGGAGCTGAACTCTACAAGAACTGCAGCAATTCTCTTAAACTATGAGCCATCTCTGCAGCCCTATGACTAGTTTTTGCATAGCATGAGCTCGGAAATTGTACTGTATTAATTTATCAAAGGTAGGCCACTCCCCCTTTTGCAGACGATAAACTAAAGCACAGAGAGATGAAGTAACCACTTAAAGTCACACAGCTTGGTTAGGATTTGAGATCACAGTCAATGGATTGTGGGAAAGGCTCCTCACGTACTAACTTTGCTGATTTAAGATATAATAGATGCACATAAACAAACGGAAGATAAACGGGATGAAACCGTATAAAAGCTAGTTAATAAAAACAGCAAATAGTGTGTATTCGAATTGTTCCAAAGCACTTAAAGGTAAGTGCCATTTTAGCACAAATGTTCCTGAAATCAGGCAGTTCAGTGAATGTGGACCTTTGTTTGGTAACAGAAGCAAATGAAAGTAAGCCTTTAGGGAACCATGTCATCAGCATCCCTGAAGAAGGGTACAAACTGACCAAGCAGAGGTGGTGGTGAGAAGTGATTGATGCTGGAGCTCCCCACTTCCCCATAACCCCCGGACTGTTTCTGCTAGCTAGTGGGCTAGGGGCTATCGCCAGCACCGAGAGCAATGACTGCTGTGGCGACTGGCCGCCAAGCCCATCCGGACAGCTATCCGGCTGTGAAGCCAGGAAACCCAAGAGAGTAGTAGGCCTTCATAAAAGTCTCTGGAAAGGAAGAGAGATTTCCCTTCCCTCACCATCCTTCAGGACAGGAATCTGGCACCACTACCTTCTGTGGCGCTGTTCACCGCCTGGGGGCGCAGAGGCAGCAGATGCTCCCTCCAGAATCCCCCAAGCTGGGTCCCAAACACCTTTACCCGGGGTCCACCAGCCGCTGGGTTATGTGAGTCGCTAGCTGCTCTCAGCTAGGTTTTTCCTTTACTCTTGTCGAATGCTGGAAGCCCCTGACCTATCCCAGCCGTACAGAGCCACCTCTTCCAGCGCTCCACCTCCAGACCCACGTGGGGTGGGTGGGTCGCAGCGCCCGCACACCACTCCCCCACGCCCACCTCGGGTCGCCCACTCCCTGTGTGTGGAAATCCTGAAGCGCATTCAAACCTCTCCCCAAACATCCACCCCGCCCCCGCGCCTCCTCTGCCGAGGCCTCTCCCTTACCTACTCTCCGTAAGCAGTGGGTGGGGATAGCCACACGCACCCAGATCTCCGAAAGAGCCCACCCTTGTCCCGGGGAACTGACTCCCTTGAGGTCCCTAGCCAACTCAATTCTCCCAAGGCTCGGGGCACCAGCATTCAAAGAGCCGGCTCCCTATCTATCGCTCACCTCCTCGCCGTCTCTCCCTTCCCACCCGTACCTTCACTCTTCGCAGCCTGGATGCCCCGGTTGGTTCCAACGTTAGGAGCGAGCGCTCCTCCGAGGGTGAAGAATCTAGTGCCCGGGCCTGCTAAGGAAAAGCCCCCAGCTCCTGTCCCTTAAGCAACTGTTGTTTCTGCTCAGTTGTCAGGTGTATGCAGATGTCTGGGATGCATGCAGACTTCAGACCACTCGGGGTGCGGTCTGAGCTCCCACTTCCCACCCAGCTTTGCTGGCTCGCCTGGGCTGCTTCTCTGAAAGGGAGGTGGTTCGTTCTTGGAGTGCCACCTCCTTCCCACCTGCGCTCAAACTGCGCTCGGCCCCCGGGCACGTCCTTCCCCCAACTCAGAGCGCTTGGGCTTTCCCAAAACGCTTCGGCATGGCCAAAACGCACTTTAGACTTTGATAACATTTCTTGTCCCGCACTGAATCTCAGACCCGGGACCACCTGCTTGGTGGGTCTGATAATTGTTCACGATGGTTCTAGCCCTCCTTCAGACACTGTCATGCCTCTAACCCACAACCCACTCGCGATGGGCATTGACTAACCCAGGGGAAGATGACTCGCCAGGGCTTTCACCATTGAGCAAGTAGGGACTGACGCTCCAGGGTCCCTCAAGCGAGCCCACCCTCGGGGTTCGTTCCAGTGCCGGGACCAGGGCTTAGAGAGTCCGAGAGGAAGAAGGGGAGGACGCCAGGTTCTTACCAGGTTAGGGTCCACTGGACTGTCTGGAGGGGAAGCTCTGGCCCTCTGGCCTTGGTTGGCCGTGCGCATGCGTCCAGAGTGTGCCTTAGCTTTCTTAAACTGGCAAGCGCGGTTCCTACTCCGCCCGCGCTGGCTCCCTGCCTCCCGCCCTTTGCTGCGTGTCTGGGTCTAAGCTCCCGAGCCTTCCTTTCTTCCTCCTCCTTTCCCTTTTCTGACTCCTCTCCGCCTCCACGCTCGCTTTCCCAGGGCTGGGCATTCCCTAGGCTCGCCTCCTACTGGCGGCGGCGCGCAGCACTCGGAGGCTGGGGGCACTCCTTAGTCCCAAAGCTCGCAAGAGGAGCCCCCACCTAGGCTCTTCTCTTCCAGTAGCACCGAATGAGTGGGTGAGACGCGGAACGAGCTTTGAGGGTTCCTGCAAATCCCTCTCTTTTTATTCTCTGGCCTTAGCCTGCGCGGGTCTATTCAGAGTGAGTGAATGAGTGCTGGGACCTCATGAATGAAGTGAGCTAGGGGACCAGCGCAGGGATGAAAGGAGGTGTCGTGAGAGGAGCGGATACTCTGTACCCTGGGTCGTGCCTGTGAACTGCCGCCTCTGCAGGACAATTCCTGCAGACGCCGCTGTTCCCGCTACCCCGAGAGCTACCGACCTCTGCTCCCAACTCGTTTGGTACTGTTCTCGCTCTAGACGGTGGTCTCACCTGGTTCGGGTAAGCCAGAATCGGATGGCCCCACCTGGCGACTGGGATGGCAGGACAACCTAAGCCTGGACTCGGGTCTCACGCAGTCCCTCGGCAACCCCTGTTCCCTTAGGACTCAGAGGCGATGGGAAAAGCCCCTTGCGGCCGCGCCACCTGACTCCTAGCAATGAAGACTCCCAGCTCCCGGGTCCCCGCGGCTCTCGGAGTAAGCCTTGGAGTGGGCCCCTGGGGCAGTACGCCTGAGCTCCGAGGGCTAAATTAAAGCAGCAAAGTGACCTGACACAAAAATAACACCACGTCATTTCCTCCCTCTCCTACAGAGAGGGCAGAGGAGTGGGAGCGCCAACTCAACCACCGGCGGTGGCGAAGCGCTGGGATGCTCTGTGAGCGAGGCTGGGGGAAGGAGCTGCAACCACAGTTGGAAAAGATCCTCGGAGGCGTCAGAGGGCTTTCTCCCGCTCCTAGGAACTGTATACAGGGAATGAATGGCTTGGGAGAAAGTAGCTTCTACTGCTTCCGCGGATGTGGGAGTGTCAGGGAGCCCAGTGTGTTCAGCGTTGTGCGGACTGGGTTGAGTCAGTCGGGTTAGAACGGGTGGGAAAGCCTGGGGCTGCGGGAGGCCAAGGATGGGTTTAGAGGCGTCCCCAGTACTCACGCACTCCGGCGAACTCCTCCCAGAGCAGGGGTCCTCTTCTCTGGACTCTGGGTTTGGACTTGTCAGTTTCAGATGACGACTCCTCGGAGGTCGGCCTGGCAGTGCCATTGAGGCAGCGAGTAGGAGCAGGAGGCGGCGGGGCTCTGGAGAGAGCCTGGAGGCAGGCCAGGCAGGAAGCTGAGGGAAGAAGTCCCAGCGTCGCGGGCGAGCCGCAGGAGGGGGACGCCGCAAAAGACCCGAGAAGAATCGCGTGAAGCTGCAGAGCAGGCTAGAAAGGTGGTGGAGCAGCGTCCACACGGCGGGAGAGTCTGGGAGCTGTGCAGGGCGAACGGCGCGAAGAGTGTGGGCGAAAGAGAGAAACAACACGTTAGGATCTTGTCCAGTCACCTACTTGAGACCGCTTGATGAAGCATTTTGAGAATTTACTTTGAGGGTACAGGAGAAGGTCGGTGAAAAGCAAAACAAAACCGCGAGGTCAGAGTCTCCCTTCACTTCTCCCCTTCTTTAAAATGATGCTGTTCAACGCTGTGGCCCTTGGACCAGCAGCAGTTGCCAATACCCAATACTCAGAGGCTCTATAGCTATGCAAAACTTGAGTCCCTACCCCAGCCTAGTTCATCAGAATCTGCTCGTTACAACCCTGTGGAATCTGTATGACGCTAAACGTGGCGTGCCTGTGTAAGAAGGTTTATGTTCACAGATAATTTTTGCAATTCTTCCCCTTTCTTCATCGGAATCCTTCTCGATGTGTCCTTTTCCAATAAACCACTACCTACCCGAGACAGTGATACACTTGGTTACCGGGTCCTACTGGGGTTGCTATTAAGTGAGACCTGGATGGTAGATGCAGCTGATTGAAGAATGCTAGACCCGCCTTAGGCTTTGGGAGAAAGTTGCTAGCCAACTTGGCCTTAGCGTTCAGTGGAGAGGAGGAGACCAGAGTTCGGTTTTGTAAGCATTCCTACTGCAGGCCTCTTTTCTGTACTCCATTTGTAAAACTTATTCTCAGAGTTCTTACAATTTCTGTGTCTTCCTAGGATACTTAGGCATTAAGAGGGTTGAAAGAAAACATGCTTTTTGTGTGTGAGAGGAGGAGTTAAAAAAATAGCATTCTTGGGCATATTTAGTGTAGCAGTCAGGAGCACAGGGTCCTAGAAATAGCCTTCCTACTAACAACCCCCAACTGTGGGAATGGAACTGTAACTTTAGAGTTTATCTACTTTTGTAAGATGAAAGAATGAAGTTAGTCTTTTAAAAGAACCTTTAGCTGGGAGTGGTGGCACATGACTCTAATCCCAGCACTTGGGCAGGCAGATCTTTGTGAGTTCAAGGCCAGACTGGTCTACAGAGTGAGTTCCAGGACAGCCAGGGCTATGTAGAAAGTACAGAGAGACCTTAGTTTGTTTTAAAGAATCTTTAAACTTTAATGCTTCTTGCCTTAGGAGTGTGAGGCTGCACAGTAGCTCAGCTAAGCCTGGGAATGAAGCTCATTTGGTTCCTTTCCTAGCATGCTTACCTAGCCCTGGGTTCAGCACAGCAAAACTGCCCATATGTCAGTAATCCCAGCACTGGGGAGGTGGGAAGGCAGGTGGGGATACCATCATCTGCCATCCTTGACTTAATGAATTTGAGGTCAACTCAAGGTGCTAGAGAATCTGAGAATCTGTTTCAAACAAAAGGAGGGGGAGGGGAAGGAGGAGGGGGAAGGGGAGGGGAAGGAGGAGGGGAAGATGAGGGGAAGGAGGAGGGACAGAAAGAGAAGATTTACAGCAGGATTGCCAAAAATAATTATTTCTAGAAAAGTTTTATTGCTTTAAAAAAGTGTGTGTGTGTGTGTGTGTGTGTGTGTGTGTGTGTGTGTGTGTGTGTGTGTGTGTGTGTGTGTGTGTGTGTGTGTTGAGACAAGGCCTTGCTGAGTAGCTCAGGCCAGTCTTAAACTCCATTCTCTGACCTCAGTTTCCTAGGTATGAGGATTACAATTGAGTGCCACCCTGTGCCTTGGTGTTGTTTGAAGGCCACTTGCTTTAGGCTTCCATTTTTAAGTCCTTCTTAGCTTTTTGGGCACTAATATTTAGTGTAGTTACAAACCGACCTAACTGCCAATCCAAACACTTCCCTCAAGCAAAACACAAAAACATTTCAATCTGTCTGTGAAAAAAAAAAAAGAGTAGTAGTTGCCAAGAAAAATGAAAGTGGAGGCAGGAAGCAACGAATAAAAGTGACAGTGTGTTGGGGCTCTGGTGGGGAGAGCGCCAGGGACAGCTGGGCTCAGATCCCAGGGGCGAGGCGCGGGCGCTCTCCAGGGTCCTGAAGGCGGGAGCGGCCGCGGGCACTCCCGGGCCTGGCTGGATTCCCGGAATCCACAGTCACCCGGCCAGCCTGTTTTCTTTTGTTGGTGGAAGCCTTGTGGGAAGAGATTGTCGGGCGATGGTGATGGGGGCAGGGAAACCTAGCAACCCATTCTCATTCATGAGGCCTTTTCTGGGAAGCCGCGGAGCCCTGTCTGATTTGTCTATCGTTTGTATGCTCGGGAGAGAGTTGATCTGAGTTTGCATTACACAGCTTTTCTTCACTACCGTTTCGTGGGGGAATGGGGTCATTCTAGAATTTTCAATTTCCAGATTCACAGGCCCCCGCGCCTGCTTTCTGCATGATGCATTTACTTTTGCGGATGGGACTATGAGTGTTGAAGTTTCTGGAGAAATGCCAACAGCTCACTTATGGAGGGCAAATGAGCTATTTTGAAAACTAAGATATATCATCTCACCCAGAGACCGAGGATTGCCTTGCCCTGTGAGGGGGCAGTGGACATATTCCTCCAGTTCTCTCTCTCTCTCTCTCTCTCTCTCTCTCTCTCTCTCTCTCTCTCTCTCTCTCTTCTCTCTCTCTCTCTCTCTCTCCCCTCCCTCCCTCCCTCCTTCTCTCTCCCCCTCCCCCTCTGTCTCTGTGTGTGTGTGTTGATGGGAGGGGGTTGTTCAACGCATGCCAACACACTTGGCAGCACTGAGGAGCCGGACCTGGGCGGTTCTTATGGGCGCACCTACCCGGACCATGCCGGGGCCACACCTGCTCCTAGCTCCTGAGCTCCAGGTGTAGAGTGGCCACAGGCCACAGGGCAGTCCCAGAATCCTTCGCCAGCCTGTGCAGGACGCCAGCAGCTGGGTAAAGCTAAGAAGTTCAAACAGGACTGGTTCCTTCCCAGCGACCTACACCCGGGCCGTGCCCAGCCTTAACCATTGCTACTCACCCACGCACCGGGAAAGTTAGAATGCAGTCAAAACGCTGACAGCACTCGGCACACTTCCGAGACTGTTTGGATTGCCTCCAAGGGGCCTGAAAAAGTTTAGGCCCTTTTGTAGACCCCATCGTTTGTGAAAACCCGACCCTCCCTTTTCTCCCCCTATTCCCAGCCAGTCTTCCCCAATCTCTCAAGCCCCTTTCCTGGGTATGCTTCATTAGGCATTTCGCTCCGGTCCTCTGCTTCAACACAGAGACTCTTTTGAGGGAGCTGTGGAAATGTTTGGGCAGAATAAAAGTCCAGCAGATCCCAGAGAAACAAAGTTTGTAGTCATTTACTCATCTGGAGACACTCACCATTTGGGTTCCCTAGACTAGCCTGCCCACCAGTTCTGGTCTAAAGCCTCTTGCTCTGGGAGCCCAGGTGTAAGTTTGGTGGGTATAAGTAAGTGGTAGTGATCTATAGGCTCGAACAGCAAGAATAGAGAGAGCCGCGGAGTACTGATGCAGCCACAAAATTCGATCTTTGCAAAGCTCAGAAAAGACCTTCAGCTGTCTGCCTACGCCCCACCTGCTCTGACTCCCCACTCTTATACACTGCAGAGATCCCTCCTGTCTGCCCACCCTGTACTGCAGAAGCCCTCCCTGTCTGCCCTTCCTGCACTGAACCCCGCCCCGGCAACTGCAGAGGCCCCTGTCTGCCTTTTCAGCTAGATCTATGTGTCAGCCTGAGGTGTAGGTAACATTAGTCGCAAAGTGGGATCACCATGCAATCCCTACTCCTGAAAGCACTGGTCTTTATCAAACACACAACTCAGAGGCTCTATGACGATTGGCTATTGACTTACATAATTAATCATATTGTTTGCTGAAGATCATCAAAATGACTTTCTGCACAGTAGACAAGACAGACTTAAATCAATGTAAACAGTACTTTGCTACTTCCCAGGCAAACTGAGATTCTTTGCATTTAAACAATAGCACTTCACAAAGGAAACATCCAATGTAAATTAAACTACCTTTCCCAAAATAGGCTAATCACCTGTAGAGTTAAAAATCACAGAGTTTTGAGTTAAGACAGAGTTTGAAATTAGTTTTAAGTTTATGAAGTGATTTATTTTCTCCAAAACTTTATGTTTAAAATTCTATTTTCTGTGACTTAGCCATGTTGCATTTTTAAAATTTCTGCTATTGGAAACATGAAGATCATCCTTCTTCTAGGACCCAAAGATCCAATAGACAGCAGGCAAGAAGTAAAAAGGCATAGTTTGCTGCACTGATATAATTGGGCAGATGGAGAGGTGATGCCTGAAATAAATAATAGAGCCACAGATTGTTAATAATTCAAGGGCCACTCAACTATTAATAACATACTTCTATTTGCATTTACTTAAAATCTCCATGTTCTTTCTGGAAGCACAGTGATTTAAAACAATATTTCTACAGCTCATAATTAGTTTTGACTTCACATATTATTAAATGACTTTTGAAATGTATTTATGCCTAAGGCCTGTGTGGAGAAGCTGTAGAGACATTGTATAATGGAAATAATGATGATGAGGAAGGAGGGGCTGAGGACAGAGTAAAATGAGGCAGAAGTGAACTACTTAGGAGCCAATTAAGTTGGGACAGACAACACTCAGAGATAGCTGGGCCCATCTACAGCATTAGTTACAAGAAAAGGGCTTAGTAGAAAAACTGGGTTGTTGTTTGATTATTTTTCATATCTTTTATAGTTTGAATGTGCCACCCCAAACTATATGTGTTAGTAATTTGGCATCCAGTATACTAGTGTTCAGAGGTGGGAACTTCAGAAAGTGATTTGGTCATGAAGGTTCTGGCATCTCTGAACTGGCAGAGTTACAACATTGAGCTCATTCTAGCTTACTGGCTCTATCTTGTCATGTGATGCCATTCAGTGTGTTATGATGCAGCAGGAAGGCTCTAGCTAGATACAGGGTGGATGCTGGCCCTAAGCTCCTGGACTTTTCAGTTGCCAATAAATGCTGATCCTTTTTTTTTTTGTTATGGAAATCAAGATAGAGTAAGACAACATTCAGAATAAACTCCTGATCCCTACCGCTTTCTCCTGCTGAAGTCTTCATCAGACCAGTAAATGCCAACCTGGTTATTATTTTTTGAAGCAGAGTGAAAGTTTATTTAGAGAAACATTTTTTTAAACAGTTAAAACAGGGGTTAATAATGAGAGGTACTTTACCTAAGAAACAGTAAGGCAGACCCAAGACCATAGATGTGGGCTTCCCAAGGAACAGTCTCCACAACTTGATTATTATTGTCTAAGTAAAAAGCAATCTCATGTCACCAACTTTTAGGTCCCTCCCCCACCACCTTAATGCTGTAAATTGAATACAGGCATGTTACATGCTACACAAGTGCCCTACCATTGAGCCCTACCCTTACTGTCCAAACTTTTCATATTCACAGATTGGCCAGTGTTATCAGCTGACTTAAGCCTTCACAGGTTTTATCTTGAAATTTGAACCCTGAGTACCCTAGGATTTGACCTTACTTGGAAGCAGAGTCAGAGTAGGTGGTCATATTCTGCCCAGTGGTCTCTATAAAAAGGAATGTGGACCTATCCTTGCACATAGGGAGGATGCTGTACAGGTTTGGAGACAGAGATCAAAGTGATGTGTCTACAACCCAAACAATGCCAAAGATTCTTAGCAAAATGCTAGAGCTCAGAAGAGGCCTAGGACAGCCTCCCTTGGAAGTAATTTGGCCTCCAGATTGCAACATAGAAACCTAGACTGAGTTTCCAGCCTGCTTGTCCTGTCCTAAAGATTTCAGAATCAAGACTACAGCATCGGTTCTTATTTGAATTTGCAAGCTGTTGTTGTTTCAGACTTTAGACTTGCAGTGTTCTCAACTTCCTGAACCTTAAAATAAATCTTTCCAACACACACACACACACACACACACACACACACACACACACACACACACCTCATATATATTCACATGTATATGTGTAAGGACTTGTGAAAGAAGTTAATAAGAATCTTCTTTCTTGTGTTTACTGTTTTTTTGTTTGTTGTTTGCTTCTGTTTTTCAAGACATTGTGTCTCTGTGTAGCCCTAGCTTCCCTGGAACTTGCTTTGAAGACCAGGCTGGCCTCAAACTCACAGAGATCTTACTGCCTCTGCCTCCTGAGTGCTGGGATTAAAGGCATGTGCTACCACTGCCCAGATATTGCTGTCTTGATAGTACCCAAAACAGTGCTTGCCCCTTAATAAAGGGCTCACTAAATAGTGAACAAATGAACTACAAATAAATAAAAATCCTTCATCCAGAGAGGGCACAGGATTCTTAAATATGCTACAACATGGATGAATCTTGAACATCTTGTGCTAAGTGAAAGAAACCAGATATAGGAACACAAATATTGCAAGAATCCATTCATTATGAGGTACCAAGAACAGGCAAATTTAGAGAGAGAAAGTAGAACAGAGGTTACTAGGAGCTGGAGAGAAGGGAGAATTAAGTTATTATTTGTTTGGAAAGAAAAAAAGTTCTAGTAGTGATGGGTATAAAACACGATAAATGAACCTAATGCCACCGAATCATTTAGCTAAAATGACTAATATTGTGAATAGTGTGTTGCTTCTATTTCACTGCAATGAACAAAATCATCTCTAAAACACAACAGGGTGGAGATAAAATTCAATGGCAGAGTACTTGCTAGGATGTGCAAAGCCTGTATCAATTCCTACTCTCAAAAATCCAGACAAGCAAGGGACCAAACAAACTCTTCCAGGTATGAACTTCCAGTCCACCAGGGACAAAGGGAGGGAGTTCTCACTCTCTCGGGTTCTCTCACTTTGATGTATGCTGTCACTATGCAGAGTGTTTGTAAGATACACCCTGCCTACTATAATTCTCCTCCTATTATTTGCTGAAAGGCAGATTATAGCACAGGGAAGAAGAAAGAAATATTTGAAACAGACACAGAAGCAAGGAGTGGGTAAGTAGGGTAGAAGCGTGTTTCATGCTACTACACTTTCACTACATTTTTTTTTCAATGACAAGATGTGGTTGTTTGAATAAGAATGGCCCCTATAGGACCACGTATTTCAATGCTTAGCAAGTGGCACTATTTAAAGGATTAAGAGGCATGGCCCTGTTGGATTTCAAATGCCCAAGGCAGCCCAGTGTCTCTCTTTTCCTGCTGCATGTGGATCCAGATGTAGGACTCTCATATCCTTGTCCAGCACCATGTCTGACTGTATGCTGCTATGCTTCCCACCACGATGATAATGGCCTATCCTCTGAACCTGTAAGGCAGCCACAACTAAATGCTTTCCTTTGGAAGTGTTGCCATGATCATTGTGTCTGTTCACAGCAATAGAACACTGACTAAAGCACAAGGTCTCCATATATAGCCTCATACTTAGAACCCTGAAGCCTCAGCCTTCCAAATGCTAGTATTATTGACATATACACCACACCCCACTTTAGTCATTCTTTCAACACTATTTATTGTATATATATATATGTATATATATATATGGCTTAGAATTCAAGAAAGGAAATAGGCATCTTTCATGACGGTGTGGTGAATTAGAGGATAGGAAGAATCTATATAGAATAAACCAGGTAAGTGGATCATTTGAAAGATTTATTTAAAAAGCAATAGGAAGTTGCTAAAAAGCTGAAAGGAATCAAATGACAGGATGTGATTGAGTTTCTGTATACTAGACTGACTGGAGGGATGAGGCAAAGTTGGCTAAAGAAAAAAGGAGGCTTTTCACTGGTCTGTGTGTGAGATGATGGTCTAGGCAGGTAAGGCAGGTAAGGCTGTGGAAAAATAAATTTAGTGCAACTTTTAGAGGAGGAATTAATAGAACTTTGGGTGGATCAAATGAACAGTAGGGTCAAAGGGGGATAAAGGTTATTTTCTAGAGTTTCCCCTCTCTCATGAACAGCTGGGTAGCTTGCTGAAGTGACGAAACTGTGAAAGATGGGTTTTTGAGATGCCTATGAGCCACTCCAACAGAAATGTCAAGAAGTTTGCCCCAAGAGAGAATTGAGCTCAAAGTAGAATTCTAGTAGGAAGAAGATATGTGTCATTAGCACAAAGCAATATTGAAAGCCACCAGGCCTCTTGGAGAGCCAGGAAGGGGGATGGCGCGCAAGCACACAGAATCAGCTTACGGAGCCTGAAAGATGCCCAGCCATAAATGAACCATGGACAAAATTTTGTCAGGAAGGCAATATGATCATGACTGTATTTCAGAACGTTCTCTTTCCTTCTGGTGTTACTTAGAAACAAGTAATTATAATGGCAGCAAATTGCTAGATAGTCCCACCTACCTTAGTAACCTGGACAAGGTGAATGCAGGTTCTTTTAATCTAATCTTTGTCTCTTCTCCCCCCCCTCTCTCTCTGCAGTTTGCAGAATGAATACAAGAGGCTACAGCAACAGCAGAGTTTAAGAGGTTTCAAGAGTGGGCTGACAAACCCTGGGGAAGGTTGTTTCTCCCACTTTCAGCTTTCCTTAGTTGCCTGTAGTTCTGTCTAAGATTGAGCCCTCTTGAACTTTCCCCTTCCATGTCTATTGGTGTCATCCTTGTTCAGGGCACTTTTAGGAATATACATACAAGTCATATTACATGGACTGAACAGATCATATTTATATATTTAGAAAAAATGCATACAGTGTTTAAAGCCATTGGGAGAGATGAAGATTGAGGGAAAGGGTAGGTGCAAGCACACACACACACACACACACACACACACACACACACACACACACACACACACATATATATATATATATGGACATTTATGTATATATTCACATATATATTTCCCTGACAAGTATTCATATCAGGGAAACCAGGCCCAGGAGTTTATCAAACACTACAGACCAAGGAAAGGGTACAACTCCCTCACCTGGGGAAGACTGACCTCCCTGTGATAACAACAGTTTCACACTAACCTATCATCTGATACCCGATGTGTGGTCAGGTCAAGAACTAACAGGTTTTTCAAATGGCCTTTATTGTCAGTTGTCCTTCCACCCATTCCCTTCTTTACCCTTCTTCCCACTCCACATTGAATCCTATTAGTTTCCCCTCTATCTTTCCATAATACTAATTTGTATTTCCCCTTTCTTGGGAGAGCCTTTCCTGTCCCCAGTCCCTTACTAGGTACCTAACCTCTATGGTTATCTAGATTGTAGTCACATACCAAAAATGTAAAATCTAATATAAAAGAAAACATGCACTATTTGTGTTTTGGGGTATGGGTTACCTCAGTTAGGATGATTTTTTTTTTCCCGAGCTCAATCCATTTACCTGCAAATTCCAATTTTTTCCTAAAAGCTTATTAATATCCTATTGTGTATGTGTGTACCACATTTTCATTACCCATTTTTTGGGGCCCATAAAGATTGGCTCCACTCCATCTTGACTAAAGGTCAGAGAGTTCAAAACTGTCTTTATACCTATAAGACTAAGGTTGGCTGCTACAGGATGTTTCAGCCTTGGTAGTGGATATCTTTTTGTGGTTAACAACAGACTTGGGCTCAGGTGTGTTTACTATTGACCCTGAAAGCCGGATGGTAGGTGTGGCTACCAAATACCTGGAGGATTAAGAGAAGTAAGTCTCTTGGCCCCTTATACATGATAATAAAAGTCTTCTGCCATTGTTGTCACTTTTGGTTGAGTACTTAAGATTGTTAAAGAATAAACTAAGGATGGTCAGTATAGATTGAATGGTCCTCCTGACACCTATCCTGTGTCTCTTAACTCCTTTAGCTAGCCTTTCTTTAGTCCACACTCCCCCTCTCAGGTATGAACCATGGGCTACCCAGATGGCTCTGACTGCAGACCTGAAAAGACAGTCTCCCACATATGGTGCAGCAAGGTAGGGCTGTACAGTGGGTGACCACACCCATTCATCAGTTGATGAACATATAGGATATTTCCAATTTCTGGCTATCATGAATAGGCAGTAATGAACATGGATGAGCAAGTATTTCCATAGTAGAATGTAGAATCCTTTGGGTATATGCCAAAGAGTAGTATAACTGGTTCTTAATGTGTAGTGATTCTCAGTTTCCTTAAAAACCTGCACACTGTTTTCCATAGTGGATGGACCAGTTTGCTCACCTACCAGTAATGATGGTGTCTTTTACTGCACAAGTTTCCATAGTGGCTGTTCCAGCAATAATGGTGTTCTTTGCTACACAGAAGCTTCTCAGCTTCATTAATTGTTGTTCTTAATGTCTGTGCTATCAGTGTGCTGTTCAGGAAGTTCTTTCCCATGCCATTGAGTTTGAGCCCATTCCTTATCGTCTCTTTTTTTCAGATTCAGGATATCTGGTCTCAAGTTGAGGTCTTTGATTCATTTGGAGTTGAGTTCTGTATGGGTTGAGAAATATGGATCTACTTGCATTCTTCTACAGGTAGCTGTCCAGTTTGACCCACATCATTTGGTGAAGATGCTGTCTTCTTTTCTCTAGTGTCTTGGCTTCTTTGTCAAAACTCAGGTTATCATAGGTGTATGAATTATGACTGAGTCTTCATTCAAATCTGTCAATCAAGGGGTCTGTTTTTAGATCAATACCATGCTGGTTTTTA
Source organism: Cricetulus griseus (assembly GCF_003668045.3). Taxonomy (NCBI): domain Eukaryota; kingdom Metazoa; phylum Chordata; class Mammalia; order Rodentia; family Cricetidae; genus Cricetulus; species Cricetulus griseus. Next base: position 158,259,513 of record NC_048595.1, read on the forward strand.
TTACTATGACTCTGTAATAGAAGTTGAAATCTGAGGTGGTGATACCTCCAGCAGTTCTTTTATTATTCAGGATTGTTTTAGTTATCCTGGATGTTTTTCTGTTTTCATATGAAGTTGAAGATTTTTTTTTCAATTTCTGTGAAGAATTGTGTTGGGATTTTGATAGGGATTGCACTGAATCTGCAAATTGCATTTGGTAGGATGGCCATTTTCACTGTATTAATTGTATCAATTCATGGGTATGTGAATACTTTTCTTCTCTGGTGCCTTTTTCAATATCTTAGAGATTTTAATTGTATACTTTTTTCACTTGATGGGCTGGAGTTATCCTAAGTTTTTGTTGGTGCATTTGTTTTGTTTTTGAGGCTACTGTGAAAGGTACTATTTACCTGATTTCTTTCTCAGTATGCTTATTGTTTGTGCAGGAAGGCTACTGATTTTTGCACATTAATATTGTATCTTCCTACTTTGTTGAAAGTACTTCTTAGCTATACATATTTCTTGGCATAATTTCTAGGGTCTTTTATGTATAAAATCATATCATCTGCAAATAAAGATACCTTGACTTCTTCCTTTCCTATTTATATCCCACTGATCTCTTTTAGTTGTCTTATTGCAATTACTATAAATAGGTATGAAGAAAGTAGATATCTTTGTCTTGTTCTTGATTTTAGTGTAAATGCTTAGTGTTTCTCTCCATTTAGGTTGATATTTGCTGTGGGTTTGCTGTAAGTTGCCTTTATTATGTTGAGGTATGTCTCTTGTATTCTATTCTTTTCACTACTTTTACCATGAAAGGATGTTGGATTTTGTCAAAGACCTTTTCTACATCTCATCATGTGGTTTTTGTCTTTCCATTTGTTTATGTAGTGAATTAAATTTATTGATTTATTTATGTTGAACTATCCCTGCATCCCTGAGATGATCCTATTTGATTATGGTGGGTGATCACTTTGATATATTCTTGGAATTTGGTTTGCAATTTTTTGTTGTTGTTGTTTTGAGTCAGGGTTGATGGGGGGTGTCCTTCTATATACTGTGAATATATGTTTCTCTTATTGGTTTGTGAATAAATGCTGATTGGCCATTAGCCAGGCAGGAAGTATAGGCAGGGCTACCTGACTAGAAGAATGTCAGGAAGAGGAAGGTAGAGAGGGGTCTCCAGGGAGATGCCATGTAGCTGTCTGTACATGCTGGAGAATTATGGGTAAGCCACAGCCCCGTGGCAATACATAGTTTAATAGAAATGGGTTAATAATTAAGAGAGCTAGCAAATAAGAAGCCTGAGCCATCAGCCAAACAGTTTATAATTAATATAAGCCTCTGTGTGTTTATTTGGGACTAAACAGCTGTGAGACCAGGGAGAACAGAAACTCCATCTTCACAGGGTTTCTCTGTAACAGCTCTGGAACTCACTCTGTAGAACAGGCTGGCCTTGAATTCCAGAGGTCTGCCTGCCTCTGCCTTTGAATGCTTGTTCCTGCTTCTGGCCTAACAGCATTGCTGTCCACCCTTACCCTTCCCATGGCTACCCCTGGTGATCTTTCTATTATTGCCTTCTTTAATCATTCTGTAACTCCTGTTAGACCCCTGAAAACTCAAGTATCCGGGGTCCCAGGCCACGTTCTCGGTCACCCCAATCACCAGGCAGATTTGAGAGCTTGCTGCAAACTGCACGAGGTTTTATTGTAATTTAACGAGCTAACCCCATGTTAGCTCGAGTCTTTGATCCACCCACCATGGCGGATGGTTAGCAAAGACGGCTCCTAGGGGCTCCCGAAAGATCTTATAGGGCTAGGGCAGCGTAAGGGGAATGTCTAGGGGTATGCACAGGCTCACGATTGGTGTGCCTCCAGGCTTGGAGGGCTTGCCCTGTGTTGATTGGTCAACTGGTTGTTATGGCCCATAGGCCCTCCCAGGGTGGTTGCTATGCTCTTACGTCATTGCTGTGCGCTTGTCTGTAAAGCACATCCAGGGTCGTAAAGCATAGCGCCACCAGCTAACTTCCAATTGGTTCCTTGTCACCAGACAGACATCTGACTTTCTAGTGTCTGGGACAAGGTCATAGAAGCACGTGTTCGGCTGTTATGGCTGCCAAAAGGGAAGCTGGTTCCTTTACTCCCAACTCTTGTTTCCTTCTCGATGAAGTTAGATAAGTTTTTATGGTAGCCAAGAGCTGTAGTGACTTCATTTGGATCCATTTTTCTTTCACTACTTCTTTGAATGCAAAACTTCAGTCTGGTTAATACTCCTCCAATTTCTAAATTTTGCTTGTTCTCACTCCTGGGAATTTCTCTGTTCCCGCTCCTGGACTGAGAAGTCTATATCTCTTAACCTTTCTCTGGGCTATCTCCTATTAGGTCTTCAAGGCTCAGCTTAGTTCATGTCCTTCAGGGGAAGTGCTCCTGAATTGGTTAGCCATCAGCTGGGCTTTGTTTTACTACAGCATTGACTGCTGTGTGTTAGATCTCAGTTTCCCTATTGCATTGTAAATTCTAAAAGGGCCAGGATTTTGCTAATTCAGCTGCATATCTTTTTTTTTTCTGCAGATTTTTTATTTGAATTAGAAACAAGATTGTTTTACATGACAATCCCAGTTCCCTCTCCCTCCCCTACCACTTCCTGCAACTAAAACCCTACCTATCGCATATCCTTTCTTCAGCTGCATATCTCAAAACTTAAATAATAGAATGAACTATGAATGTATTGAATATTTGTTAACTGAGCTTAGAAGTGTTACAATATAAAGCTGATAATTGTTGGCTAGTATAATGCACAGATGAAGTTCTATTATGCTAAGAAATGTTTGATATTTCTTCTGTTTATTTGTATGCAAAATGCATTCCTCAGTAGCTTTTCTATCTCATTTTTGAGAGAGAGTATCTCACTGATGAATCTGGAGCTCATCAGTTGGCTGATCAGAGATTCTCCTGTCTCCACTTCCTCAATACTGGGATTACAGGTGTGGGCCAACAGGGCCTATTTTGTCTTTTCTCTACACAGGAGTTGGGGATGAATGTTCAGGGCCTCTTGTTACTTCACTTATTGAGCCATTTTACCGAACATGTTTGAATAACACACCACACACACACACACACACACACACACACACACACACACAGAAAGAGAGAGAGAGAGAGAGAGGAGAGAGAGAGAGAGAGAGAGAGAGAGAGAGAGAGAGAGAGAGAGAGAAGTGAACCCAAACTGGCCTCACACTCAATGAACTCTGCCTCAGCATTAAGAGGGCTTGAATTATAAGAATGACCCATCAGCCTATAATCCTTTAGTAGATATGTTTCAAAGCACTGCATTTCATCTTTTTGCAGCATATCAGAGATGGGGATAGAAGCTGCCACAGTTGCATGGGCAAGCCTCACAGGTAAGAGGTTCATCATAATGGGTATTCAGAAAAGGCCTGATGCCAAAGAGAACACCTGTTTGTCCCTGAGGCTCCAGGCTGGATCTCCCAATTTCATGCTGGTAGACCCAGAAAATCAACAAACAAGATGGCAAGAACAAGGGAAGACATTCTTATATTCCAAGTGGGCTACTTGAGGCAGAGCTTAGAAAGGCTGTCTGGGCTTTGTAGCTTTTCCAGTGGTTTCTAATGAAGTGAGCTTTGTGAAGCCTTGCTTGGCCATGTAAAGGCCTGCTATTTCTTCCTTTTTTTGGCCTGGCTGCTGGAAAATTTTGTAAGCAGTCATTGATTTCTTTGAGTTGGATGTGACTGAATTAGACTGCTTTGCTTAGCATTTTAAAGGGTTGTTTTTCTTGGTGAATTTGGAGATTGACACTGTTTTGAAATGACACATTTTGGGAGCTATTCAGGTTTCATAACTAACATCAACTTCTTGTAGGGCACATGAGTGTCTGAAAAAAGATGTTTTTAAACACTTTTAATTTGAAGAAGTCAATAAAAAAGAAAACTATGCATTACGGTGGAGATGAAGCAGGGAAACACGTTTTAAATCTACTAATGTATTGATCAATCAGCATTGATTTAGTTCCTACTATGTACCCAGTGAGCATGAGCCCCACATAGAGATAGAGATAACCAAGTCAGCAGTTTCTGGATATAAAACTGGCTATAAACCAAGCATATTGGCTTCCACGGGTTCCCAGGAACTCATGGGACCCTGGACACACAGATGCAGGTTCTCTAAGAACATTTGAAGAGTCTGCATCTTTAAAGTTTACTGTGTTGTTTTTCCTCCAATGCTGGTGGTTTAAACTAAGGCAGAGTTGTAACTTGAATTTTGACCATGACTGCAAAGAAAATGAAGACTTTGAAAAGTATAGAGGGGACTCAGCATCACCAACAGAATTTCTCTGTCATCAACAGAAGAAGCCAGTGACAGACACTATCAGCAAAGTGCAGACTGTGACAATGTGTAAAGATAGCTAAGTAAAATATGACCAGTGAAAGAAAAGATCAGTGGTTGATACCAACTTTCCTTGGTTCTGAACCTGCAGCTGAGATTTGATTCTAAGGGCTGAAAATAGATCCAAACTCCAAGTTGCTTTCTATGTATCTATGTTCCTGGGTGTTCAGGCATCCTACTGGATCTACCTACCTGACCTGTCAAAAGAGAACAGAAAGGCTTATACAAAAACCTCATAACCCACACATGTCCTGTAAGGAGGGGGTGGTCTATGACTCTAGACCTGAGTTTCGAGGACCCATCCATGAATTCTTTGCCAAATACAATGTAGACAAGGAAGGCGTGTGAGTGTGGAATTTTCTTTTAGTTATGCTTATAAAGCTTATGAACAATAGAGTCAAAATGCAAGATATTAAACATCCAAGCTGGAACGTGCTATGATATGAGCAAGACAATTATAAGGCATTCAAAATATATGGATTGGGAGTGAATAACTCACCCAAGATTGGAAACTACTTCCTATGGACAAGCTTTTCTCTCCTGGAGATCTGAGGTGAGAACATGGGGTGGAGCAGTTGAAGCCTTTTTTGGTGAGAAGTTGTCTTTTGAGCACCTTCCACATACTTATGAATTCAGGGGCCTGGAGCAATCATCAGCCTCTTGTGGCCTGGTTGATTATTTTTTGTCTCCTATGAATTTTTTTCTTTTTTGAGACAAGGTCACATTGTGTAGTCCTCACTGGCCTGAAACTCGCTATATACACCAGGGTGGCCATAAAATCCCAGAGATCCACTTACCTCTGCCTCCAAAACAGCAGGATTATGTTTGTGCATTACCCTGCCTTGCCATTCATATGCATTTTAAACAGGTAATTAAGAATATTTATAGATTATATATCTATGATTTTAGTTCATTTGCAGTTTTATTTTGAATAAATATCCTTAGATTGATCTGTCACTTGAAAATGAATCTTGGAAATTTTTATTGTTGCAAATTCAAAATAATATAAGAAAAATATATTCTATGGAAAAGCACTGTTTGCTATATAAGCAATACCAAATTAAATCAATAATACTGTCTATTGTTATGGTGAAAACTTTGCCCCAGCCCCTGGGATCCATATACCCAAAGAGCTTTCGATGTAATGGTGGAAGTTCCACCCAAGCCCCCTCCCCTATCTCTCTCCAAACCCTGCTGCATCTCAGAAAGCCAGCCAAATGATGACCCCTCCCCCCAGTGATGCTCAAGGCCACTCCTACAGGGTATTTAAACTGACCCCCAGAAACCAGACTTATGGTTTTTCTGGTCTCCTTTTCCTGTCTCCTCTCTTGGAGGCTGGAAGGCCATCCAGGAGCATTGTGTCCATTAAATGTGGGCTTTTTCTAATTCAGTTTGATTTGGTATTATTTGGATTGCTGCATCAGCAGAGAGGCTTATGGGGTGCAGAAACTTTTCATCTATGATTTGATTTCTATTGTGTCTATGATTTGGCAACACATTTGCTTAACATTAAAAATTCCTTTTCCAGTCATTTTTAGTAAAGTTGCTATGAAAATCATCTTGTAGCTAGAATATGGCATATATCTAGCATCCCAGCACTTAAGAAATGAAGGCAGGAGGATCAGGAACTCAAGGTTATTTTCAGTGACATAGAGAATTTAAGGCTAGTCTGGGCTACAAGAAAGCCTGACTCACTACTCCCCCAAAAATGAACTATTTTGTGGAAGTTTTGAAAATAAACTCCTAGGTGGCTTAAGTTTGATCTGAATTATGTTTATTCACTGAAATGAATAAGAAACCATATTCAGAGAAATGGTTTCTCTGCAATCTATATAAGATGTATTCATGAAAATCCCAGTAAAAATTTACCTATATCACACCGTGTAGTTTTCTATTGATTTTATTGTAAGATTAAACCTAAAGATCTCTAGACAGTACTCTACCACTGAACTATATTTCCAGGCTTTTTGTTTGGGTTCATGGGTTTTATGATATAGTGCAGAAGGCATGGTGGAATCCTCCCCTGGCTGGAACAGCAAGGACATGAGACTGCTTCGTATATCTGAGTGGATCAGGACACAGTGAAAAGAGCATGCTGGCATTCAGCTGGGTTTTTTCTTTTTCTTTTTTCTTGTGTTTGGCAAATCAGTCCATGGGATGATACCACTCACAATCAGGTAGTCCTTTCCAGAAACCCTCTCAGACAAATACAAAGGTGTGCCTCTTTGGTGATTCTAAGTGTAGTTAAACTGATAGTGAAGATTAATTAACCGACAGTGTCCCAATCAGAATTTCAAATGGGATTTATAGATGCTCGATTATGATTTCACTGAAGGGTGTGGTGCATGTTTGTGTGTGTGTGTTCGTGTGTTAATGTTTACTGGTACCTTGGGCTTCTCTACATTTCCAGCCAGTTCTGCAATTAGATTGGCTGAGGGCCTGGTTCTGATCATGGAATAGCTGAGTGAAGCCATGGGACTCACGTCCCTGTGATAGCTTAGGTCGTGTTTGCTACTGTAGCACAATATGGCCTCCCTGGCTGACACAGACAGATTGCCTGAATTGAGCTACGCCTTACTACATATCTACTGCTAACACAAAGTATTATGGACTAGATAATTTAAAAAGAAAGGAATTTTATTTGGCTCATTATCTCAGAGCCACTAAATTCAAGAATGTGGCCCTGGCATCTGCTGTGCTGTGCTGTATTATGGTAAAAGGTGGAAAGGTGAGAGCAAGCTAGCAAGAGAGGGTGGAGGAGAGCCAAAGGTACTATTGTAACAAACATCTGTTGTGATAATTAACTCACTCCTGTGTTAATTGTGATGGCTACACCTTCATGATCAATCACTTCTGGTTAAGCCCCATGGCCTAACCGTGTCACCCTAGGGATCAAGCCTATCACTGAACAAGAAGCTCATCTGTTGCAGCTAGGCTGGCTGGTTAGTGAGTTCCTGGGATCTGCCCATCTCTGCCATCTAATGATGAGGTTACAGGCACATGGAACCATGTTCAGCTTTTAGGTGTATGTTAGGGGTTCTAATGCATGGCTTCATGCTTGCACATCACGCACTTTTACTGACTGACCTATCTATCTACTTTCTGCATTGCTTTGGGCAACTATCAGTTTAGCACTGAAATCAGTCAGAAAACCCAGATTCATGTCATCACTCATCTGACTTCTGATTTTCCATATGGAACCAACAGTATTTCCAAACTTGTTTTTTAACTTCTAAACCTGGTCTGACAGCCTCAATCTACTGATTTAATGAAGTTAGGCAAGAATCCAAATGAAAGGAACAACCAGAAAAGCCACAATGATAAATGTAAGCAATTAGCATGTCGTTAACATCAACCTAACCTGTCTGTGGGATTTTTTTTTAACCTTTTATTCTGCAATCAATATAAATGTGCAGGAAATGGCTATTAAAAAGTACATTGCTGTTATTCAATTTATCCCTATGAAGATTGCATAACTACAGCTCGATATCAAAACCAGGAGATCAACATGGGCACAATTCATAGTGGCTACTTAGATTTCCCACATATTACATGCACTTGTGTGTTTGCGAATATGTGCATGTAACTATGTGAGGTTTTATCTAACGCTAGATTTGTGGACCAGCCATGACACTCAGTGTCACAGTCAGTTGACTCCCTGTCGCCCGCAAGATGTCAGCTATCACAACACTACATCTGCCTGCATGCCACCATGCTCCCCATCATGATGATAATGGACTCAACCTCTAAAACTGTAAGCTGCCACCCCAATTAAATGTTTTCTTTATAAAAGTTGCTGTGGTCATGGTGTCTCTTCATAGCAATAAAAACCCTAACTAAAACAGAGGGTTAGTTCATGATCATTATGGTGGGAAGCTGAGGTGGGATGTCCTTCTGTATACTATGAATATATGTTCTCATTGGTAATTAAAAGCTGCTTTGACCTATGGCAAGACAGAATATAGCTAGGCAGGTAGGCAGGAAATCCAAACAGATATACAGGAGGAGTGTGGGACTGAGAGAAATTTGAGCCAGCCACCCACGAAGAGAGATGCCAGCAGCAGCCTAAGGAGAAAGATGGAAGAACAGAGGTAATGCCACAGCCACATAGTGATACCCAGATAGTAGAAATGGGTTTATTTATAAGAGAGAGCTAGCCATTAATAAGCCTAAGCCATAGGCCAAGCAATTATATTTAATATTAGTCTCTTCGTGATTATTTCATAAGCAGCTGTGGGGACCAATGGGCAGGAAAGAAACCTTCCAGTGGGACCAGGCGAGACAGAAAAAAATTCAGCTACAGGAAGCAGGAAGTATTGTGCTGGAGCAGTAGCCGAGAGCTTTAGAATGTGATCCAGAGGCAGAAAGAGACATTGGGCCTGGTTTTGGCTTGTGAAACTTCAAAGCCAGTGACACACCTTCTCCAACAAGCCCACACCTCCTAATCCTTCTCAAACAATTCCACTAACGTGGGATCAAGCTTTCAAACAGATGAGTCTGTGGAGGACATTCCAGCTCAAAGCACCACATATATACACACACATTGCTAAGTACAACCCCTTGAGTCTGTAAAATGTTACTGAACACACACACACACACACACAAACACACACACACGTGTGTGTGTGTGTGTGTGTTTGTGTGTGTGTGTGTGTATGTTTTGGGGTGACCATTTGGCACTGGACAGCCACTTGGTGTGCACTTCCCTGGGTAAAACTACCTCTCCCACTCTGTGCTTTCTTCATTTGCCTATAGTTCTTTACTTAGGGTTGAAGTATTATGGGCTTTTCTCTGTCCAGTTTAGCATGTAAGTTGGTATCAACCTTGTTCAGCTCAGATGTTGGTGAGATTTTATGGATGTACCTTCTAATATTACTAAGAGACATAATCTCACAATGAATTCCTTGGTCTTCTGGCTCTTACAATCTTTCTGCCCCTTCTTCCACAATGTTCCATGAGCCTTAGGTGCAGGAGTGTATTGTAGCTGTATTACTGGGACTGGGATCCACAACTCTGCACTTTGATTGGTTGTGCTTTTCTGAACTAGTCTCCAGCTAGTGCAAAGAGTAGTTTCCCTGATGGCGAGTGAAAACTACACTTACCTGTGGGTGTTTAAGGACAAAGGTTTATAGATTGCTGTTAGGGTTTATGCTGGTTTAGTAAGTTAGTAGTTGTAGATTCTCCTCCAACATCCATGACTTCACTTGCACTGAGCAGTTGGCTAGATTTCAGTACTAGGCATGGTATCCTTCTTGTCGAGTGGGTCTTAAGTACAATTATAGAGTTGTTGGTTACTACCAAGGTATGTGTATCATTACTTCACCTATAGGGTTATTGTGATATGCTAGTTATTGATATGGTTCATAGGTGGCATAGCTGGGTAGGACTGTTGTTGGTTCCCTCCTTTGGTACCATGAAAAGTAGTCCTTAGGGAGGGGGCATTCAGATCACTTCCAGCTCAGGAGTCTCTGGTCCCTGTTTCTGAATTGCATGGTGTCTTCAGAAATAGGGCCTTACCTTCCTCCACTGGGGGGTAGTGGCAACCAAGGGCAACAACAATAAGCTGTGTGTTTTGGGAGTCTCTTAGACATTTCTGGCCAACAACTTAAAAGAGGACTTCTTATGTCTAATATTGGGGTTTTTGTTAGATGGTCTTTGGCTGTTGGAGGGAGTACCATCATCCCAGATAAGACAATTTTATTATAACTATATATGCAGATATACACTGAATTCTCTGCATTATAGGTTTTGGTGAGATTTTTGTTTGCTTTTGTAAATAGTTAATAGTCTGATTCCTTGTGGCTTTTCAGGCATTCTTTTTTGTCTACTAATTTTTTTTTGTTTTGAGACTACACTTTAATCTTCACTCTAATAAAAAGAATAAATCTGTAATAAGTTCCAAAGACTTGGGAATACTGAGACATACTGATATTGGCAATTACATATTTTAGAATATTAGTTATATAAAACTCCATAAGCCATATTTATTTCAGCACCTAATTATTTGTCATTGATGGTGGCATCTGATATTAGCACACATTTAAAATTGTGATTTTTGTCTATTAATATTGTATAGCTGTGTTTTTTCATTTTAGCCATTCTGCTAGGTATATAGTATTTTTTTTTGTCCCACTGTGGTTTTAATTTGCTGTTGTCTGTAGTTGATGCTGGTGGAAGTCTTTCTATGTATTATTTATCTGTCATCTTCAGTTGCTATTTGACTTCATGACTTATCTCTATATTCTAGTTAGATGATGACCAGCTAGTCAAATAAACCCTTGTGCTTAGTTGACAATGATGATGATGATGATGATGATAGGAGTGGCAGAAATTTATACCTCTCACCTGCATCAGAAAAGTAAAATTATTTCTACAGAAAAAGGCTCACAATACATTTATTTTTCTTTTCTTTTCATCTTTCTTCTGTTTGTGCTAACTAGTTAAAATAACATCAGGGGAAAGATCTAGAGAATTAAGTGCAGAGCTTGACACATAATGATCAGGATATAAACCATGACTGACAGACAGCTACTGAGTTTTCCAGTGCTACCTCACGTATTTGGACAGGTTTTCTGTGGCCTGGTTTTGTACCATTTATTCCTGAGCTCTGTCAATTATTTCTTCAACATTGACACATGCCCATTCCTCTCCATACGGGTAACCCTTAAGAGATACCTCTATAAATAGTTAAGAGGATTTGCAGTCTTACACTGTACATTATGCAGAGAAACATCCAACACTGAATAGGAGAACTATCACTCTAGAAAGTAAAATGGCCAAATGGCAGAAACTCACACTTCAGGAAATTCACTTTAGGAATTTAAAAAACAGCAACTCTTAGTTCTTTAGCATTCAGATCCCTATAGAAATTTATCATTATTCTGTAGCAATGTTTTTAGAAAGAAACCTATATTTTTCTTTCACAATTATCTGGCATATTGTATTTACGTCAGAGAAAAATATGCAAGAGCTAATAGCAATAGCTTTACAAGCTAAATATAGGCTTTCTGCTTTTAAACACTATTTCCTAAAAGCAAACCAACAGCCAAAGCTGCAGCTATGTGTCTCAGTGGTTGAGCCCCTGCTTGGCATGCCCGAGGCCATGGCTTCAGTCTCAAGCATAAACACACAAAACCATTAAACAGAACAAACTTAACGAAAAAGCAAGGGCGAAGGAAAGCTGTTTGGGATGGAGAAAACTGGACACCAGATGATTTTCAAGTTTTAGGTTTCCTGTAGATTGTTTCAAAAATAGTCTTGATAAATCTTCACTAATCTACTGTGAAGAACGATACTGAAACTGGCTGCTGGTTTTATATTCTTTATGGATTAACCTTTTCCCTGCCAACATTGGTGGGGATTGTGAAGGTCATCTTACCTTGACACCAGTCCCAGCCTGAGAGTCCCCTTTATTTTCTGTGACTTGATGAATACTGAGATTATAATCTTCCTCTGCTCTGAACAGAGGCAGCAACTGTGCCCATGTAGCCTGCCTGGGAAGATGCTCCTGGAGGTACTCTTGGTTTTCTTGGGAAAGGCTGGGCATATTTTCCCAGTAAATGCTGCATGTGGATCTTGTCATCTGGTTTTACCAACACTAGTGGATCCCCTCTGTTCTTCTGTTTGCTAATGCTGGGCCATGTCTGAATATGCTGGGTTGCTTCCTGCAGAGTTACACTAAGCAAAGCAAAAGGCTGATCCGTCCTGTGGATCAGTAGTGGCTTATCCACTTATCTTAGCTTTTTATTCCAGGTAGAACTGCTCACCGGGTGCATATGTCACTACTGCCCTCTATAGGTGAGTAAGTAAGTTTTCTTTATAAGCCACTGGGCTGAACAAAAGGCAAGGGAATGTGTTGTAAATGCCATCTGAAGGGACCTGTGAGGAGGCCCCCCATCTGCTCACGGTACTCTTCTGATTTTTGCCTCATGCCTTTGTGCCTTTCTGAAACTAAAGCCTCCATGAAATCAATGCTGCTGCTGCTCAGTGATTGTGTTGGTACAGGGAGGAACCTCAATACAGAGACATGCCATAAAGTGAAACTTGGATACATCTGCAAGTGGCTCAAGTATAGAAAGTAGAAAAAGTTTTTTTTTTTTAAATTTACTGTTTTTAATTATGAGTGTGTATGTTTGTTTGCATGTGGGTGTGCACCTCTGTTTGTACCCATTGTGGCCATAGACATCTGATCCTCCCAGAGTGGGAGGTATTGGTGGTTGTGAGCCATTGGATGTGTGTGCTGGGCATTGCACTTGCATCCTCTGGAAGAGCAGCAAACACTCTTAACTATTAAGCCATCTCTCTAGCCCCAAGCCATACATTTTCAGGAACATTTTCAGCCTATAGTTGATTAAAACCATGGCTACAGAGCCCATGGCTGTCCTGGAACTTGATCTGGGGAACAGGGTAGCCTCAAACTCACAGAGATCCACCTTCCTCTGCCTCCAGAGTGCTGGGATTAAAGGCATGTGCCACCAATGCCCAGCAAATATACATGCGTTTTGTGTTTGTTCATGACGCATGTCTTTTGGGATTACAGACCATAGTGCCTTTTAGTCTTTTATTGATAGTGAAATGTACATAAGCAGTTAGCTTGTTGGCATTCAAGTACTTTCTTCTCTCTGTTCACTAAAGGTTAATTTGAGTAGGTGGCATCATTTTGTTTTTATTAATGGATTTTATAGACACCATGAGAAATTATGAAAAGTCTTTGATGTTCTTTGTGTAACACACACAATAGAACTTTCCTTTTTTTCGGAACAGGAAAACCTCGGATCTGTAAGCTCCGAGAACTGACTGAGGAATATGATTGTGATGTTTGGTTTCAGCCTCTGTCTGCAGCGAGGGGCTCCTCAGCCAGCCCTGGGAGGTGCACAGAATCACTCTGGCTTTCCTCAGCTGTGGCATTCATGACATAGTCACTTGCCTTTTGTGAACTTGTTATCACTTGAACACAGTTCTACAGTCTAGTGTTCTAGAATGTGTTCCAAGGAGAGTTCTGTCTGCTCTGTCTCACTTTCTTGGTTCGCTGCCTTTCCTTCTACTGTACAAGTTATATTTTGTCTTATGGCATGAGACACACAGACAAATCTTCAAACACTGTATAAATGTCAGTAGCAATATGAGCTTATAGAGAAGAATTGAAGGCTTAGACTAGGAATCATTTAGGCCTAAATTGCTGCCTGAGGATATTCCTTAAGAACAGCAAGCAAAGAATTGACTGTATTCTGCCTGTGTCCAAAGAACCTGAGTGAGGCTGAATTATTACTTCAGGACTCTAGGCCATGGTACAATGTCACCCACATTTACGATGTCTTCCCATCTCACTTAGCCCAATTTAGAAACTCCCTCTCAGACATGCCAAGAGGTTCGTCAACTTCTTTTATTTAATCATTTATTTTTTATTTTATGTGCGTTGGTGTTTTGCCATGGGTGTGGGGTCCCCTGGAACTGGAGTTACAGACAGTTGTGAGATATGCTGGGAATTGAGCCCGGGTCTTCTGGAAGAGCAGTCAGTGTTCTTAATCACTGAGCCATCTCTCCAGCTGCCAAGGTTCATCTTCTGTGTGTTTCTAGATAGTGTCAAACTAACAATATTCACCATCATATGGCTTTTTAAAAAAAAAAAAAAACTTTTCTTGCCTGTAGCTCAAAAGTCACTCAAGCTCCTTCCTCACAAAACTACACATCCTTCACATCCTTCTGCTCTCCTTATTACTTTCTTTCACCGGAGACTTAAATAAGCTCAGTGAACAGTAATTCAGTTTTTGCTCAAGTGCATAATAATACGTATAAAATGCTTTTATGTGATATAATAGGCTAAGGCCTGACTTCAAGCTGACTTATGAAAGAAACTTCATGTGGGTGGTACGGGGGAACATTTGGAAAGACAGAACTTCTAATCTCACCCATTTCAGTTTCACTCAAAGTCAACCCACAGGCCATAGCTGTAAGTTATTAATGGAAGTTGTAGGAAGAAAGGATTTCCATATTTGGTTTCTCAGGTGTTTGCTTCAAATCTCCACCCTCTTATTAGCTACACTCGACACCTTATGGTTTTTTGTTAGGATGCACACATCTTGGCCATATGCATCTATTCTTTGTTGCCAAGGCACCCACTATGACATGGACTCCAACAGTAGCAATAGCTGGAGTATTACAATCTCAGTCTCTTGTTAAGTGTGGGGTGTGAATGATGCTGGAAAATGCAGGATGCTTGTTGAAGACTGGAGGGAGTTGTTCTGAGAACAAAGATGGGGAATATGTTTAGACATTTAGATGAAAATCTAGTTTGCCAATTGTTTCTTAGGAATAAAGCAGACATTTTTATGGCCTCATTTATTTATTTGTTGTTTTGTGAGGATCCCATGCCCAGGGTTGCCTTTAATTTACTATGTAATGAAGGCTAACTTTGGTCTCTGGCTCCTCCTGCCTCCACCTCTGGAGCATGGAGTTTATCAGCATGTACCCCGACAACAGGCTTATTTTCTTGACTCTTTAAAACCCTGTTTTAGCTTTTTGGGGAGTTTGTTACTAGCACACAATCACTGTCTGCTTCTCATATACAAAAACTTTCCCCTTAGATTTGTTTTCAAAATAATATTCAGATTTCTATTTCTGGTCAAGACAGAATGACAGCAGCCCAGTTTACTCTCCCCACAGAAGCAAACAAAAAGCTTAATATCTATAAAAACAAAACAACAACAGTACCCAGATATTGGGCATCAGTACTGAAGGGCAATGATTCCCAAGTGACAGAAAACAAATACTTTGAGGCCCATTTGTCCCTAGCTTCATTCATGCTGAGAGGACAGTTTTAGGCTAGAAAGAAGAGCTACACAGAATGGAGACTTGAAACCTTCAGAGGTTTCTCTGAGAGGTTCATTTGATTGATTGTAGTGCACTGGTGGGAGGAGACGAGATGAGGTCAGGGATGGAACCACCCAGAGATAGAGGAAGTCAGGCTTAGAGTGCAGGAGGCGGGCTGGGAATAGTGCTGCAGTTCTCGAAGACCTTGTACTCCATATCTCACTGGGTACTCAGAACTCAGAAAACTTTTGCCTCACTACTGGGCAAGTCAAACATAGGCCACACACCACCCTAGTCTTCCCCACCAAAGTTTACAGTAAGACACAAAAGATCAAACTCTTGGAGATGGAACTATGTCCTGGATCAGTGCTCAATATTATGTAGAGACATAACAGCAATCCCAATCCCCAATGAAGTAAAATTCACCAGCTATGGCATCTAAGGGGTTCCAGGCATGCCATGAAGCAGGACTATATATGACTCATAATCAGAAATAAGCCACCAAGTTGACATTATTCTCCAAATGGTGTAGATGATAGAATTAGTAGGTAGGAAATTAAAACAGTATTTTACAATGTATTCCACAAGCTCAAAAAGATGAAGAGGAAAACACATTAAGTAGTGACAAGGGAGATACAAATGTGACTGAAATTAAAATTCTGGAGATGAAAAATTCACTCAATGATAATGCAGGATAAACAGTGAAACTGAAGACTACCAACAAGATATAGAAATAAAAAGAAATGGAAAAATCAACAGAGCATTCGTGAACTATGGGATACTTTCAAACCATCTAATATACACGTATTCAGTGTCGAGAAGGGTGGAGTAGATACAATATGTAAAAAAGGGGTCAGAGAGATGGCTCAGCAGATAAAGTTGCTTGCTGTTAAGCCTGAAGATGAATTTGATCCCTGGGGACACATGTGGTAGAAGGAAGAAACCAACTTCCACAAATTGTTTTCTAAACATCACATATGTGCCATGTCACCCAGGAATAAGTAAACAAAATTAAAAAGGAATAAAAAAACTTGAAGAAATCAAGGTCCAAATGTTTCCATATTAGACAATGTCAATAAATATAAATTTTAAGAAATATTTTTTAAAAAATCCATGAAAAGACACACTATCCTAAAACTAATAGGACTGGTGAAAAAGAGAAATCTTAAAAGCACTCAGAGAAAATAATAAAATTAGTAAAAAACAAACTCAGCTAAGGAGACAAGAGTATTGTACACAGGGACAATGCTACCAGGAAGGCAGGGAACTTAAACAATCAGTATCACACAACTAGAAGAAAAATGGCAGTGAGAATTTTTTATCCAAGATGAAGGCAAATTACAGATGTTTTCAGACAGCCAAAGGCTGCAAGAATTAATCAGCATTGGACCTTAACTATGATAATTGCTACATGAAATCTTTTCATGCACAAAGAAAATGATAATCAAAACCCCAAATCTGGATGTATACAAAGAAAGAATACTCAAAATGGTAAAAGTTGAGGCTAGTTACAAAGATACTAAAATGATTTAATTCTCCTTAAAGGTTGTTTCAAGGGAAGTACTAATAGTGAGGAGCTGGGGATGGCTTGGAAGTGGGATTTGAGCCCACCATGTGTGAAGGGTTTGGATATTGGGTGAAATTTTAGGGGCAATCAATGAAATAAAAAAACACAACCACAACAACAAAAAACCAACAACTAAGGAAGAAAACGTCTGTCTGAGATAGAAAAAAAGTCAATAAAACCTCAGCCAGTAGGTAGGCCCTGAGTTTGGTCCTTAGCTTTGGAGAGACAGAGATAGTAATAAATGAGAGAGAGGCACACACACACACACACACACACACACACACACACACACACACACAGAGAGAGAGAGAGAGAGAGAGAGAGAGAGAGAGAGAGAGAGAAAGAGGAGAGAGAGAGATGGAGGGGAACATACTATGATATCAGAATGAAAAAGACAATCTTAGTCTGATATCTAATTAATCTGATATCTACTTTTAAAGATATCAGATTAATAACAGGTAAACATTATTAATGACAACTTCATACTAATAAATTAGGTAATTAGGTGAAATGGATAAATCATTCTAAAGATGCAAACTTCAGTTAAGGGAAAATAAATTTAAGGGAATAGCTTTACATAGGAAATAGAAAATATAAAATATTCTTACAAGGCAAATTTCAGGTCCAGATGTCTTTATTGCTGAACCCTAACTTTAATTTTGACAGCTAAAAGTAATGCATGGGGCTGGGGAGACATCTAGGTTGGTAACAAGTTTGCCACAGAAGCATATGGACCAGAGTTTGATTTCCAGCACCCAGTGGCACATGCCTGTAATTCTAATACTGGGGAGGCAGAGATAGGAGGACCCTTGGGGCTCATTGCTCAAGCTCGTCTAGCATACTCAGAGGGCCCCAGGTCATAGTGAAATAACAAAACACCCAAGGATGATGTCTTCTGACAAATGACATCCAAGGCTAACCTCTAGGCCCTGAGTGTACATGGACCCAAATGCACATATGCATACACTGGTGTATAAATGCATGCACGAGCATGGGTCTACATACACACACACACACACACACACCATGGACACTAGTAAAATAATTGCATAAATGTTATACAGGTAACTACTTTTTGATTGGGTTTGAGGCTCAACCATTGGAGGGAATTTATATCTGACTGGTCAAAAGCTAAAGAGGTCAAATGTTTTTGTCGAATGTACATGTTGTCAAAATGTCTTCTAAATATTTATGTTTATAACATAGAATAGTGCTCCTCTCAACCTTGGTCAGAGAAGCTTTTGTGGAAGTGGGTCGTGGTTACTGCAGAGACCCATAACAGTACTGAGTATAAGAACAGAGAATAAGTGACGACTGAGTGCCCAGTCCTAGATGGGACATGTACCAACAATCCCTTCTCATCCAAGCCTTAGAGTGTATTACAGAAGAGGGGGGTTCAAAAAGAATGTAAGATTCAGAGTAATGGAGTGTTGTGAAATGCTTGTTTCTGTACAGGACATGGCTGTTGGATTCATGAAATCATAGCAGCTGTGATTAACTGCATAAGATCTACATGAGGTGAGGCCTTTCAACATTTTAGCCTGTATGGGGATAGACACATGAGGCTCCTCATTTCTGTCTGGGAGGTTGTTGGCAGTTAATGGCTGCTGGGGGATGTGGAGTAATATTTTTCCCCAAGGGTATAGCCACTGGTAAATTGCCTATGTTCTACTAAATAACACCATACACATGTACATGCAAGCAACCCCAATTAAACTCTGGGTTCTGTGGCTAGTGAGGTATGGTTCTTAGAGAAGAGCCTACACTGCCATTTTCCTAAACCAATATAATTCTTAACTGTATTATAAGTACTTATGCTCGTACCCACAGGTAAGTGTTGCTCTCATCAAGGGAGCTTCTTTTTGCAGCGCCATTACAGAAAGCCATAATTGGTCACAATGGAGAGAACCAGCTGGTCTGGGATGCCACCTTCAGCTGATACATTTACAACACAGAGCCTGCACTCAAGGCTCAGGGGACATCTTGGCAGAAAGATGGTAAAAGCCAGAGACCAGAAAGTTTGCTGCAAGATTGTACCTTCTAGATATGGTGGGAAATTAGACCCATGAACTCTCAACAAAATGGCCGTATAAACAAGACCTGTTGTTGTTTTGTTTAAGTTTAAAAATTAGAAAGGCGCGAGATGGAACACGAGATACAAGATATACATTAACCATAGAGTTTATTACAGGGCAGGAGAGGGAGAGACAGAGAGAAAGAGCAAGAGCAGAGAGGGAAGAGGAAGGGGAAAAGGGGATGACCACGTGAAGATGCTCACTTAACAGGGGGAGTTCCCGCAGCTGCAGCCCAGTAGGATGATAAGGCCATTTCACTGTGTGTGCCCCGCCCATTGTCAGGAGGCAGGGTCTGTCTCTTAAAGAGGTACTTCGCATCTGCCTGCAACCAGTACCCATGGAACCCTGGACTGACCAGAGTACTGCCTGAGTGCATTCTGCCAGGTAACTGGGGCAGGCCAGCATGGTGCCTGAACCTTTCAAGACCTTTACAATGGCAGCAACAGTTGGCATGCCGATGTGAATAGTTATAAGCAATTAAAAACTGCAGAAGGAGGAGAATTAACCAGAGATGAGCTCCCTAATTAGTAATTGAATACCAAGTGGTCAGCCATAAAATGTACACATACAAACAATTCTATGTGAATCCAGTAGGTTGTAGTTATATAATAGTCACATATATGAATTTGTTAGCATGCAACTTGCTAGTATGTAACTAGCAAAGAAAAAGAGGCCATAAACTTAAGGAGCTGCGGAACATGGGAAGGAAGTGTAGAATGATGCAGTCATATTTTAATTAAAAATTTAAGAAATTTTTTCTTAAGAAAATTTAAGAAAGAATAAATTTAAGAAAGAATAAAAGCTTAGTAGGTTATAAAAAGTACAAAAGGCACAAACAGGATGGACATGTGAGGAAAAGCCTTCCTGAGATTGTGAAAGGGGGATAAAAGGGGAAATGATGGGATATGATCAAAATACACATATATCAAAGAGTAAGTGAAAACCACAGAAAACAAAGTAATCCTTGCTGATGACAATGCATGGAATTATACAAAGTAAAGTAAAAAGGGAAAATGAGCAGATCACATTTTGTTCCCCCAAGCTAACCCATATGAAGAAAACACTCCAAAGGGCTGGAGATGTAGCTCAGTGAGGGCTCTACTTTTCAAAGCCTACCACTGTAAAGAGAAGTAAAAATAGTACATTCTGATGGATACCATTCTATATTTTATAGTAGTGTGCACACATAAATACCCATATTAAACATAGTGTTAAACAATGCATGAGTTATACCTACTGCATGAGCCTCTTTGGCTCATTTAACACAACATCTCCTCCCTTCTGTCCCCAGCTTCAGCGTTGATTTCAATTGGCTCTGAGTACCTGCTTTTGGTTGTCAGTGTATGATACTGCACTACTTTCTTTCTTCCTCAGTCCATGTTGAATTCCCAACCCTAATGTGAGTGCCGTTTGGGCCTTTGTGCATGCAACTAAGCTTAAAGGGTGTTTAAAAAGTTGGAAGACTTGATCCAGTAGAATAACCAACAAGAGGAAGCTGCCCTCTCCTCACCTTGTGGTTCACAGGGAAAAGTCAGAACCAGAAATTCAATTTAATTCTGGACTTAAAGTTTCCAGATCTTTGAGAAATTAACACATTCCTTCCCCCACTTTAAAACAAAAACAAAACAAAAAATAACAAAACAAAGCAAAAGTACAAAACACACCCCAGGATCTCATTGTGTAGAAGAGGATAGTATGGGATTGGAGATCCTGCTGCCTCAGCCACCCAAGTACTGGGAATGCAGGCATACACTCTAGGCTATCTTGAGAAACATATTTTTGCTTGTTGATAACTGTCTATTTTACAGTATTTTGTCATGACAACTAAAGGTTACTATTGCAGTTTGTTTCATATTTTTGCTTGGGTATTATAAAAAACATAATATGGTGAAAATGGCCAACCTCCTAAAAGCAATATACAGATTCAATGCAATATCTATCAAAATTCTAGCACAGTTATTCACAGAAATTGAAAGGACAATTTTCAGTTTCATATGGAAACATAAGGAACCCAGAATAGGTAAAAAAAAAAAATCCTGAATAAAACAGCTGCTGAAGGTATCACCATCCCCAATCTCAAATTGTACTACAGAGCTATAGTAATAAAAAAAACCCAGCATTATATCACCATAGAAACAGACATGCTGATCAACAGAGTTGAATTGAAGACCCAGAAATAAATCCAAACACCTATGGATACTTGAGTCTGATAAAGTAGCAAGAAATAAACAGTGGGAAAAAAAGACAGCATCTTTAACAAATGGTGCTGGTCAAACTGGTTGTCTGTATGTGAACAGATTGATACTTATCACCTGGTACAAAACTCAACTCCAAATGAATCAAAGACATCAACATAACACCTGGTACACTGAACCTGATAGAAGAGAAAGTGCGGAATAGCCTTGAACTCATTGGCCCAAGAAAGAGTTCCAGAATAGAATACCAATAGCATGGGCACTAAGGTCAACAATTTTAATAAAAGTTCATGAAACTGAAAAGCTTCTGTAAGGCAAAGGACACCATCATTCAGACAAAGCATCAGCCTACAGAATGGGAAAATATTTCCACCAGCTACACATCCAATAGAGGATTAATATCTCAAATTTATAAAGAAGAAAAAACAAACAAACAGCAGCAGCAGCAGCAGCAGCAGTAGCAACAACAACAACAAAACTAGACATCAAGAAAACAGATAACCCAACTAAAAATGTGTACACTGTGTTACCTTGCTCAGCCTTAATACAATTCAAGCCAACTTGAATTTTGTTGGTATCCGTGGGAGGCCTGCCCTTTTCTGAGTAGAAAAAAAAGGAGGAGTGGATGCAGGGGGAGAGGAAGTAGGGAGGTGCAGGGGAGGGACTGGGAGGAGAAAGAGAGGGAAACTGTGGTAGGGATGTAAAACAAACAAACAAATAAAATATTTACAAATTTAAAAGAATGGGGTACAGATCTAAACAGAATTCTCAAGGAAATTCAAATGGTTGAGAAATACTTAAAGAAACATCTTTAAGTGTTCAACATCTTTCATCACCAGGGATCTGCAAATCAAAACTACTTTAAAATTTTATCTTACACTAGTCAGGATGGCTAATATCAATAAAACAAATGACAGCTTGTGTTGACAAAGGTGTGGACTAGGGAACACTTATCCACTGCTGGCAGCAGTGAAAACAGCCATGGTGGAAACCAATGCGGCTGTTTCTCAGAAAGCTAGGAATAGATATACATCAAGATCCAGCTATTCCATTCTTGGACATGTACTCAAAGGACTCTATATCCTACTACACAGAAACCTGCTCAACCATGTTATTGCTGCTCTGTTCATAATAGACAGAAATTACAAATGATCTAGGATATCCCTCAAAAGATGAATGGATAAAGAAAATGTGGTACATTTACACAATGGAATATTACTCAGTTATTAAAAAAATAATTAGTGAAATTCACAAATCATCCTGCTTGAGGCAACCCAGACTCAAAAGATAAATATGATATGTATGTACTTATATATGGATGTTAGCTATTAAATCTTCAATAAGCAGGCTACAATCCATATAGCCACAGAGGTTAGGCATACTGGAAGGGACTAGGTTAGAAGGAAGGTTCTTCCTAGAAGATAAAACAAAATACATAGTTATGGATGGTCTGGGGTGGGGGGATACTGGGGGGAGGATCAAAAGGAGCTGCGGGTAAGGAGGAGTAGGCTATGGTGGTTTGAGTAAGAATGGCACCCATACTAGATGATGCCATAGACTTAATGGATTTCCTGGGAGCAGATGGGAGGGGGGTTAGTGGGGGTAGTGGGAGGAGAGGAGGGAGGGGAACTAGGATTGGAATGCAAACACTAATTAATAAAAAAAGAATGCCCCCCCAGACTCATGAGTGTGAATGCTTCACCCATAGGGACTGGCGCTATTAGGAGATGTGGCCTTGTTGGAGAAAGTGTGCTAATCACTGTGAAGGTGGGCTTTGAGGTCTTATATGCTTACATTAGTTTGAGTGTGGCAGTCTCCTTCTGCTACCTATAGCTCAAGATGTAGAATTCCCAGCTCCCTCTCCATTACCATGTTTGCCTGGATTCTGGCATGCTTCTTGCCATGATGATAATGGACTAAACCTTTGAATCAGCACCAATTAAATGTTTCCCTTTATAAGAGATGCTGTGTCTCTTAGCAATAGAATGTCTCTTAGCAATAGAAACCCTAAGACAGGGAGGGAGCACAGAGGGGCAGTTAACACTAAGGGCCATTTGAGAGGTTGTATGGAAACCTACTACACTAGAAGACAGAAGACACACACACACACACACACACACACACACACACACACACACACACACACACACATATATATATATATATATATATATATATATATATATGGAGTCACCAAATATAGAAGAGCAAAAGCCACAACTAAACAGCTTTCATCACTAAATGAAACCTCTAGTGCTAAGGTTACAGCTAATTGAGTTGTTGGCCAAAAGGACACCATTGAAAGCCCCAACAACTCAGGCTATTGCCACAGCTATTGACAATATGCTTTCTACAAACTGATGGTAAGGCCCTATTGCTGAAGACAACAACAATACAACACATTGAATATAGAGAAATCAAGCTGGTTCCTACCTAGAGCCTTCACCCCTACTGACTTGTGTTTATTGCAGGTGGCCATACCAGAGGAGCAGTAAGTTGCAATTGAAGTTCCAGGTGTCACCCCACCAGAAGGAAATTCTCTGATAGGTCAATCTCATGTAGACAAGGCCATGGGACTGCAGACCCTGGGATGTCTTTTGCTTCTGCTGTGCTTTTACATGTTTGCTGCAGCTCTCTTTCTCTGTTATCGAGCATGGTATGAGTAGATGTGGGGAGATCTCCAATGCCTGTAATATAGTGTGTTCCTCTTTTGGAAAAACCTCATTCTACAGGGCATTTTTACCTGTGGATTGTCAAGAAGATGTCACTTCCCTAAGCTGTACTGTATAATTTGACAATAATAATGATAGCTTATACAGAGTTTTGATGAATAAAAATAAATACAAGGATATGTTTCACAGCCAAGGTCTGTGAGTTTCACCTAAGGGACTGTATGGATTGTAGCTCAAGTTAAGGATTAACAATTGAGTCCCAGTAGCCCAGCTAGTTTAGTTTGTTTTAACCTTAATGTCAGGAGATGTGTCCACAGGTCTCAGAGTGCATCGCAGCTGAAACAAAGCTTTGAAAACAACAAAGTCAGACTAAGATGTTTTTGTTAAATAACTTTGAGGTGAAAACCCAAGAAGACAATTTAAAGTTTTAGAAAGGCACATAGTTGAATGTGGAACTCTTTAAGGTCAGGGAACAAGAACAAAGCAGCTCGATTATTACTGGCTGACGTAATCTCCTTGCTAGGTTTGGTTGAGCTGATTGATTTGTTTTCATATATGAAAGTTTAGTTTTGTGATTCCTCTAAGATTCCTTATAAGATTACCTTTCAAGATAAGTAACTGGCCCTTTGTTTGCAACTGTAAAGTGCATCCTGCCAGTAAAAGACCTGACAAGAACACCTTGCTTGCCCACATGGTTAATCTATAAAAAGTATCTTGGGTATGAATGTATGTGGGTTCTTGGGATAATTTGTTTTTCACTTGTAATACATAAAATGTTTAATCATGTGAGAGATGAAATCCATGTTTTTACCTATAATCATTCACTTGAGAAATGGAATGCAGCTGTTTTGACTCTTGTACTGCCTGGAAGATACTGTTGGGGTATAAAAGCTGTGAAAAAAACATGAGAGCAAGAATAAAAAAAAAGGGGGGGAGAGAATAAAGAAACAAGAGAATAAAGAAGAAAATCATCAAGAGAGTTTGTGAGTGTCTTTTTCCCTAAACCACCTCAGAGAGGAAAGTTTAGCCTCACAGACTCTATGGATTTCTGTCAAAGCCCTGGGCTGCTGGAGGCCTCAGACAGCAATAGTTTATGGTGCTAGAAGGTACTATACATGCTACCAGATGAGAAAGGCAAACACCAACACAGCTACAAACCCTTTGATCTACAGTGGTGACCTGATGTGTAACAATTTTCTGAGATTGAAATATTTCATCCTGTAGGAAAAGCTCCTTAAACAAGAAGGTAAACTCAAGATCGCTAAGCTCAGAGAAGACTGAGGTTAGCACCGACCTTGGAAAGAAGCAAAAACCAGCCATGCTGCCAAAAACAGATTTAGATCAGAGTCACTTGAAAAGGACACTCTCTAATCTGTTGAGCTGCCTGTAGGTGGTGCAGTGTGCTCTAGGGTCTCAGTTTTTGTGAGCTGTCATCTATGCTGGGGTGGGCTTTCATGTTACAGCTGTTTGTGAGCCATTTCTGCTCCTATAAGTAACCCTTTACCCACATTCCTGAAGTAACTCCAGTAAAACCCATTGGTTCACTAAATTGGACTTTGGTGATATCCATGCTTTGGTCTGTCATGGGCTCCATATCTGGCATAAGTAAGACATGCATGAAGTGTCTTCTGTCCAAAAGTTTTGTTACACAAAAGCTATCTGCAAGATATGTTGCTACAATTGCGGCACAAAAGTTGTAGTAGTAATCAACCCCTCTGACTGGATTCAAGGTCCACTCCATAAGGGGGGACCCATGCCTGACACTATCTGAATGTCTTTCTAGACTCAAAAGCACCTGAGACTTGATAGGCCATGGACCTGGGGAAAAACAATTACTACTGTTTTGCTAAAGTAACCTAGCAATAAATTTACCCCTAATGACAGTCATCTATACTCATAGACCAGTGTCTTGCTCAGAGAAGCTTCAGAGACTGTGCTGACTGGTTTTGTGTCAACTTGACACAAGCTAGAGTCATCAGAGAGGAAGGAGCCTCAGTTGAGGAAGTGCCTTCTGAGATCAAGCTGTAAGGCATTTTCTCAATTAGTGACCAGTGGTGGAGGGCCTATAGTCGGTAGTTCTATTTCTGGGCTGGTGTTCCTGGGTTCTATAAGAAAGCAGGCTGAGCAAGCCAGTAAGCAGCACTCTCCCATGACTTCTGCATCAGCTCCTGCCTCTAGGTTCCTGGCCTGTTTGAGTGCCTGTCCTGACTTCTTTTGGTGATGAACAGCAATGTGGAAGTGTAAGCTGAACAAACCCTTTCCTCCCAACCTGCTTTTTGGTCAGGGTGTTTTGTCACAGCACTAGAAACCCTAACTAAGACAGAGGCAAAAACAAAAACCAAAAACCAAAACCAAAAACAAAACCTGCACAAAGTACAGAGATTGAGAAACCTTGGAACATTCAGTCCTACATCTAATCCCTCCCCTCAGGGCTCAGGGAACTCTGCAGAAAAGAAGGCAGAAATATTGTAAGACCTAGTGTGGATGGAAGACACCAAATAAACAAGGCCTTCTAGACTCAGCAGGACGATGCACATATGAACTCACAGAGGCTGTGGCGGCTTGCACAGGTCAAGCCAATGGGCTCCCAGTGATGAGAGGGGAAATGGACACAAGGCCTCATCCCCAACCCAGAAACCATCTCCATTTCATTACTATTCACAAAGGAAAATTTAATTTTCTTCAATAGAGCCCCATGCCTAGCAGTAGATGGCCAACACAAATGAACGCAATGGTATTTTTGGACTTTTTCTCTCATAATGCTTTGTCTGGGTATTTTTTTCCCCTACAGGGTTTTTGCTTATATATATTATGATCTCTGATTTTGTAAAATGGATTTCCATGTGTGTGTCTGCATCTTTTGTTTCTTGTGCTTTTTCCTTGGCTCCTTTCTTTTTTCTCTGTTGGTTTATTTGTTTTTTTCCTGTCAGGTTTGTTTTTATTTTATCTTACTTTATTGTTAGCATATTATTTTTAGACTCCTTTTGTTTCCTAATTAGATAGAGAAAGAAAGGGTGTGGATTTGTTTGAGTGGGGAGGATTTGGGAGAGGGGGAATCTGAATCAGAACAAATTTTTATGAAAACAATCTATTTTCAACAAAACAAAAGGAGAAATTGTACTGAAATTCCTATACATTCATCTTCACCCACTGATTCTAAATGTTTCCATAGAAATGAATCCTCACGGTCTGACTGTTGGGCTGTGGACCACATACACTGAAAATCTGGGTAGATACATTTGGAAGTACTAGGCTTGATTCACAATTATCTTATTTGCAATAACAAGACAGTGTCCCCTGCACAGCTTAAAATTTGCTTTCCTATGTGTAGTGATAGATGAAAAGAAGTTACTGACTTGCTTTACCCCGAGGCTTTCTGCTGACATCTGAGGCCAGAAATCATTTTCTACGTGGTATACTATTGACATGCTTTCCACTTATCATCAGTGGTTCCTGGGTATCAAATATCAGAAGCACTCTTGTAATATAAATTAATAAAAAGACCCAGTGTAACACAAAAAATAAAAGGACCAGAGAGAGATATTGGGGTTCAAGCTGAAGATCAGGGAAGCAAAGCAGCTGGGCACTAGCTCTTACCTCTACCTCAGGCTGAAAGGACTGTTCCACACATGAGTTCTTCACCAAGTCTCAAAGTGAAAGGTTCAGGCATTATGCTGGCCTGCCCCTGTTACCTGGTAGAACAGGCAGTACCATGGTCAGCCCCAGGTTCCATGGGAACTAAGTCTGCATGCAGGTGCAGGGGACCCCTTTAAAAGACAGATCCCTACCCATTTATGCTCTCTCTTCCTCTCTATTCTGCTCTCTGCTTCCTCTCTACTCTGTCTCTCACCTATGCGCTCTACTGGCCATGGCGGTCAGCCATTACCTCTGTTCCTCTTCTCTCTTAGTCTCCCTACTCTGCCGGGCCCATATAATAAACTAGTCAACATGTCTCATCTCGCATCTTTCTCTTTTCCTTTTTTAAAAATAAAAACATAACATAAAGACTACGGTGTAACCGAAGATCAAGGGCAGCCCAGGCCTTCCTAGGAGAAAATTTGGGCTTAGGACAGGTTGTGGGATAAAACACCACAAGCCGAGAGAAACTGAAGTTAGATAAATGAATAATGTTTTTCTGAAACAATAAATATATTATGTGCTTAGTCTGGAACCCCGGATCTATGACTCATTTCTCAGCCAAAACGTTCAAAGGTTGTAAGTTAAACTTTTCCGAAGACTAACATTCGGAGTTTTGGCCTCTTTGGCACTGGTGGCCTGCAGGTTTTCGAGCTCGAGAACACCCAGGGAGGTGGCCCCCCGGCAAGGTAGCCTCAGCGCGCTTGCCCAACTGTTTTGGGCCCTCTCGGCTTCCGCCTTCCGCTGCGGTCACGTGCCTGCGGTCACGGGCCAGGCGCTGCTGTCACTTTGCAGCTGTTCCGGCTTCCTCCGTGTGAGGCTGGTAACGTATCCCGCGGAGTCGTCTTCGCTTTGCTCCGGGTCTCCCGTGACCGCCGAGCCGCGGAGCTCGACCGGCGTCTGCCCGCCCGTGCGGCCCTCGCGTCCCCGCGGCAGTCCAGGTGAGGCTGGCCGGGCCCTCTGCTCCCTAGGGCGGGCCGCTTTTCCCGGGGGCTCCGTAGGTCTGCGGAACCACAGGGCCTTCCCTGCAGAAGGGACGGGGGAGCGCTCGGGGGAGGGGCGGGGCGGGGCGGGCGAGCAGGCTCGGGGGCGAGCCGGGAAGGCCGCACCGTTCCCGGGGTGCCAGCCGCTCCTAGACGAAGCCAGTTCTGCCCGGGACCGACAGTCTGCGCCGACCTTGCTTGTTTAGGCAGCAAGTTCCCGCATAGAGAAATTCGGTTCCTCACTGAGTAAGCACAGTGGGAACGCGGAATAGAATTGGGGGTATGATTTTTACGTCCTTAGGGTCGTGGGCAAGAACATAGATTTTGGGGAATGAGAAGCTAGGTTTTTGTATCGTGGTAAAATGAGGCCTTTATCTGTTAGTTGACGACTGAGGATGTTTTTAGAAGCTCATTATGGTACACTTTTCTTGTTAGTCTAGACTCCTGCTGTTGGCTGTATCCAATTTGTTCGAGAAATTTCTCTCGGTATTGATTTTGAAAATGTTGTCAATTTTTGTTGGAAAGGAAGACACTGGTTTCTGAAAATTTACCATGCCACTTGGTATATTTGATTTTTTTGAACCGGTAATTTTAAAGAAAGGAATTAACGTGGCTCTTCAAATTAAAGTATAATAGATGCCAATAAAATACCATAATTGGCCTTTTCCTGTATTTGATATTCTTTTCTGTAGAAGAGATTGGAAGGTGATTTAATAGATTTAAAGTAGTGAACTTTTGGGTTGTTGGCATATTCAAAGCACTGGGTATGATTGCACCAGAGGTGGTCAAAGCGCCCTACTTAATATAAAATTTAATTCCAATTTTGCTGTCAGTTTCTTAAATGGTCATTGTATATTAAGGCTAATAATTAAAAGCTCTTCCCTGGAAAAGAAAAAGCTAGTAGAACCCTTTTATGGGGCTGTAGACAAGATCTGAAATATGTTAATGCTGTGTAGTCTTGGTATATTTAATATTGAAGTTAAATGAAATTAATATGGTTATATTAATATTAGTAGTTTAAAAATACAGTGCCTGCTATTGTGTTTTTATCTTGACCCTAACTTGAAGGTCTGTGGAGAAACATTCGCTATCATATTAGATGACCAAAATGGACATTCGAGGTGCTGTGGATGCTGCAGTCCCAACTAACATCATTGCAGCTAAGGCTGCCGAAGTTCGGGCCAACAAAGTAAACTGGCAGTCTTACCTTCAGTAAGTACTGGTTTGCTGTGAATCATGAGTGTCATGTGTTTTTACATCAGGCTTTCTCGTGGTCATGCTTCTATGAGAGAAGTACTGGAAAAATACTAATAATTGTGGAAGAAACAATTCCTCCTCTCCACAGATGGCTGTCTTAGGGAGACTGGGTATGGTAGGAACAACTTGGGGCAGTAGAGAAGTTGATGGTGGTTATTTTGTTTTGTGTGCGTGACTGTTTTGTCTGCATGTACATATGTGTAGCAGGTGCATGCTGTGCCCTGAGAGCTTAGGAGAAGGAACTGGAGTTACAGATGGTTATACAGCACCATGTGTGTGCTGACCTTTGCAGGTCAGAGAATAACTGTGGGAGAGCTCCTTGTCTGTGATTTGGTACTGGGGATCAAACTCAGGTTCCTAGGCTTGAGTGGCAGGTGCTTTTACCTACCTGCGCCATCTTACTGGTCCTCATTTATTCTTAATATTTTGTCATCGCCTTTTATGTCATGTGGGTTTATTTAGGCATTTATAACTGAATTTCTGAGGATCAGATTTGGATATGCACATGACAAAATCCAAATCTATTTCTCTTGCCTACACAAAGGTTGTACAGAATAGCATCTCAAAAGGAACTCAGAATCAGAACAGACCTTTAGCTTGTGAATGTACAAAAAAGGATAGCTAATTCTACCATTAGAAGTTACTGAAGCAATGATCCCTCAACTTAGTTTTCAAGGGTGAATGCTATTTGACTGTGTGGCAAAAAGAGGATCTGTCCAGATATAACAGACACTGTCATAAAGGCAATGATTGTGCTGGAAGTTATAGTTTGGAGGCAAGCAGTGACGAGGAGCTGAAGTTCACAGCAAAGCAGGGCTACCCATTTGCCCTTGGAAGGAGTCAGCCTGTTCCTTCCACTTGGTGCTTTTCAAGATGATTCTTAAGTCATGAACCTACAATATATTTGAAGTCTAAGAAGGTTAATATGTACAACTCATGAAAGTGATAGTTGATTGTAGTTGGCAGTTTGGGTTCCAGAGTTACCTTTTTCAAAACAGTCACTATCCTTGTGGGGGCACAGGGAACAGAGTTTAACATTTACTCTTGGAGCTGGAGATAATCAGCTGTACAGTGAGTGTGAATGTGGGATGCACTCACCATACTACCACAAGAACCCAGTGCCCATTCTGCAGGTCACTGCTAAGGCTGCTGAGGTTCTTGGCCTACAGGAGAGGTCCCAGGACTACTTGGTGGGGGAGTACCTTAGACACAGGGAGAGTCTGTAGTGGGTAATGTAAGGCTGTTGGAGTGGTCAGACCTGGACACGTTTGAGAAAGTGAGTGCTCAGTTTAATGTGTGTGGGTGAAAGATGTCTAGGCTGAACTCTAGATTACTCTTTTAAGGACCTGGATATTGTGGGGCCAGTCTCCAAAGGACTGGTGGAGGAAAGACTTACTGGTGTTTCCCTGTTGATGTGTAATTATTTAAAACCTCTGATCTCCTGACTTCTTTAGTTCAGAAAGTCTTTAGGTTAGAGGACTGAGTTTGCATGTTTTCAGAGCCTGACTGTTTGTAATGCAAACAGAAGTGTGTTGATAAAACACTAGGGGAGCAGCAGAGCTTTCCCTGGCTTGGTGTTTGGAGTGTTTAGTTATGTGGAGTTTTTCAGTTGTATACTTTTCCAGTCTTCAGGCCTTGTGCTATATCTTACTTTCCTTTTTTCTAGTTCTGACCTTTATTTTGTTGTCTGTATTATAAATTCCTTTTATAAGTCCCCTCCGCTCTGCATGTTTATGTGAAAATGCTCACTATATATAACCAAATATCTGTTCTTGAGCCTTCTGATGTAGGACACTGGTGAGTATAAAACGCCTTTCCTGAGAGAACAGTTACAGGAGGGGCATGACTGTTAAGGATTTAGGCATTATGCTGGCCTGCCTCTGTCACCTGGCAGAATGTACTCAGATAGTACTCTGGTTAGCCCAGGGTTACATGACTACATAGTCTGCAGGAAGGTGCAAAGGGCCCCTTTAAAAGAAAGACCCCCACCCACTTATGCTCTCTTTCTGTTCTCTGTCCTACTGTTCCCTTCAGGCAGACAGGACTTTTCCTGGCTCCCTCTTCTCTTCTGTCCTCTCTCTGTCTCTGTGTCCCTTTGTCTCTTTACTTCTTTTCTCTTTCCTCTCCCCCACCCCTTCCCTTCCTAATAAAACTCTCACTTAAGCTCTGTCTGCCTGGTATGCTTGTCCCCCATCTTGGTCACTCTCGCCTGCCCCTGGGATCCACCAAGGTTTCCCTCGTGCTTTATCATAGCAGTGACATACATAATCAGTGGATCTCTCCAGTGAATCAGACTTCTACGATGACATAGAAATCTGTGGAAGAGTTAACCTTGTACCAAAAGGTCAATCAGTGTGCACTTGCCCTCATGAATTAACATGCTATGAAAATACAATACTCAAAAATATATTTGTATTTGATTAAGCTTTTACTTAACTAGGCAGTACAAAAAAGGACAAGGGGGAATGGCTTTGTGTGCTAGTCAAACAAGAATCCAGCAAAAGTATATGTTGAGAATACAAGAATCACAATATTCTAACCTTGCTTTTGAACTTCTAATGAAGAAACAGACTTTTGATGAACTAAACAATAAACTGTGGTAAGTATTAAAGAAAGAAACAAAGAAGGAAGAAGCAGCTGTCTAAGCATGGGGAAGTCTTCACAGAGCAATGAAGAGTCTCATAGCAGTTACCTAAGCAGAAGGAATGGGGACCGCAGTGCAGGGAGCTCAGGATTGAATGCACAGTGCTTGAAGGCTTAAAGTAGCTTGTTGTGCTTCAGTTTCTTTTAGGGAATGAATGTATCCTGAAATAAGTCATGTGAACACTTGAGGGCTGTTCTGTTGTCATGTCCTATCAAGGAGGGTCTGGATTTAGACCTTAGGTTTGGAGGGTGGGTCTGGTTATTGTGACATACCTGAGTCCTTGATGAATGGAGCAGCTGGAAGGTTATGCCAGCTTGGAATTGCAGATGACAGGTCCAGTGGTGACGATGCTGAATTTGTTTCTGCTTGGAAATAAGAGATAGCTGGAGATGACTTGGTGGAGAGAGGAAGATTGGTTGACTTGAGTCTGTAGAAGAAAGTTGTTGTGGAAGAAAAGCAAAATTTCAAGGATTAATCCTTGGGTACAAACTGTGAAGAACAAAAAGCCAGTGGTGAAGGATTCCTGGGAGGAAAACAGGAAGTGGGATGACTTTGGGGAGGATAGAGATCAGAGTGGAGAGGTTATCTTTCTTTCTCCTTCCTTCCTTCCTTCCTTCCTTCCTTCCTTCCTTCCTTCCTTCCTTCCTGCCTTCCTTCCTTCCTTCCCTCCCTCCCGCCTGCCTCCCTTCCTCTTCCTCCTCCTCCTCCTCCTCCTCCTCCTCCTCCTCCTCCTCCTCCTCCTCCTCCTCCTCCTCCTTTTTTCAAAACGGGTCTCACTGTGCAGTTCTGGCTGTCCTGAAACTCACTCACTATATAGACCAGGCTGGCTCTGCCTCTTGTCTCCCAGTGCTGGGATTGAAGGCATGTTTCACTATGCCTGGCTAAGGAGAGGTTACTTTTCAAAGAGAGGGAAGATGACTGTATTCTCAATTGGAAGACAAAATATGTCAGGAAATGACTGTAGAATGTCACTGTTAAGTGGCCTTGGGTATAATGAATTTGAAGGCCAAGTAAATATGTTAGTCTTGGGGTAGGAAGAAATTAAGGAGACTTTGAGTAAAAGTAAGAGGTGGCATTTTATTGAATCCTTATAGTGGGTAAGGTGCTGTATTAACTGTGTCTTGGATTATGTAGCTCTGTCCTTTATATAAGCCCTTTGAAAGTCATGTTGTTATTGTTCCTATTTTGCTTAGGTAAAATAGTGGTAGAGCTAAACTATTGAATGACGACAAGTTCGTAGCACTGTTGTTTATAACTATCAAAAGACAATTTTCAACAAATTTAAAGCTGTTAATTAGTTCCCTTTGTGTTTCTACAGTCAGTTTCCACAAAATGGAGTATTTTCTCATGGCTGACCAGAGGAGGCTAGTTGATAGAAAGGCAAGGAAAGCAGAAAGGAAGGTTAGAAAGTTCAGTCCTCATTCTGGGTTACTGTCCTAAGGTGGGGATGGAGAGCCAGAATAGCAGATTTGGTTATGGTTAGGTTAGGTCAGGTTTGCTTTTTGGTTAGGATTTCAGCACAGGATGCTCCATATTATGTCCATTAAAATTACACTGTTGGGGAAATTAGTCTGCTATCTTTTCTGGTTATGTTAGACCCTTTAGCTAGTTCTTTGGGCCCACATGCAGGAACCTAGTACAAAACAGTGGCCTGTAATTTTCTTGAACTTGTTAAGGAGAAGGGAAAAGTATTAGGAATTTCTGTGTCACTCACTGGATGCTCACTGCTTATTAAACAGAATAATTTGTTCTTGCTTTGTAGGGGGCAGATGATTTCTGCTGAAGATTGCGAATTTATCCAAAGGTTTGAAATGAAAAGAAGTAGTGAGGAGAAGCAAGAGATGCTTCAGACTGAAGGCAGCCAGGTGACCCTTACATTTATTGTATAAGGAACACTTATTTCCCTATGGGCACAGAGTCTGGAAAGGACTGGGGTGTAGCTCAAGTTGTAGAGTACCTAGTGAGCATTCATAAGGAAGACCATGGATTCAACCTCCAGCCTCAGACTGCAACATAAAAATTAAAATGGTAGAAAACCTTTAATGACTACAAATGTTATTCACATTAATATTATAGTAGCACTTTTTGCCATGGTTAAGGGTAGAACCTATGGATTTTTTGCTTGCTAGGCAAGTGCTCTACCAGTGAGCTATATCCAAGCTAGTCTAAAAAATAATAAAGTAAACTTAAAAATTATTTTTACTTTTTAATTGTCTATAAGGTGTTATGCTGTCCTGAGTAATCAAGAGTAATAATTGCTAGGTGTGTGTATTTAAAAATAGTAACTATTTTAAAGCTTATCTCTAGAAACAGTCAGAAATCTGATACAAGTCAAGGTAAAGATTTTAGGCCTTATTATCATAATGATATTTGTAAAAAGTATACATTTTCTATAATTTGTTATCTAATAAATAGCATTTCTATCTTGTTCTATGAAAGAGAAATAATAACTTATAGAAGTTCCACTTAAATTTTGAACAAATAAAAATAATGTGCTGGTGTGGTGGTACACACCTTTAATTCCAGTACTTGGGAGGCAGAGGCAGGGGAATCTCTGTGAGCTTGTGGCCAGTCTGACCTATAGAGTGAGTACCAGGATAGCAAGGGCTACACGGTAAGACCCAGTTTCAAAATTTAAAAAAAAGAACAATAACATTAAATTTGTGTCTTGCAGTGTGCTAAAACATTTATAAATCTGATGACACACATCTCCAAAGAACAGACAGTGCAGTACATACTAACCATGGTTGATGATATGCTGCAGGTAGGTGTGGTGTTATGTGTTTGCTCTTTTGAGTATTTGTTTTTTGGGGGGGCTCCACCCAACACCCAAATAAATCATATAAAGAAGCTCATTCTTAGTTATGAATGCCCTGCCTTAGCTTGGCTGGTTTCTAGCCAGCTTTTCTTATCTTAAATTAACCCATCTACCTTTTCCCTCTCGGCTTTTTTTTTTTTTTTTTTTTTTTTTTTTTTGCTTCTGTTTTAATTACTTTTCTTCTTACCTCATAGCTGGCTGGAGGGTAGCTGGCCCTTGATGTCCTCCCTCTCCTCATTCTCTCGTTGCTCCTCCTCCCTTTTTTCTCCTTCTGTTTATACTCTGCCTGCTATCCCCGCCTATCCTTGCTACTGCCTCACTATTGTGTTCATCACTTTGTTAGACCATTGAGTGTTTTAGGGGTAAAGAATCATAGCTTCACAGAGTTGAACAAATGCAGCATAAACACATAAAATAATATTCTACCACAGGTAGGTATATTCCTAATACTTTTTGGGACTTTGATATTTTATACTTTACAGTAACAGCAGTTCTGGAAGGTTTCACTTAGGTATCTATAAATGATAAACTGTGAGTTCACACTGGCATTTGTCTAACAACTAAGGACATAGGTGTTTCATATGTATACATGTACCTAACAGTACAGTTTACACACCACATGCCTCCTGTGCCACATCCAGTCCTATACAGTATAGCCCCCAAAACTGCAAGACTAGAGGAATTTTGGTTATGTAGGAGTTTGACTGAATATACATATTAATGTGATACACAATAAGCAGGTGAGAAGCAGTATACAATTATGTTCTTGTTTTTCTTCTAGGAAAATCACCAGCGTGTCAGCATTTTCTTTGACTATGCAAAACGAAGCAAGAGCACTGCCTGGCCATACTTTCTGCCAATGTTGAATCGCCAGGATCCCTTTACTGTTCATATGGTAAATTTTGAGTTTATCACATTGTTTTATGTATATTTCACTCTTCTTGTTCCTGTGACAAAATAACTGACAAGAAACAGCGTCAGAGAGAAGAGGTTATTTCAGCCTAGAGGTCTAAGGAATTGTAACCCGTCATAGTGGTCAAGGCAAGTGGCTCTATGGGAGCAGGAGAGAAAGTAGGGCCAGGTCATAAAACTTGAAGCCCACCCTCAGTGACTTTCCACTCCCTCCCAGTGAGACTCCTAAGGTTTTAGAACTTGTCCAGATGTTTCAGTCAGTTGGGACAGGCTCAACACATGAGCCAGTGGGGGACATTTCATAATCAATCCATAGTGCACATGCAATATCTAAGAAGGGAGTTTATTCCTTTACACTGGTGTACACAAGAAATAAACCTGGGTTGGTTGTGACTTGCTAACTTGCCTTTTCCCAGAGGAATGGCTACTTTCTTTACTGGTGCTGAGTAAAGAAGCTGTTGGCGTGATGGAGCCCGTGTTGGTCTGATGCAGTTATAAAATTTTATAGATGAATGTGTTCATTAGCTTCAGTGTACATGGTGAGTGTACATGTGCAAACAGCTCAAGATTTCCTACAGCAAGAAAATCGAATTTTACTATGTAGAACTTCAGTTTTGTTTTGAAATAACTACTGTGTTTTATTTTAATTGATTATTCTTATTATCTTGAAACTCTTGCTTTAAACTTAGCTTTAAGAGGTATAGTTGGAACCACAACTGAAGAATCTTTCATGGTGTCATTGAAAAGATGAGAAAGAGGCTGAGAGAATGGAACTCTATACAAGCAAACTTCCTGTTTTCAGTGTATAGTAGGCTGCTGGAGCCTTAGTAAACATCTTCTATTCTAAAGTGAAGGACCACTGTCAGTGAAATGTTTCCGTGCAAGTGTGATTTTTCCTTTCCACTTCTATGTGCAACTAGATTTATATGTTTTTCTACTCATACCTTATATGTTATAGACATTTTAAAAAATAGTTCCACCAGGTGGTGGTGGCACAGGACTTTAATTTCAACACTTGGGAGGCAGAGGCAGGTGGATCTCTGTAAGTTTGAGGCCAGCCTGGTCTACAAAGTGAGTTCCAGGGCAGCATGGTTACACAGAGAAACCATGTCTCGAAAAACAAAAAACAAAATAAAACAGAACAAAAAGTTCCAAAAAGCGGAGTCACAAGAAAGCTACAATTTTTAGGAATAATGTTTAAAAAAACCAATTAATATATTTTCCTCTTTCCAGTTGGAGAGGCTTGTTTCCATTGTCTTGCCTAGTTCCTCATAATGTTATAAATGGATGTATATATAACTAAAGCATCATTATTAATGATAAAGATATAGCCAGATCAATTTTTTTCACGTTGTAATTTTGGGACCTTGCACACATTAGTCAAGTGCTCTACTACTGAGCTATGTTCCCAGACCCCAGATAACTTATTTTTTAAAGAGCCAGTCTTATGTAGCCCAGGCTGGCCTCCAACTATCTAAATAGCTGCAAATGATCTTGAGCAATTAATCCTCCTGCCCCCATAACCCAAACCAGGAGTCTGCTCCCATACCCATTTTATGATGCATGACACAGGGCTTCCTGAATACTAGGCAAGTACTCTTAGGAATTGAACTATATTTCTGGGGTCCCTAATGTCTTCTTAAATTGTTTTTGGTTAAGTTTTCAAATGGAGAGTCAGGCTGTTGGATTATTCATTGTTGTGGTTACCCCCAGTTTATGCTGAGGTATAAATGTCAGGTATCAGACCCGGCCATTTCCATTTTGCTTATGCATGTGCTGCTAATACATTTTCAGTTCCTGGGTTCCAAATGGGAATCCTTTTAAGTCAATTGACTGTGACTTTATTTGTTGTGTGGCTCCTGTGCCACAGTGCACATGAAGATCAGGGGAGAACTTCTGGCAGTTATGAGTCCTGGGGATTGGGTTCAGATTGTAAGGCTTGTTAGTAAGCACTATTACCTTCTGAGATAGCTTGCCACCCTTCAGCTGTGTTTTAGGAAAGTTGTGCTGGGATTAAAATGAATCCCCAATCTTACTTTATTTTTTCTTTTAAATGACAGGTTCTTAACTGTGTAGCTCACACTGATCTCAAATGTTTGATTCCCCTGTCTCAGACTCTCTAGTACTAAAGTGCAGGGATTATAGATGCATATCACCTGCTTGGCTCCAAATCTTGTTTTGAAATGCAAAATAATCTGCTATGTAGTTTCTTAAAGCACAGTTAATTTTTGTTCGTTTTAAAAGAAATATTTTAAAATACAGTCTGAATGTTTTTTAAAATAAGTTTTAAGAAATGAGTCCCCTGTCTACCCTCGCCCCCGGGAATGGAGTGTTATGAAAACCACTCAGCAAAGTGATGGGGAGCTGGGGGGCTCTTAATGTATGGGATGTGATTGGCATTCAGATATGTTTCTTATTCATTTTCAGGCAGCAAGAATTATTGCCAAGTTAGCAGCTTGGGGGAAAGAATTGATGGAAGGCAGTGACTTAAATTACTATTTTAATTGGATTAAAACTCAGCTGAGTTCACAGGTAATTAAAATTTCTTTTAGTTTCTAAAAGAAATGTATTAGTATCTATGTTCTCATATGTTATTTAATGTAAACATGTTAAATTACGAAAGATTTTTATTAAAGTAACTCCACTTTGTACTTGTTAAGTAGGCCTAGCTACTGCTGATGTGATGGCATGCTTCACTGTTTGTTCTTTAACTGGCTACAACTCAAATCTCTTGTCTTCCCTGCCATTTGTGCTTTTCTGCTCCTGCTTATGAATAGTCAGGTACTTACCTTCCTTCTAGGCAGCTACCAGGATTACACAGCTTGGAGAGCTGAAAGGACCTGCAGGAAGCAATCAGTGAGTGTTCACAGAAAGCATCCATACAGGAAAACGTGGGACATGAGGGAGACAACATGTGCACAGGCTCTGGGGTCAGAGACTTCCACGTCTGCCTTGGCCTGTTTATTTGAACCATCAACATTTGTATGAGAAATACAGGTTTGGAGGAAGAGATCTTTGGAGATTTTTTAGTGGGATTTTTTATTCCCTTTTGGTTGTATAACTAGACTAGCTTGTTTAACTGTGTTAGTATTTAGGCATTTGTGCTGGCCCACCTTTGAAGTTCTGACAGCACATTCCCTCAGCTGCTGCCACGAAGAGCACCTCCTGTGCCTATTCACTGTGTTCCCTTTTCAGAGAACCTTGCCCACCTCCCATCTCTCTCCCCCCTCCCCCCTCTTCTTCCCCTTTCCCCCTTTTCTCCCCCCTCCCTCTCTCTCTCTGCCTCTCTTTCCTGCTACTTCTGTCCTTGGAAGCCAGTCTCCCCTCTCCCTTTTCTCCCGTTTAAGGTTCTTTTCCTTTAATAAAAAAACCCTCTGCTTGAACTCTGTTGCAAGTTGTATTTCTCCCTGGAGCTGCTTTTTGAAATTACAACAAACTGATTATACAATAAACAAACTGGTCTTGGGTGCTGCCTGGGAAGTTTCAGACTGCAAGCAATGCATTATATACTGCCTATTCTTTTCTTGGCCAAGAGTTTGTACCAGGGTTCCATTTGTCCTTGGGCAAGTTTGGGACTGCTCAATCCAACTATCATACAGTCCTGCCTTATGCAGTGGCTCATACAAAACTGGGGGATTAAGCATTTAGGTACAATTTAAGACATCCTGCTTACTGGTCATCTGAGTTGCTTTCACGTTCTCTAGCTCTGTATCTCCAGGGAGAAGAGAGCTTACTGATGTAATATCTGGGAAAATGTCAGTTATCTTTTTGTATCTTTAGAAAGGGGCAAAAATAGGACATTCAGCATGGCTCTTTGAAAGTTTCTTTCAGACTTCTAGTGACTTCTAGGTGGCCAGTTGGAAGTTTGACAGGACTGATGTTCATTAAAGGGAGGAAGTAGAGATTGGCTGGGGAGAGTATTCTGAAGAGGAAAAGGTAGAACTTGGTGTAAGGGTGGGTGACATGGAGGAACTAAACCAGGTAAAACTGTGTCATCGTGAGCTATAAAACAAAAAATTTAATAGATTTTACATTAAGGTGTGAGAGACACCTGAAATTTTGCTTAGATTTACTTTTTTGTCTTACTGCCTGCTTTTGGGGGCGGCTAATTGCCATTTATAGTTCTATAGAGAATGTTTTAAATGAAATTATTTATGTTAGCATTAGCTGTATGTTTTATTGAGTTTGTAAGATACTTAAAAAGTATTTAAAACATGAATGAAAATGAGTATGTGGAGATGAAGCTTTAAGTTTCTAACTTGCAATCAGAATACTTTAGTAGATAGGAAATACTTTTCCATTTTTCTTTTTTACGTTTGAAAATTAAGCATCCTTTTAAATGAACCTCATTATATGTTAATGCTAACTTTTTCTTTTTCTATTTATTCTTCTCTCATATATTTTTATATCTTGACCACAGTTTTCCCTTCCTCCATTCCCCCTAGTCCCTCCTCCTACCTCCTTGTCCCACCCCCCTTGTCTCCCCTCCCCCTTGCGCCATCATCCTCACATCTCCAAACCCATTCCTCCTTTTCCCTTCAGAAGAGAACAGGCCTTCCATGGATATCAATTAACCCTGGCATAACAAGTTACAAGACTAGGCACATCGCCTCATATCAAGGCTGGACAAGGCAACCCAGTAGGAGGAAAAGAGTCACCAAAACAGGCAAAAGAGTTAGAAATAGCTCCTGCTCCCATGGTTAGGAGTCCTACAAAAACACCAAGCTACACAATCATGATGTATATGTAGAAGACCTAGGTCAGACCCATATGGGCTCCCTGATTGTCAGTTCACTCTCTGTCATCCCCTGTGAGCCCTGGATAGTTGATTCTGTGGGCTGTGTCCTTGACCCCTCTGCCTCCTCCAGTTCTTCCCCTTCTGCAGAATTCCCAAGCTCCATCTAATGTTTGGCTGTGGGTCTCTGTCTTATAATGCTAGCTTTCTTGTAAGGTGCAGCTGTAACTGATTTCGTGAACTGGAACCTGATAGGGAAGAACTGCATACTACTGCAGTTTCTTAACTACTTGGGCAGTACCATTTATTTTGCGTCTCAGAGATGAATTGCCACTCCTGAAGTGATTAACATCTATTTAATGCTTACACAATTGTAACTGTGTCCTACAACTGGGGGAAGATTGTCACTCCTCACTAGTAGATGAAGTATTTCAGAGACTAGTTTTCATTGGAGTTGTATTTCTCAGTGTTGAGTGGATGTTCTTTAAGACCTTTCTGTATCTTTCCAGTATGCTGTCTCTGTGGATGTGGCCTGATACCTATCCCCTGCTTTTCCTTCTGCTATAGGGCACCTATTGAAGGTCCCAAGCACAGCCTGGCCTTGCTTCTCAGATTCTGGGTATTGCCTCTGCTTGATTCTGATCACTCTTGGCTTTCTTGCTATAGGCAGAAAATTCTTCCATAGCCTTTTACCAGGATTAAATTGTAAATCTCTTGTTTAAAGAAAGGTAGGAATATTTGAAATTTTATGTGCTATCTTTCTCAAATGTCTTGAATAGTACTATCTGTGAAAAGTCTTTTCCCCACTGAAAGTGTTTTCTCCTTCATAAAAGGTTCATAATTTCATGCTTCTAGTGAAAATAAATTTCAAATGCCCAAGTCAGTTGCTACGTAGTATATTTTGTTTTTTGACTTTACAATGGCAATTTTTGCTTCATACTTAATAGGGATGGATACCTCTCCCCCCAGTTCGTTACCAGTTTTCTCTTGATTTCTTGCATTACATTTTGTTTGTTAATTTCCATGTAACATTTGTGATGTTTATATTGAGATCACTTGATGGCATTGCTCTTCTTATTGCTAAGCACCCGTTTTAAAAAGCTGTGCCAAAACTATTGGAGTGGTAGTGCAAGCTGTCATTGATTGAAAACACCATCCTGTTAGTAAATATTGAAGCAGAAATTTTTGCTAGCTTCACCTGTGAAACTTGTCTTGTGCTTAGAGGCCTGCTGTTTAGCTCTTAGTAGTCTGTTGATTATCTGGAGGATAGTAACTTCCAAATCATCTTGATGTTCTTTTTAAAGTAGGAATAGGGAAAATGATGATAAAATTCATCCAGTTGCTTTTGTAAGCTGGAAAGTTAGGATAAAATAAAAAACAAAACTAAGTAATAAGTCATTTATTTTGTAATAGAAACTTCGTGGTAGCGGTGTTGCTGTTGAAACAGGAACAATCTCTTCAAGTGATGTAAGTATGTTCCTTCCTAATTAACTGGCTTCTTAACACTCTGAAAATTGTTTAGACTCACATGTGAGGTGCTTACTAGTTCCCTAAATGTAAATCCTTGGATCTGAAGTGTCACCCACCCACAGTGAGGCTAATTTTTTTTTTTTGCCTTTTTAATGGGAGATATAAATCCTGCCCTTCTTTGTTGCTGACTTGTAGGACATTCTACTTGAGATCTTCAAATCAATGCAAAGGTTGGAATTGCAGTACACAGCACGAGAGACTAATCATGTCCTTTTTGTCACAAATCAGTAGTATGTGAACTGTCTGATGTCTGTCTAACCTAGGTGTAAACAATGCATCATTTGATGGCACAAAATGCTTGTGCTGTGCTGCTCAAGCCTCTGTGGACTGTGTGGTGGTCCAGTATGGACCTCCTCACTCATTCTTCAACCAGTCTCTTCCCACTTCTAAGTGGTTAAAGGTCAATTGTAACTATGGGCCTTAGGTTCTTAGCTAGCATCATCTTCTCTTTTTGGGAATGGTTTAACTTTGCTGTATTTGAGTACAAATAAGGCTGGGTGTGGTTGGAGCCAGGGGACAGAAACATCAGGACAAAGGAGAGAAGCAGGAGGTGTATGCAGCTTCCTGTGATGGAAATGCTTATGGGATGCTGGAAGGCTGACAAAGGTAGATGTAAATGAAGCTTTATCTAAACCATGTAACAGCTGTATTGATCATTGTAACTTCCATAATCTGAATGGAATATACCATTATGCTTGTCTAAGAGTGGAAATAGCCTTAGAATCTACAGGAAAGCTAGTAGACAATCTTCCATTTGGGGCATGGAATGAAAAATGTGGTAGATATTGTGTGAAGCAGAAAAGGGAGTTCAGTAATCAGAACGAGGTATAGAGTTAGATGAGCACTCTTGGGACCAGAGTGAGGAGAGAAAACAGGTAGAAAGTTGAATGTTTTTCTGTTTTGTTTGGTCCTGCTGGACCAGTTTTTTCCCACTCCGGTCCCTGCAGCCACTTACAAAATAACACTCTGAGGCTTAATATTAGATATAATTATTTGGCCAATGGCTCAGGCTTTTTACTGGCTAGCTCTGTCTTATAAATAAACCCATTTCTGTTAATCTGGGTACTGCCGTAAGGCTGTGGTTTACCAGTAATGCTCTAGGATGTTACTCCTTTGGCAGCTATAACACCAATAATAAAAACCCAGAGACAGATATTGAGGTTCAAGCTGAAGATCAGAGAAGCAAAGCAGCTTCCGCTAGAGAGCTCTCACCTCTGCCAATGCTCAGACAAAAGGAGTGATCCACCAAACCTCTGATTGCATCTCCAGACTGCATTGCTCCTCACCAAATCTCAGACTGCTCCTGAGACTGCACTGGGCTCCTTATATGCTCTCTAGTGTTGGGATTAAAGGCATGAGCTCTGTTTCTCTTTTAGACTGATTTACTCTCAAGTAGCCTAGGGTGGCCTTGAACTCACAGAGATCCATCTGCCTCTGTCTCCTGAGTCCTGGCATTAAAGGTTTGTGCCAGCAGTGCCTAGCTTCTATGACTGTGGCTAGCTTTGCATTCTGATCTCCAGGCAAGCTTTATTAGATCATAAACAATATATCACCACAGATGGCTACATGATGTCTCCCTGACTTTGTTTTCTTTCTCTCTGTATCTTTGTTTGGATTTCCCACCTTGCTATATTTTTCCTGGCCGTTGGTTGAAACAGCTTTATTCATCAGCCAATAAAAGCAACACATATTTGCAGCATACAGAAGGACATCCGACATCAAAAGTTTAGTTGTTTATCTTTATTTTATATATGTAGGTATTTTACTTACATGTGTGCATGTATTCAGACCTGGTGCCCACTGAGTCAAATAGAGGGCATTGGATCCCTTGGAACTGGTGTTACAAATAACTGTGAGCTGGGAATTGAACCTGTGTTCTCTGCCTCTGAAAGAGCAGCCAGTACTCTTAACCCCTGAGCCATCTC
Source organism: Cricetulus griseus (assembly GCF_003668045.3). NCBI lineage: Eukaryota > Metazoa > Chordata > Mammalia > Rodentia > Cricetidae > Cricetulus > Cricetulus griseus. The sequence goes on from NC_048595.1 coordinate 158,303,653, forward strand.
TCTAGCTAGGTTTAGTTGTTAAATTAAACAAATATACAAATTGGCATCTTTAGTTCTTCTTTAAAATTTTATTTTATTATGTATATGACAACTTTGCCTGAATGTGTGGTTATATAACCCTGTCTATGCAATGGTGGCCAGAAGAGGGCATCAGCTCTCCTGGGACTGGCGTCACTCAGATCCTTTTTAGCTACCATGTGGGTGCTGAGAATTGAAGCCCAATATTCTGGAAGAGTAGCCAGTGCTCTTAACTACTGAGTCATTTATCACCACCATCCTTCCCTGGCATCTTTATTTCTTGTTGAGTTTCTGCTAGTATGAAGTTTGGAAAAGTTTATTATGTTGTATTTTTAGAATAATTTGTAAACTTGTTTTAGTGTTTGCAGTTCTTTAAACCCTATATGAGAGGAGGCTGAGCTGTGTAAGATTCCATTTTTCTCTTTTTGTCCATTGTATTAGAAAGGTAGAATTGGTTGAGCTAGTACTGGATTAGTGTAAATGATTTATCTGGTAGATGTGTACACACATACCCTAAATAGTAATTGTTAGATCTCACACCTTGTTTTTAGTGCCCTCAGCCATGGGCATACTCTCAGGCAGACTATTTCTGAGGGATTTTCTTTTTCAGTTAGATACTGATTTCAAAAGCAGACCTCAGGTTGAGAACGTTGCCAACCTGTTCTTTGATCCTATTCTAATGGGCAAATGTTTTACATTTGCATTGCTTTGCGTGGTGCGTGCGTGCGTGCGTGCGTGCGTGCGTGCGTGAGTATTTTTGGTGTAGGTTATGTTAGTCACATCTTCTACAAAAGTAGTTAGACTGAAAAAAAGTCTTGTCAAAGGTTATGTAGCTGATAAGTATCAGAAACACTAATGCAGTAGATTGTTTATTGAGGGAGTGTTTCTAGAGGCACCTGAACTGGAACTGATTATTTAGGCTTTGCTCAAACCCATTCCCCACAATGACTTGTTATATCCATATTATGCCTTTGAATAGGTTTCAAATTGAAAGTGGGAAAAGCAGTTAAGCTGCAGTATGTAATGTTGCCACTTGAGGGTAGTATAAAGCAGCAGTTGACATTGCAAAATGGAGAACTCAAGTCTTAGTTTCAGAGGCCTCACAGAACCATCATCATCAATAAGTAAGGGGTTGATTGTTACAGACATTTTCACTTTACTTAAAAATGTGTGACATTGTTTTCACAGTCATGAAAATCTGATTATGTTTCTTTACCTTGTCTGTTAAGTTCTTTGTTGGTTTTAATGCAAATGATAGATCATCTTTTCTGAGGAGCACCATTGTCTTGGAAATGGATGCCTGGGCTGAAGCCCTGACCAAGGAGGGTTGTGATCTCTCCAAGCTTTGGAAGACTGAGAAAGACTGGGGATTTCTGTTTGATTCCTTCTCATTTTCCTTTTTCCTTGCCCTTTCACTGATACCTGAGTGTAGGAGAAGATGGCTCCTCACATCTGTGTGTGTTGTGGACCCAAACCACTATTAGTTCCAAGATATACATTGTTTCTTGGGTAGAGTTGCTAGGTTTTTCTTCCTGCTTGTTCTCACTTGATTCTTGTGAGAATTTTCTTTTCTCACAAGAATGGCTGGAGCTGTTCTGTCTAGCAGGACTTCTTGTAATGTAGGCCTTCTGTGTATCTAGCCTGCCCGTGGAGGTTGCCACTAGCCATGTATGACTAGGGAAAATGAAGAATCATTCCTGAAATATACTCCATGTGCTATAAAAATCATGTATTTACAGTTCAGTGGTTTATATTTATGGACTGTGCAGCCATTACTACAATCTAAGTTTATAGTGTTTTCAGTACTCCAGAAACCAAGAGCTACCCTGTACATAAGAACTGTTTTCTCCATCCCCACTCTCTTTGTTCAACCCCTGGCAGCCACTAATCCACGTTCTGGTTCTGCACTCACATCTTTTGGGTTGTGATGGGAGTATAGCTCTATGACTTGTTTCTTATGTGACAGACCCCCTTTATCTAGTGCAGTATGTTTGAGCATGCAGCATTTTAGAATGAGAAACAGAAAAACCCAGAAAGTTGATTTCTTCAGTGGTTTCTACGGTAGTTCTAATGTCCTTGCTCCTGGAGACCAATTTTTCTGCTTTGGCTTTGTTTTTAATTGAATGCTATGGTCCCCGAAGTCTTGCAGGGAGGTGGAGGGTGCTTTGATGTAGTTCTTATCAGAGGTTCTGCCCATGTGGCAGATGAGTGGGCTGCTTCAGTTATTTACACAGCATAGGCCTCCTCTTAATTGTAGGCTGCCTTGGCTGGTGGCCCTCTGGAACCCAGAGCTATTTACAGCCAGTAATTATTAGATGACTGTAGCCTAAACATTAAATAGAAAATTCAGATATAAATAACTTACATGTTTTAAATAACTTCACTTTATTGTTATAATCGTTCTTTTCCATTTGTGTTAATGGCTTTCTATGCCTGAATTGTAAATGAAGTTATCATAGGCATCTGTATATAGGAAGAAATAAAACTCATATCCATGGGTTTCAGTGTTAGGTACTGTGTAGTTTTAGGATCTCTCAGGGGTCTGGGAGTGTGGTGGAATAGGAACCACATACTTGCCTTGCTGAAAGACCATTGTTTTTATCCAGGGCAGTTATCAATGGCTTTTCATTCTTTTAACACTTTAAGTATTAGGATTGTTGATATATATGCATATGCATGTGTGAGTGCATGTATGTGTGTGTGTGTATGTATGTATGTATGTATGTATGTGTGTGTGTGTATGTATTGAATACAGATACAGTATTCAGATTTGTTTATCTGATCAGGTTTTTGGAAGGGTTGTCTTCCAAAATATTGTGGCAATATAAAAGAAAATGAAATAAGGTATTTGAGTAGTACAAGACTACTTCTCATGTGTCTCTGAAAGTGTAGCACCAGTAACAATAATAAGGTAAACTATTACTATGTGTTAAATATGCTTTTGGAATTGTATGTAAAGCATTAATTTATAAAGCAAATTATGATTTCTTAGCTGCAACAACAATACTTTTTCCTTGTAATAGAGATCCCTAATGCTCATGTAAGCACACTGTATGATTAAGCAAATTATATTGAAAACATTTTTTGAAGACCTTAAATTGTAATAGTGAAATTATATTACTTTTGGAAGTCTCTCTCTCTCTCTCTCTCTCTCTCTCTCTCTCTCTCTCTCTCTCTTTTCAATACTTTTTTCTGTGTATATGAATATGGAAATCTGTATCTTAACTGATATTTTTTTTGGATATTGACTAAGGGATTTTTTTTCCCTAACACTGTTTTAAGAAATTCTTGGGTATATTCATTTTAGTTTGTGAATATCTAGTGACAATAACAGTGTACCTTAAAATTAACTAGTGTTTTACAGAAACTGACTGCAGTTGATAGATTTTTAATTTTTAATTTTGGTACAGCTGCCACTGTTTTCCTTCATTGATAATAAAATAGTTTTGAAGAAATTAAGTGATTCCTCAAGATACTGAGATAAAGCCTCTCATTCCTGTTCCAGTATTTATCTCCCTCTCCCATTTTGGTGTTGGGGATGAAACCATAGTCTCATGTATGCTAAACAAACAACTTCTGAGCCTTTTAATGGCATTCTGTTTCTTACAAAACTAGTTTCTGGGGCTTATTTTAGTTATGTTTCTAAAATCCACCTTTGTGCTTCACTGATAACAGTGTACAGAACATTTTTGTGCTGAATTCTTGGGAGGCTTGTACTGCAGTGCAGATTTGTTTTCTCTAGAGGTTACAGCACTAAAGTGTAGGTGAATGCCATCATCTTTGACTCCTTTAAAGAGTGGCTTGCACATAAGTCATAGCATTATCAAAGTGAATATTGGACATTGTCTATGATTTTGAAGCATTAATGTTTATCCCAATAATAAGTATATCTGTATTTATATACTTGTATTTATATATTTGTATATTTGTTCCTTAATTTCTTGAATTACTTCAAAGGCTTTCAGAAAGTGAATCTCTGAACCCATATTTACCAGGAAGATGAATTCTGTCAGCAGTTGTTTCCCTAGACTGTGATGATTCTATTGTAATGCAAGAGTTTATGTTTTTAGGACTATTGGAAATTTATTTTAGTGATGTCACCCTAAATATGTTGAGAAGGAAAAAAGGCATTTTTAAAAAAATATTTTACCCCTGATGTTTTCCTTATAGCATATGCAAGGTGTGGCAGATTCTCAGCCTTCTGTGTGTGTAGGACAAAGAACATTGAGGAGTTGCCCTCCAATGCCAACTGAAGACAGACTCAGTGTCTTTTGCTGTTTAACAAGAATAATAAATAATTACTAACTTTGAAGTTTCACATGAAAAATAGGCATAAGCAAGACAAGCTATATTTTAAAAGACAGGATTAAAAAAGGAAAGGTAAAGATACCTTAATTTTTTTCAATTGTTTCATCTTTTAAGAATATAATTGCATCATTTTCTCTTTCCAAAAATTCCTATATACTCTTCCTTGTTCTCTTTTAAATCCATGGCATCTTTTTTTCATTTATTGTTATAATATACATGCATGTATATGAATGTACACGTATATTTATTGAATATAGCCTCTCACTCCATATAACTTATTTGTATGGTTTCAGAGCTGGCCATTTGGTATTGGATAACCAGTTGGTGAGCTCTTCCCTGGGGAAGACTGTTTCTCCCTCTCTCAGCGTACTTCTTTGTGTAGGACTGATGTCTCATGGTCTTTCTCTCTTGTACTTTGGGATGTCTCTTGCTGTTCAGCTCATGTTTGGGCAGCCTTGTTAGTGAGACTTCATGGATATAGCTTGTGACATTTCTGGGGGTCACAATCTTACAACAAATTTCTGTTCCTCTTGCTCATAAAATCTTTTTACATACCCTCTTGGGCAATGTTCCCTGAGCCTTAGGTGCAGGAGTATTTTGTAGATGTATCAGTTGGGACTGGGCTCTAAAATTCTGGTTGGTTGTGGTTTTCTGTAATGGTTTCCATGTGTTGGAAAGAGAAGTTTCCATGATGAGGGATAAGGACTACTATTTATCTGTGGGCTTGACAACAAATGTTTAGAATGTGGCTAAGGGTTATACTGGTTTAGTAAAGTGACAGTTGTAGGTTTTCTTCCAAGACCCATGACTTCACTAGCTCCTGGGTAGTTGGCAATGATTCCCTTCTTGTTAAGTGGGTCATAAGACAATTAGAGAGTTGTTGGTTACTGCCAAACTATGCCTGCCACTACTGCATCCATAGGGTTATTGAAGATTCCTTAATTTTTAAAACTTGCAAAGTGTTTCTTAGAAAAATGTCTATTTCTATAAAACCTGTGTCTACATGTAGGAAATGTATTTCTAGCATGAATAATCTTGATGTCACAGAAGTGTGAGGTCGCATGCAGCACAGTGGAGGTAATTGGAAATGGTTCAACAGTGAGCATTAGAAGTCTTCCCTTCAAAGATTAGAAACTGCAGTCAAAGGAGCTATGACAGGCTTTTTTAGGTCTTTACCATCTATTTGTGTGGATTATATATCCTATATCCTTGATTAAAATTTTAGACTATTGAAACATCTCTGCTATGACACCATTTATTTGGAATTAATGCCTGAGATTTGCATCACCTTATGTTTGTTTATTTATTGAGTACCTTTGCAGGATGATTCTGTGTTATGAAAGGTTCTTTGTCCTGGCAGGTTCCATGGCCCTTGAACACCAAATAAACACATGGACACTATATTAGTATGAGCCTGTTAACCAATATCTTGGGCTTCTTATTGGCTAGCTCTGTCTTAATTATTAACCCATTTCTATCAATCTATGTATTGCCACAAGGCTGTGGCTTACCCAATAATGCCGGCATGGTGTTATTCCTCCGGCAGCATCAGGACTCTGGTAGACTCCTCCCTACCTTTCCCAGAATTCTCCTCATCTCCTCGTCCCTCCTAGCTTACTGCCTCATTGGCCATTGGCCCAACAGTGTTTTATTCATCAACCAATAAGAGAAACATATAGAAAAGGACACCCCCCCACATCAATTCTGAAAATTCCTCTCAGCAAGATGGTGTGTTTTTTTTGCTTCAGAGGATTATATTGTATTTGATAAGGTCAGCATTAAACAGGAATTTTACAGTTAATTATTTCAGTAAACTTATAGCCCTGCCATAAGGGACAAGAATAGGCCCTTTGCCAGGGTACAATAAACAATCACTTGCAGAGGCTTAGTTTACTTAAGTTGCCCTACAACAGTATAAGAAAGATGAGGGTAAGCTTGTAGGAAAGGATTCTGAGTGGTGGAGCATAATGGGGCAAAAAGGTGCGCATACACACATATGTGACAGATCTGCTGAAGCTATGACCTGTTCTCTGAGGTAAAGGACAGGGAAGAATGGCTACAAATGTGGATCAGCTTAGGGGGTGAAGTATTTGTAGTGGAATGCATCTCTAAGGAGTAGTTTCTATTTTTCTTTGACCTGTTGAGAGGAAGAGTAGGACAGGAGGAGAACTCCTGTGGAGAATGACAGAGCAGATTAGATTGCCTATGGGTTTTCATGGTTGTGTGAGTTTTCTTTAGTAGTATTTATTGAATTGTCTTTCTGTAGGATTAAAGGTAAGAGTTGTTGGGTTGATTTAACTAAGGCTAATTATCTTCTTTTAAACAATCATTAAATTATTTATACAGGACACTAATAAGCAATTTAAGGGAAAATAAAGAAACAGATGCTGTCCATTTTAATTGAAGGTAAGAGTTCAGCTGGGTGTAGTAGTGTACACCTTTAATCTCAGCATTTAGGAAGCAGAGGCAGGTGGATTGAGGCCAGACTAGTCTACATAGCGAGTCCTAGAATAGCAAGAACTGCACAGAGACACTGTCTCAAAACAAAACAAAACAAAAAGTTTAGCCATTTGCTGTACTTTCTGTCATCACTGGCATGGAATGAACCCTGTGTGTAGCACTCAGTAGGAAAGATCCCTGTGAGCTGTAGGACCAGTGCTTTAGCTATGCCTGTGCTGTTTACACTGAAGTTGTAAGGTACTGTGCTGAGCCCATGCCTGTATTGTGCTGTGTGTACTATTTTAGCATAGCATGACTAATGAACACAAAAGAGACTTAGGTGCACCAAGACATTTTTGTATTGAGAGAAAATGTGACAGTAGAAGAGTAAAGATGCTTTTATTGACCCTTTACTCATTTGTATATAGAAATCTCTCTTAGGTTTTCTCTAAACAAGAAAGATGGGATTTGTATTCTTCAGTAGAAGCTTCTAACTTCTGAATTAATTGGAAAAATTCATGTTTTTTCCATTGCAGGAAAGTTCGAGATGAAAATTCATGATTTTGTTATTAACTTCTGCTAATATAATTTTGCTTGTGTTTGGCTTTTGTGACAAGGAGTCACTCTATAGCCCAGGTTGACCTGATCTTAGACTTGTGGCAATTCTTGCTTCAGCCTTCCAGGTGCTAGACTTAATGGGCATAAGCCATCATGTTTAGTTTTTGCTAATGTGAGGTGTTAAATTATGCCTGTGTGCACATTGTATGGTCACTACTATCTAGGTAGAAATAAGGTCCCTTTTCTTTGTAGCATTTGTCTGTTTGTACCATACATACTCACTTATGTGTTTTTTTATTTGAGTGCTGTAAATTTCTTTGAAGTATTCCAGCTCATATGTGTTATTTAAATTAAAATACTAAGCTTAATAGTATCAAATTTTAGATTTTACCAATTTTATGACATTTTTGTTTCCTTTTACTTTTTTATTTGTTCATTATGAAGGCTAGAGCTCAACTCTTCCTTTTGTTTTTCCACGTTTTAAAGACATATCTCTCATGGTAAATATTTAGGCAAGAGCTTGCAGCTGAAGTTTTTACTAGCTATGGTAAAGTGGAGGGGTTTATAACTTCTAAGAGATAGGATTTTCATTTATTTCAAGTTAAGGATTTTATACAGTTTTATGACATGCAGCTATTCAACTAAGTTTTAAAAATCTGGGTTGTCTTTAACAAATATTAATTAGATTTTTTTTTTTAAGATAGGGTTTTTCTGTGTAGCTGTGGGTGTCCCGAATCTTGCTCTATAAACCAGGCTAGCCTCTGATTCCTAAGTGCTGAGATTAAAGGCATGCTCTACCTTTCCCAGCTTTAATTAGGTATTTCATAAACCAACCATTGGCAGAGTTTCTGCATAGTTGTAGTTGTGTGCTGAGTGGATTACTGCCTTCAACCTTCAACCACCGCAGTGCGCCTGTAGGTGTTCTCTTTGATAGTATTGTCCTCACCAGGAGTGAGGAAATCAAGGACTACAGTAAAGGTTTATAGTGTGATGAAAATTACTCCAGTATAGGCCTATTTCTTTGTTTTAAGTTTTTTCAGATTTGTGTAATTATGTTTATAGAGCCTCTCTCCAGGATACATAAATGACAAGGGGAACTACTTATTTATTAAACTGTATCAAAGACTTCTTAATTAACTTTTCTAAATGTATTATGCCATCCTGAATTGTGTAGATTTAATTTGGGAGACAGTAATCACCTTAATTTCTAAGAGGCAAAGTTAAAAACAGACATGAGGATAGACTTTTGAAAGGATATTAGGAGACTTTGGATACTCTAAAGCTAACAAATTATAGTAAAAAGGGAGACTTTCCCTATAGAAATGTATGTGCTTGGTCTCATGACTTAGATTGCTTTTTAGCCTAACACTGTACACTTTTCCTTTGTAGAGTTCTCAGTATGTGCAGTGTGTTGCTGGCTGTCTGCAACTGATGCTCCGGGTCAATGAGTACCGTTTTGCCTGGGTGGAAGCAGATGGGGTGAACTGGTGAGTGAATGTCCTTTACTTGTATTATGACATTCAAAAACATTTCTCCTTGACATTTTAAAGTAAATTAATACATTTAATCATTTAAAAGAAGCATTTTTATTACTTTCATGCATGCTTAACAATGGATGTATTAACCTTCTTAGAAATCAGTATCTATTAAACTGAACATTTCTCCCCTTCTCTTGCTTGGCCTATGTTTTATAAGAGGTTAAGGCCTCTTAAGAACCCAATGCTGGTCTTCTTGTAGGATTCCTAAAAGTGGGAGTAGTGTCTCTGACTCTTTTGCTGTCTTTTGGGACCCTACTCCTCATACTGGGTTGCCTTGCCCAGCCTTAATACAAGGCAAGCTCAAGACTACAACTTGATATGCCATGTTTTGCTGATATTCATGGGAGGACTACCTGTTCCTGAACAGAAGTGGAGGAGTGGATTGGGGAGTGGAAACAAAGGGGTTAAGGGAAGGGACTGTGAGGAGAGGAGGAACGGGAAACTGGCCAGTATTAAAATGAAAACAGAAACCCTAATTCTGGACAAAACAAACCCTGGCACTGAGAATATAAGATAATTATAAAAGTATTTTGTGGCAAATGCAGGCAGAAATCAATAAGGAAAATAAGATCTCCAAAGAATAACAAATCTTTGTCACCATTAGGAAGCCAATTAATTTAATACCTAATGAGGATCTAGGTACATTTAAAACAGTTACTCTTCAGCTATGAGAGGAGCATTGCTTCTCCTGTAAAGTTTATATGGGATGCTCAAAATCAACAACAGAGTTGGTAAGGGATGATTTAAAGTGAACTTGATTGAACGATGTATTATAAGATACTTATTCTCAATCCTCACAGCAGACAGGTGCATGCAGTTTCGTAGAGCATTGCTTTCACACATTATTTAATCTTCATTGATTGACTGAATCAGTTAGAATAGTTATTCCTGTATTAATTCACAAAATTTTAATCTGTTGAGCTGGCATGGTGGCAAACACTGATCTCAGTACTTAATGGGAAGAGGTAGGCAGATTTCTATGAGTTCAAGGCCAGCCACAGACCCTGTTTCAGTCTTTTTCTTACTATTTATTTTTATTTAGCCCTTTGTCTTCTGAGACTTGAGGTGGTGAATGACTTCAAGGAAACAGTGTTTTCTAGACACAATAGGGTGGTTGTACTACTAACACACAGTAGTTGTGACAACATGTACAAAGACTTGTACCAGCTCAAGACAGCTACAATCTCAGCATGGAGTGGGGAGGTGGGTGTGAAGTCCCATCACTAACTGAGGCACTATTGGTATTTGATAGTTAGTGGGAGAGACAGAGTCAGCTTTCTTCAATGGTGTGACCCCAGATAGATTGACCACACTCCAGGGCAGGCCTACTCCTAAGAATAGTTGGGCAAAGCAAAAAAAAAAAAAAAAAAAAAAAAAAAAAAAAAAGCTAAGTCCCATTGTGTGAGTTTCAAAGAATTAATAAAATACTATTTATGATTTTTATCACATTTAAACTTATTTATTGTATGTGTTCAATGCATCACAACATCACAACATATAAAAGAGGTCAGAGGATAACCTATGGGAGTTGGTTCTCTTTCTTTCTGGCGATTGAACTCAGGGGATTGGGCTTGAAACCAGTGTTTTACCCCATGTTGCTGGCCCTAGGTTCTTGCTGAATAATGTTACCTGGAAGTCTTTCATGCCAGCCGTCGACTGGGTTGAGATTCTGTGGTTCCTTTTTTCCTTAGATTAGTTTTATTTGTTTAATTTATGGGAGAGAGAGAGTGTGTTTCTGAGCATTCTGTAGTCTCTTATTAATTTCACTTTGGCCAATTGTGGGGTCTGTATGTATGTATATATTGCAAGTAGAAGCTTCTCAGATGAGGGTTGAGAGATGTATTGTCTGTGGATGTAGCAAATCATTAGGAGTAGTTTAATAATAATATGTCCATTTTGCAGAATAATAGTAGTAGGTTTTTTTTCTCTAGGACCTATGTCCTGTCTAGTCTCATGTTGGTGCTAGGTATGGATTTCATTTTGTGGAGTGGGATTTAGATAAGTCCAATTAGAAAGTGATTGTTTACTCCCATGACATTCATGCCACCAGTGGGCATATCTTGCAAGGCCAGTCATTGTTGTAGCTTCCAGTGTTCACAACTTGGTATGGTTGATGATTTTCTGGTAGCCTGCAGAGCACCTTTCAGCACTATGAAAACTAGCCAATATGGATGAAACTTCCAGGTTTGTACAGGCTTGATGTTACCATGTTGTATGATTCAGGTATGTGGTGTCTTCATTAATACGCTCTTACTGTCAAGTTTTGGAGGGTTAACAAGATTATTGACAGTATTCTGTAATGTTTGAGGGCCCAAGGGACGTCACTGGCTAACAACTCAAAACAAACCCATTTCTGCACTGGGTTTTTATTTGTTAGCCTTCTTTGTGTTCTCTATTATAGGGTAGCTCTATTTAAACTCTTCTTTGTTCTTGAGTTTGGGAAAATTTATTTATGATGAAAACATCTACATTCTCATAGTTTTGAGAGTGTGCTTATAAAGTCAGTTCCATCATTGCTAGAGAATAAGATAGAATTATTTTTCTCTTTGCTTTCTTCTTCTGTTCACTGATTGAAATGCCTTCTCCTGTTAGTTGCTATTGTGGATGGAAAATAAACGAGTCTGAGTTCTCAGGTATGTTCACACTGTGTTGGAGGATTCATTAGAATGATATTGGTACTTATAGATAAGATTTATTATAGAGATTGCTAAAGATACACAGCTGGATCATGAAGCACAAAGACATGGCTGAGTTTTGAGGAATCTATGTGTAGTCTTTCCTGTGTTCTCCCTCTTCCATGAGACCATTTAGATTGCATCTTCCTCAGCAGTTAAACATTTGTGTTTCTGTTCAGGAAGACTATTTCAGACCAGCTCCTAAGAGTTTCACTAGAGGTTAGCTACATAGGCACTCTGTGCTGATAGCATATTTCATAGTTACTTCTACTGCAGTGATAAACTACCATGACCAAGAAATGGTTTATTTGGGGCTTACATTTCCAGAGGGATGAGTCTTGTTACCATCAAGGTAGGGAGCATGGCAGCAGGCAGGGGGCTATAGCAACAATTAAGAACACACATCTGGAACTGCAAACCGGAAACAGGGAGAATGCACTGGGCATGTCAAGAGACTTTTAAAATCTTAAAACCTGTCCCAAGTGATAGACCTCCTCCAACAGGGCCACACCTCTTAATCCTTCACAAATATCCACTGACTAGAACCAAGTATTCAAATGCAGGAGACCTACTGAGGAGAGTTCATTCAAACAGCACTGGAAATGGATATCCCAGACTTATAACAGAAAAGTCATTACCTAAACCAAAATGCTGAGGGCTGAATGGCTTATAAACAATGGAAATTTGGTTCTCACAATTCTGGGGGCTGGGAAGTCTAAGACCAAGGCACTGGGAGGTTAGATGTATGGTGAGATGTAATCTCAGATAACAGAAGGGCAGAGGGTCCTTCTTAGGCTCTTTTATTTGATACTTACGAAGGCTCTCCCCGTGTGACCTGATTTCCCCAAAGCTCTTTGTGGCTACATTGTCAATTTGGGGCTTATGATTTTAACCTATGAATTTGGAGGGACACAGACTTTCAAACCAAAGCTGTAGCCACCTAGCATAAACTACATGGTTTGTGCAAACTGGATAGGTACTGTGAACTTCCTTTATTTAAGACTAGCAGTTTCATGGATCTGACATTCTTTTCTGTGCAGAAACCCAAAGATAGATGTCATTCCATCTTTTACTTTCCTAAAAGATGCTGCAGTATCTGGGGCAGTGTAATTAGAATAATGATTTCATTATATCTTCCTAAGGAATTTCATATGACTACAGTTTTTATTATAATGGCAAATTAGTTCTAATTAATAAAATAGTAATATAATTAGTGCAATAATATTTATTAAGGTGAAATAGCACAAAATCACTATAATACCATAGTGTGTTACAGGTTTTTTTTGTGTGTGAGAAAAGGGGGACTTGGTCTATTAATAAAGACCAATGAAATACAGACTAATAAAAATTTTCTTAATGCTACCTGATACAATGAAATAGCTGATATGGCTATTCTCTTAGCAAATAAGGACAGAGCTTACAACCAAAAAGTTAACTACCTGGTCTCGGGTCAGTCAAGTCTCTAGGCAAGGACTTGGGCTTCAGTCATCTTCAAGGGGTGCCCAGCACCTCCTATATGAGCATCTTGGGATGCAATCTCCTGTGTATCTCCAATAATGTCTTCAAAGGAGATCAGGTCTATACTGCTGATTCCAGTTTAACAATTCTGTACATATAATCCACTGAGCTGTTAATTAGGAAGACAATGCCATGAATGACTTCAGTTCATTTTGATGCTGACAAACCTTGGGACTTAATGTCCTTGATGTTAATACATGGGGGTCACAGGACACCTTGACTGTGAACCTAAAACTGAGACTAATGACTGAGGACACAAGGGAAGAACATACAGGTTCCTAGACTGACCATGTTTTAAACTGTCACATACTGGCAAGCCAGTGGTAACCCTGTTTGACAGAGGCACAGTTAGAAATGCAAAATTGCCTTTCTGATTCCAGAAAACAACTATACTGTGCTCCATTTATACTTCTAGTCATGTTAGTCCCTATGTTGTGCATACCCTGAACACTCTGGTTTCCAATGCATCACACAATGTCTGAAGCCATGTGTTCTGGGACTCCATAATGAAAGTCCAACCCCTAGACTTTCAATTCTCAGTATCCATATGCAGTCCTTTCCCATTTATTGCCAACACTGGCAAAATCTGATCTCTGTGTTATAAACACAGTGCCTATGGCATTCAAGGCAGATGCCTGTACCAAAGATTATTATCTTAGGCTGCCTTTTGGCAAAGACTATATTCCAGAGCTCAAGACAGAGTTGGGAAAATTCCTCCACACAGACAGAACCCAGGAGGTGATAGCACTCTAGAGGGGCAGGGTAGAACTCTGCAGTCAAGTTGTTTAGATTGGCCATGCCTTGCACAAGCTTCTTCAGTACAGCAGTGGAGAAGTTGTTGTCATAGAAATGTTGTAGGTTTATAAAAGATCTAGTTAGCCCAGATGGTTATTGAAGGATACAATGAATTTTATTTTACTAAGCTGAAAGCAGATACCCTTTATCCCAAATCAAGGAACCTGTAAGAATGAATTAAAGTTACAAAATAACAACCTGTCTACAGTTGATATATTTTTTAATTCCAAAAAGTTAAATGCTAAAACTTGTTGCTTTGGATCCTCTTGGCATATAGAGGTAGATCAGATCTTGCTATTGTCATTATTAGTGTTAAACAACTTTAAAGGACAGTTGACAATGTTAAGTATCTGGTAGCTTTCCTTTTCTCAGAAAGGAAATATACTTTTTAATTTTTCTTTTGCAATGAAAGTTTTTATTTATTTTTTGATGCTTTTCAAATTATAACCAGGAAGGATGTGAGGAGAAAGAATTTCAAGTGTTGTCTATTTAAAGAGCTGGTCTAGTCACTGATTACTAAAAACTATTCTATATTTTAATCAGCATATTGACTTGTTTGGTTAGGAACCTATTATATACAAGATACAGTGTTTTCCAATATTTATATAGGAGAACTATCCTTTTCATTGTGCTGTGTATTGTATTGACTATACTAGCTATCTGTTGGTTAGCACTGATTTTTTTTTTAATCTATTAATTTTAACCTCTCTCCAGCTCCTCAGAAGGAGCTATCATTGTTGATGCCTACCTCCTTGGAAACTTTGGTACTTTGGTTTCAATAGCTGTGTCCTTTTTTCTGTGCTTCCCACAAGTTCTGTGGTGACAATTAAAAAAAAAAAAAGAGGAGACTAATTGGATATGAAGAGTTAACTAGATATGTATTTGCTAACTTTCCCTGAAACTAAAGCAAAGGATGATACTACCTCTAGGTTTGGGGTTAGGATTACAGAAATTAACATGCTGGAGGACGGGGTAAAGCTGAAATTTAGACTTTTGAGGAGGAGACTGTCCTCTGCCGTTGGTGTCAGTGATTTCTGAGGAAGATCTTTATGCAGGGCCCAGGCTTCTTGGGTGGGAGCACCAGTGGCTGGTGGTGGTGTCTCTGAGGCTGTGCAATGAGGCTTATTCTTTTAGGCCTGGAACAATTGGCTACTGCCATTGGAAGGATGTGCTACCCTGTGAGGAAGTATTTGCCTAGGTGATGCTCATAGCAGTTACCTTTTGTCTGCCTTTCTAGTCAACCTCTAGCTCCCCATACTGGGACCTGGCATCTAACCCAGCTGGTGTCTAGGGCATCAGCAAAGCAAAGTATAGAAGGCTTGACTTAGTTGCTGGAAGAGAGCAAATGAATCAATCATTAAGATGTTGATACTGTAAAAACACATAATTTTGTAGCAGTTGAGATACTGATAGTATTTATTAAAAGCAAGTTTTATATAACAGCCTAACCTGAAAAGAACTCCTCTAGGCAGAAGAAATAATGCACAAGAAAATTAGGAGTAGTCCAATAAACTCAGAAGTATATACAAATCACAAAAATGTGGAGTTGATACAGATACGCACCTCCTATTAAGTTATTTAAAGACTTGAGAATTTTATTAGAACAACTTTAACAGAAAGATGGCTTCCCCTCCTTACCATTTTCCTTTTTTTTTTTTTTTTTTAGCAACTTGGGTTAGTATGATAATGCTTTTTCAAATTGATGAATCAATATTGATGTATTTGTAGACACTTTGTTGGACTTTCTGTGGATTTTGTGCCTCCTAAGTTCAACTGGTCATTTCACTTGCCTTATTTGGTAATTTTTGCCCTCTGTTGAATGTGGATATTCCTCAGAGATACATCTTTGGGTTTTTTCTTTTATATATTCTCTCCTTCAGGACAATGAGAAAACCCCTTTCATTTCAAGAGAATGTTTGCAGTTTCCTAGTTTTCTAGAAGCTTCTGACATTTTCAGATTACCAAATTCTGTAACAGGTTGTATTTCTATCCCCAAACTCATTGCCTCATTTTTCTGGGTTTCTTACCTATTTAAAAATTATTCTCTTAGTTGTCTAAATTCAATAAAAATTACTTGAAAGGTGTACATTCTTTTTGTCAACACTCCTTGTTGATTTTAATTGTCTGATACTTCCTTGTAGCATTCTTTCCAAATCTTGGTTCCCTTTCTCATTGTTTCCCTGCAGCAGTACTCCTGCTTCCCGTATGATAGTCCTAATGAGTTGTATTCTAGTTATGAGTTAGTTGAATGCTATGTGAGTGTTATAGCTGCTAGAAAGGAAGTCAAAGACAGTTCAGAGACTTGCTCTTTCAGTGTAAACACATTTTGCTTTTTGTTGTGCTGTCATATAAAATGTCCCCTCCCTCTGTTCTTTTTCAGTATAATGGGCGTTTTGAGTAACAAGTGTGGCTTTCAACTCCAATATCAAATGATTTTTTCAATATGGCTCCTGGCATTTAGTCCTCAAATGTGTGAACACCTTCGCCGCTACAATATCATTCCTGTTCTCTCAGACATCCTTCAAGAATCTGTCAAAGAGAAAGTAACAAGAATCATTCTTGCAGCATTCCGTGTAAGTACTCAAAGAGGGAAAGTTGTTGTGTGTATGGGTATAACATTATTTTGCCGTGATGCGTCTTTGAAAGGTGAGAAGTAAGCTATGTAACTGAATGGAATGTGTGACTTGTACTTTGATTATATTCAGACAGCAAAAGTCCCTTTTTGTTTCAGTGCCTGCTGCAGGACTATTAAAGGAGTTTTTCTCTCAGGGCCTGTAGTTTAGTCTGGAGTTGTGTTTCAGATTCTGGGTCTCCTGACTAGCAGTATGCTAGTCAACTGTAAAGACTTCAATTTATAAACATTACAATTATGTTGTCAGGATATTAGAATTTTGTCTGTTATAAAGATGAACTTAAAGATGATGAAGGTTGAGGACAAGAAAGTAGCTTTGTTATATCACACAAAGCATTGTTGAGTGTTTCCTCAAAGCCATTGTCTTCGTGAATCAGTTGTCCGCTTGGTCATTTTGTTTGTTGCCTAAGGATTCAGATATGTTTCTGGGAGATGTCTACCCAGGTGATATAACTGAACATGTTTCATGTGATGCTTATTACTCTGTGGCAGGTGTCTGTAACGATAAGTCTTTGCACCAGCCACCCAAGTTCTGCCTGCCTCCAATTAAGGTCCCAGGTATAAGGATGAATCTTTCCACCAAGCTGCCCGAGCCTGGCTGCCATGTGGCACCTGAAATAACACACAGACTTATATTAGGTACAAAGCTGTTAGCTAATGACTAAGATTTCTTATTTGCTAGCTCTATCTTAAGTATCACTCATAACTATTAATCTATGTATTTTATAAACTTATCTTATTGAGGATGCCGGGCAGCAAGCATCCTGTCTTCCTGGGCTCACATGGTGATTCCCTTTACTACATTTCCCAGAATCCTCCTGGACTCCTAGTCCCACCTATTGTGCTTCCTCATTGGCTAATAGTGCTTTATTCAGCAACCAATAAGACAAATACATACACAGAAGGACTTTCTCCATCATTTTCTCTTTTCTGTCTAAATAAAAAGTAGGGTTTTACCATTAACGTTTAACAAGATTTAAAGAAGATGTATCATCTATCTTATCTTTGTGAGTCTAAAGTCTGACATGTAACTTATCTTTTATAATAACTAAAGACAACTATAACCATAACTATGTGTCTTCAACTCCATCAAAGACCACAGAAGAATAATATATAAACTCTAGAATTGACAGAGACATCTCACTACCTGGACAGTCACCCACAGTTCCTCTGTAACGTTGTGGGCATCCATCTTCAGCCCATAGGCCACAGTGTGTCTGGCAGACTTCTCCATTTCAGCAGGAACCCTTCAGGACTGTTCATCTTGTTTTGTAAGTTAAGCAGTCACTTTCTTGTGGGTCCTGCATGTCCAGTTTATACAGCAACAAACAGTCTAGGCAAGAGCAGTTTCTTGCCCAAATGGCTAAGCTTGCCATGTTGAAAGTAAACTCCATAACGAGTTTCTTCGATGCCCATCCTCCTCTCAGACGTAATTGGTGTGCCAGGAGCAGTTGTGTCTCACTGTCACGATAAACCCTAAACCATTTAAATGCCATATATTCTGTAGGTCTTTGAAAGGTTTGAAGAATATCTATCCATTTCAAATACATCTCTGTATATTTAGAAAACCTAACTAACCAATTGTAAGTTCTGACTATTATAGGTGACTATATAATCTGTATCTAATTATGCATTACATTTTAAAAGATCTGTATAAACACAATGCCTAAACAAGAAGAGAAATATACATATCACAAAATTGACCTTAAATTATATCAATATATGAAAATCCATACCAATGCAAAGTATTCATTTCTATATCCTATTCCCCTTTTTTTCCTTTAAAAAGAGACTGTGATCATTACCATTCATAACCAACCCCATTTAAATGAAAACAAACATTTATAAACAATATTTGGGAATTTGGGAGTTGTTCATTCCAAACTGCTTCCTGCTGGTTGGGGGCAATGTCCATACCATGGGGATCATGATAAAACACAGAAATCCTGGCTGTAGTCATCTATGACTGCATCATCTCAGCTGTTTTGGATGTAGGATCAGTTGGGCAACTGCTTCAGGGCATCTTGCTTCATCAAACCCTATTCGTCTGGAAGGAATTCATAGCTTTTCATTTTCTGTGGAAACACAAGCAAAAACTCCTTTCCCAAGTAACCTGTCCTTATATTCAAATTTGGAAGTCAAAGCATTTTTAATATATATAAGTTAGATTAATTTAGCAGCATCTATAATCAAATGTATTGTAGCAGCTGTAACTCTTAACTTGGCAGTCAAAACAATTTAAAGACAACAATATAGCATATAGTATCCAGACTCTGAGTATTTTCCATCTTTACGTGGATTTTTATTATTCTATTTCTTTTACTTCCTTTTTTTTCTGAGACAGGGTTTCTCTGTGTTAATCGGCCTTCCTCTGCTTTCTTCAGCAAATCCTACCGGCGTGCACCGCCACCACCACCACCACCACTGGCTCCTTCCTTCCTCCCTCCCTCCCTCCATTCCCTCCTTCCTTCCTTCCTTCCTTCCTTCCTTCCTTCCTTCCTTCCTTCCTTCCTTCCTTCCTTCCTTCCAAACATAGCATAAACCTTTAGAGGTTTTTCTTCATCTGAATCTATCTTTATTGTAAATCTTTACCTTTTTCTGGCCATGTGATCTTTTATCTGCTAAACAGCATTGCTAAAATTAAAGCAGCAGCTTGCTTTAGCCACTATCTTTTCAAGATGGTGGAGGCATGTTTACCACCAGCATTGAGAGCTGTGCTCACTGCCTTGGTCCATGCTGCCATCAAGCAGCAGGCTGCTGGCTTGGAGATGTGGTCACTGCCACTGCCAGCTGCTCGTACACACCATACAATTGTTAGCCATCTCTGTAGCCTTTATAACTTTATTCTCAACAGTATATAATATGTATGCTTTAATTTCTTTCTATGTAGATCTTATATTCCTTTAGTCATGTTGCATTCTACTGTAGAGTATTAACCATTATAAGTGTTAACCATTGTCCTATGGGTGGGAGCATGAGGTATTTGTAGCTTATTTTATACTTCCCTGAATAATTTTATATATGATTCTGGGTATCTAATTGGTAAACCAAAGGAATACACTTATTTTAAAAACTTTTTTTATAGTTAATACCAAATGATCTTTCAGAAATGTACCAGATTACATTTCCATCTGCTGTGTATTGAGTTTGTTATTCTTTTGTCTTACTAATAATTAACATTGTAACTCTTGGTTTTTATAGAATCTTCTGTGAAGAGTGAAATCATTGTTTTAAATTTTCCTTTTGTTAGTAATAAAGTAAATCATCTTTTTTTCCCACTTATAAATGCATATTATTTCATTTTTTGTTTTTGTTTTCCATTTGATATTTTTTAAATTTAAATTAGAAACGATCTTAATTTACATATCAATTTCAGTTCCCTCTCCCTCCCATCCTCCCATGCCTCCCACCAACGCCCCCCCTACCCCAATCCCACTCCCTATCCACTCCCCAGGGAGAGTGAGGCCTTCCATGGGGGATCTTCAAAGCCTGTCACATCATTTGGGACAGGGCCTAGTCCCTCCCCCATGTATTTAGGCTGAGAGAGTATCCCTTCATGGAGGAATGGGCTCCCAAAGTCCATTTGTGCACTAGGAATAAATACTGGTTCCACTACAAGAGGCCCCATAGACTGCCCAGGCCTCCTAACTGTCACCCAAGTCCTATGCTGGTTCCCCAGCTGTCTGCTGAGGTACATGATCCCCCACAGGTCAGCTGTTTCTCTGGGTTTCCTCAGCATGGTCTTAACCCCTTTGCTCATTACTCCTCCATCTCTCCAACTGGATTCCAGGAGTTCAGCTGAGTGCCTAGCTGTAGATCTCTGCTTCTGTTTCCATCAGGTACTGGATGAAGGCTCTAGGATGGCATTTTAAGGTAGTCATCAATCTCATTGTAGGGAAGGGCATTTAAGGTAGCCCCTCCACTATTGCTTAGATTCTTAGTTGGGGTCATCCTTGTAGATTTCTGGACATTTCCCTAGTGCCAGATTTCTCTTTAAGCTATAATGGCTCCCTCTATTGAGGTATCTCTCTTTTTTGCTTTCTTCTGTTCATCCCCTGACCCAATCTTCTTGATCCCTCATGGTCTCCTCTCTCCTCTTCTTTCTCCTACCTTCCTCCCCTTCCCCCCTTCCTCACTCTTCATATGCATTGGGATGTTCAAGTCTTGCTGGTGTAGAATCCCTAGACTCTGGTGGTGTTATATTAGTCTTTCTGTTGTTGAATGTGTTTTTATACTGTTGTCTTCCCTTTGCTTCTTCCAGTGAGTGCTGGTGGGGTCTCTCCCTCTTCTGGTGGGTATGGGTCCAAGGCGCTCTCCAGGTGGGTGCAGGTGGGTCCAAGACTCCAATGGCAGCAGATGTTAGATGGCTCTTCCTGTGTATTCTGGTCCAAGACTGGCATGGCAATGGTGGCAAATGCTGGATGGCTGGGTCTGCCTCCAGGTCTCTGGGGGTTCATTGGAGGGATGGGACTGGGGTTGAGTTTCAGGGGACTCAAACAGGGAAAGCTGGGCAGGAAACGGCTGGGCACTTACCTCTTCCTGTGTGTGCCGGTCCAAGACTGGGATGGTGATGGTGTCAGATGCTGGATGTGAAGCCTCTTTTTTTGTTCATTTTCTTTTATTAGTTCTTTGAGAATTACATACAAGTGTTTCGATCATATTTATCCTCCTTCAACTCTTCCAAGATCCACCTACTCTTCCCTTCCCAACCAATTTTGTGTCCGTTTTTGGGTTTTCTTTTCCCATGAAGGTCAATTTGTGTTGACCAAATACTCTTAGATGTGTGGCTTTCCACTGGAGCATGATCAGCTTATCAGGGGCTACACTGCTAAGGAAACTGATTCTTTCTTTCCCCAGTAGCTCACAGTGTTAATAGCTCCTTAGCTAGTGGGATTTGTTCTCTGTTCCACAATGCTCTTTTCCTTTCCCTTTGGGAGAGGGAGTACAGGACATCTGTTTGATTTAGGCTTGAGCCTTCTGCAGTCCTCTCTGTACCTCGGGTAGTTGTGAGTCTCTATGTTGATTATCATCTGCTGTAAGCAGAGGATTAAGAGATGTCATAATCTATGGGCATAATGATAGGTCATTAGGAATTGGTTTGATATTATGTCCATTTAGCAGAATAATGATAGGTCATTAGTAGCTGGTTTGATGCTATGTCTATTTAGCAGAATAATAGTAGTATGTTCTCCCCTAAGTCCCATGTTCTGTCTAGCCAGAGGTTCTTGGCTTGGTGCCAACTATGGGTTTCATCTTGTGGGATAGGTCTTAAATCCAAGCAGAAAGCTATTGGTTACTCTGATATTTATGCCACTATTGTGCCTGAGAGCATGCCATGGGATGCTGATTTTAGCTCATAGGGTTCATACCTGGGTAAGATTGATGGCATCTAGTCTGGATATATCACAGTGGCTACTGGAAAGTAGAGGATTCCATAGCTGGCAGAGTCTGGGTTATCAACTCTTAGGATGTTGTTAGTATTGATGACAGCAGAGTCCATGAAGGTTGGTGCTGAGTGCAGCTTTGTGGACAGAGGAAGAAGTTCCTTGGTTCTGGGGATGACCTCCATACCTCTCATTTGCTTGGCCTCTCAATGTTCCAACTGTTTGATGTATCTAGTAAGAGAATTATCATTTCTTAAATTTGTAACTATGTTGAATCCCTACCACATCATAGGCCCCATATCTGTTTGTGACTGTATGAAGGACTCAACAAAGTCTAGAAAAAATAAAGTAGAAAAGCTTTCTACAGGAGTTGACTTTATTCATTTTTTAAAGATGTATTTATTTATAATGTATACAGTGTTCTGTCTGCATGTATGCCTGCCCTCCAGAAGAGGGCCCCAGATCTCCTTATAGATGGTTGTGAGCCACCATGTAGTTTCTGGGAATTGAACTCAGGACTTCTGGAAGAGTATCCAGTGCTCTTAACCTCTGAGCCATCTCTCCAGCTAGACGTTATTAATCTTTAAAAACCAATTATTGACCAATTTTAATTCCTTTTAACACTTGGCTAGATATATTTTTTTTAAATTCATTTTTTGTGATTTAAAATTGTGGGGATAAAATTGTGTGTTTTGTCTGTTGTTTGAAGCTCCTGCTCAAATTATAATCGACCTGCTACCATATCTCCATGATTGTTTTCACAGTTATGTTAATACTGCTAGTATATTGGAGGTTTATTATAATAGTCTACTTGAACATACCATAGAAAGCAAGACTAGAGAAGGAGATACCCTGTATCAAACAAAACAAAACAAATCAAAATTATACTTATAGTATATTTATAGTTTCACTTTTACCCTTAATGCATGTAATTTATTCTATTTTTTTGGTGTTAATATATGTAATTTTGGGTATCAGATTATTTAAAGTATAACCAGACTATTGAAAGACATACTATTTCTTTGGTCTCTTTGCTAAACTTGGGTTAATGCAATAATTTCTGTGAATAAACTGAGGGCCAAACCTCAAAGCAATATCTTTATACATCCATGTTTTCAGGTCTGTCTGTCTATTCAGAAATTTTGCCTACATTTCTCTGGTAGAGCCATACATAAGGGTATGGTAAACCCATCGATTTATAGCCTCAGATAGTTGGGAACATATACAAATCATCCTCAGTTACCTTCAGAAACATTTAACTGAAGAGGTAGTCTGATCATGATCTAGTCATGTTTTCTCCCATGTCTTTAAACTCAGAAGAAAGCTTTTGTAATGAACGTACGCCTAAGGAAGCTTGCTGAACTGTTACAAACTGAACAAGTGTACCCATTGCCAGTCAATTTTTTCTTCTGTTTAGCTGAATGAATTTTATATTTGAAAATGTCATTTCTACTTAATTTGTAATAAGTGCTGGACTTTTAATTGCATTTTCAATTTTCAGTTCCAAAAATTAATTAGCATGTTTGAAGGCTGTGATTAAAGCAGATACTATTTGCTTTGTTGTCTAGAGTTTTTCTGTCTGTTGTTTTATTTCCCCTTTGGATTTGCTTAGTTAGGAGCCTGCATTTAATGTTAGATAATAATAAAGCAAATTATATTTTTTACAACTGTATGGTTTTCATCAGGAAAGCATAACAAAAAATACCAAATTTTTAAATGAAATTTTCAGGTCTAACTCCCCCCCCCTTTTTTCTTTCTTTCTTTCTTTTTTTTTTTTTTCTTTTAGAAACTCTCCCTATTCCTCTCATGAAATTTTTGGCTTTCTTATTAGGATACCAGGTGTGAAAGAGGTCTAGGAAAGACTTGAGGCATTTTAATTTGGGGGTGAGTCCTTTGATTAGTGCGTCTAAAAATTGTCTGCCTCCACACCAGCAGTGGATGTAGACAGAAAGCAAAAATGAGCATGGAGAAACATCAAGAATTTGACAGACAAATTCTATTAAATTTTATAATACAAATGTTGATATTTCATGTTTCCAAAATTCTTTATTTCTATCATTATTATATATTTTTAAAGACAGGTTCTTTGGCTTGGAACTCACACTTATGTAGATCAGAGCGGATTCAAACTCACAACTATCTGTCTGCTTCTGCCTTCTGAGTGCTGGAATTAAATGTGTGCACATGATACCTGCTCCAAAATCCATTAATTTTTAAGAAGTAAATATGTTAATTTGTGGCTGATTTAAGATTAAAAGGCAGAACTGATCCTAACTCTTGATTTGCTTTAACCTAAAAATCTATATTTTATATTGCTTACACTGTAGTTTTGTCCATAGGGATTTGTTTCATTTTGTTCTTAGTGAAGTTAAGGTCAGTATCGCAACATATTTTCAAATGCTGAAGTGATAGCTATAAGAGTGTGCTCGCTAGTTTTATGTTAATTCAATACAAGTTACAGTCACCTGGGATGAGGGAGCCTCAATTGAGAAAATGCCTCCATTAAGATCAGGCTGCTGGCAAGCCTGTATGGCATTGTATTAATTAGTGATTGATGGGGAATGGCCCAGCCTATTGTGGGTAGTGCTGTCCCTGGACTTATTGGTTCTTGGGTCTATAAGAGAGCAGGTTGATTAAGCCATGAGGAGCAAGCCAGTAAGCAGCACTCCTTTATGGCCTCTTCATCAGCTCCTGACTTCCTTCCATGATGAACAGTGATATGGAATGATATGTTAAGCCAAATAATCCCTTTCTTCCCCTAGTTGCTTTTGGTTATGGTGTTTCATCACAGCAGTGAAGAATGGGTTTAGCCACTTTAATTTTGTTTAGATGCTATTTGGTTTTAGGATCACTTATTTATTGTTATTGTGTCTTTGTGTGAGTATGGTGATCAGAACACAATTTAGTGGAGTTGCTTCCCTCCTACTTTTATATAGATTGCAGGAATCAAACTCATGTTGGCAGATTTGTGTGATAAACCCTACTTGCTGAGCCATTTTGTTGGCTTATAAAATTTTATTGCTGGTGGCACATAACTTTAATCCCAGCACTTGGGAGGCAGAGGCAGGTAGATCTCTGTGATTTTCAGGATGGCCTGAGCTGTTACACAGAGAAACCCTGTTTAAAACAAAAACAAACAAAAAGAACCCCAAAACAAACAAACAAAAAAACCAAACCAAAACAAAAATTTATTGCTATCTAAGTTATTCCTGGTAGACTCAGTTTCTTAAATTTTATTTTTCATATCCCCATGACTTTCCCTTCTTTTTACTGGGTCTCATTATGCAGCCCAGTGCTCATCCCTGCATTGCCATACCCAAAACTCATTCTTCCTTTTTGTTGTTTATTAGGTGGAGACATTAAGTGTAACTAGCTTTTCAAGAAAGCTAGATAAAGCCTAATGACTGATTTGAAGAAAAAGGATGAATCAGAGAGATGGCACAACTTCTAGGTGTTCATTATATTGAGAATTGAGAGTTGAGTTAGGCCATCTTAGTTACACTGGATGTGTCATCGTTATAGTAGACACCAGTAATTATAATTATTAGCACTTATACAAGTAGGCAAGGGAATTAACTATAAGAACAAAAGAACTTTAATAAGTTTCTGAAGCTAGAAGAGAAGATAGTAGGAAAAGTCACAGGAAGGGGTAAATATTTACTAGAAGCACAAATAAATTTCACAAAAGGAAAGAAGGGAAGAGTTTCATTAAGGTTCAGACTTAGGACTTGGCAGTTCAGGGTCTCAAAAAGAATTTGTGAAAGGAAATCATGGTAGTTCAGGAAGGAGAATAGTTTGGAGTAGTCCTAACAGAAATTGAGGGGAGGGAGCAGTTAAACATGTTCTATGAAGTCTAGTGTGAGACCTTGATGAGGATCTTAGCCGAGTAAGGAGACACACACACATAAAAATGTTAACTGTCATGATGAACTACAGATTGCAATGCAATGTTATATTTCCAAATATAAATAAAAAATTTAATTAATGCTCTTTAACCAAATCATACTATAGAGAACTTAATCAGTAAAATTTTAACCCTTTGAAATTTGAAACTTGTTTTCATTTTGTAATGTATCATGGAGATTGTGTTATATATACTTTAAAAATAATGCATACTTTTAAAGTTTGAGTAGTGTTCTGTACTTAAATGTAAAATAAAGGTTGTCAGTTTTTATTTGGGGGGGGAATTGTATGGAATTGCATAAATTCTGCTGTTTTATCATCATCTTTACCGACTTACCTATCTCTGTACTATTTTTGAGCTCATTAGTAAATTTCAAAATTCCAAATGTTAGGCAGGTAATTGTACCTGCTCTCCTGGGCACTGGGAAGGTGTTAAGCCTGTTAAAGTTGCTGTTAGTGTGAATGTTAAGTTATCAAGTTCTTATTGGAAGCATCCCTTCTGATATTCATTGGCCTGTAAATAAGCAAAGACATTGGAGGTAGGGCAGTGTGACTCCCTGTGTAGCAGTCCTGAGCTCTTACACCTAAATTGCCTTGAACAAAAGGATTGAGTTTAATAGTCAGCCTATGTCTTGGTCAAGGTTTCTATTACTGTGATAAAAACACCAGACTGAATATGGGGAGGAAAGGGTTTATTTCAGCTTCAGTTCTCAGGTCACACTCCAGCACTGAGAGAAGTCAAGGCAGGAACTCAACTAAGGCAGGAACCTGGAAGCAGGAGCTGAAGCAGAGGCCGTGGAGGGAAGGCTGCTTAATGGCCTGCTCCTCATGGCCTTCTCAACTTATTTTAGGGGACAAGTTGAGACAGGGTTTCTCTGTGTAGCTCTGGCTGGTCTGGAACTCAATAAGTAGACCGGGATGGTCTTGAGCTCACAGAAATCTACCTGCCTCTGCCTTTCAAGTGCTGGAATTACAGAGTATACTGCCTTGCTAGGTTCAGCTTTCTTTTTTATACCACTCAGGACTACCTGCCCAGGGATGGCACCACCCACAATGGGTGGGACCCTCCGTAGCAATCATCAATCAAGAAAATAACCTACAGACTTGCCTATAGGCCAGTCTTATGGAGGCATTTTTTTTTTCCAGGTGAGATTTCCTCTTCTCAGAAATGTCTAGGTTTGAGTTGACAAAAATAACTATCACAGTTAGATTACCTTTATGCCACTGTCAGCCACTTAAAAATATGCCAGGTTGCCTGTTTTTAATTACTATTTATATGCTAAGGTCTGGACTGCTAATTTCTCCAAAATGTTCTTTTTGTTCAGGCTTGTATGGCTATCCGAGGTCTTTTGTGGTTCCTTATGAGTTTTAGGATGGCTTTTTTTTTTTTTTTTTTTTTTTAATGAAGTATGAAATGGGTTTTTGGTTGAGATTGTAAATAACTTTTGGTAGCATGGTCATTTTCACAGTGTTTGTTCATTTAGGGGTATTGGCCTGTAACTTTCTTTCTTGTTATATCTTGTATCTGGTTTGAGTGTTACAGTGTTACTGACTTTGTAGAAGGAGTTTGGACAACAACTTCTGTTTCTAATGTTTTTTGAATAGTTTAAGAAGGATTTCTTGTTGGTCTTCTTTAACTGTCTGATAGAAGTACACTGTGAACTCATCTAATCTGGGACTTTTTATTTTTTAAGATGGAAGGCTTTTATTACTATTTCAGTCTCCTATTTTATAGGTCTTTTTTTTTAGTTTTTAACTTGTTCTTAGTTTAATCTTATCCATTTCTTTTATGTTTTCCAGATTAATGAAGTAAAGGTTTTGAACACATTCCTTTATAATAGTCTGAATTTCTTTGGTTTGTTGTAATGTTTTCTTGTTCATTTCTGATTCTGTTAATTTGGGGCCCTTTCTTCTTTTGGTCAGGCAAAGAGTCTGTCTTGTTTATCTTCTCAACCAGTTCTTAAGAGTTTTTTATTTTTTTCCCTCTGATTTTATTATTTCTTGCCATTGACTAGGTTTGGAATTAGGGTTTGTTTTTTTTCCTCCAACTTTTTGAGTTATATCATTAAGCCATTTATTTGTGCTTTTTCTGTTTTTTTTTTTTTTAATGTAGACACTTAGAATTATAAATTTTCCCTGTAGGACTGTTCATGACATGTCCCAGAGAGTTTCTTGTGTTTTCATTTTTATTTAGTTCTGGGAAGTTTTTTTTTTTTCTTATTTCTTTCTTGATTTCTTATATGGCCCATTCACCATTCAATAAAAGTTGTTAATCTCCATGAGTTTGTGTGTTTTCCAGAAGTTATTTGCTGTGAATTTTAAGTTTTACTGTATTCTAGTCAAATATGATACAAGGAGTTATTTCAGTCTCTGTGAATTCATGAAGATTTGCTTTGTGTCCCAGCACATGGTTGATTTTAGAGAAGCTTTTGTGTGCTGCTGAAATGATGTATATTCTTTAGTTTTGTGCAGAATATTCCATAGATATCTGTTTAGTCCATTTGATTATGATGTCAATTTATTCGGATGTTTCTTGGTCTATTTTCTTTTTCAGATTGCCTATCTATTAGAGAAAGTGGGGTATTTAAGATACCTACTATTAATTCGTTGATGTTAATCTGTGTTAATCCAATTAAATTGGGTGCTCTGGATTATGGTGCATATATGTTTAGGATAGTAATGTTTTTTGTTTACTGTTCCCATGGTTAGAATGAAGTGTCCCTCTTTATCTCTTTTGAGCAGTTTTAGTTTGCAGTGTATTTTGTCAAATATTAGGATAGTGATATCTACATGTTTCTTGTCCCATTTGATTGTAATAGTTTTGTTTATCCTTCTACTCTTAAGGTGGTGCTTGCCTTTAAAGCTGTGTTTCCTGTAGATGGTTGGTAGGTAGGTAGGTAGGTAGGTAGATAGATAGATAGATAGATAGATAGATGGATTTTGTTTCTTGATCTTTTCAGGTAGTCCATGACTTTTGATCGAAGAATTGAGGCCATTGATATTTCAAGTTATTGATGAAATGTGTGTATTAATTGTGGTCATTGTATTCATTTTTTGGTGCTGTTTGTGTTCTCAGTAGTATTTTGTATTTTAATGATAGTATGGCTTTGTATTTCTTTGCACAGTGTCTCTGCTGTGCTCATTCCTCTCTACAGCCTGAAATAATACTTTCTCTATTTTCTTTAGGTTTGGTTTGTTAGATACAATTTTTAAAGGCTGTTTATTTTTTTGGGAAGTTTTCCTTTCTCCTTCAATCATGGCAGATAATTTTGCTGGCTCTATTAGTCTAGGTTAGCCATCATAGTCTTTTGGGACTTGGAATGTATTGTTCCAGGATCTTCTGGATTTCAGTTTCCACTGAAAAATCAGCTCTTAATTCTGATGGGTTTTCCTTTATATATAACTTGCATTTTTTCTCTTGTAGTTTTCAATGCACATTCTTTATTAAGTATACTTAGTGTTTTAACTGTGATATGCTCTGGAGATTTTCTTTTCTGGTCTTATCTATTCGGTGTTCTCTGTGCTTCTTTTATTTGTGTAGGTGTGCTTTTCCTTACTTTTGGAAAGTTTTCTTCTCTGATCTTCTTGAAGATTTATGCCACTAATGTGGGATTCTTCTCCTTTATCTGTGTCTGTAATTCAAAAGTTTGCTTTTCTCATGGTGCCCCACATTTCCTGTTTGTCCTTTCCTGTGTTTTTAGACATCTTTTATATTTCTTACCTATTTGTTTTAGATCCTCTACTTTATCTTCTAGTCCTGATATTCCATATTCTCATGATTGATTCTACTTTTAATGCTTTCCTTTGAGCTTTCTGGTTGAACTGTTGGGTTTTTCAATTCCATCTTCATTTCAGCTGGAGTCATCTTTAGTGTTTCTATCTCTCAATTGAATTCCATTCTCAAGTCTTTGATTAGTCTTTGTTATTTTTGTCAGACTTATGTTTGTGTTTTCTTGGGCATTGCTCTGGCATTTAGTCTCCTTAAGTTTTTTCTCATTGAGTTCATTGAACTGTTCCTTTGTGATGCCTTTAAACTCCTTTAATACTTTGGGGGAGATTTATGATTGTTCTTTTAATTATGTGTTCTGGAATTCATCCAGATAATTACCATTGGCAAACATTTCTACAGGTAGGCTTTGGAGAGAAGATATTTGCTTACTCTTTTATATTGTTTATAGTTTTAGAGTTTGACTCTATGCATGTGGACCTCTTTTGTTAGTTCTGAATTTCTTATGGACACAGCAGGTTGGGTGGGGCAGAAGAGAGAATATTCTGGTGGGTTGTGTCAGGAGGCTGGAAATGGATTGGGTAGAATGGAATCAGGTGACAGGGGAGACTGGGCTGGTATACAGGATGTGCTTCCTGTTCCAAGCTTGGAATGTGGAGGGGTAGCTTGATGGATAGAAATACTGGATATAGTATGGGAAAGTCTGGCTTGGGAGGTGGGGGATGGGATGATCCTGGCTGAAACCTAGAGCTTCTTTGCTGTGCAGGCAAGGAAGGAAGACATGAGAAATCTAGCTACTGAGTGTGGTGGTTGGAGGTAAGGTAATGCTGAAGGAATCTATGGGTGGGTTCAGATAGGATGTATTGTGGTGGAAGCCTACTGACTGGCTGTGGTACAGGGTAGGGACATCAGACTAGCCTGGTACACAAGTTGTTAGACTTGGGTAGATCTATTTGGTTGAAGAAAAGGCATGTATGGGGAGGTCAAGGAGACTCACCAGGGTAGACCTGGAAGAGGACATGGGAAGTGTGTGGTAGTGGAGACAGTGACTGATCTGACATCTTCAAGGAGATTACATCTCTTAAAAGTTCCACTACATCACAGAAATGCTGTAGGCTAGCAGCTAAGCTTTTATAATGCTGACCTTTGGGGGGGGGCATTTCAGATTTAAACTAGAGGTATTTCATACTCAGAAATAGGCTTCTAATTAGAACTCAGGAAAGAAGGATTCTAGACAGAGTCACCTCTTAAAAGTATTGGAAGGTGTAAAGAGCTGTGGATGTCTGCAAACATCATGTACTTTCTCTATGTCTCTGTCCAATCCAGAATTTCCTAGAAAAATCAACTGAAAGAGAAACTCGCCAAGAATATGCTCTGGCTATGATTCAGTGCAAAGTCCTGAAACAGTTGGAGAACTTGGAGCAGCAGAAGTATGATGATGAAGACATCAGTGAAGACATCAAATTTCTTTTAGAAAAACTTGGTGAGAGTGTCCAGGACCTTAGGTGTGTTATCATCATTATCATTATTATTATTTGAGATAGGGTCTCATATGTAGCCCTGACTGTCCTGGAACTCACTGTGTAGACCAGACTGGCTTCAAACTCACAGAGATCTAACCATCTCTGCTGGGATTAAAGGTGTGTACCACCACGTCTGTCATTAATATTCATTTAAAACTTGCTATGGACTGAATCTTGTTGAGATTTGTTTGACCTTGGATAAAGGGATCCTGCCTTAGTCTCCTGAGTGGCTGGATTTATAGATGTGCGCAGTGTATTCTATTACTTTTAAAGTAAATTTGAATTGATTGCAAAGTATGGAAATCATAATTCCTGACAATAGGCTGTGTTTTCTGATGAAACATTCTACATTGTTAACCATAGGTTAGAGCATTTGTAGAGATTCTCATCATTTTCTTTATGTAACACTAGTTGGGTGGTGGATATAAATGGCTTATATTTGTTTTTATTATTAGGTTTAGGATGAATATGAAAAATGCTAGTTTACTTATACTCATTGTCTACATTAAGTAACTTCAAGCAGGACATTCTGGTCAACTTACCCCGTATATCCTGATTATGCTGAATTGTTAGTCAACATTAATGTTCACATCTTTTAAAACTGTACTTGAAAGTAAGTCCAAGCATGTATTGATACTGTCTGTTCAGTGGCTCTACTATTTTTTTTCTCATTCTGTTAATCACACTGAATGAAAGTAAAGCGAATCCCACCAAATGAGAGTAGAGACCATAAACCACATTGTTTGGTCAAATGAAGCAAGCTTATTTTCTGTCAGACAGGGCTATCTCCCTAAAGCAGGGTTTGAAAAAAATAGCTTTGAACATGGGAAAAAAGTGGGGCTTATAGAAAACAAAAACAAACAAACAAACAAACAGAAACAAACCTGCAATGCTAGGGATTTTCAAGGTCTGGGGGATTTTCAGAGGAATTTTGATTATATATGAAGTTGTCTGAACATTTCAAAATTATTTGGCAGAACATCTTATCAGGGTATGTTGAAGGTGTGAATCAAACTCCATATGGTAGGGAGCATGTCAAATTTTAGAAAGAGGGTAAAGCATGGTCAACTTGAATTTTGCAGCAAACAGACTGAACTTACTCTGACCTTTTAACAAAATGGCTTCTATCCTTGAGATGGAGTCAGGCTGGTTCCTGTGATAAGAGTCCCCTCAACAAGTAACTTAAGGGAGAAAGGTTTATGTTGATTCACTTTCAGAGTGTGTGCCTTCTATTCGGGAGATGGGGTGGGGCACAGTGACAGGAGTTGTGACAGCTGTCATACTGCATCTGCAGTCAGGAAATAGGAAGGATGGGTGCTTGTGCTCAGGTCACCTTCTTACACAGTCCAGGATCCCACCCTAGGTATTAGAGCCATTTAAAATGGGCGAGTCTTTGTGCCCTGGCTTCATTGCTTTCTTGTTACTATGGTAAAATTAAATAGCCTGACAAGAAAGCAGCTTAAGGGAAAAAGTATTTATGTTAGCTTACAGCTGTTGAGGGATGTAGTCTATAATGAGAAGACAGATAGAGAAGGTGTGGTGGCTGCAGCAGGAGTCTGGCTTGTCACATTACATCTGCACTCAGAAAGCAGAGAGTGAACAGGAAATTGAGTCTGTCACCCTTAGTAACCCACTTCCTCCAACAAAACTCACCTCCTAAACTTTCCACAGTCATCTCAAACAGCACCATCATCTAGGAACCAAGTTTTCAAAGATGAGCCTCCATGGGCCATTTTACATTCAAACCACAGACTTCATTTAACCCAGTGAAGATAAGCTGTGGCCAGAGGCATTTCTCAGTTTATATTCTAGATTTCATCAAGTTGACAGATCAACTCATAGTAACTAAACCACATTTAAAACAACCAAGCTAATGTACATACAGTTATTGATTGTTGAAATATATTGTATTGAGTTTGCTAATATATATATAGATTTTTTTTGCTCTTAATTTTGAAAGAGATTATTTTAACAAATCATGTCTATATTGTTAGTAGTCATACTTAACATTTATATAGATATACATAAGTTTTGTTTTTGTGATCTAGTGGGGTATGCTGTTTTATTTTAAGAGTCTGATTTTTATTTATGTTCACAATAATATCTACTGACTTGGCAAGTTATATTGCTTTGACTATCACGGTAGAAATTGCCATTTTCCCACTAATCTAATACATATTCATATATTTATTGGGAGTAAAGATTTTGGGAACAAATAATTTTAATACTTCACATCATTCAATTTTGGCAGTATTGGGCCTTAGTTCCTATGATTTGTTGGAAATTAAACTGCTTAAACTTATAGTAGTGGTTAATATATAGAGGACAGTCACTCTTTATAGTTGTTATTTTCATTATTTTTTGAGACAGTCTCACTATGTAGTTTTGGTTGGCCTAGAATTGGATATGTAGATCAGGCTGGTCTTGAACTAACAGAGATCTGTCTTCCTCTGCCTCCTGAATACTGGGCTTAGAGGTGTGTCATCAAGCCAGCTTCAGTCTTTGACAATAAGTCATATTTTAATTTGTTTAATTTTGGAGTAACTCTCAGATTCTTATAACTGGAATTTATTCTTATAATTTTATAGCTCATTTGATGAATATAGTTCAGAGCTTAAATCTGGAAGGTTGGAATGGAGTCCTGTACACAAATCTGAGAAATTTTGGAGAGAGAATGCTGTGAGGTTGAATGAGAAGAACTATGAACTCTTGAAGTAAGTTTGGATTGCATGTTTTGCTCTTTAATTATTCAGTTTCTGGTCAACATTTGGCTTTGTTACTCCCCAAGAATTAGGTATTCTGTGGTTTTAGTCTGTTTTCTTGCTGAATTATGTTTTGAATGCCTTTTGATCAATTAGATGTCATCTTCTCTTGGAAAGGGCATATTCAATTTGGTGAGTTCTTTTATGGGAATTTGATATTTTGAACATGATTTTTTGTTATGTATTCATTAAGACTATTCTGTCCCATTTTGTTTGATGCTATTTTACTCTTTATTTGTGTCCTTGATAACATAAGCTTTTTAACTTTGGGAGACTCAAGCTACTAATATTTCTATTTATGGCTAGTGCTTTTCTATGTCTTGGTTAAGATTTTGCCTAAGCAAGGATATCCTCGTATTTTTTATTTTGATCATTTTTCTGTGGTATGGGGATTAAACCTAGATCACAGACATACCAGGCAAATGCTGTACTCGCTAGGCTGTATTCCATATTTTTCCTTAAGGTTTTATTTCTTCATATATATATATATATATATATATATATATATATATATATATATATTCATATATATTGATATTGATGTGAGGACTCACTTTGTAGCCCAGACTTGACCTGGAACTCCTGGCAATCCTCCTGACTTGACCTCCCACATGCTGGGATTACAGGTGTATGATATTGTTCTCTGCCTGCCTGCCCTTCCTTTCTTTTTTGGAAGAGCCTTACTAAATAGTGTTTCTAAGTCTGTTATGGCAATGAATAAATCTCAAATATGTAACAGTTTCTACATTGAAACAACTTATTAGATGCTATATACAGTATGAAATTATCTTTTTATTCTATTTATAGAAACTTTCTTGTTTAACCTTATATTTAGATCTGTATCTGGGGTTGAATTGTGGTTGTGAAGTAGGAGTCAAAATTTATTCTTCCCCTCTTTACAGGGTATCTAATTGAAAATAGTACTTCCTAGGTTCGGAATATGGCTCAATGGGTAAGAGTGATGCCTGCTGCACAATCATTAGGATCCCTAACCCTTACATAAAAAGCTGGGTGTGGTCGTATGCACCTGTAACCTCCCGTGTAGTTCGACAGAGAGGGGAGGATCCCCAGGGCTTATCACCAGCCAGCATAATCAAAAAAAAATTGGCAAGTTCCATGTTCAGTGAGAGACTGTGTCTCAAGGGCCTAAGACAGAGAGTGGTAGAGAAAGACACCTAACAACCTTCTCTGGCCTCTGTGCATATATGCACATGAAATTAAAAAACAAAAATAGCATTTCCTTTTGGGTTCTGCAGCTCTTTCTTGTCATGATAAGATGACTAAATGTGTGCACTTTCCTTTTGTAGTGAGATATTTATGTACCATATACTTAATCTATTTAAAACATACAGTGATTTTTAGTGTTTTTAAAATTGTGTACAACTATCAATATCAATATTTTCATCATTTCAAAAAGAAATCCCAACTCATTTATTTGACCTTAGACAATCTTTCATCTGCTTTATGTTTCTATGAATTTTCCCATTACAGAAATTTTCTATAAAAATTAATAATCTACTTGTCTTAAAAATGTTTTATTAGTCCGGTGGTAGTGGTACATACCTTTAATCCCAGCACTTGTGAGTTTGAGACCAGCTTGATCTCTGAAGGAAGTTCAGGATAGCTAGAGCTACATAGAGCCTGTGTCAAAGAAGCAAACAAAAAGAAAATCACTTATTAATTTATGACAAATTTTGTACATAGATAGTGCATTGTGATTGCTGTCACCCTCACCTTTCTTTTTTCCCCTCTCATCTTTACCTCACCCACCTCCTTTGTACAGGTCTCTTTCCCACATTCACATTGTTTTTGTCCCCTTGAACTGGTGTCTTCCACTTACCATGTATCCATAGTTCATCCATATTGCAGTGTCCATGAGTCTTGTATTGCTTCTTATGGATGACTAGTACTCTAGTGTGCATATAAGACCATGTGCTGTTATGACTCACAAGTTCATGGACAGTTGAGTTCTTTCCACCTTCGATTATGAACAGTGATCCCACCAATAATGCTTACTGTATAAGTTGATGTGGGAGCATCTTATTTTTATCTTTTGCTTGAGGTAGTTAGTCATACTGCATCTGTTGTCTAGAAGTAAGAGAGAGGATTGGGAGTTTGGAGATGGCTCAGTGGTTAAGAGTACCTGCTGCTCTTCCAGAGGACACAATTTGATTCCCAGCACCCACATGGAAGCACCATCTGTAACTCCAGTTCAGGGGTACTGACTGCCCTCTTCTGGCCTCTATAGGCACCAGGCATGCATGTTGACAAAACAGGCAGAGAAGTAGAGGCATGAATGCTGTGTTCAGCCCACTCTCTCCTTATGTGATCAGCATTCTAGTCTACTATTGGAATGCTGAGTCATGTTGTAACTGTGTTTAACTCTTTGCCAAACTAGTTTTCAAAGTGGCTGTTCAGTTTGTATGATTCTGATTTCTGTGCCTTTTAGGCAAGATTGGGGATTGAACCATGGCTTCATCCATACTAGACAAACTCTGTACTACTGTGCACTAGGTCAAGACATAATTACTGGGATTTGTGCCTTTTGACTTTAGTTATCTTAGGGTAGGTAATGATATTCCACTGCCACCCCACCCCCACCCGCTGGGTTTTGTTGTTGTTGTTGTATTTCCTTATGGCTAATTATCTCAAATACCTTTTCTTATTCTTACTGATCTTTTGTCTATCTTTTAAGGAAATACACCTGTTTTGATCTTGGCTCTTGGGGGTTTTTTTTGTTTGTTTCTTTGTTTTTGGTTGTTATTTGCTTGTTTGAGTTGCCTTTTTGGTATTTAGTTGTAAGGGTTCTTTATACAGGTCCTCCTTAACTTAACATTGGGATTATATATTGACAAATGGATTGAATGCTGAAAATTCATTTAATACACTTAACCTACCAGGCAACATAGCTTAGTTACACAATTCACTGTTGACTGTCAGATGTTTACCCTTGTGATGATCTGAATGCTGTGGCCCTGTCTGCCCAGTTTCACATGAGAACACCATAGTGCAAGTTGATGGCCTGACAAAGGCTGTAATTGAAAGCTCAAATGATGAGTTGGTCCTTGTGAGTTGGGGCCGTCTGTATTCTGTGGACGCAGATCTGCATCATATTGGATTGAAAATACTTGTCTAATTTTTTGTATACTGCCTTCTGATTTTAAGGTCAAATCCACTTTTAACTTTTCTTCAGTTCCTTCTACTTTTGGTTTTATAACAAAGAATTTATTGTCAAACCCAGGTTCTGAAGATGTACCCAAGAATTTCCCTCTCTTTCCTTCTTCTCCCTTCCCCTTCTAGTGTAAGATGTGTGCTGAAGGTGAAAGAGAGTATATGAGGACACTCTTTGTGCTTAATTTTTTTGTAACCTTTTTTTTTTTTTTATGAGAGTGCCCTCATATAGTCTCTTCACTCTCAGCTCACATCTTATGCTAGCATGTTCTGTATTTTTAATACAGGGTCTTGTATAGTTCTGACTAGTCTTGAACTTGAGAGCCTCTTTTAGCCTCACAAGTGCTAGGATACAGGTATATGTCACCTCACCCAGCTAATTTCCTATTTACATCAGTGTGGTACATTTATTATGGTCAGTGAACGTTGGTCTCAGGAAAGGATGAATGGTTTCAATGCTTATTTTCTCTGCTTTCACAGTGCACAGATGAAAGCTATCATTTCTTCCCCTGTCCACAGTCTCACTAGCTAGCCTCAGGTTCCATCCATTCTTGCTTCACAGACTTTGCCAAATCAAGTACTTTAGAGGCTAACATTTTCTCTATCATGGTTTCCTGCACTGGGCCATTGTTAAAGCCTTCATCTGCAAGGATCGTGGGTTTTCCTTTCTGTATTAAAAGTTATACCTGAAGGCTATCTTCTGTCACTTCTACTTTGTTTTTTCCCCTTCTCTATTCAATTCTTCAGTGGGTTCCATGCTTTTTGGATTCTAGCCGGGAGTTCTTGAACACAGATATAATGGGTACCCTTTCTTTTTTGGTCCTCTAGTAGTCTTCAGCTCTAGGTAAGCTGGTACCTCTATCTCATCCTCATTTATCCATTTTACCTACTAAATCAGAGGCTGAAGTGGAGGATGATAACATATATGTTTTCCCCATTGTAATTCCTTCACACCATCTTCAGTTGCATGTTTTATTAGACACAGCAGCAGCTGTGCAACTGCCATGGTTAACTGCTTGCTGGCAGTTTTGTCCCATACGTACTATTTTTCAAAGAATGGATTTAGTAATTTTCAGAAGGCTTATATTTTGTGAGCAAGTGGTTTATATGCAATCAAAAAAACTAAATGGTTTTAACTGTTTTCTATTAAATATTTTATTTTTAAAAATATTTATTTGTTTTATTTTATTTGATTGTTGGTGTGCCTGAGTATATGCTTATGTGACCATGTGCATGCAGGAACCTGTGGAGGTTAGGTATCAGATCCCCTGAAGCTAGAGTTGTAGACACTTGTGGGTGCTGGGAACCAAACCTCAGTCCTCTGTAAGAGCAGTAAGTGCTTTTAATCACTGAGCCATCTCTTTAAAAAACATGGTTTTCTTTTTTTTTTTTTTTTAAGATTATGGTACAATTACATCCCTCTATTCTTCCCTCCAAATCATCCTATATACAACTCCCACTCTCCTTCAATGGCCTCTTTATTATACTATACATATATTATAATATAATTTAAATAGAAGACTTTAAAAGTGTGTGTGTATGTGTGTGTGTGTGTGTGTGTGTGTGTCTGTCTGTCTGTCTGTCTGTCTGTCTGTCTGTCTGTCTAGGTTCTATTGCTGTGGTAAAGACCTAGAATGTGTTGGGGAGAAAACTAATTTTTCCCTTTGCCAGGAGTAACAGTTGCAGAGAGCTTCTTGGTTAGGGGTGGGACTCCTTGCCTACTCCTACCTCTCATTGCTGGTACCCTGTCTGGCTTATACCTGTATAAGTCTTAAGTTGCTACAGTCTCTGAGTTCTCATGGACATTA
Source organism: Cricetulus griseus (assembly GCF_003668045.3). NCBI lineage: Eukaryota > Metazoa > Chordata > Mammalia > Rodentia > Cricetidae > Cricetulus > Cricetulus griseus. The sequence goes on from NC_048595.1 coordinate 158,342,412, forward strand.
GTCCTGCTGTGTCTTGATGACACCATTTTCTTTGGAGTCACATCACCTCTGTTTCTTTCAATCTTTCCGCCTCCTCTTCCCCATAGATTCCTGAGCCTTGAGGAGAGGGGTTTGATGAAGACATCCCACTTAGGGCTGTGTACTCCAAAGTCTCTCACTCTCTGCACACTGTCCAGTTGTGGGTCTCTGTATTAATTTCCATCTACTGCTGAAAGGAGCTTCTCTGATGCAGGTTGTGTGAGGCACTGGTTTATTAGTATAGCAGTGTGTTACTAGGACTCATTTTATTGCCATGTTCCCTTAGAGTAATAGTAGTAGGCTTTCCCCTAGGCCCATGGCGTATCTAGTCTCAGGTTATGTTTGGGGACTTGTATGTAAATGACATTGCTTATGAAGCTGTGGGTAACCTGTGTATACAAAGGTTTGAAAAGTGCTAATGTTGACATATTGGTGAAATCCCTAGAATCTGCTTTGGGTGAGATATCTGTATTATACCTATGTTATATTGTACTCTGTAGAAAAATACACAGCTTGATATTTCTGGATTAAATTTATTTCAGAATCTTGACAAAACTTCTAGAGGTATCAGATGATCCACAAGTCTTAGCTGTTGCTGCTCATGATGTTGGAGAATATGTTCGGCATTATCCTCGGGGTAAACGGTAAAAGAGAAAGACAAATCTGTTTCATTTGGTTTCTTGAAACAATCCAAAGTTCTTTTCCAAATCAGAGTAGTTTGGTAGAGAAACTAATAAAGTAAATAAACTCATTTAAAAATGAATACTATAAAAATATAAATACACTTGCATTAATACTTTGATGTAATTGTCAGTGAGAGTATTAGAAATTTCTCTTTGAAAGTTTCCTTTGTTTGCAAACTTTAATTCTGTAGCCATTTAGTGAACACTGTTGTTTTCCCTACTACTCATAATTATGGAAATGAATTAGAGGTTGACACTGGCAAGTTTTAAAGCATAGAAGTAAATACAGAGTCTGTAAGGAAAAGTTATAGTAGATATGTACTAATACAATTCACATTTCAAAATATTGAGGTGTGGTTATACAATAAATGTATGTAGACAACAGGACAGTGGATATGATTATTTGGCAAAGTAGCATCTGAAGGATTTCAGTACCTTATTAGGCACACAGTGGACTAGCATGTGCCCAGTGTCCCCTGGTGTAGAATGTCAGCAGAAAGTTCTCTAGCTTTCTATTTTCATTCAGCAATGCAGATCACTTCCTTATGTCAGACGAAGCCTCTGTATTTTTTTCTCTTGTCCTCATTCTTTTCCTCACAAATAATCCTTTAAGATGTAGAATAATCTTTTCTTATTATTTCCATTTCACTGCAATCTTAGAAAATTGCTTTGGTATCTCACATTTGATGATGGTATTTTGTATGATAGGCTTAACTTTTTAAGGTAATTACAACAGCTAAAATATGTCATACCATAAAATGACAGGAGTCATTACCAAAAATAATGCTATCACATGCTATTAGATACCCATAAAAAACAAGCAGTGGACATTTTCTGCTGGTTCAGTGAAAAGAATCCCAGGAAAGATTTTGAATTTTTGAGAGTCCCAATTCAGAAAAAATAAAAGGAGAGAGGGAGGGACTCAGTCACATGTCTGGTTGGAAAGATCCAGCTTCATGCTTTCTAACCCTTCAAGCAGCCTTCACTGTTCCTAACAGGTGCCAGCATGGAGTGCTGTTTTCTCCTGTTTTATATGATTGATATTTTCTTTAAGAATTTTTCCCTTTTATTGAAAATAGATTATATTCTCACACAATATATCCTGATGACAGTTTCCTGTCCCTGTATTCCTCCCTGTTCTTCCTCACTTTCCTACCACCTGGATCCACTCCTTTTCTCTCACTAGAAATCTAGCAGGTGCTGGGTGGTGGTAGCTCATGTGTTTAATCCCAGCACTTGGGAGGCAGAGGCAGGCAGATTTCTGTGAGTTCAAGACCAGCCTGGTCTACAAGAGCTAGTTTCAGGACAGCCTGTAAAGCCACAGAGAAACCCTGTCTCGAAAAACCAAAAAAAAGAAAAAAAAAAAACCCAAACTAGCAGGCTTCTAAAAGATAATAATAAATATAGTAAGATACAACAGAAACTAACAACTGGAATTGGACAGCACAAGCAAACAGAAGGAAGAGAGCCCAAGACAAAGCACAGAAACAGAGACTCACTCTTTGGCACACTCAGGAATCCCATGAAAACACTAGAGTGCATGCATGCTGCTTTGGTCTCTGTGAGTTCATACGAACTTTGGTCATACTGATTTAGAGGGCCTTGTTTTCTTGGTGTTCTTGGTATATGTTTATTATTTTCAAAGCTGCTTTTGAGGTTAAGATGTATACTTCTAAATCAGTAGCCTGTTTTGTGAATTTATATAGAAAGCATAACAGGCAGTTACTGCTCTCAAATTACAAATTTAATAATTGTAATTGGGCTGTGGGGTTTAGTGGTAGAGCATGTGCTTAGTAGAGCCCCGGTTTCCATCTCTAGCTCCCACCCCCTACACAATGTCCTCAGATAGTAGATTGGTCATATTTACACTTGTGACAGTTTCAATACTAGGAATCCCTTCATCCATTCAGCAGTAACCATTGCACATAACTAGTCCTCCACTCATAATCAGTGAGTATTGTTCGTTCAATGGAAAAGTGTGCCAGCAATTTGAGCACTCTTTCAAGCTCTTTACAAGGGGTTAGTATAGCTTCAAAACAAGAATCACAGACAGAAGTTTGGTCCCCGGACAAGGGACACCAATATGGCCTCAGACATTAACATGGCCTCCAGGAGGAACACAAAGCACAGACATCAACCTGGACCATGAATATTAATATGGCCCCTGGAGGGAAAATGGAGATCATGGACATTGACCTGGCCTCTGTTGGCAGCATGGATCATGGACTCTTAACATATCCTCCAGTGTGCAGTGCCAACAATAGACTTTTGGAAGCAACATGGTCCATGGGCATCAATACAACCTGAAGTGGACCATGGACACTAGCTTGGCCCCAGCTGTAATATAGACCACATATACTAACATGGCTTCTGGAAGCAGCATGGACCATAAATATTTTTCGAGGAGGCCCAATCCAGAAAATGAACCTTTCTCCATCTCAGACATCCTGCCATTACTCAGAGCCAGGTCTGGGCATTGCATTCTGGAGCAGGGCCCGCACAACCTCCAAGTTGCTGCTCACTACTCTGCTGGTCCTGGGAATTTTCAAGGAGGTCCAAATCAAAAAATGAAGTTTTCCATCTTGGACATCCTGCTGTTGCTCAGAGCTAGAGTGAATAGAAATAGCTCTGGATATACTTATTATTCTTACCCATAGTTTCATCAGCTGCAGATTCATAAACCTTTACAGACTGTTCACATTCAGCCAGCACAGTCTGCAATTCACTAAGAGTGACGTGAGATGTAATGCTAGGTTACTTCAGTTAGTTGTAACTTTGGTTTTGGAAATCATTTGGGCATTTGGTACTTGGACTTTTCACTTGTGACTAGCATCAATTTGAAAGAAATAACATCCTCACAAGTCTTTTCTGTTCTGCAGGGTTATAGAGCAGCTTGGTGGAAAGCAGCTGGTGATGAACCACATGCATCATGAAGACCAGCAGGTCCGCTACAATGCTCTGCTGGCCGTGCAGAAGCTCATGGTGCACAACTGGTATGCCTTGGAATCTCTCACCTGGGCATTGCTCTGCTAGCTCTCACATGTTTATTCTAAGGGCTCTTATGCAAATATTCCAGTGAGTTATTGGTGATTTTAGACATAGGTCTACACACACATTGCTCCATATACAGCAGAGACTCAATAATGTTACAGAGATGAGCTGCATTAATGGTCTTAAAGAAGGTTCAAACTACTGATATCAAAAATTGCTTCAGCTGTAACTGAAAAGGTCCCTGTGACAAAAACAAATGTAGGTTCCTTGGAGTTGTTTGGACACAGCTGGACTGCAGATTCCTCTCCAGTTCTGTGTGATGTCTAAAGTGTAAAGTTAACCAGACTTCATTGTATGTATTCACAGGAAGACACTGGAAGCATATTGATTGACCCAAATTCCATGGTCAAGTTCATTCATTATAGTGTTTGCCTTTTGAAGTATCCAGAGTCATATGTTTTTCCTGTACTTTTATTTTTAAAACTGAGATTATTATCTTTTTATATTCCCTCTAAAGAGTGAACATAATGGTGAGCCCTTGGTGTACTAGATAGAGCAAGTGGTGATTCCTTTTTGGAACAGCTAGTTTTAGCTGTTTGTTGGCTGTTAGACACTTGGAATAGATCATGTAGTTGTATCACACTGAAGAGTATTCTAGATTGAGACTTTTTCTGTTAAAAGTACAGGGAACAAATGTAAATGTCTATAACTGACAGAAATGTGATCAGTGTTTCCAACGGAAAGAACTAATGGTACATTAGAACAGGTCAGTCATATATAGTACAGGAGAATATCTAGTTAATTGTGCTGGTGTGACCTCGTGTATTAAATTCGACAATCCTACCAATAAGCAGCTTCCCCATAAACACTGGCATCTGTGCATGCATACAACAGTGTCTTTTTGAAGATAGACTGGAAGTGGGTGCAACTTTACACAGGGCAGTTAGGTGAGCTTCTTTGGACAGGTCAAGTTATGCTGAGGTGACAGTGGTAAGGAGCCAGCTGTGAAGCCTAATTATTGGGGTTAATTAGTATTTCAGGTGTAAGGAACAAGACAGGAAATGCAGGAAGCAGCACTGAGCATGCTTGTTTAAGGCAATGTATGGAGAAAGGTTTCAGTACCTGGGTGGTGCTGGGGTATTGCAGGGAGAGACTGGGTGCTGGAAATACTCTTCAGGGCACAGACAGCTCCCCCAATAGAAAACTGGAGTGCTAGTGTTTTTACTAAGACTAAGAATATAACTTGAAGGTACAGAGTAAGCACCATTTGGGGGACAATTGCAGTGTGTCTTGTTTGTGATGTTTGAGTCTTAGAATTGAAAACCATTGAAAAGGGTTTTTTGTTTGTTTGTTTGTTTTCTCTTTAAAGATTTATTCATTTTTATTTTATGTGTTTGAGTTTTACCAGCATGTATGTACATGCAGTAACCACAGAGGTCAGAAGAGAGTATCAAATCCCTCGAACTGGAGTTTCTGTGGGTTGTAAGCTGCCATGTGTATCCTGGGAATCAAGCCATCTCTCCAGCCTGTTTGGTTTTTTTGAGATAGGCTTCATTAAGTAGCCCTGGCTGGCCTGACATTCTTTTTGTAAACCAGGCTGGCTTTGAATTTAGAGAGCTCTCCCTACCTCTTGCTCACAAGTGTTGGGATTAATGGGATGTGTTACCACACCTGACCCCATTGAAATGTGTGTGTGTATGTGTGTGTGTGTGTGTTTTAATTGGTGAATGGCAACACTGGGTTTATATTTAAAAAAAAAAATCATCTCATTGACTCTTTTGTGGAAAATAGATCTTGCTGGATTAAGTGTGAAAACAAGAAGGTTGTTTGGGTTACTTTAGATACTAGAGCTGGTGCTATTAGTATATAGTGGACTGAAATGCTTCTACTCTTTCCTGTCTTTTGTGCAAGGAGAGCATGAGCAAAGTAGAGGCCCTCCAGAACAGCCTCGGATCAACTCAGTGGGTAGATAAAACCTTTGGGGTCACTAAAACATGACTGTGTTTCATTGGGTTCCTCTCCTTTGTCACTGTTTTCTGAGTTAGGGTTTTCAACATTGGGAATTTAATATCTTGTGGCCATTTTATATGTCTTAAGGAATTAGTTTGACGAATGTTCACATTTAATACAGTTGGAGGCTATTGTGACTATGAACTTATATATTTCCTAGATATTTTTTATGAAGTGTCTGTAAAAATAAGTTCAATTTCCCACCTTAAAAAAACATAAATGCCATAGTGGAATTCTTGTTGTAGTAATTAAAAAATTACTTTTATTTGTCCTCCTATTTAATGTCCTCAGGCATAGTGTTTTTCTTTTCTTGTTTTTCTTTGGGGGAGGGGTGCTTGCTGTTTGTTTAAATGTTCTCTATTGACATTAAATAAAAAATATATACAACATATACAACAGAATGCTGACTTTATCTTTTGGTTGAGGATTTTTGTTAAATGACCATACATTGAGAAGATTTTTTTCCCCTTGTGTATGGTATATTGTTCATGATTGAATTATGTTTGTGACTCTAGACACTGGTTTGTATCTTATCAACCAGCTGATGAGAATATCCTTTTTTCCTCCTTCTCCAGCATGTGACATTCTGTTTTTATGCTGATGACTTGGAGCTTAGTGTTAGTATTTTCTGTACTTTATAAAAAGATTTGTATAGGAAGTTTAGAATTCAGTTATGACCTTTACATTTTTATGCAACTTTTACTTTTTTTTGTTGTTGTTTTGTTTTGTTTTGTTGTTGGGTTTTTCCATGTAAAAACTTGTGTAAAAACAGTCCTGGCTGTTCTGGAATTCACTATATATACCAGGTTGGCCTTGAACTCACCTGCCTCTGCTTCCCAAATGCTGGGATCAAAGGCATGTGCTAATACCACCTAGCTGAGCTTTTACATTTTCATGGATGTCTGTATCCGAAAATTAAAATTACTCAAGTAATGACAGTTTATTTGTCAGATTAATGTAGACTAGAGGGTCACATGGAAAGTAAGCCTCTGCAAAGGCTTTCTCCAGTGGAAGAGCAGACTGGATGCATGTTTGGTTTAGTGCCCATATGCATCATGGTTATAACTGCTGGTATAGGCTGCCTTTCTGTTTACCTAGAAGAGGCTGGGGGTTGCTTTGCTTTGCTTTTTGAGACAGGATTTTGTTCTATAACCTAGGATAGTGTGGAACTTAGTGTGTAGTCCAGACTGGCTGGCCATGAACTTAGTGTAATTCTTGTTCCACTCCCAAGTGCTGGGATTGTAGGCACAATCTTTTGCCTGGTAGGGTTTTTTTTTTTTGGGTGGGGGGTGGGGGGGGTGGGGGATGGGGGGGTGGAGGGTGGGGGGTGGGGGTGGGGGGGGTGGAGGGGTGGAGGGGGTGGGGGTGGGGGGGTGTTTTGTCTATCTGTATATCTGTTTGTCTTCCTTTTATTTTTAAAACTAAACTAGGCTCTGGTGTTTAACATATGTTTATTAATTTTAAATTGTGAAGAAGTTCTCTTGAAATTGTTTATATTTATACCAAGTAAAAACTTTGCTTCTGTAATAAATAAAAATATTTTAAGTATAATTTCAAACTTGCATTTAAAGTATAAATTAGATATTTATAAAATCATGGGATAGACCAGCCACGAATCTTGATTTAGAGTCTATTTTAAGTTTCTTAATAATGTAGATTTAGATTTGAGTTTATATAACATGGTATTTAGAATATGTATCATGTGAAAAAACTTAACTTTTTTCAGTGTTTTGATTGATTTTGAAATTACTTCTTTGAGAGTCTTAGAAAAGCTAATTTCCCCCCTTCCATTTGACATCAATATGGACTGGAGCCATGGATTACAAGATCCCCAAGTGTACATGGGGATAAGGAGGAATATGCCCTTGGCTGAGGCTAAGAAGATAGTTGATACATAGGGAGCCCCTCAGCTCAGGAGGCTTGGTGCAGGCAGTCCTTATATGACACCAGCACCTCAGAATCCTTCTCCACAGACACTCTCTTGATGCATACTTGGTTCTTTTCAGTAGTGGTGAGTTACATTGCCAAAAATATATAAGAATGAACATTGATTCTAGAGTACTTTAGTATGTACTGTTGTTCATACTTCCAGTTTAACATCATAAAATGTCACCATTTTTCTCCTACAGAATGATTTTAAATGTAATCTTCTAATTCAGAAGCAACAGTGTGTGCATATGGACAGCTCAGGACTTCAGGAAAGAAACACTGAATTTTGTAGGTAGAGGATCTCCTGTAGAATTCTGTTTGTGTTTCTAGATTATCTTCTAGCCTTTCCTCAAGCAGAATAAATTCTGAGCATTTTCCTCTTTAGATCTTTTATATATAGGAAAATTAATATAACAAATTTACCAAGCTAAGGGCTTTGTTCTATAATTATATTGGCATAAAACATTTAGGTTATTATATAAGTGGATAGCCATAAAGACAGTGGTTAAAATGGTTATGAACTGAAAAGGGAAAAGCCCTTGGATATTTAAACATTAGTAATCACATTAACAAAGGATTCCATAGGATATTTTTAGAAATACATTTTTATTTTTTGACTATCTGATACATGTATTTAACACCTTTTGATCATATTCATCTTTGCATTCTCCTTTCTTATCTCCCTCCCACTTCTGGAACTTTTCTTTTTCCCAACACATCCATATGATTTATTGAACTACTTATTTTTTAGAATTTATTTAGAAACTATGGTCTCTTTATGGGTACACAGACTTTTCTATATTATCTTTATGACATTTTCAGGGGTGGAACCTTGAAATGTCTTCAATATCATGTATTTTGTGATTTTAAAAATACAGGACTAGAGAGATGGCTTACTTGATAATGCTGTCACATAAGCATAAGGACCTAAGTTTGGATTCCCAGAACTCAGGTAAAATCTGGGAATGGCAACCTGTAATTCTGGGGCTGAGGTAGTAGATCCTAGGTTTTGGTAGCCTGCTAGCCTAACCAAATTGGTGACTTCCAGGTTCAATGAAAGATCCTGTCTCAGAAATTGAGATGCAGAAGTGATTGAGGAAGACAACCATTAAACCTTCCGCCTGCACTTGCATGTGTCCTTATATCTTATATGCTTATATCTGCAGACACAGATACATAAAAACACATAGACTATTCATTGCTCTAGTTGGTGGCATGAATCTGGGAGAGAGGGGTCTAAAAATGAGATGGTCTAGTTTCATGCAATAGCCAATTTTATCCAGGGCTATTATTTATTATTTATTTAATAATTTATACTCTTGAAAGTTAAGAAGAATCACATAAATAGTGTGTACAATCACAAGGACAAGCCATATATGGCAAGGACATGTTTTTTCCATACAAGCATATGAATAACAGCTGAAGTAAACTTACGCCTACCTGCTACACCTGGGAGTTATGACAATAGACCACACACTCTCTCATACAAACATGAATCAAAAATAAAATGAAATAATGGGGCTGGAGAGATGGCTCAGTGATTAAGAGCACTGACTGTTCTTCCAGAGGTCCTGAGTTTAATTCCTAGCAACCACATAGTGGCTCACAACCATCTTGAATGAGATCTGGTGCCCTTTGCTGGCCTGCAGGCAGAAGACTGTATAGACTGTATACATAATAAATAAGTACAATCTTTAAAAAAAATAAAGTGAAATAAAATAAGTGAGGACTAAGGATGTAGTTCAAGAATGGAGTATTTTTCTAGCATGCACAAGGTCCTAAGTTTGATTCCCAGCACTGCTATGTGAATGATCTACCCATTTGCAAGTAACCAGGGCCTTTTTGTTTCTATTACAATCAAATCTTGTTAAATTATTTCTTCTTTGCTAGTCAGAAGTTTTTCTTCAGTTTCTATAACCCTGCGTATGACAAATTATGATTATCAGCCCAATATAGCATATATCTTAGTTTTTTCCCCCCGAAATACCAGCTCCTGTAATGGAAGAAATAAATAGGGAGCATTGTGACAGACACAAAGTCCTGAAGGATAGGAGCCTCTGTGCATTTTATAATTAAACATAAATTTGAGTACAGATTTTTACACATGGGTCCTTACAGCTAAGGAATAAGGTCTGGCTTGTGTTTTGATTAAGATCAACGTATTAGCCAGTAGATTTGGATCTGTGTTTGGAGGAATCAGTAAAAGTTAGACAAAGGAAAAAGCTCGTCTAGTATGAAGGAGAGAGAAACAACTTGCTTTATTTATTTGAAATAGTTTAATATCGGCCCTTATAGTCGAGATGATAAATTTAGTAAAATGATGCAAATGTTACCATAAGGGTCAGAGATTTTTATGAGAGATAGGTTTCTATGACCCAGATTGTATAAACTGTAACCTGAGCTGGGGACGTAGTGCAGGAGCAGTGTACTTGTTGAGCATGAACAGACTCCCGAGTTCCATACTGAGAACTGGAAAAAGAAAGTACATTTGGGTAGAAAAGGTAGTTGCTTGCAGTTTCTGCTTGGCCCACTGGAAATCACACTAGTCTTACTTTCTGTATAGGCGTACACAAAGAGAAGGTGCATGTCAGAAACACCAGCTGTTGAACGATCCCCTTCCCCTTCGCTTTGCTAAGTATCCTATAAATGTCTTATGAAATATTTTAGTGTTTAGTTTGCATGCCATTCTGCCCATTTGTATTCAGTTCCTTTCTTAAAGAACTGAGGGAGAATTTACGTTTGCCTCTAACAGGTTCTTTATTTTAGACAGGGGCAGAAATGTTTCTTAGGTAATGCAGACTATGCAGAGAAATACCCAGTAGAAAATAAAAAGTCACACAAGACAATGCCATGATTTCTGTGACAGATGTCCAGGTGTCACAGGAATATTGGAACCATGCTGGCAGAGGCAGTACTTGGGCCAAGTCCTGTGGGTTAGGACATGAGTGGGAGGGGTGGGAGGGGAGTATAGGGAGGATATCAGGTAGAGACACTCTGAGTCTGCTGTACATGAGAAGTCACAGGAATGTCACCACAGCAAAACTTGGAGAATGGGAATAGCTGACTACCAGCTAAGGGCCACCTATGACATCATGGACATTGCCTTAGGTCAGAATGATTAAATACAATTACAGTCATATGAATGTCACTGTTTAATAAGTGAGAGATTTCTCTTTTTTGTATAATGAGCTTGGTATGTCAAATCTTGAGCTCCTACAGTTCAGTGAGCTCTTGAAAGAACCAGGGTCCTTCATTGTGCCTGCTCTCAACTTTTTGCAAGCTGAAAGTAAGTAAGAAAGAAGCTTGCAAGCAAGGTGGAGCTTCCATGTTCTTGATTACAGTGGCAAGGGAAGTGTGAAAGAGAAAAGTTTCCTTGTGAGACCATGTCTTTTGAATTGGAAATAATTTCATCAGGAATGGTCCAGTGAACTAAAATACCTTTCATCTAAAGCCATCAGTTGTAACAATTTGACTATATTTGTGTGTTCTCTTTTGGGAAGTATTTTTGAGAGTAGCACACCTCAGTATGATCTGCCAACCCTAAACTTTTAAGGTTAGAATACTCGATATTCTCTTTAATACTGTGACATAATGATGTACCATGTAGACTATAATTCCCTTGTCTGCTATGTACTGGCAAGTATGTTTTTTTTATGTAGTTCAGAATCATACATTGCATTTTGTTGGCATGTTTCTTACTTGGTTTCCTTTGTTCCTTTTTCTTTGTGTTCTGAGACAGAGTCTCATATATCCCAGGCTGGCCTTGAGCTTACTATACTGCAAGGATGGCTTTGAACTCCTGATCCTCCTATCTGTAACACTCAGGTGTTAGGATTAGAGTTGTGTACCTTTGGCCTAATTTATAGAGCCATGGGCATTGAAAGCAGGACTTGATGTGTGCTAGGTTAGTCCTCTGCCAACTGAGCTGTTCCCATAGCCTAAGTTCTTAGACATTCTTCACGTTGAAGCAAAGACTGAAAGTAACCACTTTGCTGAGGGCTCCCAATGTGAGTTCTTTGAGGTTTCTTCTCTACTGGATTCTGGTTTTGACCTTTTGACATGTACCCCATTGGAGGGCTTTGAAGGAAGAAGCACCTGCCTCACTTTGCCCTGTTGCTGGGAATGTTTACTTTAGTCATGTGTTAATGGTGGTATCTGTTAGATTTGCCCCCTTGTAATGAGGAAGTGACCTTTTAGAAGCTGCTTTAAGATTGACAGCAATGGGCTCTTGCTCATTTATTTTGGCATACATTGATATTTTATTTTTACCTGAGTGAATTTTTTCTTTAAAGGTTGGAAATATCCATTGGGACTTTAGTTTTTATTGATATAGTCAGCAGTTTGTATTCAGCACACAGGAAACTGAATTCTAGCCAGAGACAGTGTGATGGCTCAGTAAGAATCTCGACTGTGAAGGCAGCAAGAATGGCCAGGCAATAGACATCCATAGCTAGGGAGAATTTTTATCTTACTTGCCTTTCTTTTGCCTAGTAAATGGAGTATCCATGTTAGAAGAAAGGGAGGAATAGAAATAAGGTGAAATTCTTGTTTTGTTCATTTCTGATAGTTATAGTGAGAAAAATGTGGTGTAATGTCAGCTTTCTATCACAGTTATGATTTTTCTAAAATTCTGTTGATCTTTACAGGCTGTTCGTGTGTTGGGCATTATAAAGCGATTAGAAAAGTTCTCAACTTTTTCAACAGAAGTTAGAGATTATTTTCCCATGAGAATACAGTTTAATGAAAATAAGTTATGAGTAATATAGATTAGTGTGTACACCACCCCCTTTTTTTTGTTGTTCTTTGAAATGGATGGTTTTTGGCTTGGTAGTTTTGAAGTTGAAATCCAGTGCTTTAGGCTCCTGGATTCAGCTCTCCCCACAGGTCTTTGCTTTCTTTAACTTTTAGAAGCAAATGATAAATTCTTTGGAAAGGTTCATGTTCATGACCAATAGTAATGTTTGGAAATCACTTAGCAAGATAGCTTAAATATAAGGAAATGCATTATCAGGGTATCAGGTAGCTTATAGGATCTCTTAGCTGTTAGGAGAAGTCATGACACTCACTTAACAGGGTACCAGAAAGCTAGCAGAAAGCAAAGCAACAACTTCTGCTTTCTCTTCCCTCTGGGCCACAGATTTCTCCTGTTTATAGCCATCAGCTTTCTTCCTTTCTGTATATGTAGACTGGCTTTTCTACTGCAGACCTACTTAGTTCCTACAGAGTAGCAAGCTAACAGGCCCCAGTGTCTTTATTATTTTCTAGTTTAGCTTTTCACATTAAATTGGCTCCATTTGTGTGTACCTCTCAAAATTCCTGGAGAAGCACCATTCCTTCCAGCCTGGGCTGGCCATTGGTCAGTATCAGATAGAGGGCGGTTGTATGCTGACTCCTTCAGCTATGTACAAATAAGGCCCATAGTCACATGCAGTTGAGACTGCCCTGGCTGCCTTCCTGAGCCTTGGGGATGTTTGTTGCAAATTCTAGGCTTCTCTTGTTCCCTCTTCTTGTCTGTGAGTAATAACCCTACTTCATGTAATTCTGAAAATGGGGAAGTTCCCACTTCCCTCAACTAAGTCAGCCCCTAGTAACCACTGGCTCACAAGTTCCTTCTTCCTGAAACATCCCTGTGCTTCTCCACTTGTAATCATAGTAAAGATACAAATTATAAACTTGATTGTCTGTGCCTGCCTCTGTGTGGGGAGAGGATTGATGGAGACACCTTCTCTGCCCCTACTCTCAAAGTTCTAGTTGTTCATAATGAAAGTAGAACCATAACTACTAACAAAAGAATTGTGAATTGTTAACTAACAGTGCATTGAACACTTGTTATGTCAGCTTCCTTCTATAGACCACAGCTTCTTAAACTGCCTACTGATGGCACTGTTTTGCTCAAGCAGCTTATGAAGTAGGTGTACCATCAATTATTTACTGATAATAAACTATAAAGACGTTTCTTTTAAAACAATTCTTTCATATGCATACGGTCTTACCATTAATTAAAGATGAACATTTGCATACTAAAGAGATGGATATGCTTTTAAATTTTTACATAAAATGATTAAATTTTGAGCTGAATATTTGATACTGTGGGACATGGAGGTGGTTCAACATTTTTCAGAATTGATGAGTATTTTGATTTTATAAGCATCAGTGCTAAGATCACCACATCCCATAAATACACAAATTGGCAGAGGTATATGTTTAGAAACACTTCAGGAACTGTTGGAAATTCTGTTTTAATCACAAGCCACAATTCATTTTAATTATTATTTATTTATTTTTTGTGTGAAACTCAAGTCAGCAACCCAAATAGTTGTTTTTAAAATCAAACATTGTAACAGTGTGGCTATAATCTGGCTTGCTCAGCTGTGGGTGGGATTATACAGACATAGATGGGACTCCGCTCCAGGTACCTTTCCTGAGACATGTTGGCCTGGATGTTTTGTATCAAGCCTTGTTCTAGACCAGGGCTGCTGCTGCTGCTTTTTTGTTTGTTTGTTTGTTTTTTGTTTTTTCAAGCCTGCTTCACATGTCAATCCAGCTCCCTCTTCCTCTCCTCCTCCCCCACCCCCCAACCAGACCTCCCAACCCCTCACCCCATCCCTGCTTCTGCTCCCCAGGGAGGGTGAGGCCCTCCATGGGAGATCGCCAAAGTCTGTCATATCCTCCAGGACAGGGCCTAGGCTCTCCCCCATGTGTATAGACTGAGAAAGCATCCCTCCACATGGGATGGGCTCCCAAAGTCCATTCGTATGCCAGGGATAAATACTGATCTATTACCAGAGGCCGTGTAGATTGCCAGGGCCTCTTCACTGACACCCACGTTCAGGGGGTCTGGATCAGTCCCATGCTGACCTCTTAGCCATCTGTCTATGGTCCATGAGCTCCCCCTTGTTCAGGTTAGCTGTTTCTGTGGGTTTCACCAGCCCAGTCTTGACCCCTTTGCTCATCACTCCTTCCTCTCTGCAACTGGGTTCCAGGAGTTCAGTTCAGTGTTTAGCTGTGGGTGTCTGCCTCTGCTTCCATCAGCTACTGGGTGAAGGCTCTAGGATGGCATATAAGGTAGTCATCAGTCTCATCAGGGAAGGGCATTTAAGGTAGCCTCTCCACTATTGTTTAAATTGCCAGCTAGTGTCATCGTTGTAGATCTCTGGAAATCTCCCTAGTGCTAGATCTCTCCTCAAACCTATAATGGCTCCCTCTATTATGGTATCTCTCATCCTGCTCTCCTTTATTCTTCCCCTGACTCAGCCTGCTCCCCCATGTCGTCGTCCTCCCCTCATTTTCTCCCCCTCTCTTTCTTCTAGCTTCCTCTCGCCTTCTCCCATGCTCCCAATCAGCTCAAGGAATCCTGTCCCCTTCCCTTTCTCCAGGGTACCATGCATGTCTCTCTTAGGGTCCTCCCTGTTTCCTGACTCCCTGGCGGTGGGATTGTAGGCTGGCAATCCCCTGTTCCATGAGTGAGTACATACCATGTTTTAGACCAGGGCATCTTAAACACTTATTCGTGTCTTTTGCCCCAAAAGTATATTCAAAAATTGTTAATTTGATGGTTACATGCTGAGGAATGATAGGAAAATATTAACAGCCTTTGTGTTACATAACTAAACTGTTATGTTTCTGTAAGAACAGTAAATTTTGTATGTACAGTGAAACCCCACAGTTCATAATGTACAACAGTCTCAAATTTGAGTTGCACTGTTCCTTGAGTTGCACATTTCATTGGTGACAGTGCAATGTGATGCTCTGTGTGCAGAGCCAGTCTGCAATAAAGTGACCAGTGTAGTATGACCAGAAACACTGGCACATCATGCCTTCGATTTTAAGTTCACGTTTGATATTTGGGCATTGAAAATCCTCTTAGTGTTAACAAAGAAACAATTTTTCATGACCTCCACATTCTGCAACAAGACACCACCCACAGTTTAAGAACTTGGGTTCTCTAAACTATTACTATACATTTCTTCCCTGAGAGACCTTAGAGACTTGGGGGAGAATTGGCAGGCATAAAAATTAAATTGCAGTGTTAGGTGTTAGACAGCACTTTACAGGGACAAAATTCCTGAGGAGGCATGTCTATGCAAAGCTTTAAGCAGGGCTGACACGTGAAGAGTGTATAAACCACAAGGAAAGACTGCTTGAGCTGGGACTCCTTGCTTTCTTGCCTTCTGCCACCTTGTGGTCCATGTCTGCAGTGTAGGTATGAGAGGAGCAAAAATGAAGAAAATGTCTTGTACTGTATGATTTAAAGAAGAAATGAAATTGGGCCACCAGTACAAACCACTAGAGGAATTCACAGTTTCTGAGAAACTACATTTAAACAAATAACAATAGTGAAGTAAATCTATTTTATTTAGCCTAATATCCACATTACCCTATGGAAAGGTAGTCTGTGTATGCCAGCTGTCCCCTGCTGTGACAGAACACCTGACATAGCTTAAATGAGGAAAGGCTGTTTTGATTACACTTTTGGAGGCCTTTAGTCTACATATTTGGCTCTTATCTGGGGCCTTACAGTGAGTCAACACGGTTCACAGTAAAGGAAATTACTTACCTTATGGGGACCAGAAAGCAAGTGCAGGGCTGTGAAGTTGGGGAGAGGGGAAAAAAAAAAAAATGTCCAGCTGACATTTCAGTGTTTCTCCTTCGAGGCCGTCTACTCCAGGAATTGAACCTGTGATAGACCAATGACCATCCACTTTGGTGAACCATCAGGTTTGGGAGGGCTGCCTTAGGGTTTCTAATGTGATTAAACACCACGACCAAAAGTAACTTGGGGAGGAGAAGAGGGTCTGTTTGGCTTAAGCTTCCACATCACTGTTCCTCATAGAAGGAAGTCAGGATAGGAGCCTGGAGACAAGAGCTGATGCAGAGGCCATGGAGGTGTGCTGCTTACTGGTTTGCTCCTCACGGCTTGTTCAGCCAGCAACTTGGGGAGGAAAGAGTTTATTTAATCTTACAACTCTCAGGTTGTTCATATTCCCTGACTGAGGGAAGTCAGGGCAGGAATCTGGAGGCAAGGACTAAACCAGAGACCACAGAGGAATGTTGCTTGCTGGCTTATTCTTTGTGGCTTGCTGCTTTCTTTCACAATCCAGGACCACCTTTCTAGGGGAGGCACCATCCACAGTGGCCAGGGCCCACCCATAGCAATCATTAATCAAGAAAATTCCCCTACAGACTTATGTGTAGGTCAGTCTGATGGAGGCATTTTCTCAATTGAGGTTTCTCTTCCCAGATAAATCTAGCTTGTGCCAAGTTGGCAAACCAACGAGGATAGTATTACATTGAAAGAGTGGTAGACTCTAAAGAGAAGTGACAAGAAATCTTGAGAAAAACCAGTAACGTGGTATTAGGGAAGCAAAAAAAAAGTCTGTTTGAAGAAGGGCTTTTAAGCCAGCAGTGTTAAAATACAGCTGAGAAGACATGAAAGGGTGGGGGATGGGAGTGGGGTCTCAGGGTGTACACGGGCCATGGAAGCATGAATGCTGCTGGTGACTTAGACCCGGGTCCTTAGCAGTCATGATTGCAGCATGTTGGGGATAATATCCAAATTCAAGAAAGCCATGGTGGGTGTCTATTCGTAAGAGCTTCATGGAAGTATATCTTCTGGTAGATAATGGGCACTTGGTTTATCATCTGTCTTAAGATAGAAGCTTAAGTGTTGCAGAAGTGATTTAGAATGGGAGAAATGGAAGAGTTCAGGGGTTGATAATTCATAAAAGTAAAGTCTAGATGAGATTCTTAATACAGGAAGGGCAACCAGGTGGAGATTCTCTGCCAGTAAATGAACAGATTCTTTCCCAGTAATTTTAACAGATGAAACATCTGCTGTCTGTAGTAGTTTTTAGAAAATACATATTCATTAAAATGTAGTTGTAAATTGGGTTTGGTTAGATGGACTGTCCAGTTCACACTGAGTATTGTTTTTTTCATAACTAAATATTTGAACTTTCTGTGTTCAAACTTCCAGTTTTAGGGTTAGAAATGATAGCATTTCCCAGTCCCTGCCACTGTGAGGGTGGAGTGGCAGTCCTATTCCAGGCATTGGGAAGGGCAAGATTACCATTAACAAGACACACCTGCCTAGGACATCCTTTATCCTCAGGCTTTCCTTTTCACAGTCAATGGCAGGAAGCCTGGGTATAAGGACAGTTAGCCAATTAACCACATTCTTAGACTTAGGGTGGTAGGTTTGAACCCAGGTCTGTGTGTCCCAAATTCCAGACGTGTTGTCACTTCTCTAGTAAGCCCCCTCTAGAATATTGTGTGGATGGTTGCTTGTACCCACCCTTACCCAAAGTTTTCTAGATAAGGTGCTTTTTGTGAAGGTGTTGTGGCCGTGGAGCTGGCCACTTCTGCTTCCCCTCTCATGTCATCACTCACCTATGATAGATAACCCCTGGGTCTCTATTCCCTTTCTCAAATCCTTGCCATTTTGAATTCAGTTGCATCTACTATGACTGCAATTTCTGAGTGATTTTATCACCACCATTATTACTATTGTGTTGTTATTCTGTCCCCTCCCTCTATTTGTTCTTCACACACCCTGGCTTTTGTGCAGAAGATTGGCCGAGTGTAGGTCTTGCTCAGTAATCAAGAGTTGCTTTCCCAAGGCCTGAGAACTAATGGGGACTAATGGGTCAGCACCAGTGGGTTGATTGCCTGGCCTTCTCTTCTTTTTGCCTCTTTTAATCATCATCTGCTGTTCCTGGCTCTTTGTTAATGGAAAGAGATGCTTTTCCATCCCGGTTTCCTTTAGCAAAATGATTCTGTAACCTCTGAAAGGGAAAGTAACTTTATCTCTATGATAAACAAGTGACTTCTAGGGAAATCTGAACTCTGTAGAACTCTCTTCAGCTAAGTACCTTCCCAGATATTTTTAGAAGTAAAGCAGGATATGAAATGTGAGTACATTAGTCAGATAAATATAGCTATTAGCCTAGTCTTTAAAGTTTGCAGATTGAATTAGCAGTGTTTACTTTGTGGGGACATCTTGGGTTTTTCAAACGTAAGAGTGATTTCTTGCTCATTAAATCATTTTGCTATGTCATTTAACTGTAGAGTTATAAAAACTAATTATACAGCTTTATTAAAAATAGTTAAAATATCTTTTTAAAATGATACCAAACCCATCTTAACAGTCCATTCTCTAAAATTGTACAAATAGTGAATTTTATTTTATTTTTTCTTTTCATTTTTTATTTAAATTAGAAACAAGATTATTTTACATGTCAATCCCAGTTCCCTCTGCCTCCCCCCGCCCCCAACAAACACCCTACCTCTCCCATACCCTTTCAGCTCCCCAGGGAGGGTGAGGCCTTCCATAGGGGGTCTTCAGAGTCTGTCACATCTTTTGGGATAGGGCGTAGGCCCACCCTCTTGTGGCTCAGGGAGTATCCCTCTATGTGGAATGGGCTCCCAAAGTCTATTCAAACAGTGAATTGTATGTAAATTAATTTATCTGTAGCACTGGGAATGGATTCTCAAGCCTCCAGCTTGCCAGGCAAGCACCTTACCACTAAGCTTTATCCTCAGGCCTGTAAGGAGTGATTTTTATCTTGGCAACTTCAAGACCTGCTTTTAATTTCCCCACGTAGCAGAAATTATTTGCATTATTTATTAATGCATTTTTTGGAAACATCTTTTTGTTATTGACAATATCTTTGAAGTAATGTTTGTGTACTTATAGTTTGCCCTTTTGTGCTCCACATTACCCTGTATGCAAAAGTTTTTTGCTGATGGTAGAACATTTTACTTTTTGTGCCTCTGGGTCATCAGTAACACAATAAGGTCTGGAAACAAAGCAACTTCCTCCTGGATTAACTTGATCAACAGTGAACCCAAATTTGAATTCTGTGGTTCCCTCCTCATGTCTTATATGTCTATAGTCTGTTGTCTTGTGTCTTATCTGTCTGTCCCTGCTGCCTGTGAGTTATGCCTATGTCTGATATATAAATTTGTGCATAATTCTGATATGTGTGTTTGTGTGTGTATGTCCAAAGTCTGTTGTGCCTGTCCCTAACAAAGAGCTTTTGAACAGCACACAAAATACAGTATGGGAAAGGGACGAGAGATTGTTTACAGAAAATTTTAACAGTTTTACCAGGGAAGAACTTATTTGACTGATTCACCTGACCCAGAACAGCATTTAAAACTGTAAACAGGTACTGTCAACTTATATCCATGTTACTTCCAACATCTTTTGGCTATTTGTTGTATAAGGTGGCTTTCAGACAGTTGGCTGCTTTCATCAAATGATCACCACAACATGTATATACACACATATATTACTCTGGATCAGGGGCATGGAAAAATGCATAACTTAAGGTTAAAGCTATGCATTTAGCTTAGGTTGTAAAAGCTGATTACACAAGAAGTCCAAGGGATAGTAAGTTTGGTTACACTATTCTCTTATGGGCAGGTTAAACTTAAACAAGCATAGTACATAGTAGGAGAACAGGGGTTAAGTATATAGTCTTAGATGATGTCAAGGCATATTATTAACTAGATGGCAAAGTTGGGAAAAAGTTTGTTCTCTTTGAATGCATGAGATCTTCTCAGAAAAATGTGTTAATACAATCTGTTCCTTACATAGTATCTTGTCTTGAAATTTCCCTGATATTACGTGGAAAGTGGTCAGAATAGTAACCAGGTTTTGCTTTAATATTGCTGGCTTACTATCATTATAAAGTTTTCGTTTTTGAGTACTTTAGATTTAAATATTGCTGGGCATGGTGCACATGCCTTTAATCCAGAACACAGGAGGCAGAGGCAGGCAGAGCTCTTTGAGTTTGAGGCCAGCCTGGTCTACAGAGTGAGTTCTAGGACACCCAGGGCCACACAGAGAAATCCTGTCTCAAAAGACCAAAAAAAAAAAAGATCTTACATACATACTTTAAAAATTGTTACTGTATAAAAGTAGGAGTTTTGTGCTGATAAATGTAGGGACTAGTTCTTTAATTTTCTTTTAAATTTATTTATTTTACATCCTGACCACAGTTCCCTGACCACAGTTCCCCTCCCTCCTCTCCTACTACTTCCCCCATCTGTTTCTATTCAGAAAAGGGCAGGCCCCCATGGATATCAACAAAACATGGCATACCAAGTTGCAGCAAGACTGAGTACCTCCCCTTGTATTAAGGCTGGGCAAGGTAAACCCAATATGAGAAATAGGCTCCCAAAAGCCAGCAGAAGAGTCAGACAGCCCATGTTCCCACTGTTAGGAGTACCAAATGCAGACCAAGCCACACAACTGTAATACACATGCAAAGGGCCCAAGTCAGTCCCATGCAGGCTCCCTAGTTGTTGGTTCAGTCTCTGTGAGCCCCTATAAGCTCAGGTTAGCTGATTCTGTGAATTTTGTTGTGATGACCTTGACCCCTCTCACCTCTACAATCCTTCCTCCCTCTCTTTAGTAGGATTCCCCAAACTATGCCTAATGTTTGCATTTGTTTCCATCAGTTACTAGATGAAGGCTCTCTGATGACAGGCACTAATCTGGAGTTCAGAATGCTTGGCCTCTGGTGTAGTAGGAGGAAATAAAATGACAAGGAGAGGAGAGGCACTTGGGGTTAAGCTGGGTGGGTATAGGCAGGGAAGGGGCTAATTATTTTCTTAAAATAAAAATTAAGTTTGAACCTTTATGTAGGAATAAAAGAAGTTATCTACTTGAAATGGTTAATAGGAATTATTTGCCTTTATGTCATGTTAAATAAGAGCATATGTTATAAGTTATGGGTACAAAATAAAGTTGTTTATTAAATGCAAAAGGAAAATACAGGCATGTCCAACAGGGGTCAAGTACATCACAAGAAAACCCACAGAAACAACTAACCTGGGTTATAGGAGCTCACAGAGTCAGAACTGACAATCAGGGAATCTATGTGGGACTGACCTAGATCCTCTGCATATATGTGACAGTTGTGTAGCCTGGTCTACTTGTAGGACTCTTAAGAATGGGTGCATGGGCTGTCTCTTACTCTTTTGCTGGTTTAGGATCCTATTGCTTATATAACCGAGTTGTCTTGCCCAGCCTTAATACAAGGAGAAGTGCTTAGTCTTACTGCAACTTGATATACCATGAAAGGCCTGCCCCCTTTCTGGACAGAAAAAGAGGAGGAATGAATGGGGGCAGTTGGAAGGGAGGTAGAGGAAGGAATGGGAGGAGATGAGGGAAGGGACTGCAGTGGGGACGTGAAATAAATAAAGTTAATAATTTTTTTTAAAATAAATCTTTTTCCCTTCATCAAACTATTTATTTAGGGACTGGGTCTTACACTTTAGCTCAGGTTGTCCTAGAAGTTACTATCTAGTGACTACTACATGGTCTCAGATTTTTAGCTTCCCTCATGCTTCAGATTACTTAATGTTGGAATCATAGGTATGAGCCACCATATCTATGTCCCTAAATAAGTTTTTGTCAATAACCAGTGCTTTGCAGAACAATTTGTGCATATGTTATGCTTTTATAAACATTAAATATTTTATCAGAAACCAACTTTTTTTAAGGTGATATGAAAACAAGTTGTCCACTTTGGCAACGTTGTTGCAGTTGTATGTCTTTGTTCTCTTTCCTTAATCTTCACATAAACTATATTATATTATCATTTGGAGTCTGTAGTATATCTACAAAATCATAATTTATTTTAACCTTTCTGACCATTTTCAAGGGAACACAAGGTTTTCTATATTATTGATAGTGAATGTTATTTTGTTGGTCTGGCCTGGTAGATCTCAAGGTAGCCCTTCTGCTTACCAGGGTAAAGATTATTGCTATTTCCCAGGAGAGAGTGAGGTCTAATCTGTTGCATGTTAAAATAGGCCTCCAAGTGGAGTTTCAGATTTTAACTATCAGAAAAAAATCAGAAATCTTTTATGTCTGTCTGGATTTGTTTGCTTGTAGTTAAACTGTTAGCTCAATATATTTTATTCCCAAGTGTATACTTTCTAGTGTATATCTAGCATAAATATTTAAAGTGTAGTTCAAAGAAGATAGGACAACTATTGACATAGCAGAAACTCAGAAGGACCTTTATTTATTTATTTATTTATTTATTTATTTATTTATTTATTATTTATTATGTATTTTGAGTCAGGGTCTTGCTGTAACCCTGGTGGCCTGGCACTCACTGTGTGTAAGTAAAGCTCTTCTCTAACTCATAGAGATCTGCCTGCCTTCTATCTCCTGAGTGCTGAGATCGAGTGTGCACAACCATGCCTGGCCTAATCCTAACTTAATCAAGATCTTAGTGACTTTCTCACTTTTTCTTTCTCACACACAAAAAAGTGTGGGGTTAGGCAGTCCAGAATTAGAACTACTCAGGGGTCCAGTATTCTGGCAGCTAAGCTTACTGCTGTCAGTAGTTAGGTTTGGGGAGGAAAGCTTGGCTGTGTACCCTGTGGTAGACAAGGAAACATGTACCTACTTCTTTGCTGTGGAAAAGGGCATGTGCCCTTGATGATAGCATTTTATACATAATTGTTTTGGTTGATTTTCTTTACCCCATCTTCTCCCCTTTCTCCCCCTCTTGTATGCTTCTATACTGAGTAGAGCTGCTTTGTTTTGTCATATGTGTTCTATCACCCCCACACTGCTTTGTTTTGTCATATGTATTCTATCACACCCCCAACTCTTCCCCAAAACATCTCTGTCTCCTGTCTTGGGCACCTTTGTAATTTCATGACCTGTATGATGCTCATACCTACATTTTACCCATACATAAATTGAAAGCTAGGATACACATATGAGAGAACACATGTAGTATTTATCTTTCTGAGTATGGGTTACTTTACTTTTTCAGATGCAACTATTTTTCTGAAAATTTTAATTTCTTTACTGCTAAATAATGTTGTATAGATCCATCACATTTGAATTATTCTTTTCCTTGCTATTGTGAGTAGAACAGCAATAATCACTGGTAGGAGATAGAGAACTTTGAATATATCCTCAGGAATGTGTCTGAGTCATATGGTGGTTCTGCTTCTGAGAAGCTTTCATACTGAGTTCTTCGTGGTTATATCTGTTTAACACTCCACCAACCCTCCATTCTCACTATCATTTGTCATTTGTGTTGGTTTGTTTTGATGAAAGCCATTGTATCTGGGGTAACAGAATCTCAGAATAGTTTTAATTTGCATTTTCTTTGTGGATGTAAAAATGTAGACCATTTTAAAAATATTAGTTGCCCATTTGTATGTCTGTTTCGTATCCTGGAATTTTACTGAAAATGTTTATCAGATAGAAAAGTTTTCTGGTGAAGTCTGTAAGACCTTTCATCTGGAAATAAGGATATTTTGGACTTTATTTTCCTGTCTGTATCCCTTCTACATTTTTATCTTGTCTTAGTGCTTTAGCTAAGACTTCAAGCACTATAAAAATGGAGTAAACATCCTTGTCTTGTCCAGATTTTAAAGGAAATGCTTTCAGGTTTTTTACTATCTAAGTGTAATGGCACTGTAATACATAGCTTTGACTATGTTGATGTATGTTCTGTCTAATCCTAATTTATATTAATTTTGCAGGGAGCATTGTGTGTGTGTGTGTGTGTGTGTGTGTGTGTGTGTGTGCGCGCGCGCGCATGCACACGCACGCACGTACATGCTGGAAGTCAAAATAGGACATCAGATCTTCTGGAATTAAAGTTACAGTATTGTAAGCTATCTGATAATGGGTACTGGGAAACCCACCTTGGGTCCTCTGGAAGAGAAGCAATTGCTCTTATCCACTAAGCCATTCTTCATTGCTATTTGTACTTTTTTAAGGATCTTTATCTGGAAGGGCAGTGCTAATTTAATAGAATGACTTTAGTGATATTCCTTCTCTATGTTTTAAGTTTTGATGTTAGATCTTTCTTAGATGTGTGATAGAACTAAGCAGTGAGTCTGTCTTGTCCTGTACTTTTATTAACTGCTTCAGTATCATTTCTCATTGTGGATGTAGGTTGTTTTCATCTTTTTTTAAAAAAGATTTTATTTATTTATTATGTATACAACATTCTGCTTCCATGTGTATCTCTACACCAGAAGAGGGCACCAGATCTCATAACGGATGGTTGTGAGCCACTGTGTGGTTGCTGGGAATTGAACTCAGGATATCTGGAAGAGCAGTCAGTGCTCTTAACTGCTGAGCCATCTCTCCAGCTCATCTTTTTAATTTTCATAGGTTATATGTGTCTAGGCCTTTATTCATTTCATTTGTATACTCTATTTTGCTTTATTTTATTGTTTGCTTTGTTTTCAAAATTCTCTCTTAAGGCTTCTTTCTATTTCACTGAAATCTGTAGTGATGTCCTCCTTTATCTCTAATTTCATTAGTTTGTACTTTCTCTTTCCTTTGGCCAGTTTGGCCAGGGATTTGTCAATATTGTTTTTTATTCTTCTTCTCCAAACAGTCTCACACACACACACACACACACACACACACACACACACACACACACACACACACACACACACATATTTCTTTTATTCTCCATTTTATTCATTCCTGCTCTGATCTTCCTGTTCTTCCTATCTACTGCTTTTAGATTTGGGTTCTTGTTTTTCTAGGAAATTGAGGTACATCATTAAAATTATTTATTTAAGGACTTTTTGAGTTTGTAGTATAGATTTTATAGCTGTTAATTCTCCTCTTAGAACTGCCTTAACTATATTCTGAGGATTGATTTTTGTTTCTTATTGACTTGCCATCTGTGTATTTATGGTCTACATATGTTTTCAGTTCATGTTTATATTATATAATGATAAAATCAGCATATTTAGTTTATTACCTTAAACATTATTTTTTTGTGGTACAAGTGGTGCAAACATTTACAAATCCTTTCTGCTGGCTTTTTAAGTACACAATTTTGTTTATTAGGATTTCTAGAGACTATTTTGGTATAATTAGGCTTTTTTCAGAATCACTGGCTTTTTAGTTCACTGGCTTTTTAGTTCTCCTTTTTAGAGATTCTGCTAATCCTTTAATCTTTGAAGTTGGAGCTACTAGGAAAGGAAATAGCTATGAATTATGAAAATATATTTGAGAAAATATCGAGGCTTCATGTTAAGAGGTTCTTAAGCCCTTCATTCTCATAGCTTACAGTATTCTCTCTACCCATGAGAGCTGGAATACTGTAGCATGAAATAGAACTGTGAATAATAAAATGAAACAGGATCGAGTACAGACACTTGTCATCACTAACTAGTTATCTGAAGCTTATGACAGTAACCATTGCCATCATCTAGTAGATACTCATCTCCAAAAATATGGATTTACCTGCATCCTTTATGAATATTTCTGTGAAGAGAAAGAAAATGTATGACAGGATAGGTGATGAGGTGAATATCTTTAGCTTCAGCTGGGAGGATCAAGAGGTTAGCCTGGGCAACATGATGAGACTGTATCCAAAGAAGAAGAGAAAAATCTATGTTAAGCAGTTAGGACAGTATTTAGTATATAGCAGGTGATGATGTGTTGTTTAAACTACTTTTCCTGGGATGAGATTTTAAAATATTGTAGATTTTTTTTGACTATACCATACTTAGCTTTTTTAATTTAAACAGTCCTAGAAATGTGCTTTATGTTTAGTGTTTAAAATTGGTATAATTCCTGGAGAGGTAGCTCAGCAGTTTAGAGCACTGCCTGCTCTTCTAGAGGACCAGAGTTTGATTCCCAACACCCTCATGGTAGCTCACAATATCTATAACTTAAGTTCCAGGGGATCCAACAACTTCTTCTGGCCTCCACAGGCACCAGGCACACATGTGATATACAGACTTATGTGCAGGCAAAACACCCACATATTTATGAAAAAAATCATTATATACACATCTTTTTAATGTCAGCCCTGGATGCTGGGAGCAGAGGGAAGAACCAGGCAAATCTCTGAGTTTGATGTTAGCCTGGTCTATATAGCAAATCTGAGGACAGCCAAGGTTATGATACTCTATCTAAACAAACAAACAAACAAACAAACAAACAAATAAAAATCATTATAAAAGCTTGAGAAATCACACAATTTATGATTAAATTATAGCAATCTAGCAATAAAAAGACTCCATAAAACATTTTTGCATTACAACAATCTATAAAGATTGTTGTCCAAGACAAAATTTCCTTTTATACATCCAGAGAAGAACATTTTGTTAACGTATTTATTCCAACTTCATTCCCCAAACAGGATAGGTAAATGGTGAGAAGTACATAATAATTCTGGCTCAGTTATAGAGAAAATTTGATTTTCCTGGCATTAAATTGTGTAGCTGATGTTGCTGTGTGTTTCAAATTATATAGGTGAAATTAGTGTGTTCAAAACTGCCATAGCAGGGCTAGAGAGACAGCTGAACAGTGAAGAATATGTGCTGCCCTCTGAAAGGACTTAAGCTCAGTTTCTAGCACCTATGGTGGGTAGACATACTTGTAATTAAAAATTAAAAATTGTATTTAAAAAGTTTCTGTGGAAGCAGCCACAGATGCTGTGAATGCATGAATACAGAGGTCTGGTTGTCTTCAGAAGACTCTGTTCCTTACTAGTCAACATTGTGGCATATGATGGCAGGGTGAGACTCTTCATGATCCTCCACCCTTGACCTTCCACCCCAACTGAGAAACATGGACAGTCGATGGCTTCTGCAGTGTTGGGATCTTTTCAGGATATGGACCCTAGTAGGTCAGCCAACCCTTCTGGTCAGATGTTCCCCCAACCCCCAACATGGGAGTGTGTAGGCAGAACATCTTGGACTCAGTGGGTTATTGAAGAAAAGAGAACAGGAAGTTGGGGGAGTGGGGAGGCAGAGGTGGGTCTGGGAGGAATTGAGAGAGGAGTGGGAGGGTGAATATGATCAAAATACATTGTATGATATTCTCAAAAAATTAAAAATATTTTAAAATTTTGAATCCATTTTAAAAACTGTCATAGTATCTTCAAGTTTTTTTTTTTTTTTTTAAGAAAAATGTCCCTTTAAGTAACTAAGTATACTGTGAAGACATGACACTTAATTGTGACATAAAGTAGCTATGAACAACCTGCAGGAGACCCTCATGGGAAGGCCTACTAACATTCCCCTTGTACGGGGTGTGGCTATACTGGGTATTGCTCGGCAGACTCAGATGCCTTCATGAGATCCTGTCATGTTATAATCCTTCCCCAAATCCTGAACAATAAAAACTCAGCAGACAGGAAAGGAAGCATTGATAGATTGAGTTTTCTTCTTTTGAGAAGTTACATGCCTTTGCTGGCATGTAACTCTAGGCAGAGAAGACTTGCCTCAAATGCTTGGAGATCTTCCCGTTTCTGTATGCACCACCATGTTCAGGGAGTTGACCTCTGTGTCACTCCCCCAGGTCATGAACCCAGTGAGTGATTCTTAGGCACCTTATGTGTTTGAACAAATGAGAGAAGTAGGAACAGAGTGTCTTTTTTATTTGTGGTCTGTGCCTGATGGCAAATGGGCACAGGAAAGGAGCAAAGAGAAAGCTGTGTGTGAGCTTGTCAAAATAATTTGCCTTTACTATACTTTAGTATTCTCTTACTTTGCTACAGTCAGCTGGCTGGGGTCCTTTACTCTCCCCACATGGGAATTGGGGGCAGGTGAGGAGAAGCTTTTGTCATCTTTGGTTTCTGGCAGCAGTTGGTGGCAACTACAGATAACTGCAAGCAACAGCACAGACACCTCACGTTGCAGCTTTGAATTGGGCTGTGGGGCCCTTTAGCCCCATGGTGGTGTTAAAACCTTGTGCAGCCAAGGAAGTGTCCTGATCCTTGACCATCATGGCTGGGCGGTCTTTAGAATTCTGCCAACAGCCAGGGCCTTTAGTTTCTTGTCCTTCACTCTTAACAGCCTTTTGTTCTTTAACTTCAGTTTTCAAGCCTCTCTTGCCTTCTTTTTACTTCTGCTTTTCTTAGTTGTTTCTGCCGCTTCTGGGCCACTACCTGGCTATTTTAGAGAATATTGCAGGACTTCTACTGCTGTAGCTCCCTTCTTTCATGTCATATCAGTAGCTAAGCTTACATGACTGAAGAGATCAAAAGCAGACAGAAGGTCACTTGAGAATTATTGAGCCTAATATTGCACTACCAGTGTCACTCAGGATGGTGCTGCTCCCAAAGTGATCCAACAGCCACCAAATAGGATATTTT
This sequence comes from Cricetulus griseus, assembly GCF_003668045.3. Lineage (NCBI taxonomy): Eukaryota > Metazoa > Chordata > Mammalia > Rodentia > Cricetidae > Cricetulus > Cricetulus griseus. The sequence continues at coordinate 158,371,168 of NC_048595.1, forward strand.
GTATCAACCAGAGAAGACTTCTGGGCAAATAAATGAAAGACTATTCAAACCTGTTGTGACATTGTTCTTTGTGTGTCCCAGTTACAATAGACCCCACTGGGCCATCAGAGGATGTACTTTCCCTCTGACCTGGGTGCAGTGACACTTGTGATTGTGAAGACCTCAGCACAAGCTCTTACAAAGTCATGCCTGTGACTCTGCCTTCATGTACATTAGACATTGCTTACTCTTTGTTGGAAATAATAACCTCATTGTAAGCATTCTGTAGTTCTTTGACCATAAGAATAATACATGCTTTAATACCCCAAATCAATGAGTCAGTTTTAAGAACACTCAACTTAGGGCAAAAACCTACAACAAAGCACTTTTATATGGTACCCAAAGATTGTTTCCTGGTGATGCTCACAAAAGAAGTAATTGAGTAACCAATTGATGCAGGATGGCCCTGGACTCCCTTGTTGGGCCAAGTGCCTCACACAGTGTCTGCTTTAGTCCTTGCAGAAACATGTGCCCTCTAGTCTCAGAATGATTGTGGTAGGAGGGACTTCAAGTGCAAACCCATCTCCTGATTCCAAACTTAAGCAAGCAAGCTGTTTTCTTTTTTACTGGTGGAAATAAAAATCTAGCAGTCTTTTAAAATAGTTTCTTTTCCTTATTAGTTGATTGTAAAAAAAAAAAAAAAAGTTGGGGGCAGTTCTTGTGGGGGATAAAGAATAAACCCACACACTCTGTCTCAGTGGTTTCTATGTGTGATTTTTAAGCTGTATACACATATTGTAGGTTCAGTTTCTTTTCTCACATATAACTTAAAAATGACATGTAGCTCAAGCTGGCTTTGAACTTAGTTTTTCTGCCTCAGCCTACTGAGTGCTGTGATAGTAGGCTTGTACCTCCATGTCCAAACTGTTAGATTCATAAAGGATCTAAACAGTTTGGAGACCATCAGTCTAAGTCACTTGCCCCCTTTGTAGAATGAGAAAACTGTTCCTTAGCCCCTGTGATAGCTGTGGATCTTTGTGGTCTTTGTGTAGGTTTAAGGCTGTACTAATGTGTAGTAGAGTATGCTCGCTCCTGTTAAGAGTTCTGACTCTTGATGTTATTGCCAGGGTTTATTTTCATTGCCCCTGTGTTCACTCTAGGTTATATATGTATATGTTTTCTAACACTAAGAAATTTGATTTTCCTGTATGAAGCTCCTTGGAATCATAGGTTTGTTGCTAAACTCAGACTGCAGGTGTAGTAGTAAGCTCTTCATGTAAACAGGGAAGTCTACTGTCCCAATGACATTTTGTGAAGAACTACTATCTGTGTGGTCCATAACTTGTTTGTATGTGAAATTAGGTAGCATTCTTGTAGCACATAAGCTTTTGAAATGTGGGAAAGTATAGATAGGTTCCAGGGGTTATTTTATTAATAAGTTTTGAATCTCGACAGTGATTTTCTGTATTGAAGTTCTAATTTGCCATACTACCATGTTCTTGTTTTCTAGGGAATATCTTGGCAAACAGCTCCAGTCAGAGCAGCCTCAGACTGCTGCTGCCCGGAGCTGAGCTGACCTCTCCAGCTTTTCTGCACCTCCGATGGACCACTGGAGTGAGAACCTCAGTCCTTAGGGTCAAAAATGAATAGTTTTTAATTTAATGATAATTTCTGTTGTATAGCTTTTTGTAGTGGTAATTCCTGGGGGAATAAAGGTGTTTGCTTATTAAGTTGTATAAAAGTAGGTGCTGTCTGTATCTAGGGAAATATTACCGTTACTTACATTGCTTATAATTTCTGTATTTATTGTTCTCTGGAAATAAATATAATTAAAGGATTCTCACTCCAAACATGTTCTTTCATTTTGGTTATTTCTTATGTGGACTTTTAATAAAAGTTTTTTATTATGCTATTTCAAATCAAAATTAGGAGAATTATTCCCAAGTAATGATGGCAAGTAAATGTTTTGAAATAATCACTGATATTCTCTCTCCCTCCCTCTCCCCTCTTTTCTTCCCTCCTTCCCTCCCCCCCCTCCTCCCCCTCTCTCACCTCCCTTTCTCCACCTATATGGCATTTCATCATGTAATAAAATGTATGTCCTGAGAATTACATCTTTAGGCAATTAGTCATTGTGCAAACCTCACATTATCACTTTCATGGTCAAAAATCAGTCTATTGACCTGTCTTCTTAGTGCAATGGAGACAGTGAAGATGGTGATAAGTAGAAGGAATGCACTTTAATATAGTGACAAAAGTAGCAAATAAATAGGTACCATGATTGTTTGGTAACCACTATTAGTTTTGTGTACTGTACATAATTGTGTTTCATGTTTACACTGCTATGAGTCAGCACTTTACTCTTGTGGGGCATCATAGGTGAGCAAGGCCGTGTGCTGCTGTATTAATCAAGACAGCAATAACATCCCTTTGTGTAGGGCATTTAAGCTCCATTGTGATTTTATGGGATTATCATGTATATGCAGTCTGTTACACAATAAATGACTATGTAATTAGAAAAATTTTAAAACCCTGGATAAATTTTTGTTAGGCTTTTTATATTTCTTCTTTTAGACAATAAAAAGATGTTTATTTGGTTTTTTTTTAACAAGCTAAACTATAAGGTAAAAACCATCACATTGAAGTTGAACAAGGTAAACCAACAGACAGAAAAGAGCTTAGAAGTAAGCACAAGACTCAGAGACCCACTTTTTCAAATACTCAGGTATTGCTAGAGTTTCTTGCCCTGCCAGGTTCTGCTGCCTTTCTCAGCCCCAAATAAACATCTTCTTATTGGCTAGCTCTGTCTTAATTATTAACCCATAACTACTATCTATGTATTTCTACATGGCCTTATCTTACTGGAGAACACCTGATGTGTCCTATCATCCGGGAATCTACATGATGTCTCTACATGGTGTCTCTTCACCATTTCTCTCTGCCTTCCTTTCCCAGAATTCTCATCTCCCAGTCCCGTCTATCTTCCTGCATCTATTAACCAAACACTGTTTTACTCATCAACAAATAAGAGAAACATGTATACAGAAGGACATCCCCATCACAGAGTAGTCCCATAAAAGCACTAAACTGAAAGCTATAATATATACACAAAAGACCTGGTGCCAGACACACAGGCCCTGTGCTTGCTGCTTCAGTCTCCATGAGTGCCTATGATCTGTGCTTAGTTGATTCATACAGCCCTTTTCTCCTGGTGTCTTCCATCTCCTCTGGCTCTTACACTCTTTTCTTTCTCTTCCTTGGGGTTCTCTGAGCTCCAAGGGGAAAGATTTAGGACTGAGTGTTCCATGGTGAGTGTCTGTCAGTCTCTCTCTCTCTCTCTCTCTCTCTCTCTCTCTCTCTCTCTCTCTCTCTCTCTCTCTCTCTCTCTCTGTGTGTGTGTGTGTGTGTGTGTGTGTTTGTGTATGATGTGTAGCTGTGGGTCTCTGTGTTTCTTCCCATCTACTGTGGGAGGAAGCTTCTCTGATGATGGCTGAATAAGGCACTGATCTATGAGTATAGCAGAGTAGAATATCATTAGGTGTAATTTTTTTTATTAGTTCAAGTTAGGGAACAAGCTTGTTACACATGTAAGTCCCTGCTCCCTCTCCCTCCCCTCACCCCCATCCCTCCTCCCCCACCCTCAACCTACCACCCACCCCATTCACCCTCCACTCCCCAGGCAGGGTAGGGCCCTCAACAGGGGCTCTGCAAAGTCCACCAAATCTTCCTGTGCTGGGCCTGGGCACTTTCCCATGTATCCAGGGCCAGAGTGTATCCCTTCACGTGGGATGGTGTTTCAAAGTCCCTTCTTACACCAGGGAAAAATACTAATCCACTACCAGAGGCTCCCTGGAGTGCACAGTCCTCTTTATTGACATCCATGTTCAGGGGTCTGGATCAGTCTTGTACTGGCCTCCCAGACAGCATCTGGGGTTGATGTGCTCCCCCTTGTTCAGGCCAACTGTTTCTGTGGGTTTCTCCAACCTGGTCCAGACCCCTTCGATCTTCATTCCTGCCTCTCTTCAGCTAAATTCCAGATTTCAGCTCAGTGTATATCTGTGGATGTCTGTCTCTGCTTCCATCAGCCACTGGATGAGGGCTCTAGGATGGCATAAAGAGTAGTCATCAATCTCATTTTAGGGGAAGGGCTTTTAGGTTATCCTTTCCACCATTGCCTGGATTGTCAGATCCTTGTGGGTCTCTGGAGATCTCCCTAGTTCCAGATCTCTTCTCGGACCTATAGTGGATAATATGGTATCTCTCATCTTGCTCTCTCTCCTCTATTCTTCCCCCGACTCAATATTTCTGCTCCTCCATTTCCTCTCCTCTACTCCTTTTTTCCTGCTCTTATTGTGGCAGCTCCATCTCCCCTACCCTCATCTTCGAAATTAGCTCAGGAGTTCATGCCACTTCCCATTTCTGGGGTCCATTTATCCCTTAGAGTCTTCATGTTTCCTAGTTTCTTTGGTGAAGAGGATATGTCTAAAATTCATATATGAGTGAGTACATACTATGTTTGTCTTTTTGTGACTGGGTTACCTCACTCAGGATGGTTTCTTCTAGTTCCATCCATTTGCCTTCGAATTTCAAGATTCCATTGCTTTTTTTTTGCTGAGTAGTACTCCATTGTATAAATGTACCACATTTTCTCTATCCATTCTTCAGTTGAGGGGTATCTAGGTTGTTTCCAGGTTCTGGCTATTACAAACAATGCTGCTATGAACATGGTTGAACATGTGTCCTTGTATGAACATGCACTATTTGGGTATATACCCAAGAGAGGAATGGCTGGATCTTGAGGTAGACTGATTCCCATTTTTCTGAGCAACCGCCATACTGATTTCCAGAGTGGTCTTACAAGTTCGCACTCCCACCAGCAATGGAGGAGTGTTCCTTTTTCTCCACATCCTCTCCAGCATTTTTGATTTTAGCCATTCTGACAGGTGTGAGGTGGTATCTCAGAGTTGTTTTGAGTTGCATTTCTCTGATGGCCAAGGATTTTGAGCACTTTCTTAAGTGTCTTTCAGCCATTTCAGATTCCTCTGTTGAGAATTCTCTATTTAGTTCTGCACCCCACTTTTTAATTTCATTGTTTGGTGTTTTGGTGGCTAGCTTCTTGAGCTCCTTATATATTTTGGAAATCAGCCCTCTGTCAGATGTGGGATCGGTGAAGATCTTTTCCCATTCTGTGGGTGGTCGTTTTGTCTTACTGTGTCCTTTGCCTTGCAGAAGCTTCTCAGTTTCAGGAAGTCCCATTTGTTAATTGCAGACCTCAATGTCTGTGCTACTGGCGTAATGTTCAGGAAGCAGTCTCCTGTGCCAATTTGTTCAAGGGTAATTCCCACTTTCTCTTCTAGAAGATTCAGTGTGGATGGATTTATGGTGAGATCTTTGATCCATTTGCACTTAAGTTTTGTGCATGGTGACAGGTGTGGATCTATGCAATCTTCTGCATGTCCGAATCCAATTGTGCCAGCACCATTTGTTGAAGATGCTATCTTTTTTCCATTGTATAGATTTAGCACCTTTGTCAAAAATAAGGTGTTTGTAGTTGTGTGGATTAATATCAGGGTTTTCAATTCTATTTCATTGGTCTAGCTGTCTATTTTTGTGCCAATACCAAGCTGTTTTCAGAACCATGGCTCTGTAATAGAGCTTAAAGTCAGGGATGGTGATGCCTCCAGAATATCCTTTATTGTAAAGAGTTGTTTTGGCTATCCTGGGTTTTTTGTTTTTCCATATAAAGTTGAGTATTTCTTTCAATGTCTGTGAGAAACTGTGTTGGGATTTTGATGGGGATTGTGTTGAATCTGTAGATTGGTTTTGGCAGGATTGCCATTGTTACTATGTTGATTCTACTATCCAAGAGCATGGGAGATCTTTCCATTTTCTGGTATCTTCTTTAATTTCTTTCTTTAAAGTCTCAAAGTTCTTATTGTACAGGTCTTTCACTTTTTTGGTTAGTATTACCCCAAGATATTTTATGTTCCTTGTGGATATTGTGAAAGGTGATGTTTCCCTGATTTCTTTCTCAATGGATTTATCATCTGTATATAGTAGGCTACTGATTTTTTTTTGATTTAATTTTGTATCCTGCTACCTTGCTGAAGTTGTTATCAGCTGTAGGAGTTCCCTGGTAGAGTTTTTCGAGTCACTAATGTAGACTATCATATCGTCTGCAAATAGTGAACGTTTGACTTCATCCTTTCCAATTTGTATCCCTTTGATCCCCTTTTCTTGTCTTATAGCTCTAGCTAGAACTTCAAGTACAATATTGACGAGATATAGAGAGAGTAGACAGCCTTGTCTTGTTCCTGATTTTAGAGGAAACGCTTTGAGTTTCCATTTAGTTTGATGTTGGCTATTGGTTTGGTGTATATTGCGTTTATCATGTTTAGATAGGTTCCTGTTATTCCTGTTCTCTCCAAGATTTTTATCATGAAGGGATGTTGGATTTTGTCAAAGGCTTTTTCAGCATCTAGTGAGATGATCATGTGGTTTTTCTTTTTCAGTTTGTTTAAATGATGGATTACATTGATGGATTTTCGCATGTTGAACCATCCTTGCATCCCTGGGATGAAGCCTACTTGATCATGGTGGATGATTTTTCTGATATGTTCTTGGATTCGGTTCGCCAATATTTTATTGAGTGTTTTAGCATTGATGTTCATGAGGGATATCGGTCTACAGTTCTCTTTCTTAGTCATATCTTTGTGTGACTTAGGTATCAAAGTGATTGTAGCCTCGTAGAAAGAGTTTGGCAATATCCCATCTGCTTCTATTGTGCGGAACAGTTTGAGGAGTACTGGAATTAGCTCTTGTTTGAATTTCTGGTAGAATTCTGCAGTGAAGCCATCTGGCCCTGGGCTTTTTTTGGTTGGGAGGCTTTTGATGACTGCTTCTATTTCATTAGGGGTTATAGGTCGATTTAAACTGTTTATCTGATCTTGATTTAATTTTGGTAAGTGATATTTATCCAGAAAGCTGTCCATTTCCTTTAGATTTTCCAATTTTGTGGAGTACAGGTTTTCAAAGTATGACTTGAAGATTCTCTGGATTTCCTCAGAGTCCGTTGTTATATCCCCCTTTTCATTTCTGATTTTGTTAATTAGCATGCTCTCTCTCTGCCTTTTGGTTAGTTTGGCAAGAGGTTTGTCTATCTTATTGATCTTCTCAAAGAAACAACTTTTTGTTTCATTGATTCTTTGTACTGTTTTCCTAGTTTCTACTTTGTTGATTTCGGCTCTCAGGTTGATTATTTCCTGGTGTCTACTCCTCCTTGGTGTGTTTGCTTCTTTTTGCTCTAAAGCTTTCAGTTGTTCTGTCAATTCTCTAATGTGACTTTCCTCCAGTTTCTTCATGTGGGCACTTAGTGCTATGAACTTCCCTCTTAGCACTGCTTTCAGAGTGTCCCATAAGTTTGGGTATGTTGTGTCTACATTCTCATTAAATTCTAGGAAGTCTTTAATTTCTTTTTTTATTTCTTCCTCAACCCAGGAATGGTGCAATTGGGTGTTATTCATTTTCCACGTGAATGTAGGTTTTCTGCAATTCGTATTGCTGTTGAATTCTAGCTTTAATGCATGGTGGTCTGATAAGATACAGGGGGTTATTTCAATTCTTTTGTTAACTGTGGAGGTTTGCTTTGCTGCCAACTATGTGGTCAATTTTTGAGAAGGTTCCATGTGGCGCTGTGAAGAAGGTATATTCTTTTGTGTTTGGATAGAATGTTCTATAGATATCTGTTAAACCCAGTTGGGTCATAACTTCTGTCAGATCCTTTGTTTCTTTGTTAAGTCTCTGTCTGGTGGTCCTGTCTAGTGGTGTAAGGGGGGTGTTGAAGTCTCCTACTATAAGTGTGTGTGGTTTTATGTGTGGTTTGAACTTTAGTAATGTTTGTTTTACAAATGTGGTTGCTTTCGTATTTGGGGCATAGATGTTCAGGATTGAGACTTCATCTTGATGGACTTTTCCTGTGATGAGTATGAAATGCCCTTCTTCATCTCTTTTGATTGATTTTAGTTTGAAGTCTTATTTGTTGGATATTAGGATTGCTACACCAGCTTGTTTCTTGGGCCCATTTGATTGGAAAATCTTTTCCCATCCTTTTACTCTGAGGTAATTCCTGTCTTTGAAGTTGAGGTGTGTTTCTTGTAAATAGCCGAAGGATGAATTCTGTCTTTGTATCCATTCTGTTAGCCTATATCTTTTCATGGGTAAGTTAAGACCATTGACATTTAGGGAAATTAATGTCCATTGTTTGTTGGTTCTTGTTTGTTTTGGATTTATTGTTGGTGGTGTCATTGTGTGTGGATTTTGCCCTCCCGTTTCTCTTTGTGTTTGGTAAAATTAGATTATCTATTGCCTGTGTTTTTGTGAGTGTAGTTATGTTTGTTGGGTTGGAGTTTTCCTTCCAGAACCTTCTGTAGTGCTGGATTTGTGGATATGTATTGTTTAAATCTGTTTTTGTCATGGAATATCTTGTTTTCTCCATCTATAGTGATTGAAAGTTTTGCTGGGTACAGTAGTCTGGGTTGACATCCATGCTCCCTTAGTGCTTGTAGGGTATCTATCCAAGACCTTCTGGCTTTCAGAGTTTCCATTGAGAAGTCGGGTGTGATTCTGATTGGTTTGCCTTTATATGTTACTTGGCCTTTTTCCTTTGCTGCTCTTAATATTTTCTCTTTATTCTGTAGATTTGGTGTTTTGATTATTATGTGACTGGGGGGGGACACTTCTTTTTGTGGTCTAGTCTGTTTGGTGTTCTATAAGCTTCTTGTACTTTCATAGGTATATCCGTCTGTAGGTTGGGGAAGTTTTCTTCTATGATTCTGTTGAATATGTTTTCTGCACCTTTGAGCAGTGTTTCTTCATCTTCTTCTATACCTATTATTTTTAGGTTTGGTCTTTTCACGGTGTCCCATATTTCCTGGATATTTTGTGTTAGGGATTTGTTGGACTTGACGTTTTCTTTGGTCGATGAATGTATATCCTCTAGCGAGTCTTCAGTAACTGAGATTCTGTCTTCCATCTCTTGAATTCTATTAGTTATACTCACATCTTTAGTTCCTGATCATTTATCCAGCCTTTCCATTTCCAGCATCGCCTCATTCTGTGTTTTCTTTATTGTGTCTATTTCAGCTTTCATGCTTTGAACTGTTTCAAGAGCTTCCTTCACTTGTTTGGTTGTTTTTTCTTGGGTTTCTTTAGATTCTTTAAGAGATTTGTTTATTTCTTGAATTTTTTGGTTTGTCTTTTCCTCCATTTCGTGTAATTTTTTGCTTGCTTTTTCTTCTATTTCTTTAAGGGATTTTCTTGTTTCCTCTTTAAACATCTCTATCATCTTGCTGAGATAATTTTTGAGGTCCATCTCTTCTTCAAGCTCTGTGTTGGGCTTTTCAGATCTTGCTGGTGTGGAGTCCCTAGATTCTGGTGGTGTCATATTGGTCTTTCTGTTGTTGAGTGGGTTCTTATTCTATCTTCTTCCCATATCTTCTTTCAGTGGGTGGAGATGGCGTCTATCTATCTCCTCTTGTGACCCAGTGGTGTGTGTGGGCCAGGGATTCAAGGTCCGCAGCTCTGGATGGTCTTGCCTCTCCTGGTAGTCTCCTCACTCTGAAGGAGTTAGGCCTCCGTAGGGGTCAGGTCGGTGGAACGGGAAGGAAGAGTGGGGTGTTTCCTGATTCAGGGAGCTCCTCCCTGCCTGGGTGTGTCTACCCCAAGCAGGCGCAGGCCTAGAGAGATCGGCTCCGTTAGGAGTAATTTTATCATTACTTTTAAATATTTTTTTAAGACCAGCAGTATTTTGTTTTTTCCTAGCTCTCTAGACTATCTATGCACTTATTCTTGGTCACCCAAGCAGTGTTGATTATGCGTTCCATCTCATGGAGTGTGCCTTAAGTCAAATCAGATGTTGATTGGTTACTCACAAGCTTCATGTTACCCCTTGGCATATTTTGCAGGCAGGACATCATTGTAGATCAAAGAGTTGTGGCCGGGTTGTTTCTCTTTTGATAGCCCACTGAGTACCTTCCCATACCAAAGACACTAGAATGAAGGGGTGAAGGTTCTATGTAGGCAACCAGTTTAACATCTCCATGTTCAATGAAGTATGTAGTGTTGTCTTCAGCAGTGGGGCCTTGTTGTCAGCTTGTGGAAAGCAACATATCTTGGCAACAACCTATGTTGTTTGGGAATTTCTATGGCACCTCTTTGGCCAACAACTCAATTGACTGTAACCCAGTCCTAGTACTGGAAGCTTCCTTTAGAAATAAGAGATGGCCAATTGGGACTTTCCCTCATTATTTGAAGACTTCATTATTGCTTTCATGTATTTTAGGAGGGTTCCATGAAGGACCCTGAGCTAAAATGTGTTCCAATGTGTCCCTACCCTGGCCTGAAGTGTGTTCTTTACAGATGTATGGGAACCAGAACTTGTGACCTTTACTGGAATGAACCGTTGAGTCATTACATCTCTATTGTTGATAATTGTTCTGCTCGCAAACAGGGAAGTCGCCAACCTGAACATTCCATTACCCCATGGGCCCGGAAATTATGGTCTGCTTCCTGGAACTAGCTAATCAGAACTGTTTACCCTTGCATTCCCGCATTCCCCCAGCCCCACCTGTTGTGGTTTTTCCCTTTAAGAAGCCCTTAGATCTTTGTTCGGGGTCTGACTCTTTGACTCCTATGTGAGCGTGAGTCCGTACCTCAGTGTGCTGGTTTAATAAAACCTCTTGCTGTTTGCATCAAGTCTTCACCTCCACCTGGTGATTGGGGTCACCGTGGTCCGGTCTAAGATCCTGGGGGCCTGAGCCTCCAGGGGTCTTTCACCACTGCACTAGATTTCCATATCACCCCTCAAATGCTCCTCAATTCCAGCTGTCTCCATGTATTTCCTTTCATTACACATGGGATCCTCCCGTTTTTCCAGTCTCCCTACCCCCAATCTACCCATAAGCCCTATTTCCCCCTCTCAGAGGGATTTATAGTTCACCCCTAATCACATCTTCTGTACCTAACCTCTCTGGGTCTACAGGTTATAGCTTGCTTATCATTTGCTTAACAGGTGATATCTACATACAAGTGAATACCATATCTTTCTGGGTCTGTGTTACCTCACTCAGAATGATTTTTTTTCTACTTCCACCTATTTGCCTGCAAATTTCATCATGTCATTTTTTAAATAGCTGAATAATACTTCATTGTGTAAATGTACTACATTTTTACTGATTATTTGGGAATAGAAGAGATTGAGCAAGTGTCCTTTTGGTAGGGGAAAGTATCCTTTGGATATATACCTAAGAATGGTATGGCTGCATCCTGAGGTAGATTGATTACCATTCTTCTGAGGAGCTACCACACTGATTTCCGTAGTGGCTGTACAAGTTTGCACTTCCACCAGCAATGGGTAAGTGTTCCCCTTATTCTGACTAGTGTAAGATGAACTCTCAAAGTAGTTTTGATTTGTATTTCCCTGATGGCTAAGGATGTTGGATATTTCTTTAAGTGTTTCTCAGCCATTTGAGTTTCGTCTATAGAGATTTCTCTGTTTAGATCTGTACCCCATTTTTTAATTGGATTATTTTTTTTGAATTCTTTATATATTTTGGATATTAGTCTGAAGCTTTTTGTCCAGCTAGCCTGGTCCCGCCACCCTTCTCAGCCCCAAATAAACACACATATTAGTTATAAAACTTTTGGCCAGTGGCTAGGGCTTCTTATTGGCTAGCTATGTCTTAATTATTAGCCCATTTCTATTACTCTAAGTATTTCCATGTGGTCTTCTCTTACTGGAGAAGGGTCTGGACCTCTAACTCTTTGGCAGCTCACATGGTGACTGCTAAGTGTCTCTGCAGAGAAGACAGCAATTTCCTGTTAGTCCCTGCTTATATCCTGATTCTACCAAGCTATGTCACTTCCTGTCTGTCTGTACAGACCTCCAGACCTCTATGGTTAGCTAGTGGCAAGTTTCTGCTCACCTATGTCACTGTCTGGCCAATCAGCCAATCAGTGTTTTATTCATTAACTAATAAGAGAAACATATACACAAAAGGATATTCCCCCATCATCATATTTCTGGTTTCTTTATCAAAAACCAAGTGTCAATAGGTGTGTAGATTTATGTCTGGGTGTTCAATTTGATACCATTGATCAACCTGTCTTGTTTTTTTATACAGTTCCATATACTTGTTCCATACAGGTTTTATTAGTATAGCTCTGTAGTACAGCTTGAAATCAGGGATGGTGATACCTTTTGAAATTCTTTTTTTGTACAGGATTCTTTTAGCCATTTTGTTTTTGTTGTTTTTTCATATGAAATTGAGTATTGATCTTTCGAGGTCTGTAAAGAATTGTTTTGGAAATTTGATGGGTATTGCATTGAATCTGTAGATTTCTTTTGTAAGATGGCATTTTACTATGTTAATTCTAGTGATTCGTGCACATGGGAGAGTTTTCCATCTTTTGATATCTTCAATTTCTTTCTTCAAGGACTTGAAGTTTTTGCCACACAAGTCTTTCACTTGATTGGTTAGAATTACTCTATGATATTTTATATTATTTAAGGATATTGTGAAATGTGTTGTTTCCCTGATTTCTTCCTCAGTCCATTTGTCATTTGTATGTAGGAGGGCAACTGATTTTTATGAGTTAATTTTATATCCAGTCATTTTGCTGAAGGTGTTTATCAGCTATAGGAGTTCCCCAATGGAAATTTTAGGATCAATTGTGTATAATACATATCATCTGCAAGTAAAGATATGTGAACTTTTTCCTTTTAAATTTGTATCCCCTTGGTTTTCCTCAACTTTTCTTATTGCTCTAGCTAAGATTTAAAGTATTATATTGAATATATATGGAAAAAGTAGACAACCTTATCTTGTTCCTGATTTTAATGGAATTGCTTTGTGTTTATCTCCATTTAAATTGATGTTGGCTATGGGGATTGTTGTAAACTGCCTTTATTATGTTTATGTATGTCCTTGACTTTTATCATAAAGGGATGTTGAATTTGTCAAAGGCCTTTTCTGCATCTAATGAGATGATCATTTGGGTTTTGTCTTTCAGTTTGTTTATATGGTAGATTAAATTTATAGATTTTCATACATTGAACCATCCCTGTATTTCTGGAATGAAGCTACTTGGTCATGGTGGTTGATGTTTTTTATGTGTTCTTGAGTTCAGTTTGCAAGTATTTATTGAGTATTTTTGTACCTATATCATATGGGAAATTGGTCTGTAATTCTCTTTCTTTTTTCAGGTCTTTATGTGATTTACGTATCATGATTTAGGTACTCATAAATTGAATTGGACAATATTTTTTCTGTGTATGTGTGTGTGTGTGTTTTTTTTTTAAATGGAATATTTTAGGAGTATTGGCATTAACTCTTTGAAAGTCTGGTAGAATTCTGTGCTAAAACTGTCTGGATCTGGGCTTTTTTGTTTGGGAGACTTTTAATGACCAATGCTTCACTAGGGGTTATATATTTGTTTAAATTGCTTATCTGATTTAAGTTTAATGAGTGGTACCTGTTGAAAAAATTATTCATTTCTGTTTTCCAACTTGGACTACAGGTTTTTAGCAAAAAGATTTTTATATGCAAAAAGATTTTCTTGCCATGCTCAATGAAAAACTTTTACCTTTATGTTAGTGTTTTCCAATGTTTTTATATTGGCTTTTTAGTACAAATTTAAACAGTTTGTTTCCTATTTTGCTAGTAGTATTTTATTTCTCCCATCTCCTTTATTTCTGGAGCTACATCTCTAGGTGTATGTACATGGCAGACACGAGATCTTCTGCCTAAAATCTGAGCCTTTTTTGAGACAGGTTCTCACTACATACTTCTGACTGACCTGAAACTTTCTATTTTGACTAGGTTGGTGTCAAATCCACAGAAATCTGTGTGCCTCGGTTGTGCCTCACCATTCCCTGCCTTTCAACTTTTATTCTTATCAGTGGATCTCTTTGAGTCTTGTTTTTTAATTCATCATCATTTTCCCTCTGCATGTTGAGTTGTTGAGAAAATATGCTGAGAATAATATTTTCTAGCTATGTTTTGTTTCCCATAAAGGGACATTCATTAATGTCTCCTGTTTAGTAATCAAAAATTGTTTCATTTTGAGCACAAAGATCTTTTGGGCTTGTGATACTCATGATTTTACTCAAAAGGCTCTATTTTATATTTGCTAGAATATCAGTGTTCTAATCAAACCAATATGTTTGAAATCTTAAAATTATTAAAATTATTTAGGTGTATATAGCTTTAATATTAGATAGTATTCAGTAGTATTCAGTCTATATTGGCAATAGATCAGCTTTCATGTTAATGTATTTACTAGGTTTTTGAAACAATGTCTCTGATGATGAGAGACACTGAAGTCTTTGGAATAGCATAAGAACATGTTGATTCTTTGTCACAAGTCTGGTTTTTTTTTTTTTTTTGAGATTATAATTACAAATTTCTCTTACGCTCTTTGCTCACTTACAATCCTCCCATATAACTCCTCCTTGCTCTTTCTCAAATTCATGGTTTCTATTTTTTATTAGTTGTAATTACATGTATATATAATATGTTCAATCTGTATAATATTACTTGTATGTATGTTTTCAAGGATGATCGTTTGGTACTGGATAACCAACTGGTGTGCTTTTCCCTGGGGAACACTGTATCTCCTACTCTCAGTATTTTTTAGTTGCCTGTAGTTCTTTCTGTAGGATTGAGGCTTCCTGATTTTTCTCCATCCACTTTAACATCTCTATTGTTCCTATACAACTTATGTTTAGGCAGCAAGTTAGTGAGAATGTGAGTGGAGCTTCTGTTGGTCACAAGTTTTAGTTTCATTCTGCATAGCTTAGAGTTCTGAACTAGAAACCAGTACTGGTTGCCTAGGTGGAGATGATTTGGGAACAGTACCTTTGGGTCACCATGGTCTAATTGTCCTAAAAATTAAAATTAACTCTGTCAAGGCACCCCTTTCCTTCTTCAAACCCTTACACTTTCATTTCCTTGTTTAATGTTTTTAATATTCATTGATTAAATCTACAAGATATAATATTTACATGTTCAATTAAACTTGGATATACTACACTTAGTACATGCTTGTAAGCCTAATTAGGTGCTTGAGTAGCAGAGCAAATTATATCTGATACTATAGAGTGGGTAATTTATTTCATTGGTATAAGCACATCTTACAAAAAGCAAACATTACTGAATGCTTTCGTTTTCTCTTGCTTGTGTAACACAGTAGGTTTCCCCTTCCGTGAAAGTAAAGATTATAAGCACAATGAAGACATAAAGAAGAGGTTTATTACTTGGGATTGACTCTCAGAGCTCCACAAATGAGACAAGGGAGTTTAACTAGGATAGATGCATATTCCTCATGGATTGCAGGTGTTACAGTAGTCACCAGTAATGCATTGGTGTCACTTTAAGGAAAGACTCCTCCTGGAGTCATTTAACTAAGAGAGAGTTCATATTTGACTTCTCTACTTCCTGCTCCCTGTGTCTTCTTTCCTCTGTCTGTCTGATACATGGGTCTGAATGTGTGCCTGCCTGAAGGCCATGCTGTGAATGTGTCCTTGTGTCTGTGTGTCTCTCACCAAGAGCTTCACTCTCTTTTTTTAAACAGCACAGAAGCATCATGGGGAAGGTATGGAATACTTTACATATTTACAGTCTTAAACAGTTTTACAAGGGATTAAGCCACTAGCTCCAACTAATCAAAGATAACCCAGATAACAAACATTATTTATCAACCAATATTCATAAGTGCTTTCCACTGTTATGGTAGATTTTATGAAGTTGTTTTCAACTTCTGTATTCATTGCTTTCAGCAAATGGTATACATCACAGATATTATCTGAGTCATAGGCATGGAAGAGTAATTTAAGATGACAGCTATTCATTAGCTGAGGTTGTAAAAGTTGATTTCATAGTGTTATTAGTGTTACATTGTTTTTGAAGGAAGGTTAAACAAACAGCTTAAGTATACAGTAGGATCACAATCTTAAGTGACCTCAAGGTGTTATTAACTCTGGCTGTGAAGCCCAGCAGGAGTTTCAGTCTCTTAGAATGTAACAGATGTTTTCATAACATTGCATTACCACACATTGCTGTTCTAGAGACTTGTCATTACATGTCTTATAAACTTCATTGCAAGTTTAAATTTGGTAAACACACACTCCTCTAGGGGTGATAGAGGGCTAGCTCAACAGTTAAGAGTGCTGGATGTTTTATCCAGAGGAACCAAGTTGGGGTCCCAGCACTCTTACTTCAGATTGGTGCAACCACCTGTAAGTCCAGATTGGCACTGTACTCACAAGCACATCCCATATACATATAACTAAAAATTAAAAATTAGTGAAAATATTCCTCTAAGGTAGAGAATTTAGCATTACAATAAGTAGGGTCTGAGTGGTTCTGCCTGGTTTATACTGGTTCTTTTGGTCCTCTTTGGAGAGCCTAAAGTTGAACTAAACTGGACTTGAACTAAAACTGAACTTGAAGGACTGTAGCAGTTTCTCATCTCCCAAACAAGGGCAGTTGCAACATCCCTGCCTTCCCTCCTCATTTCCTGAACATGCATCTAATCAGGAGAACTGGGTCCCTGGTATTTCCAGGTTAGCTCAGGTCAGTAGATGAACACTCTTCAAGAATCACAAAACTGGTGAATGCCTGAGGCCAACCTCTGAGTAAACCTGAGCTCAAAAGTCTTGGACTGGCGATGACAATCCTGCCGCCAACAGGCTTCTTTCTGTGGCAAGACTTTTTTTTCTTTTTTCTTTTGTTTGTAAATGAGATTTTGTTTTTATTTTGAATGTTGCTTTTAATCTTTGAGGATTAGATATATACAATGTATTTTGATCATATTTACTTCCCAAACATTTCCACCACTAACTTTTGGATTCTATTTACCATGCCACCCTCCCAACTCTTTAAACAAGCAAAAAAGCAATAGTCCAATTAGTGCTGTTCATAAATGCGTAATGTGGGGGCCATATACCTGATTCTGGTTAGTCCTATTTTGGCCACACCCTAAATAAAATTGAGTCTCCTCTAGAGGCCATCAGCTGCCACTAGCTCCTCAGCTAGTGGGGGCTTATGTACCGCCCCCAGTGTTGACAGGTTGGCCGGCTTGGTTTTGTGTAGACAGCCACAGCTGCCTTTAGTTCATGGGTGCAGAGGTCATGTTATGTTCAGAAGACACTGTTTTACCCCAGTTCTGCCCAACTTTCGACTCTTTAAAATTGCATTTTAAAATTCATGCTTTATAGTTGGGTTCTAGTCAGAACCTAGATTTCCCCCCTTTGCTGCCTAGTATATAAAGGGCCTTTTCAAGTTATTGGGCATCCATCACCATTATATTTAGACCTGGATTAGATTTCTTCTAGGAGACATTTTTCCCCTTTGTATCCTAAAATCCTTTTGTGTCTGATACTCAACCCAAAAGCAAACAAACAAAACCAAGTATAGAGTTTGGAGGCTGATGAGATGGTGGAGTGAATGGGTGAAGTGCTTTCTCTTTAGGAGGGTTTGAGTCTTCAGCTGAGTGCTGTGCTTGGCTTATACTCACTGCAGCTTGGGGAGGAAGGTGGGGAGGGGTGGGGGGGGGATAGGTGGGTGGGGGGTGTGGTTCTGAGTTTGTGGGACAGTCTATCTGAAACAGTGAGCCTCAATTTCAGTAAGAGATATCCTGCCTTAAAAATAAGCTGAAGAGCATTACAGTAAAATGATATAAAAAATAAGATCGATTGTGATAGAGGAAGATACTTAATGTCAGCCTCTGGCCTTGGCACACATATACCATATGCACACAAGAATTTAGACATTTTATTGTTTCTTGTTGAAAGTATAATAGGTTCTCTAAAGTCTGACAGGAAACCCAAGTCAAACCAGTTTCTAAAATGTCACTCACCCATGATTTATAATGAAATTTTCCCTAGCAGGGATCATTTCCAGGAAGAAAATATCAGAATTTAAGAATTTGAGAGACATTCACATAGAAGGGAAAGTGAAATCATGTCTTGCTTCCTTGGCCCTGTGGAGCTGCTTGACCTTCCTGTTTTAAAAGATACACGAAGAGGCCTTTCCATTCCATGTTGTACCTGGCCAGTCACAAAGGTTAGGTCACAGGAAGGTCTCCATTTAAAATCATCTCCTTTCCTCCTGTCTATCTGCTTCTGAGTTGTTGGTGTGAACTGTCTTATAATTAAAATTTCAACAATTTTGTAACCCCCAGCTGTCAAATCTTGGAAAGCACAATGCCAATTATTAATGAATTTGATCTTGTGAAACTTTAAAAGTTCTCAGCTCTCATCATTTGGCTTTGATAATAGAGGATATTTGGATCTAAAATCTTAAATCACTGTTAGTAGGTGGCAAAGTTGCTTGAACTGTGTGATGAAATCTTTTTAGTTTGAAATTTCACTCATTTGCTGCATAAGATGTTCTGTTCTGATGAAGAGGTCTTTAACTTCCCAAACTAGCTACCAGTGGCAAAGTCATTTGGAAAGATGTAAGGACTCTGAATACTTTGTGCTCCTTAACATTGTATGAAAACATGACAGGTTCACCTTGTCTTCCAGCTCTTCAAAGACTGTTGATTATTCTTTCAAAAACAGAAAAAAAGAGGTGTTAGGTCTCAGGCAGTCTATATCCAGAAATGAGCTCAAGATGGACTATGAAAGAGGATTTATGGCAGTTAGATGAAAGTCAGCATTCCTTAGGAACTTGTGAGAAACAATTACCATCCTCCTAAAAGAGTTATTTCCCTTACCTCTGGCAGAAGGGACATATGGCTACCTGTGGCACCTATCAGCATATCAAAGCCCATGCTGGTTTCCAAGCTTCCTCAGTCTCTATTCGGTCCAAAGTCTATGCCCACCCAACCCTCATTATAACCCAGCTTCTCTTGCTATTCTCTATCCCTCGTTATCTCCATGATTTTCTCCAGCTCTCTCATTTCCTTAGCCCTGGCCATGTTCAGTCTACTTTTTTTTCCCTCTGTTCTGGACCTTTCCAGATGTCTCTGGATATTTTCTCTCTCTTATTTACAATGAAAACATCCCCCTAATAATGGAGTGGTCTTGTTGGCAGATTCTTTACTGCACCCTCTCACAGTGGGGGGTGGTGGTAGTGGTGGTGGTGGTGGTGGTGGTGGTGGTGGTGGTGAGGGATTCCCTTCTTGAATAGAAGCAATAGCTGGCCAAACTGCTGTACTTTACAAGTGTGTCTTGTCCTGCAAAGGAAGAAGGAATATTCAGTAGCTTGGTTGAGTGAATCAGTGTACAGAAGCACCAAACAAAAAAGTAACTTGTAGAATTAATATATTTGTAGCATGCTAAAGAAGATGGAGGAGGATGGAAAGGAGGGCCTTCCATGGCCTTGTTTTCTCATAAGGTTCTTAAAATAGATGTGAAGTTATTAAATGTGATTTCTCTCCTGCCTTTCCCAAGAGTCACCTGGGAATTGCTTTGCTCTGTTTATTAAACCTATTCTTATTAATTCAGCTGGATTAGGCTTATTGTATCAGCAGACAAACCCACAAATGGGTTTGTGGAATTTTCAAAATACTTATCTGTAGGGAGCCATCCCTGCATTCTCCATTACAAGATGGCGCCTGCATCCGGCAGGCACCGAAGGTAAACAAGATTATTGCGCAGGCGCTGGGTAATTTTCCATTCCTTGATCTCTGCCTATTCCATGGCGTCATATGGCCCGATGAGCTGCAGCCAATCATGGGGTGACACGTCCGAGGCGGCGGTTGCCAGCCTTTATTAGGGCACGGATTCTTGGCTCGGGGTCTCCGCTCTGGTAAGCTTATGCTCTCCTCTCAAGACGCATTAAAGCTTTACTGCAGAAGGATCCGAATGTCCTGTGTGGTTCTTGCTGGCGAGGCGATTGCGCGGGACATCTGGTGCCGAAACCCGGGAACTTGTTAACATCGCCGGCACTGCGGAGACCCCTCGGACGGGGCGGATTCAGAACTGCAGGGTGGTAAGTTCGGAGAGGTATGCTTTATTCTGACACCTTCTTTTTTGACTTTGCTTTTAATTTGTCACCACTATGGGATGGATCAGTAAAAGCCTTAATTCTAGTCTTTATTACATTGGTCTTATATTGTGCCCACCGTGGCTGGTGTTCCAGTTCTCGACCAAGCTTACCCCAGGTAGCCTCCAGCATAATGGGCTCTTCAAAACAGAGAGACCTAATTAAAAACTGTCTAGAGATTGAGGCTTGCCGTCCCATGGTAGCAGAGAGTCAAAAAACGCTTAAAGAGGTACAGGATAATAGAAACCGAACGAGATGAGAGATTAGGAACTCAAAAAAGGAAGGACATGTCTAAGGAAAAAGGCCCTCCCCAGGATACAAAAAAAGGGGGAGAGAAAATAGGGAATAACCGGTCACACCCCGGTAAATTTAAGAGAAATAAAGACTCAAAACCTAGCCTCTACCCTACGGTGAAACTAGAGGCCTTGGAGCTGAGCAACTCAGACTCTGAGATTTTAGACTCTAGCGAGGAAACAGAGCTAGAGCAAGACAGATACCACCCTGATAGATATCGGCTGCCAAAAGTGAAAGCAAATATGAGGCCATTGCCTGTTAATCCAGCGGGTATACTTCCATCAGCACCCCCATTATTTGGTACTGACTCCTTTTTACCATTAGAGGAGTGGAGGAAACTACAGATGGCTTTCCCAGTCTTTGACAGGGGAAAACCAAACAAAAGGAGGGAATGGGAGCATCCTTATCCTCGGTGCCAAGAGTTGCAATATCCATGGCACTCTTTACCCTTAATTTTCTAAACATTGACGCTCAGGGCCATACTGCGGCCACGTGTCACACCTCAGAACCTAAAAGGCCAAAGGAAATGGTAAAAGATATCTTAACTGGTCTTTGGAGAGGCCCGGATCCTATTCTCATAAGATCCAGGGGAGCTATATGTGTTTTTCCACAGGATGAAGAGAATCCCCTGTGGATCCCGGAAAGACTCACCCGAGGAGCCCCTTCGGACCTTCAAAAGTCGGAACTCCACCCTCTCCCCGGGAGTTGAGAGCCACTATTATCCAGATTAACTCCTGTCCTTGACGGAGAGATTGTCATCATAGATCGCTTCAGCTGTCTCCTATTTTAAAGAATGGGTGGGGATGGGATTGTTTGGTGCAGCCGTTTGCTGCGGATTGGTGTTGCTTCTCTGGCTGGTCTGTAGGCTCAGGGCTCAAACTAAGAGAGACAAGGTGGTTATCGCCCAAGCGCTTGTAGCTTTGGAACAAGGGGCTTCCACTGATATTTGGCTAACTATGCTTAAGCAATAGGCCGCCGGCCAGACAGCTCTTGCACACCCGGAGCCTAGGCTCATTGCACAGGGTAGAGTGTCTGGTTTGAGCAGCCCATGAGGGATGTTGAGCAAGGCATCGCACAGAGAGTTGCCCAGTATGCAGGCTTCTCTGGGAGGCATGTTGTCCTGCATAAGGGTTGCCTGCCCTAGTCTCCCTTTCCCAAAAAAAAATGGCAGAGGACAGGTCGAGAGCGCTTCGGGTCAAGCTAACAGCCTGATGGTGACTCTTGTACACAGTCTTAATGTTTGATTGGGAAGGTACAACCTCTGCCTCTATCCCTCAACATTTGGGTGACCTATTTGCTTGTAAAAATATAAAGCCTTATCATTAATTAATAAAAAAGGGGGAGATGTAGGGAGCCGTCCCTGCATTCTCCATTACAAGATGGCGCCTGCATCCGGCAGGCACCGAATGTAAACAAGATTATTGCGCAGGCGCTGGGTAATTTTCCATTCCTTGATCTCTGCCTATTCCATGGCGTCATATGGCCCGATGAGCTGCAGCCAATCATGGGGTGACACGTCCGAGGCGGCGGTTGCCAGCCTTTATTAGGGGACGGGATTCTTGGCTCGGGGTCTCCGCTCTGGTAAGCTTATGCTCTCCTCTCAAGACGCATTAAAGCTTTACTGCAGAAGGATCCGAATGTCCTGTGTGGTTCTTGCCGGCAAGACTATCGTGCTGGACACTTATCAATAATTACCCTTCAGGAATGAGGTTTATTAGAAGGACCTTGGGGTAACAGCACCTAAAGCAAAGGAAAGGCTTCTCTTGAAAACTTGGAGAGGAGCTTCACTGAGAGTAAGAATAAGATGAAGAGAAGCACAGCAAGTGAGGGGTGGGGGTGGGGAGCTCAGAAAAGTGTTAAAGATGTGTTACATTTGTTTATGCTATGGAACATTTGTTTAATGATGCAAAGATGTGTTGCAATTTTTTTTATGTTGCATTTGCTTAACTCTTTGACGCTGTGTTACTTTACCTGTCTAAAACACCTGATTGGTCTAATAAAGAGGCCAACAGCCAATAGTGAAGCAGGAGAAAGGATAGGTAGGGCTGGCAGGAAGAGAGAATAAATAGAAGTAGAAATCTTGGAAGAGGAGATCAAGGAACAAGAAGAGAAGGAGAGAAGGATATGAGGGGCCAGCCATCAAGCTACACAACCAGCAACAAAGTAAGAAAGAGAGACACATAGAATAGAGAAAGATAAAGGCTCAGAGGCAAAAGATAGTTGGGATAATTTAAGTTAAGAAAAGCTGGATAGAAACAAGCTAAGCTAAGGTTGGGCATTCATGTAAGAATGAGCCTCTATATGTATTTGGGAGCTGGGTGGCACCCCCCAAAAGAGCCTAGAAGTAAAGAGTAATAGAACAACCAACAACAGAGGAGTGCTGTCAGGTAAGTCTCCCCAACAAAGGCAGCATCTGACCTTTCAGCAGGTAGTGAAAATTTAGAGTTTGTGATTTGGTTCAACATGGCATATATAACAAAGCATGTGGACCAGCCAGCTACAGCTTAGGGTAGTATTTAGGAGCTGTTAGCTACAGCATAGCTTCTGAACTTTGTCCCAGGGAGGGAGCTACAGGGGGTGTATCCTGATTTCTTCAGGCTGTCAGGTCTGACCTTTTTTAAAGAGTGACCACTGTCTTAAAGGGACAGGCCTGTGTTCTATCAGAAGTGGGATAGCATTGCTATCGGGTGCACCGAGTTCAGGATGCATACTTAATGGCTGAATCCATCATCAACACAATGATCTTGAACCTGGGAGTGAAGCTGAAGAGCCTCTAGTATTGACAGGGAGGAATACTAAAACTACTAAAAGCAAAGACCAGAAAAGAAGTGACACAAAGGAAATCCAGAGCCAAATATGGACCTGACTCCTACAATAACAATGGCGGCAGCAGCACATGGGCTCCAGGCCACCCATACCTAGGACAACAGTGGGGCCACCTCCAGAAAACTCATCCCTTCCAGCTCCCAAGAATTGGGTTGTAGCTGTTCTGGGGTACTGAGTTGCTAAACTCTCACCTGCTTCTTTGAAGGCTACTAACTGAGTGGAAGAGCAGAAGCCTGTTTGTCACTATTGGCCATGGACTCTCAGACTCATAGCATGTGTTATTACTTTTGCTATTTTTGTTCTTGTGCTTAGTATTTTATGTGTATTCTTTTAACCCTTTCTAGTCATTCAAGTGACGTTTTTGAGGAGCAGAAACAAGCATGTGTGTTCAGCTCATGTCTCAAAGGTGGACTTTTTGATCAATGTCACATGAGATCCAGGTGAGGATAGGCCTAGCTTACATCTGGGAACAAGGAGGCACATGTATCAGAGTATATCAATGCAGAGATGGAAGGATGCCAAGTCTACACATTCAATCAATGTATAGCTTCTAGAACTGGAAGAATTAAAGTCAGCATGTGTTAAAAGGTACATTTAATCTGTACAAGATGTGGATATAGTGATTATTTCCTGCAGTGTGGCAGGGGAGCATGTTCCTTGTTTAGTTGATCTATGCCAGTGGCAGGCACCTTATTCTATCGTCAACAATTCTGGTTAGGAAGCTCTTTGCTTAGAACCTTGTCTTAGGTTTTTATTTCTGTAAAGAGACACCATAGCCACGGCAACTCTTATAAAAGAAACATTTAATGCTGGTGACTTGCTTACAGTTCAGAGGTTCAATCCATCATGGCAGGGAGCATGATGACATGCAGGCACGCATGGTGCTGGAGAAATAGCCAAGTGTCCTATATCTTGCAGGCAATAGGAAGTCGACTGACACTGAGTGAAGCTTGTGAAAACAGACCTCAAAGCCCACCCTCACAGTGACACAAATCCAACAGAAGGTGTGGCCCAGATTAAAGATGTGTCCTCCAACTTCAAAGTCAGGATTAAAGGTGTATGCCATTCAGCCTCCCCCAACAAGGCCATACTTCCTAATAGTGCCACTCTCTATGAGTTTATGGGAGCCAAATGCATTCAAACTTCCATAAGCCTGTATCAGTTTCTTATGTTTCAATGTGGAATAAAATAGAAAAGTTTCTATCTAAAGTATCTGCTTTCCTCTTAAACATTTATTCTGAAGTCTTTCTTTCTTTCTTTCTTTCTTTCTTTCTTTCTTTCTTTCTTTCTTTTTTGGTCATTTGAAATTTTTCTACTTTTCGAACTAGTTTAAGGTAAGACAAAACTGTGTGTCGTGTGCTGTCAGTCAAACCATGCATCGACCCTATTTCTTGAGCTCTTGCCTGAAATTATTTCACATGTGAAGTTTTAAGCCCTGCACTGCCTAGGAGTGGCCTTGCAAAGACTCTGCTGAGACATTGTTCTTACTGTCCCATGACCCTCTGCACTGGTACCTCTCAACAGGTCCTAGTTGGATACTGACCCACAGGCAACAAGACAGAACTACCATTTTGTCAGGGGCCCTTGCCGGTGAACAGTCACACCTTAACCAGCCCCCTCTTCAGAGACATTGGCATGGGAGAGTTAGCTGAAAGCAGTAGGCAATGAGACTGATATAAGAGGAGATACAAGAGGTCCATTAACAGAAAGGCACTAAAACCTTAAGCAGCAATCCACAAGGTAGAGAGAAGCAAAGAGTGGAACAGTAGAGGGGTACAGAGGACTCAAGTCACAAGCCTGGTGGAAAGCCAGAAGCATGTCTCAGAACACCACAGCTGTTGAGAATTATACCACTGCCTTATGGGCTCTGACTCAGGGATGGCTGTCTCCGGAGAGGCCCTCTCTTGTCCTCCTGACTTCTTCCGTTGATTTTGGTTGTTCTCACTGACTCGGCTCACCTGAAGAAGTCTGAATCATTCGGAAAGACACAGGTTGACCTTGTGTGGCCTGGGCCTACACTGGTTGGATGAGAAAGTGCCAAAACTGAGTCTGTAAGGTGGAAGAAGGGCAAGTTTGTCTGGGGAATACCAGACATAGGCCACATGCAAACGGGAGGTCAGGCTGGTGTTGAAAGTAAGGGAACTTACCAAAGTCTGAGTAGAAAGAGCTCACAGTCCTTAAGGCCACCTAGGTAACTTGTCCTTATTAATGTGCCTTGAAGGTATGTTTGAGTTACCTTATCATGGTGTTTTTCCTTGCTAATGTCTTGGGAGATATTTTGGTCATTGTGAAAATATCCTTGGCCTCTCTCCTCATGTCCTGTTATTCCTTCACAAATGTACTTTCTTTGTCTAAAGTATTAAAACATCATGTCTGCCATTTCTCAGACTTCATTCTCTTGAGAAGTTGTTAGTTCTAGTGCTTCTATTTATGTGAAAAACACCAAAAAGCAATTTGAAGAGAAAAAGGGTTATTTCAGCTTACAGTTGCAGTCTATCATGAGGAGAAGTCAGGGCAGGAGGTCAAGGCAGGAACCTGAAGGTCGGAACTCTTCACAATAATCCCATAGCAACATGGCCAGGTCTGTCATAGCAACAATCCTATCAAGGCCCTTTAGGGTTCAATCCCAAGGCCCCCTTCCAGGTTCAGACAGGATGCTACAGTAAGCAAAAGGAAGTTTTTGTATCTGAGGGTGAATGAATTCTCTCACACACCATGCTGTTCCAAATGAGTCTCATTATTCTTCTGTTTCTATTATAATTCTTCTGTCTTAATTTTAATTCCTTCTAGATTCCTTCCCTATCTTCTTCTCTTCAAACATAAAAATTTTCTCTCTCAGGAGGCTGAAGCAATAATAAAATGAAAGACCTCTGGAGGCTCAGGCCTCTAGGATCTCAGTCCAGGACCTCAACCACCCCAATCACCATGTGGAGGTGGAGACTTGATGCAAAGAGCATGAGGCTTTATTGTAGTTGTTTAACGAGCTAACCACATGTCAGCTTGGGCCTTTCATCTATCCACCATGGCGGGTGGCTAGGAAAGACCCTGCGAAGCCACTGCATAGAGATCTTATAGGGCAGCATAAGGGGAGTGTCTAGGGGTGTGCACAGGCTCAGGATTGGTGTGCCTCCATGCTTGGAGGGTTTGCCCTGTGTTGATTGGTCAACTGGTTGTTATGGCCCATAGGCCCTCCCAGGGTGGTTGCTATGCTCTGCACTTCATTGCTATGCACTTGTCCATAAAGCACACCCAGGGCCGTAAAGCATAGCACTACCAGCTAACTTCTGATTGGTTCCTTGCCACAAGGCAGGCATCTGACCTCCTAATGACCAAGGCAAGGTCAGGCAAGTACGTGTTTAGCTGTTATGGCTGCTGAAATGGGGAGCTGGTCCCTTCATTCCCCAATTTTCTTTTTTTGGAGATTCCAATCATGCAATTGCTGTCTCTCCAGTGTCCCATCAGGGAGTGAGAGATATTGGCATCCCCATGCAAGGGAGTTCCTACTGACTTAGCATTTCAACCAGGGAAAATGGGTGATGTATTCTTTCCCATGCTACTTCCTGCTGACTTTGGGACAAAGTTAGGGACCCAAGAAGGCTAAAATGCTAGTCAAAAGCAAAAAAGGGAATTTAGGCATAGGGGAATCCATTGGGAGCTTCTGGTTGGCAGACTCTGTTGCAGAGACGGGGTATCTGCCATCAGCTAGACTGGTTCACATCCAGAGCAAGTCCAGGGCTCGCAGTCTACTTAGGAACAGCTTGTAGTCAGCAACTGATACTCAGATGTGTGTGCCAGAAGCAGAAACCTGTGTGTAAGACATGCTTAAACTAGGAACAGAAGTTAAAACTTATTTACTGAAGCCCACAGTGCAGAAAAAGAAGATATCTGGATATCTGTTCAAACGGCAGGAACATATTTATAACTTTGAGTCCTAGCAGATTTGGGCTAGAAGCATGTACATTTTTCTTCTGCCCAGAGAGCCAGGTATGGATTAGACAGAGGTGCCTTTGGCCTGATGAAAAGCCCTTTAAGTTTGTACTTAGATGACAACAAAAATAAACCTAAAAACCTTGAGCTTGTGACTGAACAGTAGGTAGTCACTACTTTATCAGCTAACATGCTGACTATAGTATATAGTGGATCTGACTGCCTGATGCTTTCAAGATGACAACCATTAATACTTTCAGAGATCTGAGAAGGGTATATTTTATACAGTTTCCTGAGTCTACTAAAAAGTGACAGAAGCCAGTTAGAAGCCAGTCCATATACAGTTAACCATACCCAAGTCTCTCCATTAGTGTTGGAGGCAGAAGTATCAAAGAACAGCAATCTTCGCCAGGCCTATAAGGTGAGAGGTGTTTTTTTCTCTCTGTGGAAGAGGGACATGGAAAAGACTTGTTTTGTCTAGGCAAAGGGGGTGCAATCAATTTTCCAGTGTCCAACATCTTTGTCCATAGTCTTGGCCAGGTCCTGGCAGGCAGCAGGTATCACACCTGAGCATCTCACTCATTGGTCAGCATTGTCATCATCCAGGTGCAGGAACTGGGGTGCCTCATAATCTTCTTTGGAGACTTTGGGTCACTGTCAGGATCTAGCAGTCTGTCTGATATTATAAACTTTTAAAATAACATTTTAAATGTCATATTCTGCAGGTCTCTGAAGCATTAGAGGTCTGTCTGTCTGTTCTAGTTACTTGCCTTAAGCAATAAGATGGCTAGGTAAAGCCTTATTTCTGCAATTAATTTTTAGTCTGACTGTAACTGGTTTTAACTTAGTAAAATAGTTGAAACTTAGCACAATTGAATTTAAAACTGCATACTTTATATACTTTAAATGGTAGCTACGTGTACATATTTTAGCTGCTTGCTTAAACTTAACTTCTTTCTGAGGCAGGGTTTCTCTGTGGCTTTGGAGTTTGGCCAGGCTGGCCTCGAACTCACAAAGATCTGCTGCCTCCCGTGTGTTGGGATTAAAGACATGTGCCACCAATGGCCTAAACTTAACTTCTGAAAACATAAACTGTAACATCTTCTAATAGATTAACAGCTTTTATAAAGAACTTACATTGTCCGGGTTTGCTTAAAAATGATTCTAAATTGAAGCTCTTTAAGTACAAATATTAATAAAAACACTTTAAAAAAATAAACATTTAAAAAACTGGTTTGAAAAGAAATTTAAAATTCCTTAATGTAAGCATTAATATTTTAAAAGCACAAACATTAATGTCTTTCTGTAATATATAGAAGCATTAACGTTTTAAATCTTAATTGAAAAACTTGTTAAGATGGTACCTCCTAATTTCCATGTGGTCACCTTTAGTCAAGATGGTGGTTCAAGTATCTTTTTTCAACTTCAGTAAAATGGCTACTAGCCAGCCATGTGGCCAGCTTGCCACGTGGCTGACTTCAAAATGGCGGTGACCTGCACCATTTGTTTTAGCTGTATGCTTGTAACAGAACTTAGGTTATGCTAGGAAACAGAACATTTTAAAACAAGCATACATAATTTACTTGAGAAATAAACAGAACTTTTAAAACAGAATTAACTTAATATGGTTAAAATTTTAACTTATATTACCAATTTTTAAAATTTACTATTTGTAGACATGAGAAACCATAGCAAATAGTTTACATTTTCTCTGACTTTTAACAATCTTTCCTCTGACCTTTTTCAACTTTCCTCTGACCTTCTATGACTTGCTTTGACGCTCTATAACTTTCTATATACCTTCAGTTCATTCCTCTAAGTTCCTTAGACATTCTTGGACAAATTTCTCTTTCCCTTCCCCTCTTTATTACTTTAGTCTCCTATATTTTATCTCATTTCTCAGTCAACATAAAAAACTCTTACCAAAGTCCTTCTTATAGTTTTTAATAACTTTAAGGTCATTCTGTTTTTGGCTCACCCACCCTGTACTGTGTGCTCAGGGCAGAGGCCTGGGGGTGGGCTGCTGGTAAGCCCAGACCTTCTGCCCATGCAGGGGCAGGAAAGAGGACTCCCCTCAGCTTCCCTGCCCCAACATACTGCATACCATGTGTGTGGAGCACAGAGAAGGCCAGGCAGCCAGGCAAATGGTGGCCTTGTAAGCCATGTGCTCAGGGCAGGGAAACTCCCGCCGCATGCTAGGATCCACCACAGGATGACAGTTGGGGCAGAGAGAGCCCCACTTTGCATGCCTCACAGATGGGCAGGTGAGGATGGAGAGATAAACTCACCTGCACTGGCCAGGCTCAGCTGTGAGGGCCGAAGCAGTGGATGGAGTCCAGAGCAGCAGCCTCACCATGTGCTCGGAGACAGGAGACTCCGCCGTAGCACAGTCTAACCTGTGGTACATGGCAGAGGAACTCCTGTTCCGAATGCCACGTGCTCAGGGCAGCAAGAAAAGACCCCTGACCCATGTATGCCATGTGCGTGGGCAGTAAGGACAGAGAGAGAGACACCACTGGAGTCCAGAGAGTAGCAGCTGTTCTGATAGACCTCCAGTGTCAGGACAAAAGACAAAGGCAGGCTTAACAAACACACAGCACAAATGTGAAACTTGGACAGACAGCACAGTAACACAGACTAGGGTCCTATTCAGAATTTCAGATGGCTAGCCCCGTGGGGTACAACTTGGTCCACAACTAAGCCTTCCCCTACAGATGGGAGACCCACCTGGGTACCCTTACAGATGGAGCAGGCAACTTGGTCCCACCAAGTCCCCGTCCTACAGATTGGGAACCTGTTTGGGTCCCCTTACAGATGGAGCAGGCACCTTGGTCCCACCAAGTCCCTGTCCTACAGATTATCGGAAGGCTGCTGCCCGAACCTCCGCCCTAAACAAGGGATTGGGGTGTCCCCTCAATTCTCTCCTAATTCTTGTAGGCCTACTTACAGATTTCTCTAGCTACCAGAACATAGGACCTTTACATTTACACAATTAACAGAAACAGCAGACCTGAAAACACAAATCTGACATAGCACTGAAAAGCAGAGGGCAGGTTGTGGATTGCAACAGATCAGATAACACAGATAACAAACCTGCTCAACTGACCAGTCACACAGCCTGTTCCAACCCTCCAGGCTTTACAGAAACCATACAGAAACAAAGACAGAAAAAGAAAGTTACACCTAGTGTGGCGCCACTTGACTTAATGAAAGGGGGTGTCGTAACTTTAACTGACTGACTATGGTCCTTAACATCCATCCAGTGGTCAAAAGTCAGACCAAGGGGAGTGGTTATGGTCGGTCCCATCATCAAAGTCACAAATGAGACAAAACAG
This sequence comes from Cricetulus griseus, assembly GCF_003668045.3. Classification (NCBI taxonomy): domain Eukaryota; kingdom Metazoa; phylum Chordata; class Mammalia; order Rodentia; family Cricetidae; genus Cricetulus; species Cricetulus griseus. Next base: position 158,401,580 of record NC_048595.1, read on the forward strand.
AAACCCAAGACACAGACAAAAACTAACAGATGTCTGTCTCCACCTAGACAGACAAAACCACTCCAGAAATACAGACGGCTGGGAGGGCATATAACTTCCCCAATCCAGGAGAACTACCGTACCCTCACTGGCTCCAGGACGGGAATCTCCCAAGTGTCCCTTAGGTTCCCCCAGACTTCCTGGAATGTCTTCCAGGGTGGCACTCAGTGATCTCCAGGCATAGCTGCTGATCACACTCTGTCTCCTCCCGAGACCAGAGCTCTCATCTCTTCCTGAGACACGAGTGACTGCAAAGCACAGAACCAGATTTCAGCCAGCATAAAAACACAAAGACACAGACAATACAGGTACCCATTTACCTCCAAGATCAACTCCACTCAGGTGAGGGGTGGTTGCAAACCCTGGATGAGCCCCCAAATGAAAGACCTCCTGAGGCTCAGGCCTCCAGAATCTCGGTCCAGGACCTCGACCACCCCAATCACCATGTGGAGGTGGAGACTTGATGCAAACAGCACGAGGCTTTATTGTAGTTGTTTAACGAGCTAACCCCATGTTAGCTCGGGCCTTTCATCTATCCACCATGTCGGGTGGCTAGGAAAGACCCTGTGAAGCCACTGCATAGAGATCTTATAGGGCAGCGTAAGGGGAGTGTCTAGGGGTATGCACAGGCTCAGGATTGGTGTGCCTCCCTGCTTGGAGGGTTTGCCCTGTGTTGATTGGTCAACTGGTTGTTATGGCCCATAGGCCCTCCCAGGGTGGTTGCTATGCTCTGCACTTCATTGCTGTGCACTTGTCCATAAAGCACACCCAGAGCCGTAAAGCATAGCACCACTGTAAGACCCTCGGAAAGCTGAGGCTTCCAGACTCTTAGCCCAGGACCTCGGCCACCCCAATCACAGAGTGGAGTCGAAATCTTGATGCAAATTGCATGAGGCTTTATTGTAGTTTAACGAGTTAACTCCATGTTAGCTCGGGTCTTTGACCCACCCACCATGGCGGATGGCTAGCAAAGACAGAAGCCGCTGAGTACAGATCTTTATAGGGCAGCATAAGGGGAGTGTCTAGGGGTATGCACAGACTCAGGATTGGCGTGCCTCCAGGCTTGGAGGGTTTGCCCTGTGTTGATTGGTCAACTGGTTGTTATGGCCCATAGGCCCTCTCAGGGTGGTTGCTATGCTCTTACGTCATTGCTGTGCGCTTGTCCATAAAGCACACCCAGAGCCATAAAGCATAGTGCCACCAGCTAACTTCCAATTGGTTCCTTGTCATGAGGCAGGCATCTGACTTTCTAGTGACTAACTTCTGATTGTTTCCTTGTCATGAGGCAGGCATCTGACTTTCTAGTGTCTAGGACAAGGTCACAGAAGCACGTGTTTGGCCGTTATGGCTGCCAAAAGGGAAGCTGGTCCCTTCACCACCAGCTAACATCTGATTGACTCCTTGCCACGAGGCAGGTATCTGACCTCCTAGTGACCAAGGCAAGATCAGGCAAGTACGTGTTCAGCTGTATGGCTGCCAAAATGGGGAGCTGGTCCCTTCAAAAAAAAAAAATTACAAGAGTTACATCTCATTGGTCAAAAGTATATTACTTTGTGTGAGTAATAAGGGCCGAGCCCTTATTACTATCATGGCAACAAAGAGTTTCAAAGTTTCAGGAATAAGATTTCAGCCAGAGAATGGAAGCATAGTGCCCAATGAGATATGCTTTAAGGCATTGGTTTTTTTTTGTCAGCTAGACTTGGCAAGCCAAGAATTGGCATGCTTTTCTTAGGATGCTTTGTCATGGTCTGGCATGTCTCTGTCCCAAACCACAGAAGCCACGAGGTCCAGCCTGAGTGGGGGAGTGTGGACTTGGAAATGCCTAGCAACCCAACGGTGATAAAGACCAGACACAGGCATCTTGTTATCTTTAGAGAGCTCTCAGTTCCATGCTGCAAAACTGATGTCTCTCCTTTATTCAGCATCTTCCTGGCTTCTTTCTAACCATTCTTCCCTGACACTGAGACCATTTCTCTCCCATCTCCCTAGACCCTATCAGCAGATCTCTCTCAACAGTCTCTACTCCTGTAGACCTCTCAGCAGATACCTCCTAACTACCTGTCCTCATTCCTCATGTAAACCTAGCCCCCTGCCCTGGTGCAGGCCTATTTAAATGCTTAGTTCTTTAGAGATGCAAAACTAGAGGACATTCTCCACTGAGGCTATGCCATTCAACAGAAAATCAGCTAGCATCTGCAATACAATGCAGATTAGAGTTCCCGAGTTACTGGAACCATTTGGACCCTGAGAAATTCTCTAATGGAATTGTTATTGGCTCCTGACAGTGCTTTGTATAGTAACCTTGACTAGGAACCTGTGACTCTGACCTTGTGCATAGCTGTAAAGCCCTAAACTTATGATCTATATACAAAAACCTTTAGTCTAGTTTGAACTTGCTTTGAAGTAAAAATGAATTAATTGTGTGCAGTTTGCCTTAGACTGAAGAGAAATTTGTTATTTTCTGATATTAGTATAAAAGAACAAAGCAGGCTTTTAAGTGTCTACAGTCCTCATTTGACAAATAGATCTAGTTATGAAGTATGTCCTAGTATATTTTCTATGTCGAAATTATACAATAAATGAAAAGTCATCTTCCTGACTACTCACAGATATATCTACCCATAAGATGGAAGTCTCATGAGCTAAACATGTAAGCTGTGGGAATACACCCAAGGCTATTCTTAGAGAAGAAATGAAGTGGCACATGAGAAGTTACAGATACAGGCAACTGGTTTTCAGAGTCAGTGGTCCTGTAAGCCCTGCTAGACAGATTAGCCTCTATCAGAGTCTGGTGGGTAGACACCTAATTATCAGTTGCCATATGCTGTATACTTCCACAGCCTCTGATACAATTCACTCTGTGTTGTGCCCAAATTCTGAATGCCCAAATCACCAAGAGGCCCATTTCAATGCAAAAGCAATGAGTCTTTTATTGCAGTTGTTTAATGAGCTAACCCCATGCTAGCTTGGGCCTTTCATCTATCCACCATGGTGGATGGCGGGGAAAAGACGCCGAGAAGCCATGACATAGAGATCTTATAGGGCAGTGTAAGGGGAGTGTCTAGGGGTGTGCACAGGCTCAGGATTGGCGTGCCTCCAGGCTTGGAGGGCTTGCCCGGTGTTGATTGGTCAACTGGTTGTTATGGCCCATAGGCCCTCCCAGGCTGATTACTATGCTCTGCACTTCATTGCTGTGCACTTGTCCGTAAAGCACACCCAGAGCCATAAAGCATAGCACTACCAGCTAACTCCTGGAGGCATCTGACCTCCTAGTGACCGAGGCAAGGTCAGGCAACATGTACTAGGCTGTTATGGCTGCTGAAATGTGGAGCTGGTCCCTTCATCTTTACACCATTACCAGAGTTACTTGGGTACACTTATGAAGGGAAGTCAGGGCATGAACTCAAAAGAGGAACCTGGAGGCAGGAGCTGATGCAGAGGCCATAGAGGAATGCTGCTTACTTGCTCATTCCCCTGGCATGCTCAGACTGCTTTCCTATACAGCCCAGGACCACCTGCCAAGGTGTGGCACCTCTTAATGCTGACTTGGTCCCATATCAATCACTAGTCAAGAAATATACAGCTTGCCTACTGGCCAATCTGATGGAGACATTTCCTTCACTTGTGTCAAGTTAATAAACAACCATAAAACCAACCAGACACATGTACGTGTAAATTAATAAGCTGTAAGGTAAGCTGTAGCCACGCCTGCAATAAGGCTTTTATGCCTTTCTCTTTTTGTATTTACTGAGATCCTCAATCCAGCCAAAGATCCCACATAAGAACTAAGGGAGACAGAAGTTCTCTCATTCTTATGTATTTCCAGCCCTTTGTGATGTTGAATCTTGATGATCAACTTCGTAGGATATAGATTCTTCATGGAAACTATATTCTGGGCATATCTGTGATGGATTACCTAGGTTAGGTTAACTGAGTTGTGAAGACCCACCCCAAGTGTAGGTGACAGCATTGTATGAGGTATGGGTTGCAGACTGCATGAAAAGGAGAAAACTAGTTGAGTGCCAGCCTTTGCTGCTGTCTCCTTCCTGGTAGGATGCAATGTGATCAGTTACCCCCTATTCCTGCTGCTGTGATAAAGTGTATCTCCTAATTCTGAAAATAAGCTATAACCCTATTAAAGCTGCTTTTCAGGTATATTATCATAAGATGAGACAAGTAACTAACACAACCCTCAAATGGACTGTCTCCTGTGAGAGCCAAAGTTAAAATTTTAAGTTTAATTACTATGCCTAAGAGATCCATGAAACAAAAATGCCTTTGATGGGCCCCTTGCCCAAGGACAGATGATTCCTGAACTGCTGGAGGCTATTGATTATAAGAGATATCAACCCACAGGTTTTCACTCCCTAAACAAGTTTGTTTGACCCATCTGCATTGGATGTGCTTGATCACATGTGGGCACAGGGTTCACAGGCAGAAAATATGTCAGGAATATATGATTTCCCCTGAGTAGACTTGATGGAAAATGTGAATTGTGGGGTTAGCCTTTTAAGCCCCTGAAAATCATGACTCAAGGCCATTTCCTGGGAAGCCTGGTCAGAGCCCATTTAGTTAAAGCTTGTTTCAAATTTGGTTTTAAAGTGTAGTCGTGGTCTTATTCTCAACCTGTGGGATTAACATTTTCTGGAGGCCCCATCCAGATTCTAAAACTGGACCTTCAGTCAGGAACTCCAGGGCTGAGGGACTGGTTCAGGAAGCATATGCCTTGAGAAGCCCCAAAGTTCTGAGGCTGCCTTTGGTTTGAGGACTATTGGGGTGAATTTCCATGCTGAGCAAAACAGCAAGCATCTACAGAGGCCTGGTGGTGAGTCATAGTCTAGTTCTGTTTTGTAGGATCCCTACCTGGTATATGGAGGGTGCCTGACAGGACCCCAATATTCTCCTGTCCTAGGCAAATAGCAAGAGGTCTCCTGCCTTCCTGGTTCTGGTTGGTTGGAAAGTTGTCTGTTTCCCTCAGAAAGTTGTCTGCCTGTTTTGTTGGAAAGTTTTCTTTGTCTGTGTTTTCTGGTGTGTCCAAAACTTTTGCATGTTGCAAGCATGGAGCTGAGACAGAAATGGGTCAGATATTTTTGCTGTCTATGCTGCTGCCAGGCACCATTCACCACCACTGCCATGGCTAGTTTTATAGCTGGGCCTCAGAATTCTCTCTGAGCTCTCTGGTCACTGGATTTGGGTTAGCAGGTATTCAGATGCCTTTTGTGTGTGGACACATAAAAAGTTGTTTTATGCTGTTCTCCCTTATTGGAAAGCTGGCTCTAGAGTTGGGTTTTGGTTCTCCCTTCTATCAACTCAAACATATTTAAAAGTTTCCTCTATGTCCTGTGTCAGTTGAATCACCTGGCACTGTGACAGGAAAAAGAATGCAAAGCAGAAGAACCCAAAAATTAGACATGGTTTATGTGAACATTCGGCACTTTAAGATTTATGTTTATTATATTGGATTTGGTTTAAAATTTATGAAAAATATTAACATAAAACAAGTAACACTGGGAATTGATAGGAAATCATCAATACCTGAGATGTCTTTGAGCCACTGTAAGTCCAGAAGTGGAGAGGGGACAGCAGATGAGAACAAAAGTGGCTCTATCCTCTTAATTTCAGGTGTTCTGGCCTTTCCTATCAGATGATATGAATAAAACACGGTCTTTTAACATACTCTCAGAATATAGATGTTCAGATCAAATACTGTTTTAATAAAAGTTGTTCTTTGTAAGAGGAAGATGGCTGAAATAATTCTACACATTCAAATTACTCAATTAACTACATTTTTTTGAGTATTTGCAATCTGAAACTGAGAAATAAAGTTCCTAAGCTTTTCTTTATCTCTGACCCCCAAGTTGCTGCTAAATAACAGCAATCATCAAGGAATTGAGGAATGAAGGCTTATGACTTGCTAAACACCATACTGAGCCTGAATTGTAAAACCCAAACAAGAAACTATGACCTTTAGGTCTCATGGAGAGACAAAATTATAGCTTTTGCCAAAGAGGATTGTCATTTCTCCCTCCACACATACAGTACAGGAGGAGGCTCACAAAAGTCATCCCTTGTGAGCACCAGCTGCCATTTAGATGGCTTCCTGCCAGAGTTGATTTGTTCAGGTATGTTCACGGAGTTAGATAGTGTTGGCCCTGGAGCAAAGATGGGAATGTTGATTCCTACACCAGTCACCTACAGGTAAAGTGGGTGAGTGTAGTGAACAGCTCCTTACTAGACCCTTTCTCTATCCTCTGCTTTGATATTTGATGCTAGCTCCAGCATTCACAGTGATTCCTAGAAATAGGGTCTTAGCATCAGAAACACATTTTACTGTACGAAAAAAGAAGACTAGTTCACAGAGCAGTTGAGATTCCTAAGAGAACTAAATAGGAAGTTCCCTTGGACAATAGGAAGGAAAAATGGTGGCAGGAGATGGAGATAATGGTCACATCTACTGCCAGGAAACACTGAGATGAATGCTCAGCTCTGCTCATTTTCTCATTTTTAATTCAGTCCAGGACCTCATTCCATGGGATGGGGTCACCCATATTCAGGTTGGGTCTTGCCTGCTCAGTTAAAACTCTCTAGAAATAGTCTCACAGACACAACTGGAGCTGTATTTCCTTGGTGATTATAAATCCATCAAGTTGCCCATTGGCATTAATCATCACTTAGTAACTCAGCTCTTCTCCACAGTAAACCTGCATATAAAACTTTATCTCTTTTACAGGAAAGGCAGTCAGTTAAATTACTTGTTCACTGTCATGTCCTTAGTAAACAGATAGGTTTGGAGCAGTGGTTCTCACCCTTCCTAATGCTGCAACCCTTTAATACAGTTCCTCATGTTGTGGTGACTCCCAAACATAAAATCATTTCATTGCTACTTCATAACTGTAATTTTGCTACTGGTTATGAAAAGTAATGAAAATATCTGATATGTGACCCCTGTGAAAGGGATCACATGAACCCCCAAAGGGATCATGATACACAGGTTGAGAACTGCTGATTTAAATCACTGTTTAGACACCTTTTAGGAGACCTACAGAACTGGGGTTGACCAGATGGTTTGGTGAAGGGGATGTTAAGGCTTTGAGCAGTGTTCCCCAGGGATGTCTTAGACACTAGAATTGGAGGAGGGTAGTGGTGTGGCTTCTCTGATGCAGTTAGGAAGGAGACTCGGGGATATACAGAACTAGAGTAAAAGCCAACCAGGGTTGTCCTTGTCAAATTCAGTTTGGGGCAGAACAGATTCTCACAGAACTAAGAGAAGGGGTTGAGAGGCAACAGTGGATACAGACAACTAGGTGATAGAGAAAGAAATAGATGAGGTAAATATGAGGCAGCAGTTACAGCCAAAATTTGGTCTCTAGGACTCCCAATCATAAGGAATAATTGCTCTACCCGGCCTGTCATGGATCACACAAAGGGCAGCTGTTTACTTGTGAGGAGGTAGGCAATCAGCCAGGCTTCCCTTTTCCCTTTGCAGTGTTGGGAGAGATAGGGATGTCCCACATAAACAGACTCTTCTAGCTTTTTCTCTGTATCCAGGATATAGCACAAGACTCAGAGTGAGCAGTCCACCTCAGTCTACACACAGGTACCGAATACCCACAAGTGAAACCCACTTCCCCCATTAGCACTTTCATGTAGGACTGAGTCAATGCAACAGCTTTGAGGCTTGTGTCTTGCCACTTCTCACCCTCCAAAGGCTAGCTCACTGTTATTTAGTCCCTTAAATAAGGTCATTCTGAATTTGGAAATTTTTAGCAGGATTCAAAATTCTGACTTTGTATTATTTTGCTTTTATCATAAATATAGGAGAAGCAAAGTTTCAGCATATAACTACATATGGTATGATTGACATACTGCATTATTCCATCCAAATTTGCAGGTAATTTCTGAGTGAGGCACTTTTCTCATGAGTCTGTGCTTAGCTGATAAGAGCCCTATGCCTTCTGCTGCAGAATGGGGTTTGGCTACTTTGCTTGCCTTGTTCTCTTATCTGTCTTCTCAACCTTGGTTCTCAGGTTGCTAGGTAGGGATTAGTAGCCTTGGAAGACATTGAAGATGATCCCTTCCTCACATTTGGCTTCATCCCATATTCTCCAGCAATACTAGAAAGAGAAACAGCTGTTACTGCTCTTTGGGATTTAAAATGTCATATAAGAAGGTGGAACCATCAGGTCTTTTCTGAAGCCTGATGATAAGAATGGAAACTGAGTTCTCCCTCTGGCCCCTTGGAGGCATGGCATTCTAATCTACTCCAAAGATTAGAACAATACATATTTTTGTTGTCTCTTGTGAGGCTGAGTTTAGCCAGGCCTGACAACCACCTGTCCAGGAGACCACCACACAGGAAATTTGACTCACACAAAGACAAGTTAAAGAGCTGGGAGGAATAATCACTGCCTTGGAAAGATAATGTATTCTTACTTATCAGATGGACCTGCCCCGGGAAGCATGACCAAGCCGACTTCTTTTTCTGAATTCCAACACAAAAAAGCATAACTTTTCTTATCTTTCTCTTAAATTTTTTTATTAAGTCCTCATTCTTAAAAAAGAACACACTTAATCCATTGGAACTGCCTCTAAGCTCTTTGGCATCAGTCCATCCCCTGGAGCATGATAGATGTAGCAGAGGACACACCCTTAAAGAAAATTAACTGTCTCCTAGCAGCTATAAATTATTATTTTATTTTTTAATTTAGAAACAATCTTATTTTACCTATCAATCCCCCTCAATCCCTCTCCCTCCTATCCTCCTATGCCCTCCACTAACTCCTCAACTCACCCCTCACCCACTCTCACAGTATAGTGAGGCCTTCCATGGGGTAACATCAAAGTCTGTCACATCATCTGGGTGAGGGCCTAGGTCCTTCTCCATGCATCTGGGCTGAAATAATATTCCTCTATAGGGAATGGGCTTCCAAAGTCCATTTGTGCACTAGGGATAAATACTGGTTCCACTATTAGAGGTCCCAGGCCCCCTAACTGGCACCCACATTCAGAGGCTTGTTTCGGTCCAATGCTGGTTCCCCAGCTTTACGACTGTGGTCCATGTGCTCACTAGGTCAGGTCAGCTGTTTCTGTAGGTTTCTTCAGCAAGGTCTTCACTGCTTTGCTCATCTGCCCGCTCTCTCAACAACTGTATTCCAGCTCAGTGCTTAGCTGTGGGTATCTGCTTCTACTTTTATAAGCTACTTGATGAAGGCTTTAGGATGGCAATTAAGGTAGTCATCAATCTCATTATATGGGAAGGGCATCAGAGGCAGCCTCTCCACTACTGCCTAGATTCTTACTTGAGGTCATCTTTGTGGATCTCTGAACATTTCCCTAGTGCCAGATTTCTCTTTAAACCTATACTAGCTTCCTCTATTAAGGTATCTCTTTTTAATTCCAGCACTCGGGAGACAGAGGCAAGCAGATCTCTGTGACTTTAAGGCCAGCCTGGTGTACAGAATGAATTCAAGGGCAGCCAAAGTTACACAGAGAAACCCTGTCTCATAAAAGGAAAACATGAAAGTAAAAGAAATCGAGTAATGAAAAAGCCACGTAAAGATGGGAAATATACAGAGAGTCTGGATACTATGTGCCAAATTGTTGTCTTTAAATTGTTTGATTGCCGAGTAAAGAGCTACAGCTGCTAAAATACATTTGATTATAGGTGCTGCTAAATTAATCCAACTTATATATTTTAAAATTCCTTGACTTCAAAATTTATGTATAAGGCTATGTTACTCTGGAAAAGAGATTATTTGTGTTTCTACAGAAAATGAAAAGCTGTGGATTCCTTCCAGACTAATATGGTTTGATCAAGCAAGACCTCCTGAAGAAGTGGCCCAACTGATCCTACATCCAAAACAGCCGAGATGTTGCAGTCATAGATGACTACAGCCAGTATTTCTGGGTTTTATCATGATTCCCATAGTATGGACATCGCCCCCAACCAGCAGAAAGCAATTTGGAATGAATGACGCCCAATTTCCCAAATATTGTTTATAATGTTTGTTTTCATTTAAATGGGGTTGGTTATGAATGGTGATGATCACAGTCTCTTTTTAAAGGAAAAAGAGGGACTAGGATATAGACATGAATACTTTGCATTGGTATGGATTTTCATTTATTGATACAATTTAAGGTCAATTTTGTGATATGTATATTTCTCTTCTTGTTTAGGCATTGTGTTTATAAGATCTTTTAAAATGTAATGCATAATTAAATGCAGATTATATAGTCACCTATAATAGTCAGAATTAGGTTAGTTAGATTTTCTAAATATACAGAGATGTATTTGAAATGGATAGATATTCTTCAAACCTTTCAAAGAATTAATATGGCATTTAAATGGTTTAGGGTTTTTCATGGCAGTGAGACACAACTGCTCCTGGCACACCAATTAATGTCAGAAAGGAGGATGGGCATCGGAGAAACTCAATATGGAGTTTGCCTTCAACATGGCAAGATTAGCCATTTGGGCAGGAAACTGCTCTTGCCTAGACTGCTTGTTGCTGTATAAACTGGACATGCAGGACCCACAGGAAAGTGACTGCTGAACTTACAAAACAAGATGAACAGTCCTGAAGGGTTCCTGCTTCATGGAGAGTCTGCCAGACACACTGTGGCCTATAGGCTGAAGATAGATGCCCCAAAGTTACAGAGGAACTTTGGGTGACTGTCCATGTAGTGAGATGTCTCTGTCAGTTCTAGAGTTTATTTATTATCCTTCTGTGGTCTTTGATAGAGTTGAAGAAAGACAGTTATGGTTATAGTTTTCTTTAGTTATTATAAAAGATAAGCTACATATAAGACTTCATAGACTCACAAAGATAAGATAGATGATAGAATATTTTCTTTATATCTTGCTAAATGTTAATGGACTAAGTATTGTAACTCTAGTTCTTACTTGATAACTGTTTTGTTATATATTTTACTGTGTTAATGGTAAAATCCATCTTTATATTTAGACAGAAAAGAGGAGATGATGGGGGAGGTTCTTCTGTGTATATGTTTGTCTTATTGGTTGATAAATAAAGTACTGTTGGCCAATAGGGAATCAAGTTAGGTGGGAGTACGAGTTGAGGAGGATTCTGGGAAATGTAGTAAAGAGAAGTCTTGTGTTCCAGGCAGGAAGTGACATAGCAGGCAGACTCAGAATATAAGCAGTGACAAACAGGAAATAGCTCTCTTTCTCCTCCTCTCTTCTCTGGGAGCTACCATGTGAGCCCGACAAGAGAGGATACATGCTGTCGACGTCCTCTATCAGATAATTCTTTATAAAATATGTAGACTAACAATTATGGTTGATACTTAAGACAGAGATAGTAGATAAGATATCCTAGTCATTAACCAGCAGCATTGTAATTAATACAAAACTCTGTGTGTTATTTTGGGTGCCCACATGGCTGTGGGGCTTGGGCAGCTTGGTGGAACACTTCCTCTCCGCTATTCTTCCCCTGATTCAGTCTTCCTGATCCCTTTTGTTCTCCTCCACCCTCCTTTTCTCTCCTTATCTTTTTCCTTCCTCCCTCCCCTCTTCTCCTGTGCTCCCAATTTGCACAGAAGTTCTTGCCTCTTTCTGTTTTTTTGGGGGACCATGTATTTTTCTCTTACAGTCCTCCTCGTTTTCTATTTTTGCTGGAAGTATGAATTGTAGGCTGGTTGTCCTTTGCTCTGTGTATAATATCCATATATGAGTGAGTACATACCACGCTTGTCTTTTTGTGACTGGGTTACCTCACTAAAGATGATTTCTTCCAGTTCCATCCATTTGCCTGTGAATTTCAAGATTGCATTGTTTTTTTGTCCCCACTGAGTAATACTCCATTATGTAAATGTACATTTTCTCCATCCATTCTTTGGTTGAGGGGCATCTAGGTTGCTTCCAGGTTCTGGTTATTACAAACAACAATGCTATGAACATATTTAAACATATGTCCTTATTGTCAGTATGTGCATCCTTTGGGTATATGCCCTAAAGTGGAATAGCTAGATCTTGAGGTGGACTAATTCCCATTTTCATGAGAACCACCAAAGTGATTTACAAAGTGGTCTTACAAGTTTTCACTCTCACCAGCAATGGAGGAGTGTTCCCTTTTCTCCACATCCTCTCCAGCATAATCATTTGTGGTTATAATTTTAGCCATTCTGGCTAAGGATGTTGAGCACTTTCTTAAGTATCTTTCAGCCATTTTAGATTCCTCTATTGAGAATTCTCTCTTTAGTTCTTTTTTCTTTTCTTTTCTTTTTTTTTCGAGACAGGGTTTCTCTGTGGCTTTGGAGGCTGTCCTGGAGCTAGCTCTTGTAGACCAGGCTGGTCTTGAACTCACAGAGATCCGCCTGCTTCTGCCTCCCGAGTGCTGGGACTAAGGGTGTACGCCACCACAGCCTGGCTCTATTTAGTTCTATACCCCACTTTTAAATTGGATTATTTGTTGTTTTGGTGACTAACTTCTTGAGTTCTTTGTAAATTTTGGAAATCAGCCCTCTGTCAGATAGGGGGTTGATGAAGATCTTTTCCCATTCTGTGGGCTGCCATTTTGTATTGCTGACTGGGTCCGTTTCCTTACAAAAGCTTCCCAGTTTCAGGAGGTACCATTTATTAATTGTTAATCTCAGTGTCTGTGAAACTGGAGTTATGTTCATGTTGTGATCTCCTCTACCAATTTGTTCAAGGGTACCTCCCACTTTCTCTTCTAAGAGGTTCAGTGTGGCTGAATTTATGTTGAGGTCTTTAACCCATTTGGATTTCATTTGGTGATAGATATGGATCTATCTGCAGTCTTCTACATGTTAGCATCCAGTTATGCCAGCATCATTTGTTGAAGATGCTTTCTTTTTTCCCATTGTATAATTTTGTCTTCTTTGTCAAAAATCAGATGTTTGTGGGTGTGTACGTTAACATCTGGATCTTCAATTTGATTTCACGGGTATACCTGTCTATTTTTGTGCCAATACCAAGTTGTTTTCAGGACTATAGCTCTATAGTAGAGCTTGAAATCAGGGATAGTGATGTCTCCAGAAGTTCCTTTATTGTACAGGGTTGTTTTGACTATCCTGAAATTTTTTCTTTTTCCATATAAAGTTGAGTATTGTTCTTTAAAAGGCTGTAAAGAATTATGCCAATATTTTGATGGGGATTGCATTGAATCTGTAGATTGCTTTTGGCAACATTTTTACTATGTTGATCCTACCTACCCAAGAGCAAGGGGGAATCTTTCCATTTTCTGGTATATTCTTTAATTTCTTTCTTTAAAGTCTCAAAGTTCTTGTTGTACAGGTCTTTCACTTGTTTGGTTAGTGTTACCCAAAGATGTTTTATGTTGTTTGTGGCAATTGTAAAGGGTGATGTTTCTCTGCCCATTCATTGTCTGTATATAGTAGGACTACTGATTTCTTTTTTAGTTAATCTTGTATCCTTCCATTTTGCTGAAGATGTTTATCAGCTGTAGGAGTTCTCTGGTAGAATTTTTCAGGTCACTTCTGTAAGCTATCATATCATCTGCAAATAATGAAAGTTTGACTTCTTCCTTTCCAATTTGTATCCCCTGGATCTATCTCCTTTGTTGTCTTAGTGATCTAGCTAGAACTTCAAGTATGATATTGAAGAGATATGAAGAGAGTGGACAGCCTTGTCTTTTTCCTTATTTTAGAGGAATCACGTAGAGTTTCTCTCCATTTAGTTTGATTTTGGTTGTTGGTTTGTTGTATATTGTTTTTATTAAATTAAGGTATGTTCCTGTATTCCCTAATCTCTCTAAGACCTTTATCATGAAGTGATGCTGGGTTTTGTCAAAGGCTTTTTCACTATCTCATGAGATGTGATTTTTCTTTTTCAGTATGTTTATATGGTGGATTACATTATTGGATTTTCATATGTTGAATCATCTCTGCATCCCTGGGATGAAGCCTACTTGATATGGGGTATGATTTTGTGATGTTCTTGGATTTGATTTGTCCATATTTTATTGAGTATTTTTGCATCAATGTTCATGAGAGATATTGGTCTGTAGTTCTCTTTCTTAGTTGTGTCTTTTTGTGGCTTGGGTACCAAGGTAATTATAGCCTCTTAAAAAGAGTTTGGCAATGACCCTTCTGCTTCTATTGTGTGGAACACTTTGAAGAGTATTGGTATTAGATCTTGTTTGAATTTCTGGTAGAATTCTGCAGTGAAACCATCTGACCCTGGGCTTTTTTTGGTTGGGAGACTTTTGATGACTGCTTCTATTTCATTAGGGGTTATAGGTCTACTTAAATTGCTGTTCTTGATTTAATTTTGGTAAGTGATATCTATCCAGAAAATTGTCCATTTCCTTTAAATTTTCAATTTTTATGGAATACAGGTTTTCAAAGTAAGATCTGGTGTTTCTCTGGATTTCCTCAGTGTCCGTTGTTATGTCCCTCTTTTCATTTCTGATTTTGCTAATCTGCATGCTCTCTCCCTGCCCTTTGCTTAGTTTGGATAGAGGTTTGTGTATCTTGTTGATTTTTTTTTTTTGCATAATCAAGTCCTTGTTACATTGATTGTGTTGTTTTCCTAGTTTCTACTTTATTGATTTCAGCTCTCAATTTTTTATTTACTGGCATCTACTCCTCCAGGGTGAATTTTCTTCTTTGTGTTCTAGCCCTTTCAGTTGTGCTGTTAATTCTCTGGTGTAACTATTCTCCAGTTTCTTCATGTGTGCACTTAGTGCTTTGAACTTTCCTCTTAGCACTGCTTTCAAAGTGTCCCACAAGTTTGGGTGTATTGTGTATTCATTCTCATTGAATTCTAGGAAGTCTTTAATTTCTTTTTTTTTTTTTAATTTCTTCCTTGACCCAGAAATGGTGCGATTGTGTCAATTTCCATGATTTTGTCAGTTTTCTGCAGTTTGTGTTGTTTTGAATTCTAACTTTAAACCATGCTGATGTGATAAGATACAGAGGGTCATTCCAATTTTTTTCATCTGTTGAGGTTTGCTATTTTGCCAAATATTGTGTTGGTCTTAGAGAAGGTTCCATGTGGCACTGAGAACAAGGTATATACTTTTGTGTGTAGATGGAATGTTCTATAGATGTCTGTTAAACCCAACTGTGTCAAAACTTCTGTTAGTTCCTTTTGTTAAGTTTCTGTCTGGTGGTCCTGTCTAGTGGTGAGAGAAGGGTGTTGAAGTCTTCCACAATAAGTGTGTGAGGTTTTATGTGTGATTTGAGCTCTAGTAATATTTCTTTTACAAATGTGGGTGCCTTTGTATTTGGGGCATAGATCTTCAGAATGGAGACTTCATCTTGATGGACTTTTCCTGTGATGAATATGAAATGATCTTCTTCATCTCTTTTGATTGGTTTTAGTTTAAAGTCTATTTTGTAAGATATTAGGATTGCTACACCAGCTTGTTTCTTGGTTCCGTTTGGTTGGAAAATCTTTTCCTAACCCTTAACTCTGAGGTAATGTCTGTCTTTGAAGTTGAGGTGTGTTTCATGTATGCAGCAGAAGGAAGGATTCTGTCTTTGCATCCATTCTGTTAGCATGTGTCTTTTTACAGGCAAATTAAGACCATTATTATTGAGGGATATTAATGACCATTGAGGGTTAATTTTTGTTTGTTTGTGGTTTGTTGTTGTTGTTGGTATTGTGTGTGGATTCCCCTCCTTTTTTCTTTTGGCTTTTGGTATAGTGGGATTATCTATTGCCTATGTTTTTGTGAGTGTAGGTAACTTCTTTGAGTTGGAGTTTTCCTTCCAGAACTTCTGTAGAGCTGGATTTGTAGATATGTATTGTTTAAATCTGGTTTTGTCATGGAAGTCTTGTTTTCTCCATCTGTAGTGATTGAAAGCTTTGCTGGGTATAGTAGTCTGTGTTGGCATTCATGGTCTCTTATAGTTTGTAGAACATTTATCCAGGACCTTCTGGCGTTCTCGCTTTTCCATTGATAAGTCGGGTGTAATTCTGATAGGTCTGCCTTTATATGTTACTTGGCCTTTTTCCTTTGCTGCTCTTAATACTTTTTCTTTATTTTATAAGTTTGGTTTTGATAATTATGTGGTAAGGGATTTTTTTGTGGTCCAGTCTATTTGGTGTTCTGTAAGCTTCTTGTACTTTTATAGGCATGTCCTTCTTTAGATTGAGAAAGTTTTCTTCTATGATTTTGTTGAATATGTTTTCTGTACCCTTGAGTTGTATTTCTTCACCTTCTTCTATACCTATTATTCTTAAGTTTGGTCTTTTCATATTGTTCCATATTTCCTGGGTATTTTGTGTTAGGAATTTGTTGGAATTAAGATTTTCTTTGTTTGATGACTCTATTTCCTCTAGTGAGTCTTCAACACTTGAGATTCTCCTTTCCATCTCTTGTATTCTATTGTTTATCCTTACACCTGTAGTTCTTGATCATTTACCTAGCTATTTCTATTTCCAGAATTCCCTCATTCTTTGTTTTCTTTATTGTTTCTATTTCAGCTTTTAAGTCTTGTACTGTTGGAATTGTTTCCTTTGCTTATTTGGTTGTTTTTTTCTTGGCCTTCCTTGCTTTCTTTATGAGATTTGTTGATTTCTTGCATTTTTTGGTTTGTCTTTTCCTCTACTTCCTGTATTTTTGTTTATTTTTTTCTTCCATTTCTTTAAGGCATTTTCTCATTTCCTCTTTGAGGATCTCTATCATCTTTATAAAGTTGTTTTTAAGAGTCTTCTCTTCTGCTTCATCTGTGTTGAGATGTTCACATCTTGATGGTGTAGAGTCCCTAGACTCTGGTGATGTCATATTGATCTTTTTATTGTTGAGTTTGTCCTTATACTGTCATCTTCCCATCCCTTCTTCCAGTGGGTGCAGATGGGGTCTCTCTCTCTCTCTCTCTCTCTCTCTCTCTCTCTCTCTCTCTCTCCCCTCTAGTCTCCTGGTAGGTGTAGGTGCATCAAGACTTTGATATCAGCAACTCTGGATGGTCTGAGCTCTCTTGGAGTTCTCAAGCAGAGACCATAGGAGGGCCAAGACCGAGAGGAGGGCAAGCTTTGGATGATGTTCTGGGGTGGGTCCACTGCACTAGGAGTTGTCCCAGGAATTTCCAAGGAGAGGATGGGGGGGAGTTGGGCCTGAATAGTTCCCACCTCAGCTATAAATCAGCTAGGGTGGGATTCTTTGCTCTCCTCACTCCATGCTAGGATTTTGTCTGGCTTGAGCTTATGCTGGTCTTGTGAATATCATCACAATCTCCATAATTTCATATGTGCAACTGCTCTATTGTGTCTGAAAAATACTGCTTCCTTTTAGTGGTCTGATACTTCTGGCTCTTAAAGTCTTTCCAACACATTTTCCCACAAGGCTCCCTGAGCCTTGAGAGGAGACAATATGTTATAAATGTCCCACTTACAGCGAGTTACTTCCCCAGTTACATACTCCCTCCTAATTACATACTCTATGTACCTTGACCTGTTGTGGGTTTCTATGTTAGTTGCCATTTACTGCAAAAGGAAGCTTCTCTGATGCAAGTTAAGAGAAGCATAAATCCATATGTATGAGAACACATCATAGGATTTGGCTTAATACTGTGTCTCATTAGCAGAGCAATGCTAGTAGTTTTTCCTCCAGTGGATATGATCTTTCTAGGTAGAGGATATAGGCCCTGATAACTGTCAGACATGAGTGCCATCTTGTGGAACCTCCTTAAATCCAATCAGAAAGTGGTTGGTTACTCCTGTGATATTCATGTCACTATTCTACCAGTAGGTATATCTTCCCAAGCAGGTTGTTATAGTAGTTCCCTGGATACCCAGCTAGATAAAATTAATGATTACTTTTCTCCTTTGGTAGCATACATAGAAACTCCCAGAACTATGAAAACTAACTAGTAAGGATGAAACTTCCAGGTCAATTCAGTCTTGATTGCTGTGTGCTGTAAGACTCAAGTATGTACTGTCTTTGGCAATAGGGCCTTATTGTAACACAAATTAGTTAAAGACCCAGAGATGGATATTGGGGTTCAAGCTTCAAGCTGAATATCAGAAAAGCAAAGCAGCTGGCTACTAACTCTTACCTCTACATCAAGCTAACTGAGCTGATCCTGTCTCTACAAGCTCTCACCAGGGGCCTCAGGGTGGCTGGGGAATGAATGCCTCTCTGAGACCTTACTTTTTTCTTATATACTTCCCTAATGTTGGGATTAAAGATGTGAGCCATAATTCTCTTTTAGATTGATTCAGTCTTGTGTAGATCTGGGTGGCCTTGGACTCACAGAGATCCGTCTATCTCTTAATCCTGAGTCCTAGGATTAAAGGTGTGTACCACCACCTCCTCGCTTCTGGCTGCTGGGATTAAAGGTGTGTGCCTGGCTTCTATGGCTTGTCACTGACTTTGCTTTTCTGAATCCTCAGTCAAGCTTTAATAAATCATAAATAATATATCACTACAATTCCCCTTTTTGTCTAATACAAAAAGAGGAAGTCTACAACTGACATAAGAAAAACTATATACAATAAGTACAATAAGTATATACAATATATACAGGCAATAAGTTTGTCAACAATGTCTAGACCATCTTTATTTGACAAATTCAGAGAAAATGTCCAGTCCATTTTCATTTGACAAATACAGAAAAAATGCTTCATTATCTATTAAATTGGTGAGTCCAAAGTCTTGTACCTAATTTATTCTCTATTCTAATTTGCATTGTCAAATTATTTTTTAATATCTTTCAAACAATTTACACTTTACACATCCTTAGTGAGTTTCTTTTCTGAGTCTGCTAAACAATGAAAACTATAACTATAATTATCTAGTCTTTAACTCCCTCAGAGACCCAAAAAGGCAATAATATCAACGGAGTAAACAGCAAGTATGAACAAGCCATTTCCAAAAAAAATGTGAGAAGTGATAAAAACAGTTGGCTGCCTGGACAGTCACCCAAGTTTCCTCTGCAACATTGGGGCATCCATTTTCAGCCTATTGGTCTAGAATCTCTGACACACTTTTCTGTGAAGCAGAATTTTGAAGGATTGTCACACCTTGTCTTGGCAAGGTTTGCAGTCACTCTTTTTGGTGACCTGTATGTCCATTTTGGACAGCATAGTGTCAGCAGCCAAGGCAAGGGCACTTTTCTTGCCCAGTAGCTTACCTTTGCCACAAGGAAAGTAAACTTCATGTGAGTTTCTTCAATGCCCATCATCTTCTCTGAAGTAAATTGGTGCTGCCAGGAGCAGATATGTCTCATTGTCATAAGAAAATTCCTATGCTATTAAAACATTTTAAATGCCATATTTTGTAGATCTCTGAAGGGTTTGAAGATGACCTGTCTATGTAAAATATCTCTCTGTTTGACTTTGAAAACATACCTAATGTGATTACAAGTTCGATTTCAATAGGTGACTAATTACTAACCTACATTTCCTTATTATCTTATACAGGTGGTAATAATAACTTTCAAGGACTAGAAATTAGCATTACATTGATAAATAAACTGTATAGGTACAATACCTTGAACAAGATTTGAAATGTATGCACACTATGTCTTAACAAAACAATTTCAAATTTGTATCAATATACAATATTTGTATACAATTCACAGAAGTCCAACCTAATGTAAAATAAAAAATAGTCGTTGCTTTTTAGAAGTAGATTTGATAATGTACCTTTTTATCTCATCACAGAGACACTTTTATTTGAGATCACATTAAGTACTTTTCTGGAGTAGCTTGGTGTAACGAATTTCTCTTAACCTATCCCACTCTCTGTGAAAGCATGGGATATACTGGATGTTCCTGACCTTCATTGTGGACACATAGAAACTGTTACTGGCTACTGAAGTCCCGTGGTGTCCCATACTCTCTCCTTCTAGCCTTTCCCTCTTCTCTAAATGTTCCCAAATATTTCCAGTGCTGCCTTTGCATTTAAATCACAAAGGCTGAATCATATGTTTCATTTTTAATCTCAGTTACTGGTTCAGGAAGTCAGCTTTTAATAAGAATTTAGCCACACCATATTCCCAAAAGAAGCACACTCATACAACAAGGACATCTGTTCAATGATGTTCATAGCAGCACTATTTGTAATATCCAGAAACTGGAAGCAGCCTAGATGCCCCTCAACTGAAGAATGGATAGATAAAATGTGATACATTTACACAATGGAGTACTACTCAGCGGAAAAAAACCAATGGAATATTGAAATTTTCAGGAAAATGGATGAAACTAGAAGAAACAATTCTGAGTGAGATAACCCAATCACAAAAGGACAATTATGGTATGTTGTGGGGGACCAAAATATTTCTGCTATGGAATATTTTGAGATCCAGCCTTTGGTTTCACTAAATATGGAGCACTGGAAAGCTCTGGCCCACTATTGTATTGTTAATGCCAGTAGGGTTACTATTGTTACCATGGCCTCAGGGTAATATGCCTCCTATTTGCATCTCTATGCACCTAAGCATCTGGATAGGCCCTCACCTGGGAGGAGGTGAAAGGTGTGTGAGTAACTGGTGAGGGCAGAAGGTTAAGAGTTAGGGGCCAGCAACGAGAGGAGAGAGGAGAACAAAGAGAGATGGTTCCCTCGTGGTCATGGCAGGACGGTTAAGAAACAGCAGAAAAGATGGCTAATCAAGAAATGACTCTAGTTCTACAGCATGGAACTGAGAGCTCTCTAAAGATGACAAGATGCCTGTGTTTGGTCTTTATCATCGCTGGGTTGCTAGGAGCTTTCAGGTCCACACATTCCCACTCAGGTAGACGGTCATGGCTGTCATGGGTTAAAGTTGAGACATGCTGGGTCATGACAGTATGTACTCAATCTTATGTGGATTTTAGACAGAGAGTAAGGGATTACCATGAAGGGCACATAGGAGGGTTTGGAGAGGAAAAGGAAGGTAGAAATGATGTAATCATGTTATAATCTCAAAAAACTTATTAAAGCATTTTCATATTTATAATAGGTGTTATCATTTGTATAGGTTTGTATAAGTCACAGCGCATGTGTACAAGTCAGAAGACAACTTCTGGGGGACTGTTCTCTTCTACCACATGGGTACCAGGAATAAAACTCAGGTTGTCAGGCTTAGAGGCAAGAGCCTTTACCTGGGGAGTCATCTTTCCAGCCCTATTTAATAACAAAAACAACCCCTCAAAATTGTAGCTATATTTCCTGACCACTAAAGTATACTGAAATTTTTGTTCATTTATAACTGGACACACTGAAAAAGTCCTAAACAGGTACCATTTAGGTACACTGACCAAAAAAGAAAGAAATGCTTCCTGTCACATGAGTCATCTCTGAGTGGAACCATAGGCATCATGGGAGCAGTGTCCTCAGGTAGTGAAGTGTCTTCTCAACAGGTGCTACAAGAATGCTCCCTCAAAAGCCTATGTGATGAACAGTCCTCAGGATACTGCTGTTGGAGCTGTGGAGCCTCTAAGACGTGGGGCTTTGTGACAGGTATTAATTAGGTCACTGTCCATATGTCCTTGGAGATGACTGCAAGGCATGTACCCCTCACTTCATCATTTTGTTTCCCCGTTGTGAGGAGAGTGGCTTTGTTCTGCCATAGTTTGTCTTCCACACTGTTCTGCCTTGCCATAGAGCCTAAAACAATTAGGCCATACAATCCTTGTCTGAACCCTTTGAAATTATTAAGCAAAATAAAAATTTCTTGTTTACTAACTGGCTATCTCAGTTATTTGTTGGGAACAGAAAGCTGACTAACCCATTGGTCTCTCTGTATATTCCAGGATTGTCCAGAGCTGCTGTTGCTGCTGCATTGCCTGTCACCGCACAGAGCTGTGAGCTGCACAGTGCTTGGTAACCCACTGCTGTGGGAAGCTTGGCCAGAGCCCTGTTTTTCACCATGATCATAAGGGGTCTCAATGCCTATCAGCTCAGAATTCTTGGCTCGGACTCATTTCCCATCTTCTGCCTCTAGATCTCTATATCCTGCTTTCTCCCAGTAAACCTCAGTCTTACCTAACTTCTCAGGCAAGACAGCTTAATAATTTTACTAATATGCAAGCACAAAAGAGTACTGAGCTCTGTCCCTTAGGTACTGGCTTTGGTCCATATTAGGGAATGATCAAAGTCTTTGCCACCTTTAATGTTAGACAGGCCTTAGCAGAATTGGATGCCATTGAGACTAGACCTTACCTCATTATCAGTTTTGGCCCTTCTGAAGAGTTGAAACGCCATATGTGAGGGCTTTGTTTAGAACCATTAAGAGAGAGCTGCCTTCTTCTGGTCAAAGCAATAGAACCTGAGTTCTGCCATTGACCTGGGTGAATGAACATTAGCATGAACATTCTAAATGGTTTAAAACATTACATACCATTGTCCTCTCCCTTAAAAATTTGATCAGCTAGGCTTGTCAGTCTCGTGGCCAGGAGACCACCCGGCAGGAAAGCTTTTCAATCTGAATTCACGCTAAGAAGATGGAGGCACACTTATCTATCTCCTTAGTGAGATAATGTGCTTGTAACATCTAGAAGCATTCCTTCACAGTTGCTCACACATCTTCACTGCTAAAACTGTCTGTTTTTTGTTGTTGTTGTTGTTTTTTACTTCTAACTTAAAAACTGTTGAAAGACCTCAGAAGAGGTACTTTCGTAGAAGGAGACCCGCACCCAGGAATCAGCGAAACCACGAACTTTGGATGCAAGAGCAAGAGGCTTTATTAATAACACGGATATCCGGGGCTTAGCTTCTGTTTTGCCCAGCCCTGAGCCCCGGAAGGGGGGTCCTTTTTATAGGGGAAAACAGGCACAGTACAGAAGTGAAAAGCATCAAATCAGCATTTTCTCAAGGTCTGGTGTCTGGTACAACAGACTTGATTCCTCCCTCCGCGCCCAGGTGGCTGACCTTTGGACGAAGGGGGGCGGGGGGCGCCCTCTCCCCGCTCGGCCCCAGCCCCGGGGCATGGCGCCAGGCGGGTGGGCCTGGGTTGCGGCCCTGGCCCCGCCTGGGTGAACCGGCTTGGGAGGGAAAACGGCAGCTGGGGGCGTGCGGCGGCGGGGGAAGTGGAGGCCGGCGGGGGCAGGGACAGCGGGATGAAGGGGAAGCAGGGCGGCTCCGCGGCAGCTCGCAGCTCCCGGACAAGCAGCATCGCCCGCGCTGCACTCTCCAGCCCCCATCCTTCCCAGCCCATCCCGGCTGCTCCAGAGAGAACACCCAGCATCGGCATAGGCGGGGGGAGACAGAGAGGCAGCGGGCCTTTCACTGTAACTTTTCATTTCCCTTCTTTCTGTTTCTTCTTTGGATACAGGCTCACATCCCAAGCATGGTAGCCTTGGTGCTTTAGACAGTCTCCTCTTCCTCTGAAGTCCCTCCTCCCTTCCCCAATGCAGTTGCCTGCCACCCTCCATTGCTAAAGCTGCATGCTTTCTTAGACCTTAATGCAAGCGGCATGATTGCCTCTCTTCCTCTAACCCGACTCTTCCTCCCAGAAGCTGCTGAAATTTACAACTTGTTTGCTCTGTTGTTTTTCTCTCTGGACCTCAAGCTTCTAAATCTGTTTTTAAATTCTTTTATTAACAAAACTAAGAATCCTCAAAAAGGAGCCCTGATTCCCCAGTATCTGTAAAGATGTGCTGTAAGACTCCGTGGGGTCCCGTGCCTCTGCTGTAGGGCTCCATGGGGTCCTGTGCCCAATTCATTCTGGAAACTCTAAGCTGCTCAGGACACAACAGAGTATTTATTTCCCTGGTGGTAGATTTCCAGGAGGATACAGAAAACATGGATTAAGGGAAACTGAAGGACTTTTTTGTTTGTTTGATTTTTAAAGTGTAACAGGATCCTCTGATGGGGACTTCAGGAAACAACCATGCCTTGGTTTTACCTGCCCTGAGGCTGCATCACTGTAGGCAGAAACTACAGAGTGCTTCACTGACTACGATAAAGGCTAGAAAGGTCCTCACCATCCATGCTTTCCTTGTTCTCATCAATGGAGGCTGCAACAGTGCATCTTGGGACATCAAGCCTGTTCACAATGAAGGGTCTACAGGTAAAGCACAGGCGCATAAGCTGTTTGCCTTACTGAATTCATGCTAAGAAGATGGAGGGATTGTGTGAAACAAAGTGAATCCCAGCAAGAGGTCTAGACTTGTTCCTGAACACAGAAATCAGGTACTGGAGGTTACAGTGGTTACTGGACAAGTAGGAAGAGAACCAAGTTCTCCCTCAGGATGAGGACCTGTGAACCAGACCAAAGTGAGATCCGGTGCTGCAGGTTTGCTGCAGATAGCACTGGATGGAGAAAGTAGGTGAATATACCTGAGATATTTTGCATGATGCAGTGGGGTTGCTGGCACAGCTGAAACAGACTCCAGAGCTTTCAGTGCATTGCTTGTGTGTGTGTTGGGGGGTGGGGCGGTGGAGGGGTGCTTGGAATTTGGTTGCAGTGGGTTTTGTAAAGGACAGTCAACCAGTTGCAGACAGCTATAATTAATAAAAGGCAGCCACAGTCTCACACTCAGAATTTTCTTGCTTCGGTAATGGTTTGACAGTTACAACCAAGCAGGCTCAACATAAGCGGAAGTTGCTGCTTTTCCTCTTTCTGGAGGCTCACACAGAGGAAAAGCAGTTGTCAGCACCTGTGCCTCTGTACTACAGGAGCCATCATGTTTCCACTACTTTTGTGATGAAATGCTTAAAATAGTCTCTTTCAGCAATCTTGAAATGTGTGTTATATTATTGTTGGTTGTGCTCGTTTTACTGCTCATCAGGTCACTGGGGCTTCTCTAACTAAAGCTTTGTACCAGAGAGCAAATCCATTTTACCATGAGGTGGACACGTGATTAGGTTTTTTTTTAATAATTAAAATAGACAGAAAAGTAGAAAGCTAAATAGTAACTTTATTAAAGACATGTACACAGGAGAAACTTGGAACCTAATGGAAAAAATGAATAGAGGAATAAGTGTGGGTTGCTTAGGTTAAAAGAATGTCAGAGGTAAAAGTGTTTGAAACTGGGTCTCTTATGTCCTATAGCCTCATGTCTTGGAACACCTCAGCCAGCCTTTAATTTAAAATTTTCCATGAGTTAGGAGAGCCACAATCAATATATTACCCAACCTGTGGTCTCATCTGAAGTTTGGGGTGGAATCCATTTTTACACTTGCATAATTATGAGAAGAGTCTGGCTTATTGCCAGCTGCTGGCTTGATTCTATTGCTTGCAAATTTTGATTAGAAATTCAGTGCATGGCAGAATAATATCAAGTGGCCAGTCATTTAAATAATGTATAAGAAGGACAGGAGAGAACACTTGGCTTGTGTTGTCTGGCTGCTCTGGTAGCTCATGTGACACATTGTTTCTCCAAAGTCATTCAGGAAGGGAGAGCACCTCCTCCTAAGATGGGTGTCATCATTTGAACAGTGTTTCAACTTTTGCTGAATTCCATTATAATTTATTTTCTTATCCTGTTGCTGTGAAAAGTACTCTGACAAAAGAAACTTAAGGGAGAAAAGACTTATTTCAGCTCACAACTCCAAGGTCAAGGCAGCAGCAGGAGGTTGGAGCAGCTGACCACACGGCATCCACAATCAGGAAGCAGAGAGGAATGGATCCACACTGTCAAGACAATCCCTCACAGACATGGCCAGAGGCCCATCTTCCAGACTCTACATTCTGCCAGTTTGACAAACACTAACATATTCCTTGGTCTACTTTCAAGGGAACAAAATATACATTGGCATGGTAATAAGGATGGGGCTATCCCAGAATCTGTCATAATCCCCTGCAAAAATTAACTAGAAAGTCAAGCAAAAATAACTAAAACATTCAGATGCTGACCACCAGGCAGTGTGGGAGTGCGATTTTTGAGAGAAGGAAGCAGCGTCCAGGCCACAGTACAAAGAATAGTAGTAGTTCCACTTACTGAGAGAGACCAAAACAGCTAGAATTTCCAGGGCAGAATACTGGAGAGGAGGGAACTGCACAGGGCAAACTTAGAGATCTAAAGAGGGATCTTCAGATTTGTCACATCTTAGATACTACTTTATGCACATGTAAATCTCCACAAATTTAAATTACATTCTATACTGAATTGTATTTTGTATAAAAGTCACAATGTTTAGCATCCAGCTTAGAATTTTAAAATTATTTTATTTTGTGTGTGTGTGTGTGTGTGTGTGTGTGTGTGTGTGTGTGTGTGTGAGATGGGGGAGTCATGTGTGCCACAACACGCATGTAGAGGTCAGATAGTTGTGATAGTTGGTTCTCTTCTATCACCCTGTGGGCCCAGAGATTTAATTCAGACCGTCAGGTTTGGCAATTAGCACCTTTATTCTCAGAGCCATCTTACTGGTCCTCAGCATCAAATTTTTAAACATCATAAACGATACACAGAAGAACACACACACACACACACACACACACACACACACACACACACACACACATAACCACTGTGGGAAGAAAATTGACTCAAGATAAACAAACCTAGAAATGACAAAATGACCTAGAAATGACAAAATGATGTATTTATAAGCAACAAGATTTAAAACTTAAAATATGCTTCAAATGCTCAAGAATGCAGAGACAACCTGAGTGTGATAGTGAGAAATAAAATGATCAGAAATACTTAACTGTGGCTTTTGGAGGTAAAAGAGATGTTCTCAGAAATGGATCACATAACTGACGGGATCAAGAGCAGATTAGACAATGCACAAGAGAATGGTACTGCTGAAGACAGTAGAAAAGACTCAAAGCAAAGGAAGGAGCACTGAAGAGAGTGGAGCCAGCACTGGGTGGGACACATCACAGTGACGGATGAGAGGAGAGGGACCAGAAAACAAAGAAACAGTGGTTACCACTTTTCTATATTTGATGAAAACTGTAAAAGTGTAGATTCATCAACTCTAAGGAACAAGTAGAAAAAATAACATAAGAAATATCCAAAATCCAAAGGAAAAAAATTTAACATGAAAGGACACAGCAGACTGAGGAACCAATCATTCGAGTGGGGCTGATAGGCCCCTGGAGACGGGTTTAGCCACATTCACTAGAGAAAATGTGTAGTCCCATGCAGGGGAGAGTCCTTTTCTTGCACATACAGAAAACCCAGTAGGCTTGAAGTCATTCTGTTCTCTCCCTCATGTGCTGAGTAATATAGTCTCAATCATAACAAACTTACAGTTCTGTAGGGTACCACCAAGCTTATCTTGCCTAGAAATCTTCCTTTTCTTTTTTAAATTTAGTCTTCTTTTATGTATTAGATCCCAACTGCTGTTTCCCTAGTCTCTACCCTCCCCACTACCTCTCTCTTCCCTGCTTTTCTTTCCTTCAGAAAAAAGCGGGCCTCCCAGGGATATCAACCAAACCCAGAATAATAAGTTACAATAAGACAAGGCACATCCCTTCATATCAAGCCTGAACAAAGCAACCCAGTAGAAGGAATAGGTTCCCAAGAGCAAGTAAAAGAGACAGAGACACACCTGCTCCCACTATCAGCAGTCCCACAAGAACACGAAGCTAACAACCAAACATATATGCAGAGGACCTAGGTCAGACTTGTATATGCTTCCTGACTGTTGGTTTAGTCTCCGTGAACCCTTATGAGCCCTGGTTAGTTGATTCTATAGACTGTGTTTTTCTGGTGTCCTTGACCACTCTGGATCCTACAATCCTTATTCCCCCTTTTCCAAATGGTTCCCTGAGCTCCATCTTAGGTTTGGTGGTAGATCTCTGTATCTGCTCCAATCAATCACAAGTTGAAGCCTCTCTGATGACAAGTGGGTTAGGCTGTGGTCTATGAGTATAGCAGAATATCATTAGGAATCACTTCCTGGACTTTTTGTTGTTGTTGTTGGCCAGACATGTTTGGTTCTGTCCTAGATCTCTGGGCTGTCCAGCCTCTGATTCCTGTCCATCTGGGCAGTGTCAGGCATGGTCTCCCTCTTGTGGTGTGGGCTTCAAGTTGGACCAGTCATTGGTTGGCCATTGTCTTAGAATTTCTATTGCTGTGAAGGGACACCATGACCATGGCCACTCTTATAAAGGAAAACATTTAATTGAGGTGGCACCTTACAGTTCAGAGGTAAACTCCATTATCACCATAGCAGGGAGCACAGCAGTGTATGGGCAGACATGGTGCTGTCTACATCTTGATCAGAAGACAATAGGAAGTAGACTGAGACACTGGGCAGTATCTTCAGAATATATGAAACCTCAAAGCCTGTCTCCACAGTGACACACTTTGTCCAATAAGACCATACCTACTCTAACAAGGCCACACATCCCAATAGTGCCACTCCCTTTGGGGGACATTTTCTTTCAAACCAACACAGCCACTTCCACACTTTTTTTGTTTTTCCATTTTTTTTATTTGAATTAGAAACAAGATTGTTTTACATGTCAATCCCAGTTCCCTCTGCCTCCCCTCCTCCCCTAACACTACCCCCTCCAACTAAAACCGTACCTATCACATATGCTTTCTGCTCCCCAGGTAGGATGAGGCATTCCATAGGGGGATCTTCAAAGTCTGCCATAGCCTTTGGGATAGGGCCTAGGCCCACCCCCATGTGTCTTGGCTCAGGGAGTATCCCTCTATGTGGAATGGGCTCCCAAAGTCCACATTTATGCAAGGATAAGTACTGATCTAATACAGGAGGCCCCATGGATTTTCGAGGTCTCCTCACTGATACCCACGTTCCTGGGGTCTGGATCAGTCTCATGCTGGTATCCCAGCTATTAGTCTGGGGACCAAGAGCTCCCCGTTGTTCAGGTCAGATGTTTCTGTGGGTTTTACCAGCCTGGTCTGGACCCCTTTGTTCATCACTCGTCCTTCTCTACAACTGGATTCCAGTTCAGTTCAGTGATTAGCTGTGGGTGTCTGCTTCTACTTCTACCGGCTGCTGGATGAAGGCTATAGGATAACATACAAGTCAGTCATCAGTCTCATTATCAGGGGAGGGCATTTAAAGTAGCCTCTCCTCTGTTGCTTAGATTGATAGTTGGTGTCATCTTTGTAGATCTCCAGACATTTCCCTAGTGCCTGATTTCTCTGTAAACCTAAAATGTCTCCCTCTATTATGGTATCTCATGTTTTCTTCTATGCTTCCCCCCTCCCCCGACTCAACCTTTCTGCTCCCTCTTGTCCTCCTCACCCGTCCTCTTCTCTCCTTCTCATTCTCCTAGCTCCCTCTCCTCTCCTCTCATGCTCCCAATTTTCTCCGGAGATCTTGTCCTTTCCCCTTCTCCAGGGGACCATGTATGTCTCTCTTAGAGTCCTCCTTGTTACCTAGCTTCTCTGGTGGTGTGGATTGTGGGCTGGTAATCTTTTGCTCTGTGTCTAAGATACATATATGAGTGAGTACATACCTTGTTTGTCTTTTTGTGGTTGGGTTACCTTGCTCAGAATGGTTTCTTCTAGTTCCATCCATTTGCTTTCGAACCTACCACCTTGTGCATGATTCCTCCTGTTCTCAACTCTACCTGTTGCCAGTCCATCTGCAAAATCTATTTCCCCTTCCTAGGGAGATTCATATGCCCCCCGCCCCGTGTCCTCCTTGTTACTTAGACTCCCTGTAACTATGGATTATAGCATGGCTGTCCTTTATTTAACAGCTAATATTCACTTTAAGTAAGTATGTACCATGTCTGTCTTTCTGGGTGTGAGTTACTTCACTCAGGATAATTTTTTTCTAGTTGTATCTATTTGCCAATAAATTTCATGAGTCATTTTTTAACTGCTGAGTTACTCCACTGTGTAAATGTGCCACATTTTATTCATCTATTATTTGGTTGAGGGACATCTAGATTATTTCCAGTTTTTTTCTATTATGAATAAAGCTGCTTTGAAATAGTAGCTTTGTCTTGAGGTAGATTGATTCCCAATTTTCTGAGGAATTGCCATATTGATTTCCAAAGTGACTATACAAGTTTGGACTCCAAAAAGCAATGTAGGAGTGTTCCCCTTGCTCCACGTCAGTGGCATGAGCTATCATTTGTGTTTTTGATCTTAGTCATTCTGACAGGTGTTTTAATTTGCATTCCCCTGATGGGTAAGGGTGCTGAACATTTCTTTTCATGCTTCTTGGCCATTTGAGATTTCTCTGTTGAGAATTCTCTGCTTACCTCATTTTTTTATTGGATTATTTGGTTTATTGATGTCTGGTTTCTTGAGTTCTTTATATATTTTGGGTATTAGCCCTTTGTCAGATGTGGGGTTGGTAAAAATCTTTTCCAATTCTATAGGCTGGTATTTTGTCCTATTGACAATGTCCTTTGTCTTACCTTTTCAATTGCATGAGGTCCTGTTTATTAATTGTTGATCTTAGTGCCTGCAAGATTGGTTCAGGAATGTCTCCTGTGACAATGCATTCAAGGCTCTTCCCCACTTTCTCTTCTACCAGGTTCAGTGTATCTGATTTTATGTTGAGGCCTTTGATCCATTTGGACTTGAGTTTTGTGCCGAGTGATAGATATGGATCTATTTGCATTCTTCTACATGCAGACGCCCATTTGTTGAAAATTGTTTCTTTTTTTCCATTGTATATTTCTGCCTTAGTTATCAAAAATCATGTGTCCACAGATTTATGTCTGAGTCTTTTATTTTATTCCATAATCAACCTGTCTGTTTTATACAATAGCATTTGGTTTTTATTATATAGCTCTGTCGTACAGCTTAAAATCAGGGATGGTGATACCTCTAGAAGTTCTTTTATTCTACAGGATTATTTTAGTTATCCTGTTTTGTTGTTTTTCCATATGAAGCTGAATATTGTTCTTTCAAGTCTTAAAGAATTTTGTTGGGATTTTTATTGGATTGCATTGAATCTGTAGATTTCTTTTGATAAGATGGTCATTTTTACTTGTTAATCTTACCAATCTATGGACATGGGCACTCTTTCCATCTTTTGTTATCTTCTTCAATTTCCTTCTTTAAAGACTTGGTTGTTTAGAGTTACCTCAAGACATTTTATATTATTTGAGGCTGTTGTTGAGGATGTTGTTTCCCTTATTTCTTTCTCAGCCTATTTGTTGTTTTTATTGATGAGGGTTGCTGATTTTTTTTTTTAGTTAATCTTGTATCCACCTACTACACTGAAGGTGTTTATCAATTATAGGAGTTCCCTGGTAAAATTTTTGGGATTGTTTATGTATACATCTACAAATAAAGATACTTTTATTCTTCCTTTCCAATATGTATCCCCGTTGATCTTCTTCAGTTGTCTTATTGCATTAGCTAGAACTTCAAGTACTATATTGAATAGGTATGGAGAGAGTGGGCAGTCTTGCCTTTTTCCTGATTTTAGTGAGATTGCTTTCAGTTTTTCTCCTTTTAAGTTGATGTTGGCTACTGGTTTGCTGTAAACTGCTGTTATTATGTTTAGATATGTCCTTAGCATCCCTGATCTCCCAAGACTTGTGGGAATGTGTTAAGACAATGTTTCTTTATATAATCTTTGCTATCCTGAAACTCTCTCTAAGACTAGGTTGGTCTCAAACTCACAGAGATCAGCCTGCTTCTGCCTCCCAAGTTCTGGGATTAATGGTGTGTGCCACCACCACCTGGCTCTAAGGCTTTCATCATGAAAGGATGTTGGATTTTGTCAAAGGGTTTTTGGCATCCAATGAGATGATCATAATTTTTCTTTCATTTTGCTCATATGGTGGGTTATATTGACAGATTTTTGTATGTTGAACCATCCCTGCATCTCTGTGATGTGCCTACTTGATCATGGTGGAGTTTTATGTGTTCTTGAATACATTTTGCAAGTATTTTATTGAATATTTTTGCGTCAATGTTCATGAGAGAAATTGGTCTGTAACCCTCTTTCTTTGTTGAATCTTTGTGTGGTTTGGGTATCTGAACTCATAAACTGAATTTGGCAATGTTCCTTCTGTTTCTATTTTGTGGAATAATTTAAGGAATATTGGTAATAGCTCGTCTTCAAAAGTCTGGTAGAATTCTGTGCTAAAATTGTCTGGCCCTGGGCTTTTTCTGGTTGGGTGACCTTTAGTAACTGCTTCTATTTCCTTAGGGGATATAGGTCTATTTAAATTGTTTATCTGATTTTGTTTAACTTTTGTGAGGGGTATCTATTGAGAAAACTGTCCATTTCTTTCACATACTCCAAATGTGTGAAGCCCATTTTTTTTCTTTTTTTCCCAAGGCAGGGTTTCCCTGTGGCTTTGGAGGCTGTCCTGGAACTAGCTCTTATAGACCAGGAAAGTCCATGTTTTTAAAGTATGACCTAATGATTCCTTAAATTTCTTCAGTATTTGCTGTCTGTTGTTATGTCTCCCTTTCATGTACAGTTTTATTAATTTGGATATTCTCTTTGCATTTTAATTAGTGTGGATAAAGGTTTGTGTATCATGTTGGTTTTCTCAAAGAACCAACTCATTGTTTCATTGATTCTTTCTGTTGTTCTCTTTGTTTGTAATTTTATTGATTTCAGGCCTCAGTTTGGTTATTTCCCGAAGTTTTCTCCTCTTGGGTGTGTTTGCTTCTTTTTTCTTCTAGGTGTGCTGTTAAGTTGCTAATATGAGATCTCTCCAATTTCTTTATGTAGGCATTTAGTGCTATGAACTTTCCTCTTAGCATCACTTTCGTTGTTTCCCATAAGTGTGGGTATATTGTGTATTCATTTTCACTGAATTCTAGGAAGTCTTTTAATTTCTTTATTTCTATCTTGACCTATTGGTAATTCAGTAGTTCAGTTTCCAAGAATTTGTAGTCTTTCTGTTGTTTCTTTTTTATTTTTTTATTAGTTCAAGTTGGGAACAAGCTAGTTTCACATGTAAATCCCTTCTCCCTCTCCCTCCCCTCACCCCCATCCCTCCTTCCCCACCCCCAATACACCCTCCACCCCATCCATCCTCCACTCCCCAGGCAGGGTAGGGCCCTCAATGGGGGCTCTGCAAAGTCCACCAAATCTTCCTGGACTGGGCCTGGGCCCTCCACCATGTATCCAGGGCCCGAGTGTATCCCTTCACATGGGATGGGCTCTCAAAGTCCCTTATTACACCAGGGAAAAATACTAATCCACTACCAGGGGCTCCCTGGAGTGCAGAGGCCTCCTTATTGACATCCATGTTCAGGGGTCTGGATCAGTTCAGGGTACTGGCCTCCCAGACAGCATTTGGGGTCGATGTGCTCTCCCTTGTTCAGGCCAATTGTTTCTGTGAGTTTCTCCAACCTGGTACAGATCTCTTCGATCTTCATTACTCCCTCTCTTCAACTAAGTTCCAGATTTCAGCTCAGCATATATCTGTGGATGTCTATCTCTGCTTCCATCAGCCACTGGATGAGGGCTCTAGGATGGCATAAAGAGTAGTCATCAATCTCATTTTAGGGGAAGGGCGTTTAGGATATCCTCTCCACCATTGCTGGATTGTCAGTTCGTGTCATTCTAGTAGGTCTCTGGAAATCTCCCTAGTGCCAGATCTCTCCTCAGATCTCTAATGGCTCCCTCTGATATGGTATCTCTCATCCTGCTCTCTCTCCACTATTCTTGCCCCAACTCAATATTTCTGCTCTTCCATTTCTTCTCCTCCACTCTTCTGCTCCTGCTCTTATTGTGGCAGCTCCCTCTCCCCTACCCTCATGTTCCCAATTAGTTCAGGAGTTCATGCCACTTCCCATTCCTGGTGTCCATTTATCCCTTAGAGTCCTTCATGTTTCCTAGTTTCTTTGGTGAAGAGAATTATAGGCTGGTAATCCTTTGCTCTATGTCTAAAATTCATATATGAGTGAGTACATACCATGTTTGTCTTTTTGTGACTGGGTTACCTCACTCAGGATGGTTTCTTCTAATTCCATCCATTTGTCTGCGAATTTCAAGATTCCATTGCTTTTTTCTGCTGAGTAGTAATGTACATTTTCTCTATCCATTCTTCAGTTGAGGGGCATCTAGGTTGTTTCCAGGTTCTGGCTATTACAAACAATGCTGCTATGAACATGGTTGAACATATGTTCTTGTTGTATGAACATGCACTATTTGGGTATATACCCAAGAGAGGAATGGCTGGATCTTGAGGAAGACTGATTCCCATTTTTCTGAGCAACCGCCATACTGATTTCAGGAGTGGTCTTACAAGTTCGTACTCCAACCAGAAATGGAGGAGTGTTCTTTTTTCTCCACATCCTCTCCAGCATAGATTGTCATTGGTATTTTTGATTTTAGCCATTCTGACAGGTGTGAGGTTTTGAGTTGTTTTGTTTTGAGTTGCATTTCTCTGATGGCCAATGATTTTGAGCACTTTCTCAAGTGTCTTTCAGCCATTTCAGATTCCTCTGTTGAGAATTCTCTATTTAGTTCTGCACCCCACTTTTTAATTTCATTTTTGGTGTTTTGGTGGCTAGCTTCTTGAGCTCCTTATATATTTTGGAGATTAGCCCTCTCTCAAATGTGGAATCGGGATGGGTGAATGCAGCTTTGGACAGGAGTTGGGCAAGAGCAGAGGGTCACTCACCTGGTTATGGATCAGGTCGGCGGAATGGGAAGGAAGAGAGGGGTGTTTCCAGATTCAGGGAGCTCCTTTTTGTTGCTTCTGAAATCCAGCATTTATCTGTGGTGGTTATTTCAATTTTCTTGTATATGTTGAGACTTGCTTTGTGACTGAGTATATGGTCAATTTTGGAAAAAATTCCATGAGGTGATGAGAAGAAGGCATATTCTTTTTGTTTGGGTGAACTGTTCTACAGATTTGTTAGGTCCACTTGAGTCATGATGTCTGTTAGCTTCAGTATCTCTCTCTCTATTTTTTGTCTGGATGACCTGTTCATTGGTGAAAGTGGGTTATCGAAATCTCCCACTATTAATGTCTGAAGGTTGATGTGTGATTTAAGATTTAGTAATATTCCTTTTACAAATGTGAGTGCCCTTGTGTTTGGGGCATAGATGTTCAGAATTGAAATGTCATCTTGGTGGATTTTTGTGTTGATGAGCATGGAATGTTCTTCCCTGTCCCCTTTGATTAATTTTGGTTTGAAGTCTATTTTGTCAGATATTAGAATGGCTACACAAGCCTGCTTCTTAGATTCATTTGCTTGGAAAATCTTTTTCCAACCCTTTATTCTGAGATTTTTTTTTTGTATGCAACAGAGGATGGATCCTTTTTTGAAATCCATTCTGTCAGTCTGTGTCTTTTTACTGAAGAATTGAGTTCATTGATATTGAGAGATAGAAATGACCAATGATTGATAATTCCTGTTATTTCATTGTTATTGTCATTGTTGTTGATGGTATTTCTCTTCTTTTGCTTTTGCTGATGTGAGATTATTTATTTTCTGTGTTTTCATGGTTGTAGTTAACATCCCTGGGTTGGAGTTTTCTTTCTAGTGTCTCCTAGGACTGGATTTGTAAATATATATCATTTAAAATTGACTTTATCATGGAATATCTGTTTTTTACATATATGGTGATTGACAAGTTTTGCTGGGCATAGTAGTCTGGGCTGGTAGCTATGGTCTTTTAGAGTCTGTAGGCTCTTCTGGATTTTAAAGTCTCCACTGAGAAGCCAGGTCTAATTATAATAGGTCTGCCTTTATATGTCTTTGTTTGGTCTTTTTCCTTGCAGCTTTTAATATTCTTCCTTAGTTTTGTATGTTTAGTGTTTTGATTATTATGTGGGGAGGGCACTTTCTTTTCTGGTTCAATCTCTTTGTTGTTCTATAGGCTTCTTATACCTTTATAGGCATCTCCTTCATTAAGCTAGGTAACTTTTCTTCCGTGACCTTGTTGAAAATAGTTTCTACATCTTTTAGCTACAATTCTTCTTCTAGTCTTATTATTTTTATGTTTGTTTTTTTCATAGTGTGCTGTATTTCCTGGATATTTTGTGTCAGGAATTTTTTAGATTTGACATTTTCCTTGACTAATATATCTATTTCTTCTTTCACATCTTCAATGCCTGAGATTCTCTGTGCTCTCTCTTATATTGTGTTGGTGATTCTTGCATCTGTACTTCCTGTTCACTTATCTAGATTTTCCATTTCTAGATTTCCTTCAGTTTGTGCTTTCTTTATTGATTCTATTTCCATTTTCAGGTCATGTACACTTTATTTGTTTCCTTCAACTGTTTTATTTTTCTTTGCTTTCTTGAGGGGTTTATTCATTTCATCCATTTCTTTTTGTTTGTCTTTTCCTTGATTTCTTTTTTTTAAATTTATTTATTAGTTCTAGTTAGGGAAAAAGCTTGTTTCACATGTAAGTCCCTTCTCCCTTTCCCTCCCCTCACCCCATCCCTCCTCCCTCACCCCCAGCCTACCCCCCACCCCATCCACCCACCACTCCCCAGGCAGGGTAGGGCCCTCAACAAGGGCTCTGCAAAGTCCACCAATCTTCCTGTGCTCATCCTGGGCCCTTCCTCATGTGTCCAGGGCCAGAGTGTAACCCTTCACGTGGGATGGGCTCTCAAAGTCCCTTCTTGCACCAGGGAAAAATGTGATTTCTTTAAGGAACATTTTCATTTTTTCTTTAATGACTTCAATCATCTTCATAAAGTTTTTAAAGGTCTTTTTCTTATGCTTCAGTTGTTTTGTTATACTCAGGGCTTACTGTATTAGGATAGCTGGGTTCCACTGGGGACTAATTGCACTTGCTGTTATTGATTGTGTTCTTATGCTGATGCTGGTGTCTAGGACTCTGGGTCTGAGGCATTTATAGCTCCAGTTGCTGATTTCTGAGTTTGTTTTTGTTGGGTGGGTGTTTTGTTCCTTGGTTTCTCTTCCTCTCTGGTTTTCTGGCAAGTGTGGCCTGTGCTTGAGCAGGGAGTATGCTCAAGTTGGGGCCAGGACATGGTGATTCACATAGGGTGGAGACTGGGGATAGGGTCTTATGGAACTAAGAGGTTAGGGGTGATCTGCAGGCAGACAGCCATCCTTGATTTCTAGAAGTCAGTGTAGCCTCTGGTAGAGCAGGGAGTCTCCACCCAAGCTGGGGGTGTGGGCACGGCTATAAAGAGGGACTGGGGAAAGTTTGGGGGTGTCATTGAAAGAGTGGGGGGTGTCAGTGGGCAGTCAGCCTCTCTGGACTTCTGGCAGACTGCATAGGCTCTTGTTGCATAGGGAGTCTCTGCTTGAGTTGGGGGCTGAGGCATGGTGATTCAGAGGGGATGGGGATTGGGAATATGATACGGGGAGGGGGCAGGATGGAGACAGTGGGGGAAGTTCAAGGGCAGGTGGCCTACATTGACTTCTTGTGGTCATAGTGGCCTCTGGTAGAGCAGTTAGTCTCTTCCTGAACTGGGGACTCAAAATTCTGTTTATATTAACCCTAAAAACTCCTTACAAACTATGGACACAGGGTAGCTTTTCAATATCATGAGGAGCACCTACTGAGAACTTAGAGATGACATTTGACTAAATGGTAGAAAGTTGTTTTTCCTCAAAATTAGTCAGTGGTATTTGTTATATTCAACATTGCAGTATGCATGAATCCTAGGTTACACATGATACTGACAGAGGAAGGTTGTAGAATAGAAAGAAAAATATGAAAGTTCATTTACTCACATATGTAGGATATAGAAGTACATAAACACTTTAGGACTAGTAAATGAGTCAATAGAAAGAAGAAAATGCAGTCTTCTGTAGCAACCACTAACTAAAAATTAAAATTTACCATAATATATGAAATGTTTGACAAAACTGGACACACAATATGGTATGAAATGAAATCTCACAGCCCTAGTGGAACATAGAGAAAGGTCTTATACGCTTGGCTGTTTTGTGCCGTTGTTCAAATCCTCTATTTCCTAAGTGGCTCTCTGTGTAGATATTCTGTTCAGTTACTGAAGTGAAGCACTTAAGCCAGAGATTATTATGTTAGAATGTCTTATTCCTGTGGTTGTTTGGATAAAAATGACCTCCATTGGCTCATAGGGAGTGGCGCTATTAGGAGGTATGGCCTTGTTGGTGTAGATGTGGCCTTGTTGGAGGAAATGTGTTACTGGGGGGTGAGCTTTGAGGTTTCAAATGCTCAAGCTTCCAAATGCTTGAGCATTTGAAACCCAGTGTCAGAGGATCCAAATGTAGAACTCATAGCTCCTTCTCCAGCATCATGTTTGCCTGTGTGCCACCATGCTTCCCAACATGATGATAATGGACTAAAACTCTGACCTATAAACCATCCCCACTTAAATGCTTCCCTTTGTAAAAGTTGCCATTATCATGGTGTCTCATGACAGCAAAGAAACCTTAACTAAGGTACCTTGCTTCAGTTCTATTAACACTTACTTCATATACTTGGGACTCTGCTGTTTAATGTGCATGTATTTGTAATTATCCATGCATCTTGTCCTTCTTTGTATCTTGTAACAACTGTGATTGTTTAGTCTCTTGCCTAACATTAGCATGGCCATGCCCACTCTATCCTTTATACTATTTGCTTGAGGAAATGTTGTCCTACTGTTTGTCTTTCAGCTTGCTTATGGAGAGGATGTGGCATCACAGAGACAGATAATATCTTTTAGCAATTCTGGAAGCATATTTGTTTAAATGGAAGAGTCTAAACAATGGACACTTAGAATGACTGGGGAGGCCCTTCTCTTCTTTGTCTTCTGCCTTACGTTTTTTCTGTTCTTCAGTTTCTCCCTATGGCTTCTATTTGTGTTTGATATCGTTTCTAGTATGCAATTTCCATTCTTTCCTCACTATCTTTTATGCATATTTTTGAGGTTCCTTTTTTGAGTAGTTATTCTAGGAATAGCAGGTCTCCAGTTAAATGCTTGCTCATGGTGTCTCTCCACAGCAGTAGAACAGTAACTGAGACAGGGTCCCAGGGTCTAGTGCATATTACCAGACTTGGTGCCTCTCCCTCTTTTTGTCTCTGGTTATAATACAGGTTTCAAGTGAACCTCTGATTATAGTACTAGAACTTGCTAAGCTCCCAGATTATATAAATACACACCTTTTCCAAATGATTTCTGCCCATTGTTTACTTCCATATTCTCTCCTTCCCATCCCCTCTCATCCTACACCCTCTGCTTTTGTCAGGCTGCCATTACCTGCATGCGTATCTGTTTTATAGCTTCCCATAGGTCTTAGATTCTCTGATAATTTTTAATTCCTTTTCCCCCCTTCTTCTCAACCTGGGAAATTTTAACTGCTGCATCTTTAAGTTTACTAACTCTTTTTCCCTCTTACCCAAATCTGCCCTTCACACCTCTTTGAATTTTCCATTTTAGTTACTTTATGTTCTAGCACTTTAGTTTTAATTTTGTTCCTTTCCATTATTTCTTTTTTTCTCAGAATTTTTTATTTGAATTGGAAACAAGACTGTTTTACATGACAATCCCAGTTCCCTTCTCCCTCCAGCCCTCCCTTACCACCCCCTCCCAACTAAAACCCTACCTATCACATATCTTTTCTGCTCCCCCTGGATGGTGAGGTCTTCCATAGGGTGTCATCAGAGTCTATTGTATCCTTTGGGATAGGGCCTAGGCCCACCCCGGTGTGTCTTGGCTCAGGAAGTATCCCTCTATGTGGATCGGGCTCCAAAGTCCACACCTATGCTAGGGATAAGTACTGAACTACAGGAGGTTCTATAGATTTATGAGGTTTCCTCACTGAAACCCATGTTCCTGGGGTCTGGATTAGTCCCACGCTGGTATCCCAGCTATCAGTCTGGAGAGCAAGAGTTCCCCAATGTTCAGGTCAGCTGTTTCTGTGGGCTTCACCAGCCTGGTCTGGATCCCTTTGCTCTTTACTCATCCTTCTCCGCATCTGGATTCCAGTTCAGTTCGGTGATTAGTTGTGGGTATCTGCCTCTACTTCCACCAGCTGCTGGATGAGGGCTATCAGGTGGCATATACATCATATGCAGTCACTCATATATGGATTTTAGACATAGTGTAAAGGATTACCAGCCTACAATCCACACTGCCAGAGAAGCTAGTAAACAAGGAGGGCCCTAAGAGAGACATACATGGTCCCCTGGAAAAGGGGAAAGGGTCAAGAACCCCCGAGAAAAGTGGGAGCATAGGAAGAGGGGGGAGGGAGCTAGGAGAATGAGAAGGGGAGAAGAGGAGGGATGCAGAAGACATGAGGGAGCAGAAA
Source organism: Cricetulus griseus (assembly GCF_003668045.3). Taxonomy (NCBI): domain Eukaryota; kingdom Metazoa; phylum Chordata; class Mammalia; order Rodentia; family Cricetidae; genus Cricetulus; species Cricetulus griseus. The sequence continues at coordinate 158,441,565 of NC_048595.1, forward strand.
GGTTGAGTCAGGGGAAGAATAGAAGATAACAAGAATGGAGATACCATAATAGTGGGAGACATTTTAGGTTTACAGAGAAATCAGGCACTAGGGAAATGTCTGGAGATCTACAAGGATGACACCAGCTAACAATCTAAGCAACAGAGGAGAGGCTACCTTAAATACCCTCCCCTGATAATGAGATTGATGACTGACTTATATGTCTTTTCATTATTTCTGTTTCTCCATTGATATGTTTCTTTTTAAAAATTAAGATTTATTTTATATGTATGGAAGTTTTGTCTGCATCTATGTGCATGCACCATGTGCATACCTAGTGCCCATGGAAGTAGGAAGATAGCATTGGGTCCCTTAGAACTGAAGTTACAAATGGCTGTGAGCCATATGGATTCTGGAAACCAAAGTCCATACCATTGCCAGAATAGCAAGGACTCTTTACAGATGAGCCATCTCTCCTCAGATGAATCACATCTTGTCATCTTGACAGGTCAGACCCAACACAGATTCTTCAAACACAGCTTTGGCTTCTCTAGATAGCTAGTGGACTAGCTTCCCACCATAGTTTGGATGACTTCAGCAAGTCTTCCAAAGATTCATTGATGCCTATTTCTTTACACATCATTCTGATTTCTAGTTCATTTAGTTACTAGCCCATAGTTCTCAATTCAAAGCTTCCTACTTGGGGTAGTGATGGGTTCATCAAGTCATGGCGGGTAAGTTGCCCAGGCAAACCCTAATGTACCCTCATATATAAGAATCACCTCAAACTTGCTCATGTGGTATATTCATCCCATGTCACACTCTTTTTTGTTGTTGTTTTGTTTATTTATATTTATTTATTTTATTAATTACATGTTTTCATTTACTTCATTTCAGTTACCCTTCCCTCCTCTCCTTCTGTTCCCTTCCTCTCACCTCCCCTTTACCCTCTTCCGCCCATCCACTCCTCCTCTGTCTCTGGTCTGAAAGGGGCAAACCTCCCATGGGCATCAACAAAGTCTTTAATTCTAATCATTTGGTTCCTTCCCTCACCACTCTATGCCTATGATTCTCAGCCTTAGCGGACATTTTATTTGAATTTCAAGAGAAGCTTTAAAAAAGCCCGATGTTCAGGACTCAGACCATGCAGTTAGACCAGGCTATCTAGGGTAGCCTTGAGCCATGTAAATTTCAAGCTCCCAGGAGATCACAGAGTGGGCTTCAAGGCTGATGCAAGTGTCCTTGCCTTGTCACTAGTGAGTTCCTACTGTAAAACCTGCCTGTCCCCTGCAGGTTATTGAAATACAGCTTAGTGTATTCCTTTTGGATAGGAATTCTTCCTTTAGAATGCTACTTGATGCAGAGCTTTCTCCGACCCTGGGTCTTTCTCCCCATTTCCTCATGGCTATATTCAAATGCTTCCCTTTACTGTTTCTTCTTTCACATCTGAACCACCTTGACCTCTTGTCATCTTGACAGGTCAGACCCAACACAGATTCTTCAAATACAGCTTTGGTTTTTCTAGATAGCTAGTGGACTAGCTTCCTACTGTGGTTTGGATGACTTCAGTAAGTCTTCCAAAGATTCATGTGTTGAAAACTTGGCTCCAGTTTGAGGTGTTGGTACCTTTAAGGAGTATTGTCTAGTGGGAGCTTTTGTTAGGTCATCATCAGTAGATGATGCTCCCTTAGAAGTCATTAAAGTAGTTCTCTATTTTGCTGCCTGCATTACCATGTGATTTCTTCTAGTAAGCACTCCAGTGCTTAGCTAAGTCTCTGGGTGGGACTCACAAGAGGTCAGGAGACATAGCAACCCAGTTTTCATTCTCAAATCTATGAATGAACAAACTTCTTTTCTATATAAAGTTTTCATCTTTATTTTATTATAATAATGGTAGATTAATATACTGCCAAAATTTCTTCAATTGGTCTAGGTAAATAGATCATTTTTAAAAAGGAAACACATTTTCCAGGCACTATACAAATCATGGAAATTACCAATTCAAGTAAGACTTAATGTATATCCATGATGGCTATTCTTGGTTGGCAATTGACTACATCTGGAATGAACTACAATCCAGAAATGGAGGGTACACCGTGGAGAGATTTTCTGCTTGGTTTGAAGTTAATGAATCCATCTCTAGTCCAGACCTTTGACCTAGGCCATACTTACTCCTGGAAGCCAGTATAAGGACATAGAAGAAGAAAGCTTTTATTATTTGTGCACTTGCCCTCACCTTACTAGAATATTCCTTCATTGGTATGAGAACCTATTTCTTAGGGATTCCAGCATATACTGAAGACCAGCTGAGATATTCAGCCTTGTGGACTGAGTAACTACTAGATTCTTGGACTTTCTGTTCACAGCAGACTTTGCTGGATTAGCTGGACTGCCATTTGTAAGTCACTCCACTAAATCCAACATATGTAAGTTCTATAAGTTCTGTTACTCTAGAAAACTGTGACTAATATAATACCTCTGCGGGACTTGTTGGCTATTCACCAAGATCTATTATTTAATAGAAAAAACAAAAAATCCCAAACACACTTGGTCATTTAATTTTTTTACATTTATTTAGTGTGTGATTGCCTGTATATGCATGCCATAGTGTGTGTGTGTGTGTGCGCGCGCGTGTGCGTGTGCGTGTGCGTGTGCGTGTGCGTGTGCGTGTGCGTGTGCGTGTGCGTGTGCGTGTGTGTGTGTGTGTAGGTCAGAGGACAACTATCAGGAGATGGTTCACTCCTTCCACTGGGTAGGTCTTGAGGATTGAACTCATATCATTAGACTTAGTGACAGTGCCCTCACTTGATCAGTTATCTCACTGGCCCAATTATTTTTAAATTAATATTAAAAGAAAACTTATGTGTGTGGGTGTTTTGCCTCTATATATGTCTGTGTATCACATGTGTGCCTAGTGCCTATGGAGGCCAGAAAAGGGTTCTGGATTCCCTGAAATTGGAGTTGCAGGCATCTTGAGATGTAAACCTGACATCCCCCAACTGTTGATTTTATAGTTTGAGAACCACAACCTCTCAATTGGTGACCATTTGTGTGTTTTGATTGACTTTACTCTAGTCCAATCCAGGTCTAGTAGAGAGTTCATGTTTCTTTTTTTGCATGCCAGCTAAGAAACCAAATACTGTTTAGCCTCATTACTTAAACACACCCCCAGTTTTAATCACTTGGTGCCTGTGCTTTGATTCCTCTTGCTTTCTGGAATATCCGTTGGTCCCATTCTCTTGTGTCTCACTCTCCTTCAGTATAATTGTGTGGTCTTCTTCAACTAGCTCTTTTTTCTTTAAACTCCTAGAGCCTGTGCCCCCTATCTCACATTTTTTTGGACCAGCATCTGTGGTCCTTTCTCAGTTTTTTGGCTTTAAGAACCCAAGCACAAGTGTTCTGAGTCTCTGGAGCTACTGAAGCCTGGCAGAAAGTCTTGTATTGAGCAGGTGCACCCTTCTTTCTTATCCTCCAATACTGTCTGCAGAGGCTGGAAAGCCAAAATTCTCTTTCTCAGTTCCCTGCTGTACTTACCAGCCCTTTTATTTTCTGTTCTCTGAAAATAAATGCCTGGAACATCTCAGACTCCATTCACTGCTACTTCTGGTGCCAGCCAATTCCTAAAAGGAGTGAATAGATGGCCAATGTGCAAACTTTCCAGCTCACTAATCAAGGCCAATGGGCAATTGCTCCCTTTATTAGGACCTTGTACTCTGGGCCACTGTCTCCTTGACCTGCTGCCCCAGACAATGAGGAACTATCTCTATACCTCCACTGTCAAGCTGAAACTATACTAAAGCATCAGTATTTTAAGCTTTACACTGTCTTGCCCAAATGGCCCAATGGAAGCCTTATCTGAGACCTAATCCCCCATGCCTGACTGTGCTCACTGTTTTCTGCCCCTTAGATGGCACAGCTGTGTCAACAAACTGTTCTTTCAGTGGCAACCATTTTCTGATCTGTTGCCCATACTCTATCTCAATCATTCTAGTAGTATAGTATGTCTTCAACCACCTGCTACAAAAGTGGTGCATGAGAATGAGCACTGGCCTTCAGATGAGACCTGGGAGGTAGAGGTGAGGCACACCATCTCATGCCCAGTTCCCTAGTGTTAGGTGCCCTCGTTTTCTTTCTGTTGCTGTGATAAACACCATGACCATGGGTGGCATGGCTTGTTTTGAAAACTTTGAAAGATCTAGCTTCTGAAGTTTTCACTCAGGCTTCTAAAAATAGGAACTACAGTTAAGCAAAGGAACTAAAACCTGAGGAAAAAGTAATGGACTCACACACAATTGCTCCTCTGCATGTTCCTTTTTTCTACTTCTGTTCTCTTTCTCTCTTGTTGTTCTCCCCTCCCCAAGTTCTTGGAGGAACAGGTATATTTACATTTCCAACAGTAATTCTTTTTGCAGTACAATGTGAGGCTTGGGTTTCTCAGGGCCAGCAAGGCAGATAAGATTTACACACAGAGCAATAAACTAAAACTGCTAGGAGAAACTTTTAGCATTAATTGCTTTGGGCTGTAGGTCAAAGAGGGTCTAAGTTTAGTTTGCACAAAGCCTGGAGCCTTCCAGTGCTCTGGCCTCAGTGGTGGCACAGGCCTTCAGGAAAGTTTACTTTTCCCTAAGGATGAGCAAATGGGCTGATTACCTTTGTCTTTATCTTCTCAAGGGAAACAGGAGGGAGCAGTAAATCTCTGAGCTAAAATCTTGAGTTAATAAAACAAGAAGTTTGAGAATCTTTTAGTGCAGGGTCAGTTTAGGTTATTTTTCTCTGTCTGCCAGTGAGGGAGAGCTAGGGCATGCTTATTTTTTTTCTATCAATCTGGGCAGCTATGAATCAATAACTTTGGATGTGTAGTGATTCTATGTCCTTGGATATCTGAGACTGTATTAGATTGTATGCTTTTGCTTGGGCCCTAAACACTGACCAAGTCCCTGTCAATAAGGATAATTAATGGGAGGCAGATCTCTGCAATTACATTGGACAGGGGAACAAGGACCTGATAGTGGGAAACAGATCTCACACATAGCTAAGGAATGTAATCAGTAAACTAGGACCTGTTAATGGAGAACAGGTTTTACACATAGCAAGGAGTGTAATCAGTAAACTCCAAATGCAGGGGAGAAATTGTTCCCAGTAAATGATCAGATAGTGCCAAACTGTGGGAAGTAAATCCCAAGTTTGTTGCCAAAAGGAATAAGCTATAGGAAGAATTTACAGCAAGAAACAGCCAATTCATTCACAAGAGTATGAGGCCAAATATAACTTTTGTATTGGTTTAATCTATCAGAAGAATTACGAATTCTTCAGAGTTATCTCATGATACGATGGCTGTATACTGTGTGATCTTGCAGCTTGTAAGCTGGCTTGGCCATGCCATATCAATCAGCAATCAAGAAAATGCCCAGAGGCCAATCTGGTAACAGGCAATTTTTCAACTGTGAGTCTCTCTTCGAAAGTGACTTTGGTTTGTGTTAAGTTGAAAAGAACTAAGCAACTCCCTAGGAGATAATGAACTTTTTGCAGCATACACATATCTGATAGTTGCTACTTCCATGTCTTCTCAGGCCCTGGGTTGTAGTTGTGGTATATGCTAGGATGTCTTCTTGTCATTATAAGCTGTTTTCTTTGGAGAGTGACCTATTTTTCAGTTTTGGCTCTGGTTTCCCCAGGATGAGACTTTCCTCCACTCAGGCAGAAGAGAAATTGCTACTCAGTGAAAGTTACTCTGTTAGAGCCTCATCCAACATTCTTGGGATCCCTAAACAAATAAGTAGCTATTCAAAATGGTATCTTGGGTAACACTCAAACAAACAGGTGCATTCCTTAGATTAGAATAGACTATCTGCTGTGGAGACACTGCAGAAACCATCAGAGCTAGCCTAAAGGACAACCAATGAAAGGGCTCTAGGACCATTGGTGAGGAAGGGACTGAAAGCTAGGTCAGAATCCAGCATCTATGAGCCACACATGATAGCATCCTCCACATGCAGGAAGAGGTCACGGCTGCCTTTCTTTTCCCCTTTATGACTTTCTTCCCATTTTCTGATACAAGGAAGGGAGGGATCTGAGGTGCTGGAATTGGCAAAACTCTTGTTACCCACGCTGCCATTCTTGTCACCTTGACTTGTTTGTACCAAGAGTGGAAAAGACAATTGCAAGTGTTGTGGTCAGCACTGCCTGTTTCGAGTTTGGAGGAGACATTGCAGAGTGAGGCAGGATGATACTGTCACCAGGTCTCATCACTCAGGTCCTGTTTATTGTGAGGCAGTCAATCTTTTTAAGGAGTGTCTTGAGAACAAGGCTTGGAATTCTGTAGCAGTGTCCTCCTAATTGAAATCTTTCCTCCAGTTGTGGGTAGGGAGCTCCAGAGACCCAGGAGATAAAGTGCATGTGTGTTTCAATGCTGTGGAAACTGTAGTCAACTGCTGAACAGGAGATTGTCTCAGGCCTGCCCATCTGCCCACACATTGTGCAGAGGACTCCAGTGTTGCAGCACTGCCATTTAAATTAGGGTGGAGTTTCTGGTGATGCCACTGTTATTTTAAAAATTTATTTATTTAATGTGTTTATGTTTGTGCTGGAGTAAATGTATATGCACCACATGCATATAAATGCCTGAAGAAGGCAGATCCCACATGGTTGCAGGTCATCTGATATGGGTATGGGATCTCAACCTGAGCACTCTGTGAGAGAAGCAAACAACCTTAATCTCTGAGCCATCTCTATAGCTTGAAGCAGCTTCTTCTGAATAATCCCGGCTCATACTCTTGTTAGCAACCTCAATAAAAGTTCTTTGCTCACTAAATTGGACTTTGGTATAATTTTTACTTTGCTCTGTTGTGAATTTCCTATTGTGTGTCGTGTGTGTGTGTGTGTGTGTGTATGTGTGTGTGGTGGGTGTGGGTGCACACTTGCACATTGTATCCCTAGGAAAAGTCTCTCATACAATACCTGGAGAGTATCAGCAGCAGTGCTGAAGGCTCCGAGAGCAAGAGCAAGGCACTTACCTACCCTCATAGACACTCAGGGAAGGGCACTCAGAGAAGCTCCACACCTTCTGAAACCAACACAATGCTTGCATCCTGATGAATGCAAAACAAGCACATTCAAGGTATATAACAGAACACGGAAGTCGTTTCTGCACAATGCCCTTCCTGAGTGATTTTATTTAGCATGCTTGTATATATTCATACAGGGGTTGACCTGTCCTTAAACCTGTTTAGTTTAAGGCCACGGGGATTATAGTGATGGGTAGAAATACATTTGGGCATGCTCAGCTTGCACAATAAAGTTTTATCTGAAAATAAAGGGTATGATGATAGTGTATTAATATAGGTGTCTGCCCATGGTGACTAATGTCTTTTTGAAGTATCCCTGGAATTCAATAGTAAACACTGGTGAGAAACACCTTGGCAAGCACCATTCAACTCTGTAAAATGTTCTCTGCATTTCCCTACCTCCAAGAAGGAGATAAAGCCCTCTTATTGGTCTAGTTTTCATTGTCTTGTGGTTTCAAGAAGAGGATAGTTCTGCATAGTTTCCATGTCAGTATTCAAGGAAGATGAGTTTATGGTCTCAGGCAAAATAACGGGAAGACAAAAGAGGCAAAGGGTTTGCTGTGAGCACCTTCACAGGGCTCTGCACTCACCGGGACCCTCTCCTTTATAGTAGGTGCTACACTGCTGGCTATTTGTGATAGAAACCATGGATTGTATCTATAAACAAACTTCTTTTAAGTGAAGATCTGTTTTGGGAGAAACACGTCTGTGACAGATGATATGAAAAACTCCTTCACTGCTGTGACAAAGTCAGTTTGAAGACACCACGATGTAATGAGAGACCGCTACACAAGCACAGGGAGGTGTGGAGAAGGCAGCATCTCTTGTGTGGCATGTGCATCTCTCCCTGAAGAAGAGGCCCTGGACCTTGGTGTGTCAGTCAGTATTCCCTTACACTGGGGTGGAGACTCTGCTTGTTTACCTCATGCTTTTCAGTTCTATAAAGTTCTAGGAAGCCTATGGAAGTGACCTTGCCCAGGACTGTAATTGACACAGGGGCCCAGGAATGGGTTATTGTTAAGGCTCTGGTTGTGATGGTGACTGGACAGAGCCATGTTATGGCTCTGGCTGTGGTGACTCCACTGACCATCATGTCCTCAAATGAGCCTATAAATGTTTGACTTTCTCTTTCTTATGCCTTTAATTCTAATCTGTGATGAATCTTACGATGCCTATTTTGAATCGTCTTACATTTCTCTTTATTGTTTGTGGTCATAGGCAGGCAATATGCTATTCCAGTTGAGTGTTTAGCTTATGGGGAAACTTACCATACCTTGCACAACCAACAGTTCTGACCTCTATGTGTATACTGTTGTTTATGTTGATTTTTTTTAAATACATCTAATTAAATTCATCTCATTGGGATTAAAAAAAAGAAGAGGATAGTTCTGGGAAGTAACAGTTGTCATTTTGTAGAAGTCACATAGTAGAGAACATACATCTTAAAGGGGAAATTAATAACAATTAGTAATAAATGTTTTGTATGTTCTGTACCTACTAGTGACAACAGACATTCATCTTTTTTCTGTGGACTTCCACAGACAAGTTTCAATTGAGTAAAATCAGAGAACCTCCTTCCATATGAATAGAGACAAAGCATCCTCCATACTCAATGTAGTGCAGAGTGCCCTGCCCTTTAAGTACACTGACTACATAGTAACACTGTAATCTTTGTTACTAAGTCCTGAAATGCTATTGTCATTCTGCCACAGTCCTTATTGTAAACTCTTTTGAAGTCATTGACTTGATAATTATTTGTCTGTAGCTCTTCCTTTTTCTCTCTACATTTAACCCGAGCCACAGTTTTTGCTGAACAGCCACAACCTCTTGCCAGGCTTTTATTTAAACAGCTTAAAATTGTAAGCAGGACTCTCCTCCAACACTGAGGCTTGTCCCAGGGCACAGCATTTCTTTAAGGTGCATGTCTCCTAGACTCCATGCATGGGAATTCTCTTACTAGTTATAAATGCTAACTAGCAACCACAGCCAACCAGATGCCCTTTCTACCAAACTGGTGTGCCCCAGTGAGTGCATGTGAGGCCCTTCAGATAGTGTAAACTGGGAGATAATTCTGTTTAGTCCAAGCTTAGCTGCATCATTAAATGCACACTGAGGTGGGCAAGATAGCTTAGTAAGTAAAGATGCTTACTGCCCAGTCTGATACCCAGAGCTTGATTCCCTGGACCCCCATGTTGGAAGAAGAGAACTTCCATGGATGTGCTGTGCTCTGTGACCCCCTCAATAAATAAGCAAATAAATGTACTAAACAATTTCAAAATGCACACCGAGAAACGATTTGACATTTCCAGTGTTGGTTTTTGTCTTGGATAGTGGTTTGACATGGACTGGCAAATATTCCACCCTTGTGGCACAAATTCAGTATGCAAAGCTTGTGTTTTAAAAGAAGCTGACTTAATCTGTTCTGGCATCTTGGCATCTCCATCTATGGGTGACAGAACATTGAATTCAGGGCAGTCATTACATTGGACCTTTCTTTGTAGGTTCAGGCTCTCTCTCTCCTCGGAGTTTTGCTCAGATCATAGGGTTGGTGTTGGCCCTTGTTCATCTCCTTCTGTCTGTTGGCATCTTCCAAGAGGACCCTTCAGCTTTTGTCTTCACTCAGCACCCCAGGACACTCTGAGCTCTCACAGTAAGGCCACCACAGCCCATCTTTTGTGAGGAAGCCTTGTGTTTTTCTTCATTGCTTGGCACAAAACATGGCTCAATATTGTTTGTTGACTAAATGAACTCTCCTCCTTTCCCTTGTCTGTGGTTAGAGTCTATTGGACACTGTCTGGATATAATTTGTTATTGCTGCCTCTTGGGGTAAGGGAGAAGGCTACAGAGCCTCCAGGGAGTCTGGGACAAATGCTGCCATTATGGCTGGACTTCTGTATTTCCTCTCGGTATAGCCTGCTCTGAGAAGGGTCACACTATTGCTCATGAGTCTGCCAGGTTCTGAGGAGAGTGGGCTACAGGTTGTCTGTTGTGTATGCTCTCATGGATGCACTGTCCATTGTTTTCCACCAAGGACCTTGGCAGTTAATTTGTGCTACTCACACCTCCTTTTTCATGTGTGTGAGATCTAAGATTCTCAAGGGCCTTTCTTGCTAAAGGGAACTGAAGGGGTGTGAGTGACAGCTATGCTGCGCATTTGGTCTTGGAGCCTCACTCACTGCTTCCCTCCATGGTTCTCATCTGAGGATTTAGTTGAAGTTGACAAGAAGGAGTTTTGGTGATGAGTTCCTGCCAGGACCCTGGTTCAGACAGACCTTGTGGAAAATTCAGATCTACCCTTTAACTGTTGATGGCACTACTTCTTTTAATCTGGTTCCATGAGGCTGTATTCTTTTTTTCCTAGTTTCTATTCACAGGAGGTTTTGGTTCTTCTAGGCACTCCAGTCATTTTAGATAGGTCCCAGGGATCTATTTCTGCATCCTGAAAAACATTATGCACAAAGGCTTGGAGGAACAGAGAAGTTCTGAGTTTCTGGCTCTGTCTAGTTATGGCTGAGTTATGGCTCCGACTCTCATCCCTGGGAGACCCAGACCCTTCTCAGGTAAGGGTGCACTTACTGTCCATTTGGGGGCAACTGGGCAGTGTAGTGGCTTCTTCTAGGCTGCAGGATCAACCACAGTCCAAGAGATAAGCATATATCTGCAAAAATTGATGGAGCTTTCTGCATCTGCCATGGAGAATCATAAGGGGAATCAACCCTAGGGTTTAGTGTAGGAATCCCCAGAATCCTCAAGGAAAACACAAGTCCTATGGAGAAGTGGGAACCTCCCAATGCCACACTCAGAACAGACGCCTCAAAGTCTGCATTCTTCTTCCCGGAGGCTTGCCTTACCTTCCATGATAGCTGGCATTTTCTTTACTCTCCATGAAGCAAACTCTACTTTTCCTTTGTTAATTTGATACCAATTTATGATGTTTTTTATTATGTGCCTGTGACAGCTATTCTTGGTTGTCAACTTGACTATATCTGGAATGAACTACAATCCAGAAATGGAGAGCACACCTGTGAGAGATTTTCTGCTTGGTTTGAAGTGGGCAAATTCATTTCTAGTCTGGACCTTTGAGGTAGGAAGACACACACCTTTGATCCAGACCTTGAGGCTGGAAGACACAGGCCTTTTAATTTGGAACTTGAGGGAGGAAGACACACCTTTAATATAGGCCATACCTTCTGCTGGAAAAGGGAGTTTTTGTCCTTTGCCTCCTAGCCCTTGCCTTGCTAGCACATCCATTCATTCACTGGCATTGAAATCCTCTTCAGGATTTCAGCATATGCAGAAGACAAGCTGAGACATCCAGCCTTGTGGGACTGACCAACTACGAGATTCTTGGACTTTCCATTCACAGCTGGCCATTGTTGAATTATCTGGACTGCAGCATGTAAGTCATTCCAATATATCTGTGTGTGTGTGTGTGTGTGTGTGTGTGTGTGTGTGTGTGTGTGTGTGAGAGAGAGAGAGAGAGAGAGAGAGAGAGAGAGAGAGAGAGAGAGAGAGAGAGAGAGAGAGGGAGGGAGACAGAGAGAGTTCTTGCATAAGTTCTGTGATTCTAGAGAACCATGACCAATACAGGGCTTTTTGCCTGCCATGTTACCTCCCTAGAGCATTAAATTCCTTGGGAGAAATGGAAGTCCAACCCACTGCGTTACAACCAATCCTCACAGTGTACACACTAACATTAGGAACTTAGTGATGGACACCATGCCAAAAACCAGGCAGCAACAGTGTTTACCTCTGATGGGAAGCATCATAATAAATTCAGATTTCCCACTTAGACATTTCTGTAATGGCCATGTCTTCCGTAGTGAGGATGAATTAATTTTGCAGACAGAGAAAAGCCTTTAAAAAGTATGGTCTATAAAGGCAAAGCTATCCACCCAAGTGGACACCTTGCAGAAAGTGGGAAAGGAGTGCATGGATGTGGGTCCTTGAAGGAACATGAACTCTAGCCTCTGAGGGAAGATGGCACAAACTGCTAAGGCACTTTGGAATTCCAAATGGCCTGGGCTCTTAGAGATTAACATTATTCAGCTATGACAAGACAGCAAAAAAGGAATTAAACATGCCTCTTTTCTGATAAAATGCAGAGTTAGGGAAGGAGTTGTTTGGTTTTTTTTTCAATAGTGTACATAAAAAGGTCTGGGAGGCCATGAAATGGGGTTTGGGTGGAATGTCTTTACAGTTTAGCTGGGGTTTATAGGACAGAATACTCTTTGGAGGCATAGTTTTTTCAGCAATAATAATGCCTATTTGATAGTGTTGTTATGAAGATGAAATGAGATAATATACTTTGGTTTGGAGCTTATTATAGGTGCAGATTCATCATTGGTACTTGGTTGCTCCAATACCGAGGAACAAGCATCTCCTTATCAAAAAGGGGCTTTCCAAGTTTGTATGGTGCTGAATAAGTATTCTGTATTCTTTAATTGTTGGTTTTCTTGTTCTTTACTCTTTTGGTTTTTGGGAGACCCACTACCCAGTTCCCAAATAAATCACACATGGAGTCTTATTCTTTCTCATAAATGCCCAACTTTAGCTTGGCTTGTTTCTAGCCAGCTTTTCTTAAACTATTCCATTTACCTTTTGCCTCTGGGTTTTTTCCATTTCTTACTTCTGTGTATATTACTTTCACTACTACTCCATGGCTGGCTGTATGGCTCAGTGGCTGGCCCCTATGGTCCTCCTCCCCTTGTTCTTGATTGATCCTCTTCCTTCTTCCCAGATTTCTCCCCATATTTATTCTCTCTGCCTTTGAGCCCCACCTATCCTTTCTCCTGCCTTGCTATTGGCTGTTCAGCTCTTTATTAGACCATCAGATGTTTTAGACAGGCACAGTAACTCAACTTCACAGAGTTAAACAAATGCAACAAAAAAGTGCATCACATCTTTGCATCATTAAAAAATGTTTTACAACATAAACAAATGTAACATACCTTAAAATAATTTTCCACAATGGAATTCAGGTTAGAATCATATTTGGGTGCCATAATTGCAAAGCACTCACGGGCCTATAACTGTTTATACTTTCTTATGACCTAAATTTCTATAAAGAGTGGTTATTTTCCATGTTACATGTCAATATCTGCTTTGAAAATGCCACTTGATAATTATCATTACTGAATTAATCTAGGTTAGCAAAGCAATGATTCCTTTATGAATGCTCATGAGTTTCTGTCGTTGCATAGCATGGCCTTGCTTTGACTACTTGTTTGTAAGTAGACATTGTGAAATATCCTTCACAATAGCAGGTTTGTTTTCTCATACCCCAAATGGAATCTTCCCTCCTTTCTGTGAAGTTGACAGTGACAGCACAGACAGTTGCTTACTTTCTATGCATATCTGCACAAAGTGAAAAGCAAAGTGGATGATCATATTTCTCTGTTTCTGAAGGTGCACTGATGGGGGAAAGTACTTCTGTGTATGTGTTTGTCTTACTGGATGATAAATAAAGTACTGTTTGGCCAATGAGGCAGCAAGTTAGGCGGACTAGGAGTCAAGGAGGATTCTGGGAAATGTAGTAAAGAAGTGGTGATTCATGCAGGAAGTGACATAACAGGGAAAGTCATAAACAAGGGCAAGAAGGAAGTGGTCCCCCTTTTCTCTTCCTCCTGGTCTCTGCTCTGGAGTCTCCATGTGATCCACTGGCAAGAGAGGGCGCCAGCAGAAGGCATCCTCTATAAGATGAGTCTGATAAAATATACAGATTTATGATAATTAAGATTGAGCTAACAGATTAGAAATCCTAGTCTTTGGCCAAGCAGCATTTATACCCTATATAAGTCTCTGTGTATTATTTGGAGCCCTAACTTGGCAGGCAGAACTCAGGTGGCTGGCAGAAAGTGCCCATGTGGCGGTAGGGCTCGGGTGGCTTTTGTCGGAAAGATTTATCATACAGTGCACTGAAGAGAAATATCATCTGCAGCTTCAAGAGTTGTCACTGCAGAGAAATATCATCTGCAGCTTCAAGAGTTGTCACTGCAGAGGAAGAAAAAATGTGAGCACAAACAGACAAAAGAAGCCTGTATAGCTAAGCCATGTCCTTTTCCCCTTTAGATTCTCAGGTTAAAGTGAATGGGGCTGGGGTAAAGACACTAGGCTCTCAAGTGAATTGCTAATTTTGGCCTGGAATTCATATCTAATGCTCTCATAACTCCTGGGACATCAATTTCACAAGCAAGAAAACCAGCCAGGAAGACAGTGTTTCAGCTTATATTGTACTTTGTTAAAAATTTATAATGCCAAAATAAAATGAAGCCTATCACCCCCATCTTGTGGCACTGTGTTGGGTGTTTGTGGAGAATCTGTGATGTGGTCCTCTTGTCTTATTTGTTCCTTAGTGGGTCTCGATAGCTCCAGCCAACAAGGGAAGAACTAGATGCAAAGGAGGACAAGGTGTGTCCCATCCAGTTTTCCCTATTGAAATAAACAGATTAGGTAAAGGTGTATGTATATGGGGAGGGGGGATTTGGGAACAGGAAGAGGCTTATATGAGATCACAAAAACCAAGAGCCCCAATGAATCTTTATAGTCAAAAATCAGGGAGGGATATGTATGGAAATTTTAAAAGCATACAGGATACATGAGGCAGGGCACTGGCTGTGGTGGCTGCCATGGGCTCCAAGAGGGGAGGTGGATGGGTGTCTGTGCTCAAAAGACCAGGATAGCCCCGAGGCCCTTCCCAGTTTACAGCAAGTGCAGGCAAGGATTAAAGCAGTTCAGTTGGGCTCAGTGCACTTATCCTGTGTTCTGCTTTGTAACCAGTTGAATGCACTCTCATTGAGCTGCTGCGAGATCAAGAGCATTTCTTTTTTTTTAATTAATTTTATTTGAACAATCTTATTTTACATACCACACCCAGTTCCCTTTCCCTCCCATCCTCAGTTCCCTCCACTATCCCCCATCCCACCTGCCAACCACTCTTCAGGGAGGGTGAGGCCTCCCATGGGGGATCATTAAAGTCTGTTACATCATTTGAGGCAGGAGCTAGGCCCTCCCCTGAGTATCTAGACTGAGATACTCCCTGAGTATCCCTCCATAAGGAATGGGCTCCCAAAGCCCATTCATGCTCTCGTGATAAATACTGGTCCCATTGCCAGAGGCCCCATAGACTGCCCAGGCCCCCCAGCTGACACCCACATTCAGGGGGCCTCGTTTGGTCTTATGCAAGTCCTCCGATGTCAGATTGGGTTCCATAAGTGCCCACTTGTTCAGGTCAGCTGTTTCTGTGGGTTTCCCCAGCATGATCTTGATCCCTTTGCTCATCATTCCTCCCTATCTACACCTGGGTTCCAGGAGTTTGGCTCCATGCTTAGCTGTGAATCTCTGCTTCTGCTTCCATCACTGGATGAAGGCTCTATGATGACATTTAAAGTGGTCATCAATTTCATTATAGGAGAAGGGAATTTAAGGTAGCCTCTCCACTATTGCTTAGATTCTTAGATGGGGTTATCCTTGTGGATTCCTGGAGATTTCCCTAGTGCCAGATTTCTTGTTAAGCCCATAATGGCTCCCTCTATTAAGGTATCTCTTTCCTTGCTCTCCTTCTCTGTTCTTCCCCCAACTCGACCTTCCTGATCTCCCATGCTCTCCTCTCTCCTCTCCTTCTCAAGGGCATTTCTAAAACATCTTAATGCCAGTGACTCCTGTCCTTGCAGGTAATCAGCTTCTGCCTTTGTATCAGTACACCCTCCACTAATGCTACAAGGGAAAGCTATGGTCCTGTTGTCATCAACTATGCATTTTTTGCAGGAGTTATACTATGAAAGGCTGGACACAAGCCCTAACTCTGTCACTCACTCTGTGTTCATGGGCAAATAACTTCTCTGTGCAATGGTTTGGGCTTCTATACGATGAAGGGCACTTAATTCATTATGCCATTGTTCAGATTATAGAGATAATATATGCCCTTAGAATAATGATAATAACCCACAGAGGTGTCAAATAAATGCCACCCATTAGTGCCTGATGGCCCTTCCTGTGTTTGGATTGCTCTAAGTAGACCCACACCATCATTAACTTTCATGGCTACCAGTTCTGACATAGAGGAAGCCTTAGTGGCCAGGGCTGTTTTTGTTGTTAAGCATCCCCAGAATCTAGTACTGCTTTTCATCTTATTCTGTCCCTATTTTCAGTCCCATCTGCCTGGAGCCATTTCAGATGAGCAATTTGTCTGGCTGGTCTTGAGGGAGTGATCTTTGCTTCCTCCCATGATAATTTATTCTAATTGCATTGGCTTGTTTTGAATAGTGCTGCTAAGCAACACTGACTTCTGTTTTCCTTTTTTGTTTTTTTTTCCCTCTGCTCTACACAGCTCAAAAAGAAGCTTTCTTTGAGCCAGGCACAGCAACTAACAAAGGCAAATGACAAAGGAGTTGAAGGCAAACAGAAGGCTTCCAATCTGGGGAGCTCCCAGGATTCAGGGTTGCCAGCAGCCCCTAATGAGGACCAAGAGGCAGTTCAGTATCTAGGTCCCCAGGAGACTGAGATGCCTCTTTGGAGACCAACAGTGACAGCAGCCTATCATTCAACCTTTTCTGTGTGTGTCCTTGTTTTTCCCATGCCTTGATGTACATGGGAACAGATGGGCATAGGTGGCTTTAGTGCCTCTGGACCTTGAGGCCCAAGAATTTTCTTGGTAAAATGTGAGGTTAAAGACTATTTGATGAACTTCTGGAAAGGAATCATGTGGCTTCAACTCAAATAAATCACAACAAGCAACCATCTTTTTTAAATATTATTTTTGACAATTTCAAATATGCACATAATATATTGTGTTCATACTCACTCCTCCAATATCCTTTATTTCCCTCTTACTCCTGAAGAACCTCTGTGTCTTCTTGACTAGTCCCCTGCTATTTTTATGTCTTTTGCATGTGTGCATTCCAGCCTGTATTCATGCATGCCTGTATGTATGCCTGTGTGTATACATGATACATACATGTATGCATGTGTGCCAGCAGTTAAAGCTGTCAGATGGGCATATTTGCAACAGCCATGTCATGTCTAGATGACAGTGTTTCATAGCATTTCTTTCCATCATTTGGCTCTTAAATTCTTTCCATCTCCTTTTTTGTGATGATCCTTTGGCCTCAGACAGGGTAATATAAACATCACATTTAGGACTGAGCATTTAAAGGTCACTTCTTCTCAGTACTTTGATAAGTTATGAGTCTTTAAGTGTGGTCCATTGCTGAAAGAGTCTTCTCTGACCAAGGCTGAGAGCTGTGCTAGTCTATAGATACAGACATAAATTTCCCCCACCATAGGCTTTTGATGAGATTTACAGTACCAGTTATGTTTTCTTTCCCATGGAGCTAGACTCAAATCTAATAAGGAAGTAGTTAGTTACCCCTGGAAGAATCACCACTGTTGTACTGGTGGGCAGATCTTGGCTGATAGGTTGTTATTATAGCATGCATTACTTATAGCTGGGTATGCCTGTTGATATATTTTCTCCTCTAGCAGCTTGCATAGCACCTTCTGGCACAGAGAGCACTAAGCAATTCTCTTATTGTGCAGAGACTTTGTTCCAGCTGAGCCAGATACTTCTGACTGTAATAGACTCAGCATCAGTCCTGTAGGGCAGTCCTCAGGTGCCTCCTTTTGAGGCACCCACAGAGCACTCTTATCTGTTGAACTGGGTAAAAGGGTTCATGATTGCTTGAATTGCTTTCTCGAAAGCATGAGGAGGCTGACATCCCAAGGGTGCAAAGTTGTGTTGATCCATCCCTTCCTAGGCTGAACTTACAGATAGCAATTAAGATGACCCATTTGGTTTGTACTACAAAACAAGAAGCAAGAATGTTTGCTTCCAGCAGAAGGCTAGAGCTTTTTCTGACTTTGGGTTACATAGTGAATTTGCTGGACCTCACAGGGGACTAACACACCAAATTTCCAGGTTCTGCTACCTCATTACATACTTTAAACACATGCATCCTCCCAGGTACTTTAAGTAATATATAGATTGCCTGTAATATCCAAGCAGTGAAAAAGCATCTAAATAGCTTTTATACTGTATTACTTAGGGAAATAACAAGAAAAAAATTGTACTTTTTCAGTTATAAATGTAAACTACATATTGAATGTCAGCATATTTCATCAGCATTTCCATCTGTGACTAGTTGAATCTGGGTATGGAACATTGAGATATTGTGGGGTTGGTTGCCTTTCATCACCACAGTTGGTTGACCATCAGTTCATGAGGACAAATGAGGAGAAGCAGTGACAAGATCCTTGTATGGCCCATGAACACGATGGAGACAGCCCTCCAGGAGATGGACTTCGGTGAATCAGCTCAATTTTATCCAGAGTATAGGAAATATATAGGATTGGGGAGCCTGGGACAAACCTTAATTTGCAATAAGTGGCCTGCTCCTATCCCAAGGCTTTGTATGTGGCAGCAGGGCTCTGTAAAGCAAAGCTCCTAGTAAACGTCTTAGTTACCATATGTGCAGCAGGGGAGGCTTCTAGCAGGGATCTGTGCCAAGGTTCAAGCTAAAGATAAATAAGACATCTGGCTTAAAGACAACTTTCAGATAAAATCAGTTTTCCAGGCACAGGGACATTCTCCAGATAAGGGCAGGTAGAGACCAGGAGGTTTCAATAGGGCGGGGGTTGGGGGAATCCCATATTGTAGAGCTTTGGAAAAACCTTCCGGGCCATGATAGACTGCAACCTCTGACCAGCCTGCAAGGCTTCTCAACAAGATAGGAAGGGAAACAAGGTTTTTTTTTAAAGATATAAAACTATTATAATCATCATCAAATGAACACTCAAGCACTATCTGCCACCCTTATCTTTTTATGGAAATGATCATTACTAAGTCACTAGAGGCTTTGTGGTGTATCTGTTCCCAGGTAACTCTATCTTTCAGGTGATCACTATCTGGGCTTCTTATTTAGCATGCCTTCCTTGATTTTCTTTATACCCTGAGTATGTTTCTAACCAATGTTTTGTTTGTTTCACATACTTTGGATTTTCATGTAAGTAGTATCATACAATATTCGTATGCAACTTGCTTTTCAAATTGTCATCTCCCCAAAGTCTGTTCTGTGGGTTCTATGAACCATAAAATGAGTGTCTCAGAATTTTGTTTTAAATCCCAGAATTTGTCTATTCTGCTGTCAGTGGTTTGGGGGTTGTGCTCCTACAGCTAATGTGGCCACAAGCAGACTGGTGGGATTTCAACTCACATGGCCACAGCTTTCTTAACTTTTGATCTCAGGAAGCTTCTTTAAAAATTTCACTCCTTGACAATTTCATACTGTATATAATATACAATGGTCATATTCACCACTCTACCCTCTCTAATTTTCTTCCCATCCCCTCTTCCTATCAATATGTTCTCCTCTCTCTCTCTCTCTCTCTCTCTCTCTCTCTCTCTCTCTCACTCTCTCTCTCTCTTTCTCTTCTTCCCCCCTCCCCCCTCTCTCTCTTTCTCTTTGGTTTTTCGAGACAGGGTTTCTCTGTGTAGCTTTGGAGGCTGTCCTGGAACTTGCTCTGTAGATCAGGCTGGCCTTGAACTCACAGAGATCCACCTGCCTCTGCCTCCTGAGTGCGGGGATTAAAGGCGTTCACCACCCAATGCTTGGCAATATGTTCTTCTCTTACTATAACACATTTTGTTTAGTTTTTGTTTTTATTTTGTAATTCATTGAGTTCAACCAGGGCCACTTGTGAAGTTATTTGCTGGAGCATGGATAAGTCACATGCTTCACCCAAAAAATATTTTAAAAGTTAAAACAAGAACTCAAACTTTTTTTGAGACAAGGTTGGCCTTGGACTTGCTATTTAGCTGAGGATAACTTTGAACCAATGGTCTTCTTGCCTTCACTTACCAAGTGTGGGCACTCTAATATTGTTACCATACCTGGTTTTACTTGGTGCTGGGGATGAATCCAGGGCTTCTGGTATACTAGACAGACACTCTGAGCTATATCTTCAACCCAACAACTCAAATATTTCAATGAACTTTTTGTATTGTTACATTAAAACACATGACATTTTGAATAGAGCATATTCACAAGCATTATTTTCATGCATTGATCAGTTTGAAAATATTAGTTCACCAAGCAATATATATTTTCAAGTATTAGTATGTTTCATTAGCAATAGCAAGAAATCACATTAAAAAATATTACCCTGAATTTCATTAGTCTTGAGGAACTATGAAGTAGATGCAAAATTTCAACATCTCTAATTTTATTTGAAAGATAGATTTTTTCTAAACTTTTAAAATTTAAATTAGAAACAAGCTTCTTTTACATGTCAATCTCAGTTCCCTCTCCCTTTCCTCTTCCCCTGGCCCCCACCACCCCTCCATCCCATATCCTTTCTGCTCCCTAGAGAGAGTGAGGCCTTCCTTGGGGGATCTTAAAATCTGTTAAATCATTTGGAGCAGGGCCTAGACCCTTCCCTGTGTGTTTAGGCTGAGAAAGTATCCCTCTATGTGGAGTGGGCTCCCAAAGTCCATTTGTGTACTAGGGGTAAATACTGATCCACTATCAGTGGCCCCGTAGATTGTCAAGAACTCCAAACTGACTTCTTCTTTCAGGGAGTCTGGAATAGTCCTATGCTGGTTTCCCAGCTATCAGTCTGGGGTTCATGAGCAACCCCTTGTTCAGGTCGACTGTTTCTGTGGGTTCTCCAGCATGGGTGAAAGCTAGAATTTTTAAATTTATGACAAGAATTACTAATTCTTTTTAAGTGACATTTATAGCTTGCATTTTCTTTGCATTTATTTGGGCCCAAATAAAGCACAGAGACTAAACTAATTTTTAATTATGAATGTTTGGCCTTAGCTTAGCTTTGTCCCACTAGTTCTTTTCACTTAATTTAACCTGTTTCTATTCATCTGCACTTTGCCTCAGGCCTTTTAACCTTTTTAGTTTTCATTCTGTATGTCTTACTTTCCTGCTTCCTCCATGTCTGTCAGTCTGGCCCCTATCATCTCCTTTTCTTTCTCCTTTTTGGAGTCTAGATTCCTCCTTCTACTTATTCTCCATGCCTGGAAGTTCCACCTATACCTCCTCCCTTGCTAATGGCCATTCAGCTTTTATTAGACCAGGCAAGGTAAAACAGGCAAGGTAAAGACAGCAACACATCTTTACATAATTAAACAAATGCTACATATCTTTATATAGTTAAACAAATATTCTGTAACATAAACAAATGCACTACATCTTTGCATAGCTAAATGAATATTCATCAACATGAACAAATGCCACACACTTTATACAGTAAAACAAATACACCTTTACATAGTTAAATGAATATTCTGCAACATTTCCTTCTTTTTGTCTAAATAAAAAGAAAGATTTTTAGCTTTAACATAGTAAGACTATATATAATAAGAACAATTATCAAGATTCACATTTACAATAACCAGTCCATTTGCATTTGGCAAATTCAGAGAAAATACTCCATTATCTATCCTATCATGGTACTTTCCATCCCAACTTATATTACCAACCCAAAATTATCTTTTTTAGACATCAAAACAGAAGCAGCTGGCTGCCAGGACAGTCATCCAAGGAAAAAGACTGCTGAACTTTGCTAAGACAAGTTGGATAGTCCTTCAAAATTCCTGCTTCACAGAAAAGTCTGTCAGATATTCTAGGCCTATAGGCCAAAGATGGATGACACAAAATTGCACCTACATACACTGTAGCCTATTTAAAAGTATTTCAGTTTGGACCTGTTTTACTATGCACCTGTAGCATTCTCTGACCACACGAGATAAACAGCAGCTAGTCCCTTCACCATGCAGCTGTAGCTCTTGGCTCTACTCTCCTCTTGTCTGTGAGAGCTGAGTCTTAGGCATGCTTGACTGGCTGAGAGCCATATTTAACTGGGAGCTGCATTTAACCATTCCAGCCCTTGCAAGTTAGTTCCCACACGGTGGCAAGTGTTTTTACTTAGCTGGCTGTTTCTACTTGGCATGGCAGCTGCTCAAATGCTCTGCTGTACAGAAGAGCCTCTTAAAGGAGCCAAGGAGACCTATCCATTTTTTTCAGGTTTTTCAGGCCCTATGTGGAAATTTGGGCCTTATGTTGGGTGCCATTGTAGTTAGAATTTTCTTTGAGCCACCAACCAGCTCCCAAATAAGGGCACAGAAACTTATTAATTGTGAATGCTCAACCTTAGCTTAGGCTTGTTCCACTAGCTCTTTTAACTTAATTCAACCTATTTCTATTTATCTATGTTTTGTCTGGTGGCTTTTTACCTTTCTTTAGTTCTGTATGTCCTACTTTCCTGCTTTCTCCATGCCTGGCTGCTGGGCCCTTGTCATTTCCTTTTCTTTTCCCTTTTCAAGCCTAAACACGCTTATGGAGTGGTTCCTCAAAACCTTTTCTTTTAAGTATAGTGATGCTCTACAGGGAAGCAGCAGTGAGTCCAGCTCACTGAACTGTTCAGCCACACAGAGAAGCATGCGTTGTGAGAATGGGACACAGCACAAATGACTTTCCAACTTATTCACACTGAACATTGAAAAGACATGCAGTCTGAGGTCATAGTAAAATAAATTATCTCATTGCTTCTTCAATGCATCAATGTGAGTAATGAAACTGGCTCAGTCTTCAGCTGTGAGTACTCACAGGTGATGACCCTGGTGACTATTACTGAGTTTTGGAACTCTTGCCTCCATCTACCACATGGCAGAAGTTTTACCCCCTGTCTTATTTCTATTGCTAATAAATTCTATTTCTAATAAACCATCATGACGAAAAGCAACTTGTGCTTATTTTAACTTACAGCTCCCAGGTCACACCCTGTCATGGAGGGAGGTCAAGGCAGGAAACTTGAAGCAGAAGTTGAAACAGAAGCCACAGGGGCATTCTGTTTACTAGCTTGCTTTCCATTGCCTGATCAGCCTGCTTTATTATACACCTAGAATCACTTTTCCAGGAGTGGCACCACCCACAGCAATTGAGAAAATTCTCCACAGGCTTGCCTATAGGCCAATGTTATAGAGGCACTTTCTCAGTTGTGGTTCCCTCTTCTCAGATAACTCTAGGTTGAGCAAAGTTGACAAGAAAACCAGTCAGGAAACACTTCTACTCCCGTTAAGACAAACATCAACATGACGTAAAGACAAACAGTGTCTTAGTATTGCATGAAAGTAATTTTAATGTGGTAGACCAGACTCATGGTATAAGCAAAGAAATGGAATTGCTGGGTTGAGGGGTATGTTTATGCTCAACTTCACAACTGTTGTCAAGTTGTTTTTCAAAATATATGTGCCACTTTATATTTTAATTAGTCATTAACAGACTCTCTCTCTGATGTACATGTTAGTTTTGTATTTGTGCATTGCTCTTCACCATTAGTTTTTGAAATAGTTCACTGAAGCTGAATCTCAGTTTTTGCCTAGGGTGGCCTGGCCAATGAGATTCAGGTATACCTAAGATCTGCCCCCACCCCCCAAGTGGAGTTACAGAAATGCATTCCTAACTTCTGTGATCTGAACTCAGGTCCTCATTCTTACACAGCAGATCCTCTATTGACTGAGTCAGCTCCTCAGCACTGTAGACAGAGTTTCTGACCCGATGGTCCCACAGCCCAAACCATGAGCCAGTTTATAAATAATTTAAGTCTTTGTTTGGCTGATGGCTTAGGCTTCTTACTGGCTAGCTCTTTCTTAATTATTAATACATAACTATTAATCTATGTATTTCTACATGTCCTTATCTTACTGTAGAAGGCTCCAGGATGTTAATCCTTCAGCTGCTACATGGCATGTCTCTAGCAGCTCCTCTCTGCTTCCTCTCCCCAGAATTCTCCTTGTCTAGTAGTCCTGCCTATGCTTTCTGCCTTGCTCCTGGCCAATCACTGTTTTATTCATCAACCAATGAGAGAAACATGTACAGAAGGACATCCACCATCACAGCACTGGACATTGGCTTCTGTAAATACACCTTAAACTCAGAATTCTGTGTTCTTAGTAACTTCCAAGTAGTATAACTTGGAAGCAGACTGATTAGTAACACAGTAATATAACTTGGAAGTAGACTCGTTCTCTTTTGTGTTGGCTGTTGGGAATTGTTGGTGGCATGTATTGATCACTCAGGAACCTTAACTGGCAGGGTAGCAATCTAGGTATGTGGTTTATTTAATCAATTGAAATCACAATGAGTATCAACCAAGAAGAGCAAATCAACATAGGTGGGGTAAATGGGATAGAAGAGCCATTTATAAATCTTCAGGTCCTCAATGTTCATTCACATCACCTGAAACCAAGTGGGCTTCACCAATGGGTGACTAAATGAAGTCCTCATGGATATTAAGTACTTGCTTATGGTTTGTAAATCCTATGTCTTTGGTATCTCTCATATATTCATTTAGAAAATTTTATTTATTTATTATGTTTTATGTTGTGTGAGTGTTTTGCCTGCATATAGGTGCATCACATACATGCCTTGTACCTGCAGAGGTCAGAAAGCAGTGTCAGATTTTCTGTAATTGGAATTACGGATAATTGTGAGCTGCCATGTGGGTGCTAGAACTGAACTATGGTCCTCTGCAAGAGCAGCCTGTGCTCCTAACCACAGAGCCATGTTCCCATCCTTCTCTTGCATATATATACTCTGACTGTTTAGCACACAGGCACTGTATGAATGCTGCATATATTTAAAAGTCTTTTTATTAAGTGTCATGAATTCTGTTTATTTTCAATAAAATTTTTTGCTTACTCTTATTGCCTTATCTATATAAAATTCTCCAAACTGACCTATCAGTGTTTGATAAACTAAAAACCGTTTACATGATTGAACTGAATACTTTCTAAACAAAAGTATTTTATAGTTTGGAACATGGTAGTGTTAAGAAACATTATTTTTGTCTATTTCATAGAAAAGCAGTTTATCATTGTAATCCAGACACTTATTAGGTCAGCTAAGAGTTGAATACTTGTAGAATCTATGTAATCACCCTGAATTTTTTTTTTTAATTGGTCTTTTTAAGGCAGTTTTTTTTTTCTGTGTAGACATGGCTGCACAGGAACTTTCTCTGTAGACAGGCTGGCCTCGAACTCACAGAGATCTGCCTGTCTCTGCCTCCCAAGTGCTGAGATTAAAGGCATGCGCCACTTGGCCATCCTGAATATCTGAACATCTGGACTGTGTGAGGGGTAGCCTCAGGTCCCAGGAAGCTGCTGAGTATTGAAACTATGGTGTTCCAAAATGAGCTGCATTGTAAATTTCAGCGGTTAGTTTGAGAAAAGACAGCAATATCTTACTCATAATTTTTATGTTGATAACTGTTGAAATAGTGTTTTGATTTTCCAGGACTAAAGGCCACCAAAGTCATCTGTCTCATTTCCTTAAAAATGTAGCTAGTTGGGAATGTAGAATTATGTATGTAGTTTGTATTCAGCTTGACTGGAAAGGGCATGTTAGAAAGTACTACCATTTAATTGCTTCTTTAGTCTTGACATTTATTTCTGTTAAATGAATAAAAATCCCCCTGGTTTGTGGTTTTAGTCTGTATTAGCTTACTGAGACAATTAAATTAATTTTTTTTTTTTTGCTCAAGGATGACCATTCTTGAGTAAAGAATAAAATGCTCATTTTAAATTTCTAAGCTAGTATATTAGTTACTTTTCTGTTGCTGTGATAAAACACTGTGACCAAAGCAGCATATAGGAGGAAGAACTTATTTGATGTCATGCCAGAGAAGTGATAGTTCATCATGGTGCAAAGGTTTGACAGTAGGCAAGCATAGTGGCCAAAGAAGGAAGCTCAGAGATCACATCTTCAAATGCAAACACAAAACATAGAGTGACTGGAAGTGGGACTAGGCTTTAAATGTTCCAAGCCTGCCTACAGTGATGTACTTCTGCCACTAAGGTTGTACCTCTCCATATCCTCTCCAAAAAGCACCAGCTGGGGATGAAGTGTTCACATGCCTGAGCCTCTGGGTGACGTCTCTCTCTCTCTCTCTCTCTCTCTCTCTCTCTCTCTCTCTTCAGTTATCACAGACAGTGAGGCCCCTTTGTAAGGTTGAAATCTCTGTTCTCAAGTATTCCAAATCTACCCATTGTTATTTGCTGTTCTTCACTTTAATTTTGCCAAAGCAGACTTATACTATATTGGTAAGATGTAAATGCATTCCTTAGTGGTGGTTAATTATGTACCAACCCCTCCACTTAGATTATCTTCCACATGCTCACAAAGAAAATGAGAAAAGAAAAAAGTTGTGGCTTGAATGTGAACTGTGGCCTGAAGGCCCATGTATTAGAAGAAAATTTGGTTCCCGGTTGGTGGAGCTGTTTTGGGAAGTTGTGAAACCTTACAGATAAGATGTTTACCCAGCAGATGTAGAGTCACAGGGGTGGGACTAGAAGGTTATAGCTGATGCAGCTCTGGCTAGAGTTCTCCACTTCTTGAGGAGCATGCCATCCTTCAAGGTTTCCCATTTCATCATGACTATTTCATCTAAACCATGATGAAAATAAATTTCTTCCCTATTAAGTTTTTTCATGCCAGGATCTCAATCATAGTGAGAAGAAATACAAACTATGCTTATATTTGGACATCAGGCTTTCTGCTGTTGTTTTGTTTTGTGGTTTTAGGGATGAAATACAGGGTCTTCCAGGCAAGTGTTTACTGTTGATCTATCTTCCTAGACTAATCTAGGCTTTTTTGTTTATTGTGTGCAGTTGCCTTTTGTTCTTAATAAGAATTATCTCAAGAAGGACAAAGTGAAAAATAAAATCTCCCAAGTTATGAGTAAAATTGGAAATTTGTAACCAACGCAAAAGAATATTCCTAAGGTGTATGTCAACATAACTTGGTATCAGGGTTTTGATTTTCTTGGACATTCATAATGAGCATTACCACCAAAATGTATAAGTCTGTTCCAAACTTGATAAAGATTACAGTATGAATGAGACTGGTGTTTTAAACTTGATACTTTTTTCACTCTCACCTTTATACAAGATTAACTAAAATTATGACAGGAACATCCAGTTCTTAAAATGATGATATTCAATAAAATTTAAAAAGAACTAACTTTAAAGGACTAAAATTGTTTTACTGAAATAATTACATGTGTTTTATGTTAATTTTTTAGGCCTTTTAATAGGGCTGGGATCATTTGCATATCTGTTTGAGCTGGAGTCTTATATGACCACACTGTATCTCTTGTTAAAGCTGTTAGATAAGCGAGATGCACTTGAGCATTGGCAGCAGGTCTGTTTTTGGTCATTGCTGCTGTCTTCTAACCTTGTAAGGGATGCAAAACTTTAAATATTCCGAATTTACTTCAAAAGTAAAATCTGAGATAGTGTTAAGAACAACTATGATGTTAGTTATTGCTGGTTGCTCTTTGTTTATGATTCCCCAGGGCACAAGTCTTTTAAAACAAAGCTGAACAATAGTGTTTGATCATGGGTGCTGGAAATATGACTGAACAGTTAAGAGCACATACTGCTCTTGCAGAGAAACTGAGTTCTATTCCCAACATCCACATGGGGGACTCATGCAGCTTCAGCTCTAGGGGATCCGATGCCCTCTTTTGGTCGTTGTGGGGCCCTGCACTCATTGTGCAAATTCCACACAGACATGGATAAAAGTAAAAGCAAATCTTTAAAAAGTGCTTTCTCAAACTGTTGTTATCTAAAATTGTTCACACTGTTGACTTTTTTATGTTTTCCTAATGATTTTATGATCGTAATTTTTTAGTATAAACAATTAGATGTTCCCAAACACTTTGCATTCTTTGAAGTGCTATTGTAATTGTTAAAAGGTTTTTAAATGGTCACACAGTGAATCCTGCTATGATTTTATAAATAATTAAGCATTATTTGGTTTTGTTTTATAATTTCCTTAAAAGACTTTCTGTTGTCTGCTGACATTGTATGGGAGCATAACTTTAACAATATTCTAAGAAATTAAAAATGAGCTCTAGGTAAATACCATCCTAAATACCCTTCTTAAAAACTCCCTGCTTCTTAAATTTGGCAAAAAGTGTAGGTTTTGTTAAGGGGGAGAGGAGCATTGACTTTCTGATTGTTAGGACTTTTAATATTGGACAAACTTTTTCCCCCAGCTTTTTAAATTTGAATTAGAAACAGGATTGTTTTACATGACAATCCCAGTTCCCTTCTCTCACCCATCCTCCCCTACCCCCGCCCCCCAATAAAACCTTATCTGTCACATATCTTTTCTGCTTGGACAAACTTTTAAGACTGGTCAAACCAAGAAAACAATACCATCCTAACAAATCAAGACAAGTAAAAGCAACCACAGGGCAGTTAATTCGTGATGTCTTCAAAGAGTCATTCAGAGACAAAGCAGGAGATTGTCAGAACCAAGACCCAAAGGAAAGGGTGGCATATACTCCATAATTCCAGAGGATCATGAGTTCAAGGTCAATCTGGACTGTTGTGGGTTATTCACCAGAGAAGACTGGACATGGGTTTTAGCCAATAGAAAGTCTTTTTATTAATAAATTTTATTTAATTAAAAACAAAATTATTTTACATATCAATTCCTGTTCTTTCTCTCTACCACCCTCCCATGCCTCCCACTAACCCCCCATCCATCCCACTCCCCAGGAAGGGTGAGGCCTTTCATGAGGAATCATCCAAATCTGTCAAGTCATTTGGGGCAGGACCTAGGCACTCCCCCTTGTATCTAGGATAAGAAGTCCATTTGTGCACTAGGGATACATCCTGGTTCCACTGCCAGAAGCCCCATAGACTGGCCAGTCCTCCTAGCTGACACCCATGTTCAAGGAGTCTGATTTGGTCATATGTTGGTTCCTCAGCTGTCAGACTGGGGTCCATGAGTTCCCACTTTCTCAGGTCAGCTGTTTCTGTGGGGTTTCCCAGCATGGTCATGACCCCTTTGTTTGTTACTCCTCCCTCTCTACAACTGGATTCCAGGAGTTTGGCTCCATGCTTAGCTGTGGATTTCTGATTCTGCTTCTATCAGCTACTGGATGAAGGCTCTAGGATAGCATTTAAGGTAATCATCATTCTCATTACAGGAGAAGGGCATTTAAGGTAGCCTCTCCATGGATGGAACTAGAAGAAACCATCCTAAGTGAGGTAACCCAGTCACAGAAAGATAAACATGATATATACTGAATCATATATGGATGTTAGACATAGACCAAAGGATTACCAGACTACAATCCACACCTCCAGAGAAGCTAGGAAACAAGGAAGGCCATAAGAAAGACATACATGGTCCCATGGTGAAGGGGAAAGGGACAAGAACTCCTGAACAAATTGGGAGCATGGGGGAGGGGGAGGGAGATAGGAGAAAGAGGAGAGGAGAAGAGGAGAGGGAGGAGAACATGAGGGATTAGGAAGATCAAGTTGGGAGATGAATAGAGGAGAGCAAGAAAAGAGGCCCATCAATACAGGGAGCCATTATAGGTTTAAAGAGAAATCTGGCACTAGGGAATTGTACAGAGATCCAGAAGGATGACCCCCAACTAGGAGTCTAAGTCAATAGAAAGTTTGTATTAGCTGGCTGGGGACTGCACTGGGTGTTTAGGATCCCAATGTAGCCCCAGGCCTTTCTCGGGGTGAGCTTTTAAGCACAAGAACCATGTTATGGGTTGACATACTGAGTTAACAAGAAGAGTTAACCAGAAGAGGAATTATAGAAGCTGAAAAAAGCAAGGCTAGTATATTTAGAGACTTTCCCATAACTATATGGACTTTGATGGATTAGGCCTTTGTTTTAGTTTGGGCAGGTGGTGCTGTCTATATGCTGAGTTTTACAGCCAGCATGGTTCTTCCATCATGATCAGTTGTGTTAAGGTCTTGGGACCCTGCTACCGGACGACGTAGAATGAACAAGAAAAAATGGAGTCAGTTATGCCAGCACTTTGGTAAGTTATGAAAAAAAGTATTTTTTTGTCCACATTTACCTGACATCAGTGACATAAAACTACAAATCTCTCAAGACAGAGGAAGGACAAGAAGTGAGATGGTAACTATATTAGTTATGTTTCTGTTGCTATGATAAAACACCATAACCAAGGCAAGAGTTTACTTGGCATTATGGTTCCAGAGGGAGAGGAGTCTATCATGGTGGGAAAGCATGGCAGCAGTCAGTAGGAGTAGTGGTTTGAGCAGGAAGCTGAGAGCTCACACCCTCAGGCTCCAGCAGGAAGCAGAGAGTGAATTGGATGTAGCATTGGTATTTTAATCTCAAAGTCCTCTCCTGGTGACATACTTCCTCCAGCAAAGCCACACCTTCTAAATATGTCCTTGAGATACCAACAGAGGACCAAGTATTCAAATATCCAAGCCTATGGAGGGCTATTTCTCATTCAAACCAATACAAACAGTATTAACAAGGTTGTAAAAGAATTGTCTTAAGAAAATTAAAATTTCCCCAGGACATCCCCTGATGGAAATAATAACTATGCCAAGGGGTACAAGAAGACTTCTCTCCATGAAAGTTATTCAGAACTCTGAAAAAGGATGCCTGGCTGACAATACAGTTGTGCATTTTCCTGAATTTGTGGGGTTTTTTTTTGTTGTTGTTGTTCTATAAAGTTGCAACATTGATGTAGAAAAGGAGGAGAGAACTTTTTTCCCCCAGTTCTGATCCAAACTATAAATAAACCCATTTTCCTTCACAATCCCTGCCTCTGAATTTTCTTTTGGTGGCAACATATGTAGAGATGTCAGATTCTGGTCTTTGGCTACATTCTGAGGGGTGATGGAATACAGGGAATCAAGACACAGACCTCGGTAAAGCAGGTCTTTAGATGTTTCCAGTCTGCCTTTTGATTTGAAGGACTACATGATTCAGTAATTCCTAATTGGGGGGGGGGTGAGAGGAAGTATTACTTATGCTCACTAAAGAAATCCCAGGCTTAAAACTTTTAAAACATTTCTATATAGAAAGGCTAAACTCTATGGTTTTTTGTTATATCTAAGAGTTAAAGGAGTCATGTCAAAAGTAAGTTGCTCTATTTTGGAAACAGTTTGTATATAGTAACTGTGACTGGTGGCTTATAAAAATCACTAGATACCATGAGGAGTGATATTTTTCTGGTGTCACCTCTTGCTCCTGTCCCCAACTGCCATGCTAGGGAAGTGGGATATTAGAGAAGAACACTAGGTGACCTTAGAGATTTGAATTGGAGGCATTTTTGACCCAGGACCAGGACATAGGACATAGGACTATGGTTACCTTAAATAGGACTAGGAGCTCAAGTGGCAGAAAGATGAAGGAGTCAACAGGGAATGAACAGAGAAAATTATAGCCTTTTCTAATTAATACCTTTGTGCATCTTCGTTTGAAAGACCCTCCTTTGAAGCAAAGATCACCCCATTTCAAAAAGCCAAATAAACTTTCCAAATGGCTTACTGAAAAGCTACACTATGGGGGATTTTTGTCTACTTACTCTAATGTCTATGTTGCTCCTGAAAGTGCAGCTTCTCCTGATCATTTGTCTTCATGCTTTAGAAACTCTTGCTTTCAAAGGACATTGGCTAAAGTACCCGTTATTTAAATCTTCCTCCTCAAGTCAAATGCCCTGGGTGGTTGAGTTAAGATGAAATGTCAGTAACTTTCTTATTTGCACACAGCTTCTTGACATCGTAATAAAACAATGGAGAATGACAATTCTTTCAAGTTATAGAATTTATATTTCATAGCTTTTGTCATTAACGCTAAATGAAAATGAGGGCTAAATAAGGATTTTAGGCTGTAATCTAATTGTAGAGGTCCTCGGGGAACTATATTTATTTTAATGAAGCACTAACTTAGAGGAATTCTGTCTCTGCAATGATTGGGGCATGGTATTATTGCTTTAGAGAAATTTATTTCTATAAGTCTCATTCCTCTCTCATATATCTAGAAGTATGCTTAGATTACCACTTTACTTTGCAGAGTCAGTTATTAAATGTTATTTATTGCTATCATTGTCTCCTTTTCTAGAAATGTGCCCTTCATGTGTTCCTGAGTGTCTGTTCTTGACCTTTAACACCCTTATGAATTACCTTCACTTCGATTTTTAAAACACCATTGAGCATTTGAACCACTTGATTGTGGCAAGCAGGTCTCCATACTAAACATAATCTCATGATCCTGGTTGGTGCTTTCCTAGTTCTTGCTTATGTGTACAGGGATAGGTGGGGAGAGGAAATGAGGGGCGGAACTGTTAGACATCATTGGGAGTTAGTGGGTGTGGATATGAATCTATAGGCTTGTAAATTCAGGTAAGAGGTGAGTTTGCAACCTTGAGTGTAAAACGAGGGAGTCAGGCAGATTTTCTGCATTGTGTTGTGTAGGTAAAATTCCTTCTTATTCAGGGAATCTTTTGTTTATACATTTTGTTTATTCAGTTGACTGGAGGAGCCTAACTACATTATGGAGGGTAACCTGTTTTCTGACATAAAGTTAATCACATCTGAGGGCCTCAGAACCCATGTTAACTTAATTATGTTGATGTATAACATTAACCATAACAGTTGCCTAAGTTTTCTCTATCAGAAGCACCCGGAGAAGCCTTTCAGTTGGTGTCCCAAAGAAGAGTCTGTAGGAACTTCTCTACAGCGAACCCAGAGGTAGTAGCAGTATTCTCATAGGTACAGTTTCTAATGATGAATTCTGAGCCTAGGGGTGGGGACAGCAGTTGAAAGTCAGTGGCCCTGGGGGGGTCTCCATATGCCAGCTTGTGCTGCAATCCAGGAGATCATATGAGAGTGAGTGAGAAAATGTGCATGAGATACTGAACTTGCTTCCATGGGTGCCTGGTATGTTGCCTATGGGAGATTTTTCCACATAGAGAATCACTCATCTCTTCAGAAGTGTGAGCTGATGGAAGTGCTCAGTGAGTCATACTGGAGTGTA
Source organism: Cricetulus griseus (assembly GCF_003668045.3). Taxonomy (NCBI): domain Eukaryota; kingdom Metazoa; phylum Chordata; class Mammalia; order Rodentia; family Cricetidae; genus Cricetulus; species Cricetulus griseus. Next base: position 158,474,452 of record NC_048595.1, read on the forward strand.
TGATGCGACAGGGCAGACAGACCAGGCCACTGGGAATAGGTTAAGATTGAATGTAGACAGAAGACCAGTTGTAAACCCAAGTGAGAACTGTGTGCCCTCACTCTGCTTGGTTCCAGAGGTACCTACTACCTCTCGTCCTATGTGAGGGATCTGTATCCACTTCAGCAGTGTGCAGGACCTGCATGCAGAGCTCGGTCCTGAACAAAGCAAGTGGAACCCCTGGCTAAATATCTGGAGAGGGAGAAAGAGAACACTCTGACAAGATATTATCTGATATTCCCAGTATCTTTAAAGTGTACAAGATAACGCCATCTTCCTCCATATTTATTTTTTCTTTTTATAATTCTGGTAACTTTAGTTACTTATCATCAAACATATGGAGCTTTGATTAGCAACAATGAGCTTTGTCATCTTTTGTGGGTTTAATCAGCATTTTCAAGGTCATTTCTTTCTTCAGATGTCACTGAGAAGACAAGGGGGACAGCAACAAAATGACTGCTGTGCTCTGGGTAGCTTGGTGACTTTTATATTTGCGTGTAACTTGGCAGCACCTTTTTGCTTGTTCTTATTCCCACCTTCTGTGGCCAACTTTATGCTTTCACTTGTGGAGTCAACCAAGGAAAGTACTGTCTATTTAAACTGTGGTGACATCTTGTTTGTACAAATAAAGCTTGTCTGAAGATCAGAGGGTGGACTTTGCCATTAGCTAACCACAGAGGCCAGGCAATGGTGGTACATGCCTTTAATCCCAGGACTAGGGAGGTGGAGAAGGGAGAAAGGAACATAGGTGGGAAGTTCATTCTCTTGTCAGCTGGGAAGTTAGCGAGGTGAGGGGTGGCTGTGGCTTGCTCATTCATCTCTCTGATCTTCAGACACACTTTATTTGTACAAACAAGATATTACCACACTGAACTCATAATCAGACCACCATAAAGTTTTGAGATATTACATTGTCAGAGTAAAATTCATTATTTTGTATAATTAATAACGGTAGTGAAAGTATTTGTTATGTTCTAGATATTTTTCCAAGTAATTTTTGACATCATGCCTTCTGAGGAGAAGGGAATTTCTGGTAATGGTGCCTGGTCAATGGACACAGTACTCTCTGAGAGGCATTAGCAGCATCTCTGCTTCTAAATGGAGTCTTGGAAGGGGTTTAGACACCCAGACTAAGTAGAAGTGTCCAGATTCCTGAGCAGGAATGAGACTATGCATTTATTTCTGTGCATCCAGGATGACACCATTTATAGGGGAAATGAGTCCCACTCTGTAGATAGGACAATGCTTCCTAGTCTTCAAAGAAGCTCAAATAGCATAGAATGGCATTTAGAAGGCCACCAACTATAGGGACTAGCAAGCAGTCAATCCAGGTTATTAGACCACATGGAATATACATGATGCTCATGGTTGTGTCAGCCATCTTGAAGAAGGAGGTCTGTGTGATTCCAGCATATTCATGAGGTGCTTGGTCTCCCACCACCAGAATCACAGGGCACTTGAGGGTCATCTCATCACCTCGCTCAAAGTTCAGGCCTAGGTGGTTGTTGCAACTGTTCCAATACAGTTCAATGTTCTGCCCGTGCATGTATGATGTTATTTCTATACTTTTGTATCAATTCAGAATTCCAGAAAGGTCTTCCTGGCTGAAAAGATGTCCAAGATGGCTGACTCTGGAGGTAAGCTGCAGCTGACTCACCCAGGCAAGCTGACTGAGGCTTTCAAGTACTTCCTGCCAGGCATGGGCTACATGGCCTCATGCTGCATGACTCGCCTATCTAGATTTCATACAGCATCACTGACTAGTGCAGATCAATTGATGGCCCTTGGTCCACTCCCCCACCCTGTCACAGAGTAGTGAGCCTGGGACTCTCTTTTCTGGACCCCTGGGGCACACCATGGAAATCTCCTGAAGAATGAGCCTCATTTCCTCACTTCTTGCAGCACTAACCTGAGAGGTGTATCATTGTGTTGGGCCAGAAAAGTAAGGAAAACGGGCAGAATATGCAGGGATATAACCTTGACCTTTAATTGCTACCCTAGCCTTGACCTTTAACCTGTGATTTCCTCTAGCTCCTAGGAAAGGTGTCCTAATATCTCTTAGAGATCCAGGTCCCCTAAATTATCACCTCTCCCATTTTGATGTTGAGAAGTCTCGTGTCTTCTCTCCCTGACCTAGGTGTCTGTAGGTGAGGAATAAGAAGCTATTATAGTGCTGTGGGGCCTATAACACTCCTTCTTCTTATACCATATTTGCAAGGGTAGGTGTGTGTGTGTGTGTGTGTGTGTGTGTGTGTGTGTGTGTGTGTGTGTGTATGTGTGTGTGTGTATAGAAGGGTGGGAGATGAGGAGCTCCACTTCCCAAAGATGACAGTGACTTTCTCTTGACTCTTCAGGCTTCTGAAGGCAATAAGCCTAAATGAATGTCTATCTAGAAGAGGTTTTGCTGGTGGGTCAGTGGTCCTTAAAATATCCAGCATGTAAAAAGAAAGTTAGAATGAGAAATGGTGGGCAGTGAACAAGAACAACAGTAAAAGGACTGGAGCTAAGGCAGTAGGGTGGGGCCTGGGCCATTTGGCTGCACTAATTTTGGTAGCTGTCAGTGTGCCCATAGAGTGGGACTAGGGGAGAGAACTTAGATCAGACCGCTTGGGGCTTGGCATAAGGGTGGGAAGGGCTACCTTGGACTCTGAGAATACTGTTATGTGTAGAGCATGATTTCCTGTCTCCCACAACTTCTGCTGTGACAATAAACTACAGAGGAAACAGCACCATCATTAAAAACAAAATGTGAGATCCAACTTTGAGCTTGGAGGCCTGTTGACAGTGTGGTTTCCCCTTGCAGTTTCTCAAGCTTCTGAACCAAATCCTAAGCCCGATTTTTAGCCTGAGCCTCTGTGGAACCAGGTGCAAAGCCTCTTTAAATAATGGCTCTGGTCTGCTAGTTGCCTGAGTGCACTGATTCTTATTTCTCCTGGGATTATCATGTTTGACTGCAAACCTCCCAGATCAGCTCTCACAGCTTTTGTACAACATGAACTGCTGCAATCCTGTGGCTCATGTGAAAAGGAAAAGGAAATGGTATGTCCCGGAGACCATGAAGCTTGTTGTCTGGGGCTTTCTGAGAGCTGTCAGGGATAGGCCAAGTGTAGACCAAGCCAGAGAAAAGCCCACAGAGACCACTGGACTGTGGGGGAGTTTCTGTTAGGATGCTCAGGCCTGGGGTCTGGGCTCGGTGCAGAAAGCTTGGACATTGCTCTGAGATGAAGATGTTGGGAATAATTGCCTCTGAGAAGCGTTCCCTCCCCTCTGGCACCCATGCCACTCTTTAGGGAAGCATTGGCAGTGCCAGGGAATAGACCACATGGTAGGCCCCAGCTTCCCCACACTGAACAGGAGTGGCTGCAAGGCTTATATCTGGGCTTTCTTCCTGGGCTTTGCTCCTGCTCTCTCCATCATGTTCAGAATGCATGTGATCTGGGCCTTTGTGAAGGAGTGTGCTAAGGGAAATCTGGGTGGGATGTGCAGACTCTAGCTTAGAATGATACATGACAAGATCCCAGCCAAAGACTTTCCAGGCCTGATGGTGGAGGACACAGATGGCTTCCCCTATATCCCACAGTCTGAGGGGGCCACAACCAACCAGGAGCCTAACGGTGCTTTGGTGCCGGATGGTTGGTCATGATCATACCAATCCTGTGGTTTCTAGGACCAGGCACATGAGAGATGAAAAGTAGATCTGAACAGCATGCCTTGTGACTGGGGTGGCCAGGACTCAAGGAAGTGCCAGCTATGACCCAATCAGGAGCCCACCAGGTGTCAGGGGACCATTATGGTGAGTGAGTACATGATGTGAAAATTGGAGAGGAAGATCTTGGTTTAAGTTCTTGAAACATTGGAGGGGCCTTTGTTGATTTCTGTGGCTCCTGTCACCACTGAGGCCTGTCCAGAGGCCTATGGTCTGGGCCACCATCTGGGGCCAGGATAGTGTCTGTGAGCCACACTGCTGTAGGTGCCGTGCCAGTCATGGTGGCTTTTGCTGCCACCAGGGGCTATAGTGATGTTTGTGCCTGAGCTGCTGCGAAGGACCATGTCTGGGTCTGCGGTCTTGTTGTAGCAGGGGGTCATAGGAACCACACATTTGGAAATCTAAGGGCTGCCCTGAGTCAGCCCTGCCCTTCACTGGTCCTGGGATAGTTGGCCTTGCCCCTTGCTGGACACTGCAGCAGGAGAACTGGCCCCACTTCTCAGGGGAGATTTGGCTCCTGCACTCAGGAGAGATTGCCCTACTCCTTACTACAGGTGTGCAACTCATCTGGGCAGTACATTAGAGCTGATCCTTGTTGCCCAGGATGTAGTTGAGCTATCCCTGAAGGCATGAGAGTGGCAGAGATGACCTCCCCCTCAACTCCCACCTGCCATGTGGTGGCCCGGGTGAGGGAAAGATGGCCTCTCCTCTCTGCTCCTTGCTACTCATGGCAGGCAAGAAAGTTGGTCCTGGCTGAGAGAACTAGCCCTGCCCCTCACCAGCTGCAGCATACAGGAGAGCAGGCCCTGCACCCTCATGCATAGCCCACTAGAGTTGACCCTGTTGTCAGGGGTGCAGGTGAGCCAGTCCTGAGGGCTTGAGAGCCCTTCCTTCCATGTTACCTACAGCAATTGAAAGGGCCCTGCACCTCACCTGGGCAAAACAGTAGAGCTGATTGAGTGAGTCTGATCTGAGGACCCGAGAAGGACCTGCCCCCGCCCCTGGCTGCAGGCTGCACTGGGTGAGCTAGCCAAGGCAATGCTGTAGAGATCATCCAGGTAGTGACAATGAGGGAAAGATGATGGGCTGACCAACCCAGCTACAACCCAGGGCCCAGAACCAGGGCTAAGAGTTAGCCCATCCCAACATCTACCACATCTATGAACTGTTGGAACATGTGAAGGGAATGAACCTACACATGCAAAATTGAAGGGTCTCCGTGACATAGGGCAATGGAATATCCAAGGGGAATTCCAGAGAGAGCCCATAACTGATAGTGTAGCAGAAACCAGAGGCCTCAAACCTGACCAATGATTCAAAGCAATGAACATTTATTCTGATGAATGGACTAACGGGTAAACTGTGTGACTCATCAGGACACACTACAGCTTCCAAGGTGAGATTCTTCTGCTTTATTTTTTGTTTAATTTTGGTTTTTCTTTTACAGTTTGTTTTGCTTTGTAGGGGAGGTTGCATGGGCAGAGGGGGAACTTAAGGGATGGGGAGATTAGTGTGATTGGGATACATGATGTGAAATTCACAGAGAATCAATAGAAGTTAAAAAAAATCACAGCCATGACCCACTATTACTGGCCAGGGTAATTCTAGCACATTAGAATGTTTGTGGCTTATGCTTCCTGCTGTGTAGCCCCATGGCTGCCTTATTCTTTAGCCCTCATGGGTAGTGGTGATGTATGTGGGCAATTCTTTTGTTGTGAACATCTGCTTCAATTGGGCTATTCATTTCTCTCATGGGCCTGATGACAAAAGTAACTGTACAGAGAACAAAATATCCACATGCCAAATAGGGATAACCTTGGAGAGAAACCTCACAGATCAGCTTCTCATGTGACCCAAGGATAAAGAACCCTTTATGGAAGACTACAACATTTTCTTGAAGAGGGTTGACATAATCCCTGAAATTATCACGTGGGCTGGAAATAGGTCTGGCTTAGAGTGTTGGTGGGTGAGAATTTAATCTGGGAGATATATTACAGTGAGCCGGTAATGAGTCTAGAGTCAAATAGTAGGTCCACATGCCCTCCTGTACAGCTGAAGCTAGTTTTTCCTGGTTCTACCATGGAATTAGTTTTATAGCAACATTCTATGTTAATATATCTTCATGGTAGATAAACACCTTGATTATAAAACCAATTAAAAATGTGTTTGCAAGGTATTACTTACTTATAGGTGGATATTAGTGATAAAGTAAAAGATAACAAAGCTACAATCCACAGAGCAAGAGAGTCTAAATAACGTGTAGGGCTTAAGGGGGGATGTAAGGACCTCCTTGGGAAGGGGAAACAGAATTGATTTCATGGGAGGACTGGGGATGGATGGAGCTGGGAACAGGAAGGATCAGGTATGTGGGGAGGAAGGAGAAAATATGGGATAAATGATGGATTGGGGTATTTCTGGATTGAGGTGGAAACCTAGTGCAATGGGAACTCCATGGAATCCACAAGAGTAACCACAAAGACTCCTAGCAATAGGAAACATGTAGTAGGAACCAGCCATCTTCTGTAACCAGGCAAGGCCTCAAGTGGGGTGAATGGGACATGAACCCAGCCATGAAACCGTTGACCGTCAGTTTGTCCTGCCTATAGAAATTTTTGGGACTGGAGCTTTGTAAAATTCTCATCAAAGAGATCAGAGAGGCTTCATCCAGCAACTGATGGGAGCAGATGCAGAGTCCCTTAGCCAAGCATTAGTAAGAGCTTGGGGAGTCCTGTGGATGAGGGATAGGAAGGATTGGAGGAACCAGAGGGGTCATGGATGCCATGAGAACATGGCCTACAGAAACAATGGAACCATGGGAGTTCACAGAGATCAGGGAGCCTGTAGGGGTCTGACCTAGGTCTTCTGCATGTATGTTATGGCTGAGTAGCTTGGTGTTCTTGTGGGATTCCCAGCAGTGGGAACGGGGTGGGGGCTGTCTCTGACTCTTTTGCCTGCTTGTGGGACCCTTTTCCTCCTACTGGATTGCCTCATCCAGCCTACATATTATGGTGTGTGCCTGATCTTATTGTAGCTTGTTATGCTGTGTTTGTGTTTTTTTAGTGTCCCTGAGAGGCCTGCTCTTTTCTGAGGGAAGATGGGGGTGGGGATGGAGGGTGGGATATATCTGGGGTATCGAGGAGGTGGAAGGGAGACACTGGTGGGAGGGGGAAGAGAGAAAACTTTGAACAGGATGTAATGTATCAAAGAAGAATAAAAAGAAAAGGAAAAAAAGGAAACTGTGTTTGCTTGTTTGCATGGTGACACTTCTGGGCACACTGAACTTCAAGGGGAGATGGGAACTGGCCATCCCACCAAGCTTGGGGCGGGATGGTGGGGGAATGAATGTGTCTGATGGCGCCATTTGATCCAGCTCTGAGATCCGCAGAAGGGTGGAAATCTATTCCTCCCCCTGGCACTAGAGGGCTTAGATTTGTACCCCAAGGCCTTGGGGGTGAAGCAGGACTCCAACAGTAGCCAGGCTGTAAGAGAAGAGATCAGGGCCAAGGCACCTGCCTGACATGAGTGGGTTCATTGAGGCCTTTCTCCCAGTGACACACACTCAGAGTGCGTGTCAGTGCACAGTGGCATAGATGGGGCCTCACACAAGGCCTGGAGCTCACACAGTGCCACGTGCTGCTTGTATCTCCTGTGTATTGGATCACAAAATCTGTTCATGCTGCTTTCTGAGGACTGAGGATTATGAATTGCTGTGTGTGTGTGTGTGTGTGTGTGTGTGTGTGTGTGTGTGTGTGTGTACATATGTATTTGTGACATGCAATATGTAGTGTTGTGTGTTTGATGCATACTGTGCATTGTGTATGTGCTGTGTGTGTTGAGCTTGGGTTTGTTAAATGAAATCTCTTTTTCTTCTCCAAGGAAAGAATTCAGTGGAGAGACACACTTTAAGCAAAAGTTATTTAGCAAAGCAAGAACTTCAAAGAGAAATCGGAGTGGGATGTTTCAGCAGGGGATAGTGGCATAGTGGGTTCTGGGTAGTGGATTTTCAAAGACATTTTCAGAGAATTTATGAGATAGGTGGTGTATTCAATGGACTGGGTGACTCTTTTCCCTTCTTAAATAATGGTGGACCAGAACTCCCTTTAGTATATTTCTTCCCATGGTCCTCTAGAAAAGAGCAAAAAGGATGTGAAGAAGTCCACAATGTTCAAGTTATAATGACGTTGAGGATATGGGACATTACTGAACAGCTATTGGGAAAGGCCCCAGTACATTAGCTTTTGATGTAGGAATCAACCTGTCTGTAGTCACAGGATGTTTCACCATGAAGAGGCACTGTCTGCTCTTCCAGAGAGCCAGGTTTGATCTCCCGCTCCCACATGACAGATCTCAATCTTCTGTTACTCCATTTTCAGGGTCTGATGCTTTCTTCTGGCTTCCATGACCAGCAGGCAGGCTCACAGTGCACACACATGCATGCAGACAAAACACCAAAAAGCACAAAAAATAATGAAAAGTAAATTGAGGTTTTATACTGAAGGCTAGGCCAAGCTCATGGAATAGTTAGTCTGACTGCATAAATGAGAAGTATGACCTGAAGTGCCTGTAGGACTCCCTTCTGCTCGCTTCACAGCCCACATTCTCTGTAGTATGCTATACATTATATATATATATTATATATATATATATATATATATATATATGTGTGTGGGTGTGGCATATTGTATATGCATACATTAGATGTATATGTGGTATGTATTGAGTCTGAATGTATCAGTTTTACATATATGCAATATGCTGTGTCTATGGTATGGTTCACATAGCGATGAATGTTTTCCCAATATTCTGTACTTCTGAGGCAAAAAGTAAAAGCAAGCTGTCTTTATTCTCTGTACATGGGAATATGCTGAGTCTGGAAAAAATTTAAATGTGTTTTAAATTCTACCAACAATCAGAGCTTGCCATCAAAGAAAGCTCTCATGGGTTTCTTGCTTTTCTCTTCCCTTTTGGCAAGGAGCAGAGACCCAGGGGCTGGAATACTTGGGGTTGAATTGTGGGTCTGAGATTTCTTAGCTATTCTTTCACTTATAGTTTGCTTACTCTCTGGGACTCAATGTACTCATCTACAAAATGGGCATCCTCATCACATTTACTGAGTCTCTGTAAGGATTAAATGAGCTATAACAAATAAAGGCTTTGTGCTTAAGCTGGGCACAGGCTGGTTGTTACACATCCGGCCTCTGTGTGGTGGCCTTGTGCTTTCTGACTTATGGCTTCCTTCCATAACCCTTTTCACATCTCCAGTCCTCCTTCTCCCCCATATGTTCCTGATGCTGTTTCTGGTCACAGTAGCTTCTTTGCCCTCTGCATCTCACCCATTAAGTTTTCTTCTTTGTGCTGCCTCTCTCTTTTGAGAACCAATTGGTATTTATTGATCGGGTCTGACACATACTGGGTATACTCTCCTAAGAGAACTTGTATTTTAAGGGAAAGATAAGCTGTTATACAGTAACACGTAACCAGATTTTCTGAGCTCTGTGTGTTTGCAGAGAGCTAGGGAGACATGAAATAATGGGAGTGGAAGTGAAATGGAAGAGGCCAGGGGGTCAGGTGGTGCTTTCTTTGGAACTGGAAGGGTGAATATAATTTAATTGAGAAAAGAAAGAAGAATATTTCAGAAACTAGCAGTTTGGTGAATTTTTGACAAGGTATGGTGAATGGCCCTGTTACTGGACAGGGTACCCGGTTCTTGCCTAGTGTGCAAGCTCAAATGTGGGCTCAGCTTATGGAAGGAACAAAGACCCATGGTGTTCAGCTTGTGACCCAGTAACTTTTTTCTTGAAAGTTATTCATGTAGGCAGGTGTGGTGGCCTACACCTGCGACATGGGAGAATAAAGTCTTGAGTTTAGGGCCAGCCCAAGCTACACAGTCATACCTTGTCAAAAACAAACAAACAAACAAAAACAAACCAGCACCTTAATTGAAAGGACATATATTAATTAACTACTACTGTCTGATAAACCCTTGAGTATTATCTGGAGAAAATATAAACTCTAAGGAAAGGCATACCACTGGCCCCACCCTGTTGGTGACATTTGTCTCAATTTACTTATGAATGTCCAATGCCATCTGCCCCTCAACTCTATGTTTCAAAAGCTGAGATTTTTCTACCCTTTCTTCTTCACCATGAGCTTCCCAGGTGATTCCAGTTTGGGAGGGAAGAGATGGAGTCTCTGAACCTGGAAACTGAATCTCCCAAAGGAGCTACCTGTGGAGAGCAAAAAGGCCCTGTGCATACAGATGGGCACTGGAGAAGCCAGGAAAGTCAAACACAGCTCACCTCTTGAATGGAATGATGTGCAGAGCTGCTCTTCCTGAAACTCTAGGAATGATTTACAACCTGGTGGTCCTTTGCTGTCTGATGAGACACATTCTGTTCGCATCTCCAGGATTTATGTTTTTACTTATCCCAGACCTTTACCCCTAAATCTTGAGCGTTGCTTTTAGACCATAAAACTCACTCTAACGAATGATGTCACTTGTGCTTAACAACAGCCTAAGTGACTTCCATGTTATCTTAGGGCCAGGCCAATCCTGACTCCCACAGGTGTTATGTTGACCTCAGTCATTCTCCTAGACCCTTATCTTGGCCACTATCTCAGAGTTAACAGTACCCATTCTTTTGAAAGTAGGCAGATGTTCTTTGTAAGAACTCTCAATGTAAACATGTCTTAGATTGTTGTGCACTTGGGACTGATATATACAGAGGCTTATTCCTGCTTATGGATGCCTGGCCTTAGTTTGGCTTATTTCTTTTTTTTTCAACTTTTTTGAAATTTGAATTAGAAACAGGATTGTTTTACATGACGATTCCAGTTCCCTTCTTCCTCCCATCCTCCGCTACCACACCCACAACTAAAACCCTATCTATCACATATCCTTTCTGCACCCCCTGGATGGTGAGGCCTTCCATAGGGTGTCATCAGAGTCTATCGTATCCTTTGGGATAGGGCCTAGGCCCATTCCCATGTGTCTTGGCTCAGGGAGTACTCCTCTATATGGAATGGGCTCCCAAAGTCCACAGCTATGCTAGGGATAAGTACTGAACTTCTACAGGAGGTCCCATGGATTTCCGAGGTTTCCTCACAGAAACCCATGTCGATGGGGTCTGGATCAGTCCCATGCTGGTATTCCAGCTATCAGTCTGGGAGCAAGAGTTCCCCGATGATCAGGTCAGCTGTTTCTGTGTGTTTCACCAGCCTTGTCTGGAGCCCTTTGCTCTTAACTCGTCCTTCTCTGCATCTGGGTTCCAATTCAGCTTGGTGATTTGTTGTGGGTGTCTGCTTCTACTTACACCAGCTGCTGGATGAAGGCGATAGGATGGCATATAAGTTAGTCATCAATCTCATCATCAGGGGAGGGCATTTGAGGTAGCCTCTCCTCTGTTGCTTAGATTGTTAGTTGGTGTCATCTTTGTAGATCTCCAGACATTTCCCTAGTGCCTGATTTCTCTGTAAACCTAAAATGTCTCCCTCTATTATGGTATCTCCATTCTTGCTATCATCTATTCTTCCCCTGACTCAACCTTTCTGCTCCCTCATGTCCTCTTCACCCCTCCTCTTCTCCCCTTCTCATTCTCCTAGCTCCCTCTCCCTTTCCTTCATGCTCCCAATTTGGTCAGGAGATCTTGTCCCTTTCCCCTTCTCCAGGGGACCTTGTATGTCTCTATTAGGGTACTCTTTGTTTATTAACTTCTTTGGCAGTGTGGATTGTAGGCTGGTAATCATTTACTCTATGTCCAAAATCTGCATATGAGTGAATACATACCAGGTTTGTCTTTTTGCAATTGGGTTACCTCGCTCAGAATGGTTTCTTCTAGTTCCATCCATTTTCCTGAAAATTTCAAGTTTCCATTGTATTTTTTTCCGCTGAATAGTACTCCATTGTGTAAATGTACCACATTTTCTCTATCCAATCTTGGCTTGAGGGGCATCTAGGCTGCTTTCAGTTTCTGGCTATTACAAATAGTGCTGCTATGAACATCTTTGAACAGATGTCCTTGTTGTATGAATGTGCTTCTTTTGTGTATATGCCTAATAGTAGAATTGCTGGATCTTGTGGTAGACTGATTCCCATTTTCTTGAGGAGTCACCATACTGATTTCCAAAGTGGCTGTACAAGTTGGCACTCCCACCAGCAGTGGAGGAGTATTCCTCTTTCTCCACATCCTCTCCAGCATGAATTGTCATTGGTGTTTTTGGTTTTGGCCATTCTGACAGGAGTAAGATGGTATCTCAGAGTTGTTTTGATTTGCATTTCCCTGATGGCTAAGGATGCTGAACACTTTTTTATGTGTCTTTCAGCCATTTTAGATTCCACTATTGAGAATTGTCTATTTAGTTCTGTACCCCACTTTTTTCCATTCATTTATTTAGCTCAAAAATAAAATCATGCACAATTATGATACAGAATACAGTATGTTCACAATGGCATGGATAAATTAAACCAATTAACATATTATATCACACATATTCATCATTTTTGTTTTGAGAACACTTGAAGTATACAATCTCACATCTTTTAAAATATAGCATATTGTTATCAACCATATTTATCATGCTCTCAGTAGACCTCAAGACTTCAGAGAGTACCCTACTTTTTAATTGGATTGTTTGGTGTTTTGGAGACTAGCTTCTTGAGTTCTTTGTATATTTTGGAGATCGTTCCTCTGTCAGATGTGGGGTTGGTGAATACCTTTTCCCAGTCTGTGGGCTGCCGTTTTTGTCTTGTGACTGTGTCCTTTGACTTACAAAAGCTTCTCAGTTTCAAGAGTTCCCATTTATCAATTGTTGACCTCATTGTTTGTGCTACTGGTGTTATGTTCAGGGAGCGGTCTCCTGTACCAATTAAGTCAAGGGTATTTACCACTTTGTCTTCTAGTAGGTTTAGTGTAGCTGGATTTATTTTGAGGTCTTTGATCCATTTTGACTTAAGTTTTGTGCAAGGTGATAGGCTTGGGTCTAACTGCAGTCTTCTACATGTCTGCAACCAGTTATGCCAGCACCATTTGTTGAAGATGCTCTCTTTGTTCCAGCATATATATTTGGATTATTTATCAAAAATCATGTGTTCATAGGTGTGTGGGTAAATATCAGGGTTTTCAACTGTATTCCATTGGTCTACCTGTCTATTTTTGTGCCAATACCAAGCTGTTTTCAGGACTATAGCTCTGTAATAGAGCTTGAAGTCAGGGATGGTGATGCCTCCAGAAGTTCCTTTATTGTACAGGGTTGTTTTGGCTATCCTGGGTCTTTTGTTTCTCCATATAAAGTTGAGAATTGTTCTTTCAAGGTCTGTGAAGAATTGTGTTGGGATTTTGATGGGGATTGCATTGAATCTGTAGATTGCTTTTGGCAACATTGCCATTTTTACTATGTTGATCCTACCTATCCAAGAGCATGGGAGATTTTTCCACTTTCTGGTATCTTCTTTAATTTCTTTCTTTATAGACTCAAAATTCTTATGGTACAAGTCTCACTTTTTTGGTTAGTATTACCCCATGGTATTTTATGTTGTTTGTGGCAATTGTAAAGGGTAATGTTTCTCTGATTTCTTTCTCCACCAATGTGTTATCGGTATAAAGTAGGGCTACAGTTCTTTTGAGTTAATCTTGTTTCCTGTCAATTTGCTGAAGGTGTTTATCAGCTGTAGGAGTTCCCTGGTAGAGTTCTTCAGGTCACTAATGTAGACTATCATGTCGTCTGCAAATAGTGAGAGTTTGACTTCTTCCTTTCCGATTTGTATTCCCTGATCTCCTTTTGTTGTCTTATTGCTCTAGCTAGAACTTCTAGGACAATATTGAAGAGGTATGGAGAGAGTGGATAGCCTTGTCTTGTCTCCGATTTTAGAGGAATTTGATTGAGTTTCTCTCCATTTAATTTGATGTTGGCTGTCGGCTTGCTCTATATTGCTCTTATTATGTTGAGGTATGTTCTTGTTATCCCTGATTTCTCTAAGACCTTTATCATGAAGGGGTGTTGGATTTTGTCAATGTCTTTTTCCGAATCTAGTGAGATGATCATTTCATTTTTTCCCTCAGTCTCTTTATATGGTGGATTACATTGATGGATTTTCATATGTTGAACCATCCTTGCATCCCTGGGATGAAGCCTACTTGATCATGGTGGATAATTTCTCTGATGTGTCCTTGGATTTGATTTGCCAGTATTTTATTGAGAATTTTTGACGATGTTCATGAGGGATATTGGTCTGTAGTTCTCTTTCTTAGTTGTGTCTTTGTGTGGCTTAGGTATAAAGGTTATTGTAGCCTCGTAAAAAGAGTTTGGCAAGGTACCTTCTCCTTCTATTGTGTGGAACAATTTGAGGAGTATTGTTATTAGCTCTTCTTTGAATTTCTGGTAGAATTCTGCAGTGAATATATCTGGCTCCTTGCTTTTTTTGGTTGGGAGACTTTTGATGACTGCTTCTATTTCCGTAGAGGTTATAGGTCTGTTTAAGTTGCCTATCTGTTCTTGATTCAATTTTGGTAAGTGATAACTGTCCAGAAAATTGTCCATTTCTTTTAAATTTTCCAATTTTGTGGAGTACAGGTTTTCAAAGTTTGATCTGAAGATTCTCTGGATTTCCTCATTGTCTGTTGTTATGTTCCCCTTTTCATTTTTGATTTTCTAATTTGCATGCTCTCTCTCTGCCTTTTTGTTAGTTTGGATAACGGTTTGTCTATCTTGTTGATCTTCTCAAAGAACCAACTCTTTGTTTCATTGATTATTTGTAATGTTTTCCTAGTTTCTACTTTATTGATTTCTGCCCTCAGTTTGATTATTTCCTGGCCTCTGCTCCTCCGGGGTGAATTTCCATTTGTTCTAGAGCTTTCAGCTGTGATGCCAACTCTCTGGTGTGGCTATTCTCTAGTTTCTTCATGTGAGCACTTAGAGCTATAAACTTTCCTCTTCGTACTGCTTTCAAAGTGTCCCATAAGTTTGGGTATGTTGTGTCTACATTTTCATTGAATTCAAGGAAGTCTATAATTTCTTTCTTTATTTCTTCCTTGACCCAGGTTGATGCAATTGCGTGTTGTTCAATTTCCATGAGTTGGTAGGTTCTGCACTTTGTTTTGTTTTTGATTTCTAACTTTAAAGCATGGTGGTCTGATAAGACACAGTGGATTATTCCAATTTTTTTTGTACCTGTTGAGTTTGCTGTGTTGTCGAGTATGTGGTCGATTTTTGAGAAGATTCCGTGTGATGCTGAAAAGATGGTATATTCTTTTGTGTTTGGATAGAAAGTTCTATAGATGTCTGTTAATCCAAATTGGGTCATAACTTCTGTTAGTTCCTTTGTCTCTTTGTTAAGTTTCTGTCTGGTGGTCCTGTCCAGTGGTGAGAGTGGGGTGTTGAAGTCTCCCACTATACCTCTGTGAGGTCTTATTTGTGATTTGAGATTTAATAATATTTCTTTTACGAATGTTGGTGCCTTTGTATTTGGAGCATAGATGTTTTGAATTGAGACTTCTTCCTGATGGATTTTTTCCTTTGATGAATATGAAGTGACCTTCTTCATCTCTTTTGATTGATTTTAGTTTGAAGTTTAACTTGTTAGATACTAGGATAGCTACCCTAGCTTGTTTCTTGGGTCCATTTGATTGGAATATCTTATCCCAACCCTTGACTCTGAGGTAATGTCTGTCTTTGAATTCGAGTTGTGTTTCTTGTATGCAGCAGAAGGATGGATTCTGTCTTCTTATCCAATCTGTTAGCTTGTGTCTTTTTATAGGTGAGTTAAGACCATTAATATTGAGGGAAATTAAGGTCCATTGAGTGTTTATTCTTGCTTGTTTTTGATTTGTTGTTGGTACTGGTATTGTATGTGGATTAACCCTGCCTTTTATTTTGTGGTTTTGTAGAGTTGGATTATCTATTGCCTATGTTTATGTGAGTGTAGTTACTTTCCTTAGGTTGGAGTTTTCCTTCCAGTACTTTCTGTAGGGCTGGATTAGTGGTTACATATAGTTTAAATCTGGTTTTGTCATGGAATATCTTGTTTTCTCCATTTATAGTGATTGAAAGCTTTGCTGGGTATAGTAGTCTGGGCTGGCATCCATGTTCTCTCAGAGTTGGTAGAATATCTATCCAGGTCCTTCTTGCTTTCAGAGTTTCCATGGAGAAGTCTGGTATAATTCTGATAGGTTTGCCTTTATATGTTACTTGGCCTTTTTCCTTTGCTGCTCTTAATATTTTTTCTTTATTCTGCATGTTTGGTGTTTTAATTATTATGTGATGAAGGGACTTTCTTTTGTGGTCCACTCTATTTGGCTTTCTGTAGGCTTCTTGTACTTTCATTGGTATGTCTTTCTTTAGGTTGGGAACGTTTTCTTCTATGATTTTGTTGAATATGTTTTCTGCACCTTTGAGTTGGGTTTCTTCACCTTCTTCTACACCTATTATCCTTAGGTTTGGTCTTTTCATGGTGTCCCATATTTCCTGGATATTTTGTGTTATGGATTTGTTGGACTTCAGATTTTCGTTTATTTCCTCTAGTTTATCCTCAGCTTCTGAGATTCTGTCTTTCATCTCTTGTATTTTGTTGGTTATGCTTGCATCTGTGGTTCCTGATTGTTTACTCAGCTTTTCTACTTCCAGCATTTCCTCAGTTTGTATTTTCTTTATTGTCTCTAATTAAGTTTTCAGGTCCTGAACTGTTTCCTTCAGCTGTTTAATTGTATTTTCTTGGCTTTTTTTTTTTTTGGCTTTCCTTGATTTCTTGCATCTTTTGGTTCATCTTTTCTTCCATTTCTCTGAAGGGTTTTCTGATTTCCTCTCTTAGGTTCTCTGTCATCTGCATGAAGTTGTTTTTTTTTTTCATTGTTCTCCTCTGCTTCTTATGTGTTGGGATGTTCATATCTTGCTGGTGTAGAGTCCCTAGACTCTGGTGGTGTCATATTGGTTTTCCTGTTGTTGGATGTGTTCTTATATTGTCATCCTCCCATCTCTTCTTCCAGTGGGTACAATTGGTGTCACTTCCTTTCCTGGTGTTCTCTTCAGGTGTGTGCAATTGGCTCTGATACTCTGATGGGTCTCAAGTTGGGTGCAGGCAGGTCTGAGGCACTGGCTCTCCAGGAGGGTGAGAGCAGGACTGGTGCAGAGATGTCAGCAGACTCTGGCTTGCTTGGTCTTCAGGGGTGGAGTCATCCTGTCTGCAGATCCTTGGGCAGGAGTTCCCAGAGTGGGAAGGTGGAAGTTGGGCCCAAAGCAGGGGCTGAAGCTCACCTCTGCACTCTCTGTATTCTGTGGGGGCCGGAATAGCCCAGCGATCTCAGCAAAGTCAGGGTCCCAGGGTGCTCAGGGACTGATTCCAGCTTGGCTTATTTCTAGCCAGCTTCTCTTAACCTAAATTACTTCATCTATCTTTTGCCTCTGGGCTTTTATATGTCTATAAATTTTTCTTTACTTCTTACTCTGTGGCCTTCTGTATAGCTGGGTGGCTGATCCCTGGAGTCTTCCTCCTTTTCCTTCTTTCCTTCCTAGATCTTTCTTCCCAGATTGCTCCTCTTATTAATTCTCTCTGCCTGCCAGCCCTGCCTGCCTTTCTCATGTCTAGCTATTGACCGTTCAGCTCTTTATTAGACCAAATGGGTGTTTTAGACAGGCAATGTGACACAGCTTCACAGAGTTAAACAATGCAGCATTAAAGAATGAAAAACATCTTTGTGTCATCAAACAAATGTTCTACAGCATAAACAACTGTAACACATCTTAAAATAACATTTCACAACAGTGTGTGGCCAGAATCTCTGCCAAGTTCTCTTTCTTCCAGGTGGTAGGAAGCTGCTGGTGGGGACTGGAGCTGAGTTCAACCGAAACTAGCTGCCTTGCCAGTGTGTGTGTGTATATATGTGTGTGTGTGATTGGGAGGATAGAGTTGAGTTCCAGCTCTGGTGATATTCTAATGACTCTGTGACCTTGGATAATTCCCTTACCCATCTGTGCTGCTTGCTTATCAGTAGAAGGTAGCATTTGGATGGATACTGTTTATGATCCTTCCCCATTGTCAAATACTCGGATTTCCTGTTTTTGCTGCCACAGCACCCATGCACTGTGGCTTGAGGACTCCATGGGATTGAGGTCTCTGTGGCAATGTCAGTTGGATGCTGATTTAATCAATAAATGTCTTAGAGGACATGGGGAGAGAAAAGAAATCCTCCACAGACCCTCTCATTCCCAGCATGGCACATCAGAGAGTAATGATGTGCCTATGATGGCAAGGTTTAACTTTTCTCTAAATCATTGATTGGCATTCTCACAACAGACCTAGTATATGAAAAATTTCCCCTGAGAAACTCTACAAACTAGAGATTTAGGTTCTTTTTTCCCTCCTTTCTTTTTCATTAACATCCTTTTCAATTTATTTTACATACTGACCACAGTTTCTCTTCCCTTCTCTCCTCCCATTCCCTTCCCCTAACTCCTGTCTACCCCCCTCTGCATCCATCCACTCCTCCTCCCTCTACTCAGAAAGAGGCAGGCCTTCCAGGGGCTTGAACATAGCATGGCACATCAGGTTGAGGTAGGAACCGGCTCCTCCCCCTGTATAAAGGCTGGGCAAGGTAATCCAGCATGGGAATTTAAAGCTGATTTGAGGAAAGAAGGTATGTTGGCCAAGACCTGGGACCAAAAAGTGCAGTGTGGTGGAAAGATGTTTTCACCAAGCACAAAAAGTCACCACCTGTCTCCAAGAGCTGAGAAAAGCTTTTCTGAGACAACAGCTTGTGAAAGTAGAGGTCTTGAAGTAGATGATGTGTGTTACAAGACAAGTGACCCTGCTTTCCCATAAGTTTCCAAGTTCTTTCAATATAGTTTCAACTTGATCGAAAAGACTCACAAAGCAGATGGCACACATTCCCCAGATGACACTGCAATGCCTATGGTTCCTGCTCTCTCCCTGTGTTCCCCCACAATGTACAAGGTGTGCAGTCATCACTTAGTGTAGGTAATTAGACAGCTTTCTCCTTCAAGGCAGCCCATAGACACAAAGAAAATACAAAACAGCTAGAAAGAGAACAACATGGACAGGAAAACCCCATGTCCTGCATTATCCAAGCAAAATATCACAATATTTTTATTACACATATGTATTTATGCATGTCAGTATGTGCACACACACACACACACACACACACACACACACACACACACACACAAACACACAAACACACATGTGCACTTGCTGTGATAAACTTCTGGAAATAATGCTAAAATATCCCTCAAATGAGTTTCTTTCTTATCATGCAATGATGTGTTAGTCTTTAGGAGTGGCCTCCCCACACCATGTTTTTGATAATGCAGTGAAGAATGTTTCATATTGTTTTCTCCCAAAGTGAGAACTTGTAACAATTCAATATTGTGAAAATATCTCATATTCTAAGAGCCTGGAACTTTTGATGGACCCCACAGACAGAATAAACAATATACCTTGAGGACATTTCAGATTTTAGAATGCCACACTACTGATCCAAAGCCTATTTGCTCAACTTTCTTAAAAGAGGGCAATGTGGATGGGTGAAAAGATGGGGGAGGAGAAACCATGATCAGAACACATTGTGTGAAAAAAATTTATTTTTAATAGTATATATTAAAAAAGAGAGGACAATGTAACAATCAATCTTATTTGCCTTGGATTTCTTATGTAATCAACTTTTACAATCTAAGCTAAAGCATAGCTGTGATCTTAAATTGTATGCTTTTCCATGCCCTTGACCCAGATAATACATGTGTATTATTTGCTGAAAGCATCAAGTAAGGAAGTTAAAAGCAACTTTCTAAAATCTACTGTAAAGGTTGAAAGAATCCATTTATGGAAATTCACTGATAAACAACATTTGTAGTACTGTTTGTTATCTGGGTTAATTGGAGCCATAACTTAATCCCTTGTTACTCTAAAAGTTTAATCCCTTAGACTACCTTAAATGCCCTTCCCCTGTATTAAGACTGATGACTACCTTAAATGCCATCATAGAGCCTTCATCTAGTAGCTGATGAAAGCAGAACCAGAGATTCACAACTAAGCACTGAACCGGACTCCTGGAGAGAGGGAGGAGTGAAGAACAAAGGGGTCAAGACCATGCTGGGATAACCCACAGAAACAGTAGATCTGAGCAAGTAGGAGCTCACAGACTCCAGACTGACAGCTGGGGAATCTGCATAAGACAGAACCAGTTCCCCCCCACCCCGTGTCAGTTGGGGGGCTTGGGCAGTCTATGGAGCCTCTGGCAGTGGAACCAGTATTTATCCTTAGTGCATGAATGGGCTCTGGGAACCCACTCTCTATGGAGGGTTACTCTCTCAGCCTAGATAAATTGGGGGGGGGGTGTCTAGGTCCTGTCCCAAATGATGTGACAGACTTTGATGATCCCCATGGGAGGCCTCACCCTCCCTGAGGAGTGGATGGGGGTGGGATGGGTGGATGATGCAGGGAATGGGAGGGTGGGAGGGAGAGGGAACTGGGATTGGTATGGAAAATAAGATGTTTTTAATTTAAATAAAATCAATTTAAAACCTCTGTTAAAGATTTCTGTAAAGTGTCCCATTCCTTCCTCTTTTTGTCCTGTTTAATAAAGACACAGAGAATACTTTTGTTAGGGACAGGGTACACACACAGACACACACACATTCAGATATACACAGAACACACGGAAGATTCACTGACACACAGGGAGAGACACAGACACACACACAGATTCACAAAACAGCCTTCTTCAGGTAGGCATAGATTCATACTCATGCAAAAGACAGAGAATGGAAAACAAGGGGAAATGAAGCAGAGAATTCAAGTCTATACTCACACTGCTAAATGGCTCCAAGGGGCAGCGCTTTTATTTCTCTCCTTAATGTGATACTGACACATCTTTGGTGACTCAGAGTTGATCACTAAGATATGTAATCCAGGTAAAAATTTCATTTTGTTTGCTCTTAATATTTTCTTCTGACTAGTTAATAAAGGAATTAAAATATAATTTAAGTAGTTTATTATTAAGGAATAATTTAGATTATTCCTTAATCTAAAATAATCTTAAGTACCAAAGCTAATAAATTTAAAAATTGCCTCTGACTTTCTTAATCATTGTCTAGTTAATTTGAAGTCATTTTTTGTACTTAAAAGACAAATTTTTCTGGTCAGGTAGTTGTGGTTCATACCTTAAATTCCAGCACTTGGGAAGCAGAGGCAGGCAGATCTCTGCGAGTTACATGCCAGTCTGCTCTATGGAGTGAGTTCCAGGGCTGACAGGGCTACACAGAGAAACCCTGTCCTGAAAAACAAAGTTAAAATTCTCTTACTCATTTTTCTATGAACTAGGTTATGGATGCAGGTATGTAATGAGTGAGGCACTCCAAGCACTTGAGGCAGGCTTTCAGTGATCCAAACTGCTTCCAGGAATGGGCCTAAAGTTAGACAGTTTATTCTTCTCTAAGAAAACATGCTTGGGGTTTGAAGACTCAGGAATCTGAAACGACTTGTGTTGAGCAGCATTTCAATCTTAACCTTAAGACGGGATGACAATGATGAGCTGCAACATGTAGAGGGACGTGGCTGTCCCTGTCCTGCCACCCATGGCTGCATGAGATTTTGTGGACACAGTGACCTTGAAGCTGAATGCTTTTTATTGCCATTGTTCCCTAGTTACCTGTTACAGATGCTTAGATCCGTATTTCAGATCTTGTCTTCTGAACCTACTTTACCTATTTGTAAACCATCTCCTGTGGTTCTTTCAGGACAGTTTCCTCATTTATTCTCAGAGAGAATGACATGATAAAGCTCTTGAGCCTCTCTGAAGGCTGTGGTTAACTTGGCTTTAGAGGACACCATCCCCTTTTAGCAGCAGAGCATATGACAAAAGCTTGTGATTTCAAAGTCAGCCTCACCCCAAGAGCTGCTTTTCTGCCACCTGCCTGGCAAGTGCTGTGGCCACACATCAGTGTGCCTCCTCAGAATTAGCTCTCCCACCTAGGTGAATCTTTCAAAGTTGGTGCTTCAGCCTGTTTCCAGCTGTGATATCTGTCAAATGGAAGGCAGAAATGTGGGCTATGACCTTTTGAGAATTTCTTCTAGTTTCCAAAGAGAATTCTACATTTGGTTTTCTGCAAACCCAACACAATTAGTGAAGCCAGCAGCATTATAGAAATCCCTGGCATGGTAATTTTAGAGTTTTAAAGAAAATGTCTCCTATGATGAAGTACTTCCTTTTGTAACTAACTAGTTTTAAATGATTACATCTGTTAATTAGGGAGAAGAGGGTAAATATAGTTTAAAGATCCAAAAGTGTTTAAGTTCTTTTGAGTAAATTAATAGATTAAAAACTTCAGGCATAGAAAGTGTTGGTGGTGAGCCACACTAGCAGAGCAGCAGGCTACACCCACAGCCCAGCATGGGACCCTGTATCCTATAAATCTCACTTTGCTCCCAATCTCACCCTTCCCCAGTAACCTCAGGGACTTCCTGGGACACAGACATCTACTGCACAAAGATGACTGAGAGAGAGGACTGAGAATGGTTCTTTGGGACACAGACATCTACTGCACAGGGAGGGCAGAAAGAGAGAGAGAGAGAGAGAGAGAGAGAGAGAGAGAGAGAGAGAGAGAGAGAGAGAGAGAGGGAAAGGACTAAGAGGGTTGGTTGGATTGAGAATCAAAGACACTGCCTGCACCAAGCAGAAGAAGAGATGGGTAGATGTGAATTCAAGAATACATTCAACAACCTAAAGAACAATATGGGAACACCAGAACCTAGTGGTACTACATCAGGAAGACCTGAACATCCCAACACAGAAAAATCAGAAGCAAACAAACTTAAAAATTACTTTATCAAGATGATGGTGGCCCTTAAAGAAGAAATTGAGAATTTCTTTAAAGAAATGCAGGAAAAGACAAGCAAAAAATTAGAAGAAATCAACAAATCCCTTAAAGAAAGCCAAGAAAAAAACAAGTATAAGACTTGAAGATTGAAATGGAGGCAATAAAGAAAATACACATGGAGGGAATTCTGGAAATGTAAAAATCTAGGTAAATGAACAGGAACTATAGATGCAAGCATAACCAACAGAATGCAAGAAATGGAAGAGAGAATCTTAGGCGTTGAAGATATGATACATGAAATAGATTTGTAGGTCAAAGAAAACATTAAAGTCAATAAAGTCATAACACAAAATGTCCAGGAAATCTGGGACACCATGAAAAGACCAAACCTGAGAATAATGGGGATAGAAGAAGGAGAAGAACACCAGATCAAAGGTACAGAAAATATATTCAACAAAATCATAGAAGAAAACTTGTTCAACCTAAAGAAGGAAATTACTATGAAATTACAAGAAGCTTACAGAACACCAAATAGACTGAACAAAAAAGTTCTCCCACCACATAATAACCAAAACACAGAATATACAGAATAAAGAAAGAACATTAAGAACTGCAAAGGAAAGAGGTCAAGTAACATGTAAAGGCACACCCATTAGAATAACACCTGACTTCTCATTGGAGACTCTCAAGCCAGAAGGTCCCAGACAGATATTATGCAAACTCTAAGAGACAATGGATGTCAACCCACACTACTATATCCACCAAAACTTTCAATTACCATAGATGGAGAAAACAAGATATTCCATGAGAAAACCAGATTTAAACAATACCTATCCATAATCCAGCCCTACAGAAAGCACTAGAAGGAAAACTCCAACCCAAGGAGGTTAGGCATACTTAGGAAAGCACAGGCAACAAGCAATCCCCCACCAGCAAATCTTAAAGAAAGGAAATACACATACATACCCCCCCAATAACCGGAATCAACAATCACTGGTCAGTGATATCCCTTAATATCAATGGATTCAACTCACCTATAAAAAGACACAGGCTAGGTTGTCCCTGCTCAGAGTCATCTGACACAAACGGCCTGCATGCCAGACTGAGTTCGGCGACAGGATCCCGACACTGAACACCCAGAGGCAGCCAGGCCTCCATCCAAAAGAAGCACATTCATACAGCAAGGACATCTGTTCAACCATGTTCATAGCAGCATTATTTGTAATAGCCAGAAGCTGGAAGCTGCCTAGATGCCCCTCAACTGAAGAATGGATAGAGAAAATGTGGTCCATTTACACAATGGAGTACTACTCAGCAGAAAAAAACAATGGAATCTTGAAGTTTGCAGGAAAATGGATGGAACTCACAGAAACCATTCTGAGCGAGGTAACCCAATCACCAAAGCAAACATGATATGTACTCACTCATATGTGGATTTTAGACATGTAATTCAATCTTGTTTGTAATTCAAATATATAAAAAATAAAAAAACTAAAAAAAAGTATTAAGTCATTCTCAGTGTAACTATGCATCTTCATGTCATTTCTGGTTAGGACCAAAGTTTGAGGAAATAAGGGATCACACCTATCACCGACCACAATTCCATTCCCAGTGACTGGCATGCTGTCTGATTCATCCAGGAAGCATTTGGTGTGTTGGTTGAAATATTGCTTGAACAAAGTATTATGCAATGAGAAAGAAAAACCCTACATAGTTTAATACTGAAGTTTTATGGCATAAATGTGCAGGCCATGTTTTCTTATACAAAAAAATATTCTCATTTCTCAAAAAAAAAAGTCACAGGCTAACAGAATTGATACAAAAACAGTATCCATTCTTCTTTTGCATACAAGAAACCCACCTCAACTTCAAAGACAGAAGTTTCCTTAGATTAAGGGGATGGGAAAAGACTTTCCAATCAAATGGACCTAGGAAGCAAGCTGGTGTAGCTAAATTAATATCCAACAAAATAGACTTCAAACTAAATGTAATCAAAAGAGATGATAAATGACATTTCATGTTCATCACAGGAAAAATCCAGCAAGAAGAATTCTCATATATTCTCAATACATATGCCCAAAACACAAGGGAATCCACATCCATAAAAGAAACATTACTAAAGCTTAAATCATATATCAAATCCCACACACTAATAGTGGGAAACTTTAACACCCTATTCTCACCAGTGGACAGGATTACCAGACAGAAAATTAACAGAAAAATAAGGGATCTGACAGATGTTATCACTCAAATGGGCTTGACAGACATCTATAGGACATTCCACCCAAACATAAAAGAATACACGTTTGTCTCAGCACCCCATGGAACCTTCTCAAAAATTGACCACATACTCAGTGATAAAGCAAACCTCAACAGATACAGAAAAATTGGAATAATCCCTTGTATCTTATCAGCTCACCATGGCTAAAGTTAGAATTCAACAACAACACAAAATCTAGAACACCTACAAACTTGTGGAAACGGAATAACGTAGACAAAAGTTTCTGTCCCACCCTGTCCCACAGCAGTTTAGTCCCAAATAAACACTGAGAGTTTTATATTAATTACAAACTGTTTGGCCTGTGCCTTAGGCTTCTTACTGGCTAGTTCTTTCTTAATTATTAAACCTCTTTCTATTAATCTATATTTCTATGTGGTCTTGGCTTATTGGAGAATACTCAGGCATCCTATCTTCCCTGTAGTTAAAAGGCATCTCTCTGGAGACTCACTCTCTGGTCCCATCCCCAGAGTTCTCCTAGTCTGGTAGCTTCACCTATACTTCCTGCCTGGCTACATTTAGTCTATCCATTGGCCAAACAGCTTTATTCATCAACCAATAAGAGAAAAATATATTCACAGCCTATGAAAGGACATTTCCCCATCATCTCCTCTTTTCTGATTAAATAAAAAGGAAGGCTTTAACTTTAATATATTAAAATTATATATAAAAACAGTTATCAAGCAAGAACTACAGTTAATATTTAGTCCACTAATAACTGGCAAAATTTAAAGAAAATATTCTATCATCTATCCTCTTTTGGTGAGTCTAAAGTTTTATGTGTAACATCTTTTATCATAATTAAGGAAAACCATAACCATAACTATCTGTCTTCAACTCCATCAAAGACCTCAGAAGGATAATATATAAACTCTAGAATTGACAGAGACATCTTGCTGCCTGGATAGTCACCCAAAATTCCTCTGTAACACTGGGGCATCCCTCTTCAGCCTATAGGCCATAGTGTCAGGCAGACTGTTTTTATTGATTTATTTTTTACATTCCAATCCCAGTTCCCCTTCTTCCTTTCCTCCCACTCCCTCTACTCCCCCTCCTCCCATCTGCTCCACAGAGAGGGGTAAGGCCTCCTATAGGAAGTCTACTAAGTCTGTCCCATCATCTAGTTGAGACAGAACCAAGGCACCTCTCCACCTCCACACTCCTGTGTCTAAGCTGGGCAAGGTATCTCTCCATGTAGAATGGGCTCCACTAAGTCAGTTTGTGCATTAGAGTAAGATATTGGATCCACTGCCAGTGGCCTCACATATTGTCCTAGTCACACCATTGTCACCTATATTAAGGGAATCTAGTTTGGTCTTATGCAGATTCCCCATTTGTCAGACCTGAGTCAGTGATCTCTCACTAGCTTGGGGTCTGGCAGACTTTTTAATGAAGTAGGAAATTTGTAGAACTGTTTTGTCTTGTATTGACAAAGTTTATCAGTTGCTTTCTTCTGTAAAGCAGGAACCCTGATGAACCATTCTGCCTGTTGGTAAGTTCAGCAATCACTTTTCTTTGTAACCTGCTTGTCTAGCTTGGACAACATGCTGTCAAGCAGTCCAGGCAAGAACAGTTTCTTGTCCAAATCACTATTTCTGTCATGTTGAAGGCAAACTCCATAATGAGTCTCTTCAATGCCCATCTTACTCTCTGATGTAATTGGTGTTGCCAGGAGCAGTTGTGTCCCACTGTCTTGAAAAACCCTAATTAACCATTTTAAATGCCATATTCTGTAGGTCTTTGAAGGGTTTTGAAGAATACTTATTCATTTGAAATATGTCTCTGTATATCTAGAAAACCTAATTAACATAAGTTTGACTATTATAGATGATTATAATCTGTATTTAATTATACATTTTTAAAGGCACTGTATAAACACAATACCTAAACAAGAGAAGAAATATACATATAACAAAATTGACCTTAAATTTGTATCAATAAACCAAAATCCATACTAATGTAAAGTATTCATTTCTATATCATATTTCCTTTTTTTCTTTAGAAAGAGATTGACTTGGATTATTAACCATTTATAACCAACCATGTTTAAATGAAAACAAGTATTTATAAACAATATTTGGAAATTTGGGCTTAGATCTCTTCGAACTGCTTCCTGCTGTTTGGGGGCACTGTCAATCCCAAGGACATCCAGAGAAACCCCACAACCATGGGCAAATCTTGGCTGTAGTAGTCTGAGAAGCTGCATCTTCTAAGCTATTTTGGATGTTGGATCACCTTGGCCACTGATTCAGGGGGTCTTGTTTGATCAAACCATATTAGTCTGGAAAGAATCCACAGCTTTTCATCTTCTGTGGAAACAAAAGCAGAACCTCTTTTCCAAATAAAAAACGTGTCCTTAGACTTAAATTTTGAAGTCAAGTCATTTTCAAAATGTATAGGTTGGATTAATTCAGCAGCATTTATAATGAAATGTCTTTTAGCAGTTGTTGCTTCTACCTTAGTAGCCAAACAATTCAAAGACAATACAATAACATACAGTATCCAGACTCTGTGTGTTTTCCATCTTTACATGGCATTTTTAATTACTGTATTTCTTTTTCTTTTTTTGGTGGTTTTTTTTGTGACAAGGTTTCTTTGTATAACTTTTGTTGCCTTTGAACTCACTCTGTAGACCAGGCTGGCCTTGAAATCACAGAGATCTGCCTGACTCTACCTCCCGAGTTCTGGGATTAAAGGTGGCACACTATACTCAGCTACTATATTTCTTTTTAAAGGACTTTCTCTATCCATTTCCTTTTTTCTTCTAAACCTATGTATATTCTTAAACACACTGTATACTGTTTAGAGATTTTTCTTCATCATAGTCAATGTTTCTTGTATATCTCTATCTTTTTCTGACTATATGAGTCTTTAATTTTAAAACAACATGGCTAGGATTAAAGCAGAGGTTTTGGCTGCTGGCTGTCTAATAAGGCTGGGGTATGTTTACCCCCAGATCCAGGAGCTGTGCTGACTACCTTAAGTCTGGTCTATGCTGCCACCAAAAAGCTTGTAGCATACTGCCCATAAACCTTTTTTGTCTTTATGAGTAAAAACTAAATCTGCCATGCAGCATGCTGTGTGGCTTGGAGACAGCCTCTGTGTACCATGGTGGGACTCTACCATGCTGTTCTCAAGTCCAGCTGCCACCGCATCTCTGCACCATGGCCTGCATGATACTGTGAGACTAGGAAGCCCACTGTGACTCCATTTTACATGAAAATTCTTGTCAAACATTTGGGTGAGGCTTGTGGATGGAAGTTTCTGTTCTTTCCAGTCCTGCAGATGTTTAGTCCCCAATAAATTCTAAACTGCTTGGCTGATGGCGCGGACTTCTTACCCATTATTAGCCTATTTCTATTAAGCTGTGTATTTCCACATGGGTTTGGCTTATCGATGATGTCCAAGCCTCTTGCTCTCTCCACAGATATATGGTTTCTTCCTCTTTCTCCCTCTCCAAGTTCTTCTTCCCAGAATTCTCCTAGTCTGGTAACCCTGCCTATACTTCCTGACTGGCTACATCCTGCTGGCCCATTGACTGGAATAGCTTTATTCATTGACCAATAAGAGAAACATATATTCACAACATACAGATGGACATCCCCCATCAGAATAATACCCAACTTAATCCCCCCTGTGTCAAGGAAGCAATAAAGAAAGAAATTAAAGATTTCTTAGAATTCAATGAAAATGAATCTACAACATACCCAAACTTATGGAACACTATGAAAGCAGTGCTAGAAGGAAAGTTCATAGCACTATATGCCTATATAAAGAAGTTAGAGAAATCCCCCACCATTGAATTAACAAAACACCAGAAAGCTCTAGAAAAAAAGAAGCAAACTCACCCAGGAGGAGTAGATAACAGGAAATAATCAAATTGAGGGCTGAATCAATCTACCTCAAGACATAGTGATACCACTCTTGGGCATTTACCCAAAGGATGCTCAATCATACCACAAGGACATTTGCTCAACAATGTTCATAGAAGCATTATTTGTATTAGTCAGAACTTAGAAACAACATAGATGCCCCTCAACTGAAAAATGGATAAGGAAAATGTACATAATGCTCATCAGTTAAAATGATGACCTCATGAAATTTTCAGGCAAATAAATGGAACTAGAGAAAACCATCCTGAGTGAGGTACCACAGGCTCAGAAAGACAAACATGGTGCTTATTCATTCATAAGTGGATATGAGATAAAGCAAAGGATAACCAGACTAAAGTTAGGCAACTGCAGAAAAGCTAGGTAATCAGGAGGACCCTAAGAGGGACACATGGATCACACTGGGAAGAGAAATTAGATGATATCTATAGGGCAAGTTGATGGCAAGGGGGTAGCAAGGTGGAGGGGAGGGGGGATGAGAACAGGAGGGATCCAGATGACCTAGGCAGGGAGGGATGCAATGGAAGAGCAATGAAAATGGTATCTTTCTTTTTATTAGTTCAAATTAGGAGAAAATGGTATCTTAATAGAGAAAGCCACTATGGGCTTAGGGAGAAACCTGGTCCTAGGATAACTCCCAAGAATCCACAAGAAGGACCCCAACCAAGACTCCTAGCAATAGTAGAGAGAATGCCTGAACTGGCATACCCCTGTAATCAGACTCATGAATACCCCAACTATCATCATAGAGCCCTCATCCAGGAATTGAAGGAACCAGGTGCAGAGATCCATAACCAGAACCAGGGTGAGCTCCAGGAATGCAGTTAAAGAGAGTGAAGAGAGAACATGCGTGCAAGGGAGATCAAGATCATGATGGAGAAATCTACAGAGACAGCTGAAACAAGCTTGAGGAAACTCATGAATTCTAGACCTACAGCTGTGGAGACTCCAGGGGACTGAACTATGCCCTCTGTAGGTGGGAGACAGTTGTGAAGCTTGGATTATCAGAGGGGACCCTGGCAGTAGGACCATGATGCAAACCTGGCACATGAGGTAGCTTGTTGGAGCCCATTCCTTAGGGTCAGTTGCTATGCTCAGAGGCAGTAGGACCACGATATAATCCCGGTACATGAGCTAGCTTGTTGGAGCCCATTCCCTATGGTGGGATGCTATGCCATGGGAGAGGGGCCCTATTCCGACCTATTGTGCCAGACTATGTTGACTTCTTATGGGAGCCTTTACCCATAAGGAGGAGTGGACAGGAGGTGGGCTATTGTGGAGGTATGGGGGTATGCGAGGAGGTGGGTGGGTGGAAGGAGACTCTGGGTAGGGTGGGAGGAGGAGTGGGAGCAAGAATGTGGTTGGAATGTAAAATGAAATAAAAAAATTAAAAGGTGGAAAAGAAGAAAGTGTTGGTGACATTGTACGTTTAAAAAAGAATGTGAAGGCATCTGGAGAGACGGCTCAGAGGTTAAGAGCACTGGCTGCTCTTCCAGAGGTCTGGAGTTCAATTCTGAGCAACCACATGGTGGCTCACATCCATCTATAATGAGTGCTGGGTCCCTCTTCTGGCTGGCAGGCATACATGCATACAGAACACTGTATACATAAATAAAC
This sequence comes from Cricetulus griseus, assembly GCF_003668045.3. Taxonomy (NCBI): domain Eukaryota; kingdom Metazoa; phylum Chordata; class Mammalia; order Rodentia; family Cricetidae; genus Cricetulus; species Cricetulus griseus. The sequence goes on from NC_048595.1 coordinate 158,504,807, forward strand.
AAATTAAAAAAATAAAAAAAAAGATTGTGAGGAAGGTGACTGGAAGTTGCCCCTGATGGTTGGAGATAGAATGATAGGGCTGTTAGAAATCTCAGTGTGGCCATTAGGACTTTGTTACCTGTGTCTTTCCGTAGTCCCCACAGTATTAGTCAATGTAGTTACTAGGAATTCTGGCTGGAGCTTGGGAGCTCCAGTATTTGTTTTTCATTGTTGTTCTGAGTTTTAGACCCAGGGCCTCATGCATACTAAACACATACTTGATAACACTAAGCTGTACCCCAAACCAATGTTCTACATCTAAACAAAAATTTCAGATGACTTCACAACAAACCAGAAGATCACATTCAGGGATATTCCCAGCACCAGGGAACATCATGACATGTACCTTGAAATCCAGCAGCATTCATGACTTAGTATTTCCTTATTGTCTAGAGCAGCTTTTTAAACAGAAGATTTCCTTTCAGTTTTGGTTATATGCATGCCTCTCCGTGTGGGTATATGCACATGAGTGCACGTGCCCATGGAGGCCAGAAGAGGGAACAAGATGCTGCTCCTCAAGTTACAGACACCAGCAAGCCACCCAATCTGTGTTGGCAACCAAACCTGGGACTTCTGCAAAAGCAGTATATGCTTTTTTTTAAATCTTATTATTTTTATGTGTGTTGCCTATGTACCATGTACCTGCAGAGGCTAGAAGATGATGTCAAATCCCCTAGAACTGGAGTTACATACAATTGTAAGTCACCATGTGGTTGTGGAGACTCAAACCCAGGTCCTCTGGAAGAGTGGGTAGTGTTCTCAACCACTCAGCAATCTCTCCAGACTGAGCAGCTTTTATTTTAGGATTTACATTTAAAACATTTTAAAAACCAAATTCTAAACTAAGTGATCTATCAAACTTTCTGCTCCTTGGATCTGTGCTAATAAAGAATAGGAGAAGGTTGCTGGTTTGCACTTAGTGTGTAGATAGAGTTTTTGTTCCACCTGGTCCCTCAGCTTTTCAGTCCCAAATAAATACACAGAGGCTTATATTAATTATAACCTGTTTGGCCAATGGCTCAGGCTTCTTATTGGCTAGCTCTCTCTTAATTTTTTATCCATATCTATTAAACTATGCATTTCCATGAGGCTGTGGCTTCCCTATAATGTTCTGGTATGTTACTCCTCTGACAACTATATGATGTCTCTGGTGACACACTCTCTGTGTCCACTCCCCAGCATTCTCCTAGTCTGGCATCCCAGCCTATACTTCTTGTCTGGCTAATGGTCAATCAGCATTTTATTAATCAACCAATAAGAGAAATATATATTAACAGCATGCAGAAGGACATCCCCCAACACAGGGGTTCTCCCATCTTCTCCCACTTCATCCAGGCTCTGTGGGCCTTCTTCCGCTTTCCCTCTGCTGTTCTGTTTTCAAATACTCATTCCTACCACACCCTAGTATCTCTTTTCTTTTTCTGTTTTTCTCCAATTGATAGCTATTGGCAGGTGCTAACCATTCTCTGTAGTTCTTTTCACAACTATTTAGATAATGCTCACATCATTACCCCCAGTTTGCAGAAGAAATGAAGACAGAGTACAGAAGGTAACAGAAATGTTAAGCAGGAGAGTCAGAATTCTCTGTCAGGTCTGAACCCACAAACCTCATTTCACAGACTAGTGATGTATAAAAAAAGCTATGTGCTTCCAGGCTGAGTGCTCTGGAATCAAGGCTGTGACATCTGGTGAAGGTCTTCCTGCTGCGTCATCACAGAGATAGGCATCTTAGGGTGAGACAGAGCTTCTGCATCCTCTTTTGTAACCAGCATCAATCCATTCATAGAAGGCAGCCCTGGTGACTTAAACAACTCCAGTTAAACCCTATCTTCTAACACCAGGACACTGGGGAGTAAGCCACTGACACAGGCTTCCTGGGAAATGTCTTCAAATGACAGCTCTCTGTGGCCTTTCTCTCTCATAAGTAAATTCAAGTCAATCTCTAAGGAGGGAATCACTGATTCCAGTTCTGGGAAGCATTTCATGTGATCAAATCCATTACTTTGCATATTGGAAACAGAAGTGCAAGCTGGCAAAAATCTCTTTCTAATTTACTCTAATTTTAAATGCTAGTGTTAAAGTTGAAGTCCACATTTGTTGACCTCAACCTAAGTTCTCCTCACAGTATTGTTTTGTTGCCTCTCAAACACTTAAGACTTTTAAGTTAGGAAACATGAAGATGAAGATAAGTGAAAACCTGTATTGAAGTAAGACAACATTTTGGATAGCAGATACTTTATTTTTATTTCAAAGACTATAAACCTCTTGAACAGGAGCACAGCTGCTCTGAGGTAGGAGGATTGAAGGTGGTTAACATGGGGGACTGTATTAGGAAGGTGTGTGCATCAGCATCTGTAAGGTATTTCCTGTCTTTGTCAGGAACTCAGTTTCCCTCTTTTGCATATTTCTTGTTTCTGGTCACATTTTTTTTATATAAAATAAAAATTTCTATTGATGTGCTATGTCTGAAACTTACTATCTGTGCTTGTGAATTGTAATTTGATCCATTTTAAAATTTAACATTTTGTGGTGCCATGGATTGAACCCAAGGCCCCATGCAACCACTTATATCCCTAGCTACAAGCACTGCTTCTGTGGTCCTTCTTTCCCCAGACATGGAGAGAGAGAGAGAGAGAGAGAGAGAGAGAGAGAGAGAGAGAGAGAGAGGATGCAGACATAGACAAACAGGCAAAGACAGAGAGACAGAGAGAGATGAAAGGAGATGGAGAGAGACAGAGAGACAGAGAGACAGAAGAGAGATAGACAGAGACATAGACAAAGACAGAAAGACAGAAAAAAACAGAGAAATGGAGAGACAGACACAGAGACAGAGATGGAGAGAGACAGAGATGGAGAGAGAGTAAGAAAAAGGAGGAGAAGGAGAAGGATCTTGATTTCAAGGCATCATAGTCTCCATGGAAAGTTTCAGGATATCTCAAAAAGCAAACAGAAAAAAGCAAAAAAAGAGACCAGCCTGGTCTACAAGAGCTAGTTCCAGGACAGCTTCCAAAGCCATAGAGAAACCCTGTCTTGAAAAACCAAAGAAAGAGAGAGAGAGAGAGAGAGAGAGAGAGAGAGAGAGAGAGAGAGAGAGAGAGAAAGCAAAAACGAAGACAAGGATATCATAGTACCTATGCAACAGGATCATTGTGGGAGCTAACTGAGGAAATACATTCTTAATCTTAAATTATGCAGTAAATGGTGTCTTTCACATAACAAAAGTTAAACAATGAAAGCTAATTATTAATTTTTACTGAAAAATATCCTGAGGCTGATGTGAACAGCTGGCCACGATGAGTTACAACAGACTAAAACCATCCCAACACCTTGGGAAACACCAGTCATAACGCTGGGAGGATATTATCATCAGATGAAAGAGATAGCAAGAGAAGATGCTGAGGGAGGGAGGTGGAGAAGAGTGGATGGTGGCCCTCTGGCAAGCTGAAGCTGAATTCCTGTCCTTGTCTCTGTGAAAGCAGGTGCTTATTGAAGTTTATTTTGGTATATGTCAGCTGGTATGCATAAAACAGGGAATTTTCCACAAGGAAGAGAGGATTGTTGCCACCAAGGGGTCCTGATAGGCCTCAGCAAAGATGAGACAGGCAGATGAAGGCGATTGGGCTTTGTGCTGTGTTATTTCTTTGTCAGTTTTGATTTCAGGGTTCTCACTCTTGAGAATGACCTTTGCTGCTCCTCAGGTCCACACAGTGGCCAGGTCTATGTTGCTGCCCTACTGTGTGATGTGCTCCCCCACATTCTTATCCTAAGTCATCCATTATTGCTGGCCCAGGAAGTAGGAGTCACATAGCATCAACATGAGTGCAGAGAACATCCCATGTTTTCTGGGAGACCTCTGATGGGCACTGTTCATGGTCCACAAGACCTTCTGAACCATAACTCCTGCCTGGTTATTTATAAATCATTTTGTCACAACAATTTGAGTACATGAAAAGAATGATACACACTCCGTGAGGTAACACTATTTGGTAAGTGGAAGAAAAACTTCACAAACTTTTCTTTTCATCACTTACCCCAAGGAGATTTCACAGTTACAGAAATGACCTCATCAGTGTCATGAGGTTCCTAAGCATGTGTCGACCCTGCCTGTGACTTGAGACAACCAACTGAGACATTCACTTGTCTACCCATCTTGCTGTGTCTTAGATTAGCAATGTCCTCTTCATCCCACTGATATTACTGTGTTCTCAGTTTATTGTCACTAGGGAACTCCAGTTGCCAAGTGAATGAGGTTTCTGGTAGAATGGCTCCATAATTTATGATCACTATGGCAACAGTGGGGATACTTTTTCTGGCTGGTTGCTGCTTCCATAAATGAATAAAATGGTCTATAGTTCCCTCTCCACCTTTTTTGGAGGGATATATATTAATAGGGAGAAGTAAGAAAAAAATTTAATTATGTCTTTGTTGCCTCTGTTTATGGGATCTTGTGATATGGCCAGCTGGTCCGATTTGTTACTAAATCATGACAACATCTGCATTCCTTTCTCATCGTTAGCGTAAATCTGTTACTAAATGTGCTAAGGACATATGGGCTGTAACTGTATCAAAGCTTTAATGCTAGGATGAGCATTTCATTTCCTAAGGCTTCATATTAAGAAGAGTCTTGTTGTGAATCAGCAACAATGTAGCAGCTGTGTGATTCAGGTGTTGGTGTCTTGCTGTTATTCCTTTGGCTTGCTTTGCTTTTCCTGCCAATTACTAGCTTGTGGATGGTACAGTTGGAGTTTGACATGCGCTCTGATGACCATTAACCTGCTTCTGCTGTGTCTGCCGGTAGTTTGCTTCTCTATTGCTCTCCCCTAGTTCCTCCTCAGTGGTTATTAACTGTGGCCTCTGGAAAAGAAGAGGGATCTGGGGTTGAAGCAGAAACTAGAAAGGGTATAAGACCAGAAGAGCACCGGGTTTTCCTTCACCTTGGTAACTGCATCTTCTCCAGATTTCCATTGCTGTAAGGGTCTCTGTTAATTTCCCTTCCATCTTGCATGAAGTGAGAACCTAGGAAGGTGGCCTACAGTGTCAGTTGTTGTGGGGATGCAATTCCGTGGTTCCTGGCCCCATTCTGAGTCTGGAAGGCTGCTCTGCTCTGTTGTTTTGTCTCCTGTTCTGTTTTGTGCTGTCTGGCTGGAATTTACATTCCCTTTGGGGTCACCTCAAATCCTGTCTGGGGCAAGGGAAGGACTGCCTCCCAAAGTCTATGGGATCACAGTGTCTTAGTTAAGCATGGGCTTGTCTGTGTCAAACACAGGCTTATTTCTTATACCCTGAGGCCTGTTTTATTTGTGTGGCCAAATGTTGCTGCTGCCCTGACTATTTATGTCCCTGAAAGAGGGATTTATGGTTTTATAAATGTTCTTCACAATTTGACTTGTAGGAACAAAAAGCTTGTTTCATCAAGATTATTTCTTCCTGGAATTATACAGTCCTTAAAAAAAAATCCTGTCTTTAAAAATGTAGTTTCTTCTATTTGGGCAGAAAGTTCACCATTCCCTGTGTTGCATGCTATAATACTAGCACCTGGGAAGCAGAGAAGTTCAGGTCTTCAAGGTCACCATTTGCAACATAATCAGGTTTGACACCAGCATAGGCTACCTGAAATCCCATCTCCAAAAAAAGGACTTTATTTTTAAAAATGTTCAAAGCCAATAAATATGGCACACTTTTAGCTTGTAGGTATTTAAAAGCCCTAAGTGTTCTTCTTTTTTGTGAGATGGTTTTGTAGCATAAATTTCAAATAACAGGGACTTTGGGGTCCACAGTAACCCAATAGACATTAACTCTTGGCTGCTTAGGGGAACATCTTGAAAACTTAGCAGGTAATAAAACATTTTCCTGGTAAACAAGTATGCTGTAAAGTTAGCTTTTTATCTAGGAGAAGCTAAATTGCCCCCCCCCCCATGGCTAAGTGGAGACTATGGTACCACTTGGTCTTCATATCCATGTTGTCCATGAGATGAAAAGTCTGAATTGCCCTGGATGGCTGGAAACTGACCAGAACAAACACATCATGATAAATCCTTTTCAAATGAAAACTCTCACTTATAAACTTATTTTTGAGACAGGATCTCACTATGTAACTGTGGGTATCCTTGAACTTGCTATGTACACAAGACTGTCCTTGAATTCACAGGGATCTGCCTGCCTTTCCTTCCCAAGTGCCAGCAGTAAAAGTATGTGCTAACATACCTGGCCTAGATGAAATATCTTTTGTAAGATTAAGTGAAAGACTGACGGACAATAGATCAGTTTTTTAAATAAAGACAATGATATTCTGAATGTACGATTCAAGGTCCTTTATTTGCAGAGATCTGTATTAGAAAGAATTTTCCTACTAGAGAGGCAAAGGTTTATATACCACATTGCATATTACAGTTTCCTCTATTTATTTATGCCTTGTCTTTGAATTGAGCTGGACCCATTACCGGAGGGAACTTCGGTGAGAAATTTGACATAGAGCTTTCTAAATCTTCAGCTCTTGATGTGAATATTCCAGGAGAAGCATGAAGGAGTTGTCTTTTCCAGACTTGAGTGATTCTTTTAGGCTCAGGAGAGGTAGAAGAAGAGGATGTGAGCTATCTGTTCTGCGTGTTCTGGGCAGCAAAGCCCAGGCTATTGCCTAAGGAGGACTGGCGAGGCAACATGTTGGGTGGGGCCACAATCAGACACACAGCTGCAGAGGAAGCGGTAACCTAAGGGACATGTAATAGGACAGTGGACATCTGTAATTAACCAGTCTATATGAGCTGGAAGGGTCTGGAATGGTTTGACATGGGCTTGGGGGAGACTGGACTAGAGCTTCCCACATAGCAGGTTTGGTGGGAAAACAGCTCAAAATAGCCTGGGTGCTGTGGTTGGAAAACAAGTTTGTGTAGAATTTCTTGCAAACTCCAGTTTACAGACTAAGGTTGACAGTCAATAGGTGGAAGACCACACCCAGAATATTTGGGGAGCACAAATTGGTCTTGATAATTTTTTTCCATTAAAGACAGGATTTTACTAAGGGTAAGAAAATATATGCAGTAAGGCACACAGAACACAAGCCCACTGCAAAGTCAAGGAAGATTTGGGGAGTGAGAGACCAGCCTCTCCTTAAGGGCTGGCAAGTCTTAAAGTTCTGCTAAGTTTTGTCATGCCCACTTACATCAACCCTCCCCTGAGGCATTCTGCCTACTGCCCCTTCTGCATCACCCCTTCACCATCTTGGAATTCATTAGAGCAGCCTATCTCAAAAGCAACAGAAGTGTGTGTGTGTGTGTGTGTGTGTGTGTGTGTGTGTGTGTGTGTGTGTGTTTACTCTCAAGTGTATGTATGTTATTTTTTCTTTAAAGGACACAAATAAAACCCTTCTTTCTCATGTTGCTTTGTCAGATCACAATGACAAGAATAAATGTATATTCATCCCAGGTACGGCGCTGACAGCAGGTCAAAAGAACAATTCTATTCAAAGTCCAGCTTATTGAACAAGTGTGTATATTTGGCTTACTTCCAAGAGCATGGGTGACTCTGGGGTCCACCACTTCATGAGTATGCCATATCTCTGGAACTTTCTGTTCATGATGCAGAGAGCTCCACCAAAACCAGTTTCTCTACTTGTTAGTTATTTATTTTTATTTTATTTTGGTACTATTTTTGAGACAAGGTTTCATGTAGTACAGGCTGGCCATGGACTCTACATGTAACTGAGGGTGACTTTGAACCAAGGATGATGTTAAACTTCCAATCTTCTGTTTCTATTTGAGTGCTGGGATTACAGAACACACACCCTCCCCGATTTTTATGTCTGTACTCCGGACTTCATGTGTCTCATTCACTTCTTGAGTCTTAAGATACTCTCTCTTCTTTCCAGGAGGAAACACTTCACTTCAAACATTTCTATATAACAATAGATAGTAGTATTGAATATTGTACCTTTTATTGCAGTATTCTCTCAAATCACTACCTGCTCTTAATACTTCATTGAATGGTGCAAAGGGTTGAAGGTCTATCATTCCATTTTATCCTGTAGTCCAGGCTGTCCTGGAAATCACTATATATCAAGGAGTGACCTTGAACTTGTGGCCTCAACCTTCCTAGTATGCGTTTATAGCATAATCAGTCATGCCTAACTTACCATGTATATTTTCCTTTGTCATAGATATGGGTAAAATGAATGTATTTTATACTTACAAAGGATAGTACCATGCTTCATTTCCATAAAGAGCATTGGTTTCTCAGTGTGTGGAGAGGTGTTTACAAAGAACAAGATTTCAGAGGTGATCATTGCTACTGATCTGCTAAAAAGAAATCCTTGCTTTACCAATGCTGCTGTTTTGCTAAATGGACATGATGTGCTTGTCAAATTACTTTCTGAATAATGATGCTTATGTACATGATCAGTGCTACTCTCAACTTTGTCAGAGAAATTTGATTTTGCAGTGAGCAGCAGTATCAGAGAGTGCTGAGACTAAGTGACTGTTGAATGCTGAGCCATAAATGAGACATATTTAGGTCCCCTCTCCCACCCAAGGCTCAGAAACATGTTGGATGAAGGGGAGAAAGAAATAGGAACTAAGAAAAGAGTAGAGTGTAATGAAACACCATGCTGTGGAGATAACAATGCTATTGGATTCCATCTCACAGAAGCTGTGATTATCTGCACTAGATCAGGCCTGTCAGGATCCAGTCACAGAGAGCATCCTTTGGGTATATTCGTAAGAGTGGAATTGCTGGAACTTGTGGTAGACTGAGTCCCATTTTCCTGAGGAATCACCATACAGATTGTTTCTAAATTAAATAAATATAAAAAGAAAAAAATTACTGCTTTCACTTCTCATCTCTTACTGCATTCCAGTCTTGACTTCTTTTGATTGTCTTTTCTGTTTTTCAGTTTAAGAAATTGATAGTTCCTGATATGAGCGAGTCACTTGAAACCTGAATTTGGGTGTCACCAGAGTTGGAGGAAGTCCCACTGAGACCTTGCTCCCATTATTGGGGCACTGCCCTGTAGCTGCACTGTGGGAGTCCACTCAGGTTTTCTACCATGACTTTGCTGGCATCTAGGGAGAAGGGCTTCTTGTGGCTGTGAGGTCAGGCTAGAGTTCAGCTCTCCACTAAATCCTTTTAGATATCCTGTGAGAGAATGGGGTACCTTGTTACTGCCAATATTTCTCCACCGATGCCACAGGTGTGTGGTCATTATTTCTGAGTGTGGTGAAAGTGATGATTCTCACTGGGCCTCCATGGACTCTCTCACACAGAGACTGTATTGCCTGATTGTGGGCTGCCTGTGTGGTTCCACTGACAGTGGCTTAGAGAGCCATGCAGGGATGGAAGTCACAATTCTCAATGTGCTTTCTCTAGTGCAACCTACAAGGGAACAGAGAGCATGTTTCCTCACAGCCTGGCTTGGTTCTAAGTCTCCCCTTGATCTTTACTGTGTGGGCAGGCATGGCTGGAGCTGTTTTCATGGAATAAAATGATTAGTACCACATTTTTTCTTTAAATGTTTCCTCTTTTCTGTACTGCCTCTTTCCTAGCCTGAGACAGCAGATCTTTTGAGGGTACATTTTTTTTCATAGACCATTGACATTTCTGAGTTGCCAGCTTCTTTGGTATTTAGCCTGAGTATGTGAGGTAAGAACACAACACCTTCTCTGCCACTGTCACCCCACAAGTCTCCAGGCCTCTTGCCTGTCTGCCTTCTTCCAGGCCTCAGTCTTCTGTCTCTGATTAGCCTGTTGGCTTTGAGCTTTAACTAAGGAATGATGACAAGTATGTCTTTGGCTTCTTTGGAATCAGCATTTATTTATTTTTGATTAATAGTTATCTGTATCACTTACACGTTTCTAATGTCAAATGCAAAGCAAATATCCTTATTATGCATGTGCTGTATGTATGAAGTAAAATGCCTAGAATGAAAAGAGAATATTTACTTCTGCTTATCTCCTCTTATTTCTGCCAGCAGATACTATCTATATAGTCAGAACGGTCCTTATTAGAGAGAGGTTAGGTTTGCAAGTGAGCAGAAACTTATTTTTGCTTTAATTTCAAGAATTAAGTGATGTATGGAAAGTGGTGACTCTGCAGTATGACACAGTGGTGGCATGAAATTGTCACATCAGGAGGCCCCATTCTTACAACAGAGTGGATGAGATGGTGCGTGATGTGTCCTGAGGTTTATTTGTGATGTGAGGCCACCATGTTATCTCCTTTATTGCTTACCATAGCTGAATGGTAAGCGTTTATTATTCATACTTAATAAGGGATGCCCCAAAATGCATGTTAGTTTAGATTCTTTCACTAATAGGAAGGATTTAGGTTGGTCTGGAATGTGTGTTGGTACCAAAGTCTGACGTCATCAGTACTGTGCTGACATCTCTGGACCTTGTTTTGAGGGTTCTTCTTGTTGGAAGGGAGTAAGAGAAGATGAGATGAAGATAGGACTAATGGTGGGGACCAAAGACCTGTTGTGACTCTCAGACATTCCCTTACTATTTGTACTTAGCTCTGTTGTTTCTGCAGGCTAGGTTTTATTACCTATGAAACTGCTAATACTCATCAATCTATATCCCAAGTTTGTGCTCAGAATTTCTATATTGTCATATATTTTTAATCTGCAAACTTTTATCCATTGTGTATTCAGTCAGTCAGTGTTTAGCACTTAATACTTGCTGACCATGTACAGTATTGTGGCAGAGTCCCACATAAAGATACCCTTGGTACAGCAATGCCTAGAAAGCATGAGCTGTAGTCATGACACAGTCATGAGTTCAAATCCTAGTTCTCCCACTTCTGTATTTGAACTTGAGAAAGTTCTCTAAACTTTCTATCCCTGCTTTAAATGATCTACCTATAAGATATAGACAATGCTTAATCCTAAATATAGTATTATGTGTCTGTCAAGTGAAGTCAGGAATATGGAGTCTGATCAACAATGACCCCACAGATAACATATGTATACAAATTACCATGATGAATGTTCAGGAAATATAAATATGTATGAAATTTCTGTCACAATTTCATGGTGATAAATTAAAAATAAAATCAATGCCAGTGCCTCTGCCAAGTTACGATTCCTAGTAATTACAAGTGTACTAGAAGCCCATGCCTAAACAGATCAGGGAACTGAGCCTCATGGATCTTAACCCAAATGATTAACTTTCAAACACATCCAGAATTCAATTTGGTGATTCTGGAATACTCTGACTTCATGGAAGAGATTCTGAACACATTAAACTCAACACAGTCTGTAAATGTCCTAAGAAGCAGGCCTCTGTACCATTCTTAATTAGGTTCATTACATGATATAATTGGGAGGAGAAACACAATCCTTACTCACATAATTAACAGTTCTTCATTAAATGTACAATGAGTTCTTGAAGCTAATGAAGGAACATAAGGGGAATAAAAATAGTACATTTCCTGTTCTAGAGCCCAGTGCTGTGGAAAAACAGTCAACATGTCTAGAAAACTTAATCATTCAAAGAATGTTCACTCTTCCAGGCACAATACTTTGACTCAAGTCCCATGAATTCTAGAACCCAGGAGATCTTGTGATTTATGCCATCTCACAATTGAGTTAGAAATTAGTTACTGATGTGCTGCCTTTGAGCCTCTGGTGCCCTTCCTGGTGACACCTGGGGTTAAGCTGCAGCACCATAGCAATTGTTAGAGCCTAACTGGGACTGCCTGCCCATCACCAGCAGCCCTTTTAACTGCTAGCTACAGGCCAGAAAAAATAATAACCATGTGTAATGGAAGCAGAACCACTCAGCAGGCTTATTTCCAAAGGCAAGTCTCACTAACTGCATGTGCACACACACACACACACACACACACACACACACACACACACACACACACACACACCCTTTTGGTGAAAAGCTAAGGCAATTCTGTCACTGTATTCCATTCAAACCCTGCAAAAAAGTGAGATACTACTGGAGGAGCTTCACACCGACAACCCTGTTAAGCTCGGTGGGTCACAAGACTAAACAAGAAGATATGAATGTGAAAAAGAAACTTGTAATAGGGAGATGCTATGTGTGTGTGTGGGGATAGAATACAGGAGGTTGGGGAATGAGAGTAACCAGAGTACATTATGTACATTTAATAAAATTTATTCAAGAATACATTTAATAAAAACAATGCTTTAAAATAAAATAATTCTCCCACTCCTTGTGGTGGGATCAGGCTCTGCCCCTAATGTTTTAGCTGCTTTTGGGAGCCTATTCCTCATACTGAATTGCCTTGCCCAGTCTTAATAGAAGGGAGGAGCTTAGTCCTACCTCAACTTGATGTGCCATGCTTTATTAACCCCCATAGGAGGCCTGCCCCTTTCTGATCAGAAACAGAGAAGGGATGGATTGGTGAGGGGCATAGGAGAGATTGATGTAGGGAATGGAAGGAAAGGAAGGAGGGAAAACTGTGGTCAGGATATAAAATAAATAGATAAATTTAATTAATAAAAAGAATTCTAAGACATTAATCTTAAATTAGATTTCTACACATAGAACTGGATATTCATGTAATTGTGCCTTCATTCATCTATTCTTTTATAAACATTCTAAATATTCCTGGCCTCTGTTAGAACCAAGGGAACCAAAACTTAGTAGGCAGTTCTGCTTGACTCAGCCTGGTAGGTGAAGTAGCTATGTGAGCCATTAATTGTAATGCATGTGGTAAGTTATCAGGACACTTCAGTATGGATAGGAAAGAGGCAATGATAAGCTCACGTAGTTAGGATTATGGCAGATTTTACTGATTTGCTTGAATATGGCATGGCAGCTTTTTAAAGTTTTATATATATCTTATAATAACTTTTTAATATTTGTAATATTTTATATATCTTATAATAAAATACTTTAAATAAATCAACTTATAAAAAATAAAGGTTTCTCTTGGTTCATAGTTTTGGAGTTTTAGTCCAGGGTCACTTGACCTGCTGCTTTTTAGCCTGTGATAAAGTAAAGCAGGACTTCATGGCTGACCACGCAGTGAGGAAGACTACTTACACAATGGGGCTCAGGAAGCAGAGAAAAGAAAGCAGACTAGGGTTCCAATATACCCTTTAAGGTCTCCTATGCTCAAGTTACTCCCAGTGAGATAGTCTACTTCCTGTTGCCTGCATAGCAACATGTAGAAGCTCCCTCTCCAGCACCATGTCTGCCTGCATACTGCCATGTTCCCCACCATGTTGACAATGGACTGCACCTCTGAACTGTAAACTGCCACCTCAATTAAATGTTTTCCTTTGTAAGAGTTGCTGTAGTCATGGTGTCTCTTCACAGCAATAGAAACTTTAACTAAGACACATGCTTACATGCCCATGTTTTCTGGGAACAGTGTGCACTCATGCAGGGTACCTCCATTTGAACTATTGTTTTAAAGAATAGTTATATTTTGAATTTAATTTACTAACTAGTGGGTTTCAATAAGTCTTTTTCATACATCCTTATTTCTGCTAATCCACCCAGTTCTGCCTTCTCTCCTCAGTCTCTCCACCTCAATTCCTGCTTGATTTCAGCCACAATATTCCTCCCTCTTCTTTTATATCACATGTATTCTGCTACTCTCCAATTGTATGTTAATTAGCTATTGAGATAGTAGGCTTCTGTATTTTTTTTCATAACCCTTCTTTTGGGTTAGCCCTCATCCCCAATTCTAATTTCCCCATACTCCTGTGCCTGATTAAATTTCGTGACATTGTTATTTATTTATTTTAAGAATACATTTAAATTAGGATATAATCACATTACTTCACTCTCCCATTTCTTCACTCCAGCCTCTCCCATGTTCTCTCACCCAAATGTGTCCTCCCTTACCCTCAAATTGAGTACTTTGGACTGGGAAATCAGTGGAATGCTTTCAGCACTGATTAATGGGTCATACTAGTAGAAGTATGGAAGACAGATGTGCTAAGAGTAATTTGAACTGTGGGAGGCTGGTTCAAGAGGTATCAGAGAAGACTTTTAGTACGTTGCCTAGAAATCATTCTTGTAATATTTTGGTGAAGAAGTTGGCTGCTTTTTGCCCTTGTCTGAAGAGTCTGTCTGAGACTAAAATGAAGAGTTGTGGAATAATTCTGTTGACAGAGGAAATCTTTTTTTTTTTGTTTGTTTGTTTGTTTGTTTGTTTTTGAAACAGGGTTTCTCTGTGTAGCTTTGGAGCCTATCCTGGCACTCGCTCTGGAGACCAGGCTGGCCTCAAACTCACAGAGATCCACCTGTCTCTGCCTCCGGAGTACTGGGATTAAAGGTGTGCACCACCAATGCCAGGCTGACAGAAGAAATGTTAAAATAGCCTAGTATAGATTCTGATGTGTGGTTATTAGTGGTAACTCTAATGAAGATTTCTAATGAAAAGGAGCAAGGTGAGCATGGTAAAATACAAAATTTACAGATTGAGAAAAGGGATACCAGGAAGTGGGATAGAGCTAAATCCCGTGTTCAAGGAGACAAACATATTAAGAAATGGAATAAATGGAGTGGTGACCTCAGGGAAAGCTCACATCCAGCTAAGTTTCCAACTTATGAAAAGGAACTAAAGAAAATCTTAGAGTTGGGTATAGTGGGGTACACCTTTTATCCTAGCACTGGGGCAGCAATGGCTGGTGGATCCCTGAGATTGATACCAGCTTGAACTACAGAGCAAGTTCAAGGACAGCCAAGCTTAAGCAGCAAAGGTAACAATCAAAAACAGAAAGCTGGTGAAGATGTAATTGAAGAGGGGGCCATGTTCCAGCCCCAGAGAGCAGCAGAACTTGGCAGCTTCAGTCATGCAGTTCTGGGTATACAGTTAAGAATAGAAGAAAGAAGTTGTGGAATAAAGCTGCTGAGGCCAGGCATGTGACAGGGATGTCCCTGAGTGGAGGCCCAGTAGAGAGGCCATTGCATGAAGTTGTGAGGTTGAAGCCAGGCTTGCCTTGGAGAATCCAAGACATTAGAGATAACAGACCAGTGGATACTTGCCAAGGGAAGCTTCTAACATGGAGTAGAAATAACCCAAGAGAAAAAAGTTTGTTGCAGTCAACAAAGCTGAAAGGAATTGGATATCTGAAGAGTGTTTTAATATCAGACACAGAGATGCAGAGTTTGGAGTTCACCCAGCTGGTTTTCTGTCTTGTATTTCTGCCCGATACTGCCTTCCCCATGTTTTGGAATGGCAATATATATCCTGTGCCATTGTATGTTGGAAGTATGTGATCTGCTTTTTGATTTTGATGTTTACAGGTGATTACCCCCTATCCCATCCCTTTCTGCTCCCCAGGGAGGGTGAGGCCTTCCATGGGGGAATCTTCAAACTCTGGCATATCACTTGGAGCAGGGTCTAGGCCCTCCTTCATGTGACTAGGCTTAGAGAGTGCCCCTCTATGTGGAATGGGCTCCCAAAGTCCATTTGTGTACTAGGGATAAATACTGATCCACTACCAGGGGCCTCACAGATTGCCCAGGCCTCCTAACTGACACCCACGTTCAGAGGGGCTGGATAAGTCCTATGCTGTATCCCAGAAATCAGTCTGGAGTCCATGAGCTTCCCCTTGTTCAGGTCAGCTGTCTCTATGTGTTTCTCCAGCCTGGTTTTGACCCCTTTGCTCATCACTCCTCCATCTCTGCAACTGGATTCCAGGAATTCAGCTCAGTGTTTAGCTATGGGTATCTGCCTCTGCTTCCATCAGCTACTCAATGAATGGCACATAAGGTAGTCATAAATCTCATTATTAAAGAAGGGCATTTAAGGTAGCTTCTCCACTATTGCTTAGATTGTTAGTTGGGCTCATTGTTGCAGATCTCTGGACATTTCCCTAGTGCCAGATTTCTCTTTAAACCTATAATGGCTCCTTCTATTATGGTATCTCTTTTCTTGATCTCCTCCTGACTCAATTTTCCTCTCCTCTCCTCATTCTCTTAGCTCCCTCTCTCCTCTCCAATGCTCCAAATTTTCTCAGGAGATCTTGTCCCTTTCCCCGTTCCTAAGAAACCATGCATGTCTCTTTTAGGATCCTCCTTGTTTCCTAGCTTTCCTGGCAGTGTAGATTGTAGGCTGGTGATCCTTTATTCTATGTCTAAAATCAATGTATGAGTGAATACACACCATGTTTGTCTTTTTGTGACTGGGTTACCTCACTCAGAATGGTTTATTCTAGTTCCATCCATTTGCCTGTGAATTTCAAGATTTCTTTCTTTTTTTCCACTGAGTAATACTCCATTGTGTAAATGTACCACATTTTCTTTATCCACTCTTCAGTTGAGAGGCATCTAGGTTCTGGCTATTATAAATAGTGCTGCTATGAACATAGTTGAACAGATGTCCTTGTATGAATGTGCATCTTTTGAGTTTATGTCTAAGAGTGGAATTTCTGGATCTTGTGGTAGACTCATTCCCATTTTCCTGAGGAACTTCCATACTGATTTCCAAAGTGGCTGTATGAGTTGGCACTCCCATCAGCAGTGGAGGAGTGTTCCCTTTCTCCACATCCTCTCCAGCATAAACTGTCATTGGTGTTTTTGATTTTAGCCATTCTGACAGGAGTAAGATGGTATCTCAGAGTTGTTTCAATTTGCATTTCCCTGATGGCTAAGGATGTTGAGAAATTTCTTCAGTGTCTTTCGGCCATTTTAGATTCCTCTATTGAGAATTGTCTATTTAGTTCTGTACCCCACTTTTTAATTGGATTGTTTGGTATTTGGGTGACTAGCTTCTTGAGTTCTTTGTAGATTTTGGAAATGAACCCCCTTCAGATGTGGGGTTGGTGAAGATCTTTTCCCATTCTGTGGGCTGTCGTTTGTCTTGCTGACTGTGTCCTTTGCCTTTACAGAAGCTTCTCAGTTTCAGGAGGCCCCATTTATCAATTGTCAATCTCAGTGTCTATGCTACTGGCATTATGTCCAGGAAGTGGTCTCCTATACCAATTCATTCAAGGGTACCTCCCAATTTCTCTTGTAAGAGGTTCAGTGTGACTGGATTCATGTTGAGGTCTTTGATCCATTTGGGCTTTAAGTTTTGTGCATGGCAATAGAAAAGAGTCTATCTGCAATCTTCTACATGTCAGCATCCAGTTACACCAGAACCAGATGTTGAAGATGCTTTTTTTTTTCATTGTATGATTTTACCTTCTTTGTCAAAAATCAGATGTTTGTAGGTGTGTGGGTCCATATCAGGCTTTTTACTTTGATTCCATTGGTCTACCTGTCTATTTATGTGACAATAGTAAGCTGTTTTCAGGACTATAGTTCTATAATAGAGCTTGGAGTCAAGGATTATGATGCCTCCAGAAGTTCCCTTATTATACAGGGTTGTTTTGGCTATCCTGGGTCTTCTGTTTTTCTGTATAAAGTTGAGTATTGTTCTTTCAACATCTGTGAAGAATTGTGCTGGGATTTGCTGGGGATTGAATTGAATCTGTAGATTGCTTTTGGCAAGATTTCCATTTTTACTATGTTGATCCTACCTATCCGAGACCATAGGAGATCTTTCCATTTTCTAGTATCTTCTTTAATTTCTTTAAAGACTCAAAGTTCTTGTTATACAGGTCTTTTACTTGTTTGGTTAGTGTTACCCAAAGATATTTTATGTTGTTTATGACAATTGTAAAAGGTGATATTTCTCTGATTTCTTTCTCAGTGCATTTATCATCTGTATATAGTAGGGCTACAGATTTTTTGAGTTAATCTTGTATCCTGCATTTTGCTGAAGCTGTTTATTAGCTGTAGGAATTCCCTAGTAGAACTTTTCGGGTAATTATGTAAACTATCATATCATCTGCAAATAGTGAAAGTTTGACTTCTTTTCCAATTTGTATCCCCTTGATCTCCTTTTGTTGTCTTATTGCTCTAGCTAGAACTTCAAGGACAATATTGAAGAGATATGGAGAGAGTCGACAGCCTTGTCTTGTTCCTGATTTTAGAGGAATCACATTGAGTTTCTCTCCATTTACTTTGATGCTGGCTGTTAGTTTGCTGTATATTGTTTTTATTATGTTTAGGTATGTTTCTGTTATCTTTGATCTCTTAATATTCTTTCTTTACTCTGTATGTTTGGTTTTTTGATCATTATGTGATGATGGACTTTTTTGTTCTCTCCTCTATTTTGGTGTTTTGTAAACTTTTTGTACTTTCATTGGCATGTCTTTCTTTAGGTCAGGAAAGTTCTCTTCTATGATTTTGTTGAATATGTTTTATGTACCTTTGAGGTGGGTTTCTTCACCTTCTTCTATACCTATTATTCTTAGGTTTGGTCTTTTCATTGAGTCCCATATTTCCTGGATATTTTGTGTTAGGGATTTGTTGAACGTTAAGATTTTCTTTAGTTCATGATTCTTTTTCTCCTAGTGTATCTTCAATGCCTGAGATTCTCACTTTCATCTCTTGTATTCTGTTGGTTATGCTTGCATCTGTAGTTCTTGATCATTTACCCAGATTTTCTATTTTCAGCATCTCCTCAATTTG
Organism: Cricetulus griseus; assembly: GCF_003668045.3. NCBI lineage: Eukaryota > Metazoa > Chordata > Mammalia > Rodentia > Cricetidae > Cricetulus > Cricetulus griseus. The sequence goes on from NC_048595.1 coordinate 158,523,289, forward strand.
TGTTTTCTTCATTGTCTCTATTTCATTTTTCAGATCTTGAACTGTTTGAATTGTTTCCTTCATATGTTTGATTGATTTTTCTTGGCTTTCCTTGCTTTCTTTAAGAGATTTGTTGATTTCTTATATTTTTGGCTTGTTTTTCTTTCATTTCTTTAAGGGACTTTTCTCATATCCTCTTTGAGGGCCTGTATCATTTTCATAAAGTTGTTTTTAAGGTCATTCTCTTCTGCTTTATGTTTGTTGGGATGTTCAGGTCTTGCTGGTATAGTGTCCCTAGACTCTGGTGGTGTCATATTGGTTTTTCTGTTGAATTTTTTTATATTGTTGTCTTTTCATCCCTTCTTCCACTGGGTGGGGGTGGGGTATCTTCCTCTCCTTGTGGGTATGGGTCCAAGGTTCTCTTCTGGTGGGTACAAGCTTGTCCAATACTCTGATGGCTCTTCTCTTTCCGTAGGTGGTGGCAGGACCAGTATGGTGACATTGGGAGACTCAGTATGGGCTGTTCCACTGGGACAGGTTCACCCATGCACACGACCTAAGCCTCAGGAGGCTCCAAGCAGGGCACCTTTTAGGTGGGCTGAAAACAGGTCCATGATTACCTCTCCTCCAGTGGGTGGAGGTGGGACTAGGACCCTGGCAGACTCTTGATAGCCTGGTCCCTTGTGAAGTCCCCAGGCCTCAGAAGGGTCCAAGAAGGGCACTGAAATGTGGGCTGGAAACAGGCCCATGCTTACCTCATTCCATGGGTGGAGGGGGGACTAGCTCCTTGACTTTGGCAGACTCTGGATGTGCTGGTCTGCAGGGATGAGTTTCCCAGGAGGCTCTGAGAAGAGCACTGGATGGTGACTCTGGATAGCCTGGCCTGCCTGGACAGTTTCCCCTGTGCACGGTATAAGACCTCGTAATGAAAAATTTAAATCTTTGAAGAAAGATACCAAGGAAGTTACTAGAAAATAAAAAGACTTCCTGTGTTCATGACATTGGCAGAATTAACATTTTTTTAAAATTAAACATCTTTTGAAAAGTAATCTACCGATCCAGTGCATTTCCAATTAAAATCACTGTGACACTCATTGCAGAACTAGAAAACTAAAACCTATAGAAAAACATGCTAAAATACATATGGAAACACAAAAGACAAAGGATAGCTGCAGTAATAAAAGCAGAATGTCACACACACACACACACACACACACACACACACACACAGACACACACACACACATACACACACACAGACACACACACAGGCCAATGGAAAAGAATAGAAGACCTAGTCTTAAACTTACATAAGTACAGCCTCCCAGTATTTGATAAAGATGCCAAACACACTAGAGTAAAGACAACATCTTCACAAATGGTTCTGGCAAAACTGGACCTCCACATACAGAATGAGATTGGACCCATGTCTATCACCCTGCACACAAATCAACTCCAAATGGATCAAAGACCTTAATGAAAAAAGGCAATTCCAAAACTTCTGGAAGAAAACAAGTAGTATCCCACAAGACATAAGAGCAAGTAACGATTTCTGAATAAGACTCCATTTGCCCTGGAGTTAGTTTCAACAATTAACAAATGGGACATCATAAAACTAAAAGCTCTGTCCAGCAATGAAAACATTCAATTGAATATAAAAGAAGTCCACAGAGTTGGAGAAAATCTTTTCAGATAAACATCTGATAGAAAATAAATGCCAGAATATGTAAAAATTTGAAAAAAATAGAATCAAGAAAGCTACCCAGTTAAAAATTTATTATGGATATGAACAGGGAGCTCCTAAAAGAAGAAATAAAGATGGCTAACAAATAGCTAAAAGTGCTCAGCATCCTCAGCAATTAGGGAAATGCAAATTGAAACAATGCTGGGATTTCATGTCACCTAAGACAGAATGGCTAAGGTCAAGAAAAACAGTTACAACAAAATGCTAATGAGAACAAATGGTGGGAAAGGAGAACCCTCATTCATTCTTTGCTGGGATTGTAAACTGGTGTGGCTACAATGGAAATCAATGTGGAGAATTCTCAACATGCTAAAAATAGAACTGCCATATGACCCAGCTATACTGCTCCCTGCCATACACTTGAAGAAAATAATATCCACTACAGAGGTACTTGCTGGGCTACGTTGATAGCTGCACTGTTAACAATCAGGAAGTGAAAGCATCCTACATGTTCATCAATAGAGTAGTTAATAAAAATTATTATGTTGTACATATACACAATGAAATCCAATTTAGCTGTAGAGAAAAATGAAATCATAGATGGAGCTAGAAAATATTATAGTGTGTAAAGTAACTCAGGCCAAGAAAAACAAATATCATATGTTCTCTTTTATTTGTGGATCCTAGATATGGTTTGAATGTGTGTTGTAGAGTAACAGTAGAAGCCAGGGAAGTGTAAAGGAATCATTGGGGAATGACAATAATGATAATAATAATAATAATAATAATAATAATAATAATAATAATAATATAATAATACAGAGGGAGGGTCAAGGAGGAAGGATAAAACAGCACTAAGAATTTTTTGAAAAGCCATAGGGAAACCTATTATCTTACAGTCTTACTTAAAGTCACACATATTATATTGTCATTGTGCACATACACATCACACACGCGCATGCGTGCAAACACACACACACACACACACACACACACACACACACACACACACATTTTTTTAATGCAGATACCCTACATGGCAGAAAAATGCTTTCCCAAGGAGCCACACTCTATTTAAAAATCCTAATGCTGGGTAGGAATACCTCCCTTTAAATTATTGTTCAAGGGATCTGAGAGACCTCCTTAGTGATATTGGTATTGCTACATTGATATTGTTTCTTGTTGCCCTCCAGAAATTCAAGACATTTCATACTTTTGACACAGGGATTAGAGAAATTTAGCTGGTACTGACATGGAAGCATCTTTACTAGGGCTAGCTCTCATAGCATTGAAAGGGGCTACAGAGTCTTCCAAGGGGGAAATTATCAGTAGTTCTACCCAATTGTAAGCCCTGAGAACCATAGCAACAAGGGGACCCAGAGGGTATCTCTAATGGTGCAATAGTGGCACTCGTACTTGGGGCCAATGAACAGGTGTTTAATTGGACCCAATACCTACTTAATTGGAGGGAACTCACATCTGGTACTTTAAACTCACTTGGGACCCCATGGCTGGAGTGTTCCATAGGCCCAAGAAGAGAACCTATTACTTTCCTGTTACCAAAGTTGTATAGTCTCCAACTGCCTTCTAAGTACTCATCCTTATAACCTTAGGTAAATGTATCTTCTGTTCAGTAGACAGACACTGTTAGATTCACAACTGGTCAGTATGCAGTGGGGTTCCAAGCCTCAAATACAACATCAGTAACACAACTCCTGTGCCTAAGGCTTAGTGAATATTGCAGAAGTTGGGGGGCAGTGGAACCTGGGAACCACGATGCCTACTGGTGATGATTTCTTCTAGACAGGATTAGGTATGTTGCTTCCATGAACTCTTAGCAATATGGCTGTCTGCACAAGACCTTAAAGGACCATACAAATTGAGCTGCTAACATGGTGCAGAAAATTTCACAAAGATCTATATGTAGATAAAGAGTTAAGAGCTATAGGTAATCAATGGCTGCTGACAGGGAAAACCAGTTTCTTTTTTTCATTTTCTCAGAAAGAAGAGCCTAATCCTAAGTGATCAGGCTCAAATGCAGACAAGAACAACACTAACTTTACTCAGGAGGCTCTCTCTCTCTCTCTCTCTCTCTCTCTCTCTCTCTCTGTGTGTGTGTGTGTGTGTGTGTGAGAGAGAGAGAGAGAGAGAGAGAGAGAGAGAGAGAGAGAGAGAGAGAGAGAAATGTGGAAGAGATCTTGAATTTAAGAAGAGTGATTGAATGGACTTGGTGTTGAATGAGGGATGAGAACATGTAAACACATTATACTTGTGTGAGATTCTCAAAGCATATTTTTTCTCAATGAACTTCAACTTTGCTTTAAAGTAAACAAGTAAATAAGTAGTGTGACAAAAAAGAAAATAAAATCAAACAATTGGTTGAATTCATGCTCTAGGTTTGGAGTTTTAGGAAAGGCTGTGTGCATCCTTGTGCCACCAAGGCTCTTTCGAGAGATTCTTTCTCCTGTTCATATTCTCCAGGGCACTAGCTGTGTAAACCTGAAGGATGCCAGGGAGATGTGTAGCAGAATTGTCATAATTTATAAGTACATAGAGTCAGTGGATACAGTTACTTGACATTCCCAAATTTGCAAAACAGTACCTGCAAAGTGTAACTGGCTCCATGCTATTGAAATAGGATAGAAGAACCATTGATTTTGCTTCTTCATGATGAATTAGCCCCTGGAACTCTGACCACTGAAGTTGTGGCTACAGAAGGAAAATGTCTGCAGCTTGGCAGAGTTACAGAGAAATTGTCCTCCCTTGGGCACTACTGTTGGTGTAGACAAAACTGTAACAAAGATTTGCATAACTTATTTCCCTGTCAAGGGCTTGCTAGGCAGCTCAGAACAAATAACATGTATTGCTCCATGAGGCTGCCTTGAGACTCAGGCTTTCTGTTCTCAGCAGTTAGATACAATTTGTGTTTTAAACAATTTTTCTCAGTGGGGTGCCATTTTCAGACCCATGATAGTGTGAAAGAGCTGATAATGGAAGCGGCTTCCTGCAGGGAGATGAGAGCTTCATGTGATGCTGAACCAGACACTGAACCAATAGCTGTGTGGTAGTGCCACAACCACCTCTATGCTCGAAGAGGGCCAGAAAATGTGGCTTCTTCCTCAACAGTCAGAAACCCAGAAGTAGAGATGTAGCATGGAGGAATAGTTACCAGGCTGTGTTAGCCTGTACCATGTTTCCAGAGAGTTTTTTTTTTTTTTTTTTTGAGAAAACATTTGAACACTGGTATATACTGTATAGAAAATGAAGGAATGAGACATGGCGATGAGTCTTAGAGGCCTTGCTTTAGAAGTTGGCTTCTCTTTTCTGACTTTAAGAAACTGGACAAAGTGGCTCTAGATTACAATACTAAAAATTGCTTAAGCATCTTTAAGGAATTGCTGGTTGAGAGCTGGAAAAATTATGGAACTGGTTGAGAATCTGCTTCACGGAGTTTTTTTTCAGTTTGTGGATGTGGCTATAAGTGATACAAGAGTGAACAAGTGCAAATATCTCATTGTTGACCTATTCAATAGTATGTTGTTTATCTTCTGTGCTTTGAATGCATTCCAGGAAAGTTCATGTGTTAGATATGTAGTCTTAAAATTTATAAGCGGATGTTTCTGGAAATGGGGACTTTGAGAGGAAATTAGAGTTAAATGAGGTTCTGAGAGTCAAGCCCCTGTGATTATACTGGCTGTGGTGGCTTGAATGAGAATGACCCCCAGAGATTCATATGTTTGAATACTTGGTCCCCATGGGTAGAACTGTCTGGGAAGGTTTAGGAAGCATGGCTTTGTTGGTAAAAGATGTGTTACTGTAGGCTGGCTTTGAGGTTTCAAAGACCCCATTAATAGTCTCTATTTGTCTCTGCATCATGGTTGTGGGTCAAGATGTGAGTTCTTAGTGCTTCCTTTGTTCTGCAACATGGACTGTAACTTACTGAAACCACAAGCCCAATTACATCCTTTTATTTCTAAGAATTGTCTTTGTCATGGTGTTTTATCATAGCAGTAGAAAAGTAATCGAGACATTCCTCCCTTCTTATAGCATGGTGTCCTCTGCCATGCTATATCAAAAAATGGCTCTTAACAGATATACCTTGATGCCAGATAGCAAGCAGTACCTCCTAGGCCCTCAAACCATAAGAAATAAAATTCTTTCTTATTTTGTGGTACTGAGGGTTGAACCCAGGGCCTCAGATATGCTAGAAAAAACTACTCTGGTAATTTAGGTACAAAATACTTGTTTTGGAGACAGGGTCTTACTTTGTAGTCCCGGCTGGCCAGCAACTCATGGAAAACTTCTTTTCTAAGTTTCCTAGGTACTGGGATTACAGTTGTGAGCCACCATAGCCACCTCTTTTAAAATAAATGATCCGTGTTTCTCTATTACAGCAACAGAAAATAAAGTAGTTTATGACTATGTGTATATTGTTCCATCCCACTAGTAGTTTCTAGAGGGCACTGCATTTAGCTTTTCCAAAGTAGCTTATTTCTGTATATTTTTACAGCGGGTAAAGATATAAACAGCATTATTTGTTACAAAACATGAGATCTGAGGAGATGTCTCAGGAGATCAAAGGCACTTGCTGCCAAGTCTGGTGACCTGAATTTGATTCCCAGAACACATGTGGTAGAAAGAGAGAACCTACTCTCAAAGTTGTGATCTGACTTTCACACAGGTACTTTGGCAAACATGTGCCTCTTCCTCTCCACACAGAATTAAAAAATTAATGAGTACATAGAAATATAAAACCTGATAATATCAAAGTGTCATGCTTGACTGTAGTATGAAAAAATAAAAAGCCCAGAGATAGATATTGGCGTTCAAGTCTCAAGCTGTAGATCAGAAAAGCAAAGTAACTGGCCACTAGCTTTTACCTCTACCTATGCTCAGACCAAAGGGGTGATCCTCAAACTACTCCCTCACACTTTACTGCTCCTCAGACTGCTATGCTCTCTTCAATGTGGCTAGAGACTAGATCCTCCATGAGGCCCTTTTACTTTTCTTTTTATATCTCCCTAGTGCTGGGATTAAAGTGTATGATCCCAAGTGATGAGATCACTTTTGTCTGAGCTATTTCTCTTTACAACTGGATCAATTTCATATAGGTCAGTGTGGCCTTGAACTAACAAGATCCATCTGCTTGTCTCTTGAGTCCTTGGATTAAAGGTATGTGCCACCACTTCCTGGCTCTATGGCTAGCTAGTATGGCTGCTGGAATTAAAGGTCTATATCACCATTGCCTGGCTCTATGGCTTGTGGCTAGCTTTGCTTTCTGTACCCTCAGGCAAGCTTTAATAAACCACACCTGACTACTAAATAGTCATGGATTAGAATACATTCAGATACAAAAGTAGACAGATAAAGACTGCAGTATCAGGAAAACAGAGAGGGGTAATGGAAGGGGGATGACCAGTAGCAATGATCAGTATCAACTGATCAGTAGAGTCTACTACCTTACAGACCACTTGGGTTTTCTAACCCCTTAGCTTACAGTAAATAGTTCAGATCATCTGTGCTATGTGAGAGCTATTTGTTGGTTGATACTTTAGTAACCAAACATTGCTGGTAGACTTGATGGTTATATTTTATGTGGAAAGTTGTTTGTGATTTGAGTATGATATGTCCCCCACAGGATTCTCTGTTCCCAGCTGGTGATATTGTTCTTGATGATTCTAGTCAAGTTGGAGTGACTAGGTCACTGGAACCCTTGAAGGTTGTTCCTGTCCCTTGTCCCAACCTTTCCCTTTGCTTCCTGTCCTTATCATGTGGGGTCAAGCAACCATGGATTGAACCCTCTCAGTCTGTGAGCTAAAATAAGTCTTTCCTCACTGAATTTGTCTATCTCAGTATCTGGTTACTTCAAGGATAAAACTAATGTAGGTATAATGTGGCAAGTCAAGAAAGGTAAATTTGAGGGTGGAATGGTAATCTTGCATGAAGGAAACACATAGAGCCAAAGGTTTAATTTTGCAGTCTGTCAATGAAGTCCCTTACTGGTGATTCTTATAAGCTAGTTTTTGCACACTTCTCATAAACACATGATAACTATATTAAACAATTTTATTGAAAAGAATATGGATTCAGAAATAACAGATGTTGTTCAAGGTAAAGGAGTGTGAAATATTCAAATCAAAGTTTTTTTAAGGTAGCTAGCTTTGTTGTCAAAGTGGTCAATAGTTTTGGGAAGGTGAGATATACTTCAATTTGAAATATCACCTCTGACTCTGAAGGGTAACAGTTATATTTAATTTATGAGCAATTTAATTGTTTCTCTCCATAAATATTGTTTACTAATGACTTCAGGACTCATATTACTAGACAACAGGGAATTCATTATTTACCTTTTAGAGGCTTGAGTAGTCTCAGGAAGATGGATTGGTATTTAGTTAGTTGCTTTTCTGATATATTAAATTCTATTGATTCTGAAGGGAGAGTGGTTTATTTCCTACAGACTAGATAGATCACACATATCTGTGTTAACAATTACAATGAAAAGCATTTTTCATACTGGAGTACAGTCTATTTTGAGTGTGACAGAGGCTACTAGAAGGTTGAAGCACAAGAGTGAGGTGAACATGGAGCTTTCATGGAAACCCAGACATCAACTGAACAGCAGAGGTAGCTGAATTATTTAATGGATATTTTAATTTTTATAAGGTATGAGATTACAACTTGATAATGAATTAATAATGCACACAGATTTAATTTACTGAGTTACCAGCATGGTCATGTTCACTACTGTTAATGCTGCTAATTATGATTACTTTAGTCAACAAATTTAAGCAAGCATAAAACAAAAGATTTCTGGTATCAAATAAGAGTTTGTAATTATTTAAGTTCCATTGTTTATAGAATTCTTAAAAATTAATTTTTATTTAAATGAAAACCAATCTTATTTTACATACCAACCCCAGTTCCCTATCCTTCCCATCCTTCCATTCCCCACACCAACCCTCCATACCACTCCCCATCCACGCCCTCCAAAGAGTGAGGCCTCCCATGGGGGATCACCAAAGTCTGTCACATCATTTGGGGCAGGATCTAGGCCCTCCCCCATGTATCTAGGCTGAGGGAGTATCACTCCATAGCAAATGGGCTCCCAAAGTCCATTCATGCACTAGGGATAAATCTGGTTCTACTGCCAGAGGCCCCATAACCCATCCCCCAAGTCCACCAACTGACACCTATGTTTAGGGGGCCTGGCTCAGTCTTATGCTGGTTCCCCAGCTGTCAATCTGGGGTCCATGAGCTCCCACTTGCTCAGGTCAGCTGTGTCTGTGGTTTTCCCCAGCATGACCCCTTTGCTCATCACTCCCCTCTCTCTACAACTGGATTCCAGGGTTTCAGCTCAGTTCTTAGCTGTGAATCTCTACTTCTGCTTCCATCAGCTACTCAGTGAAGACTATAGAATGGCATAGGTAGTCATTAGTCTCATTATCAGGGAAGGGCGTTTAAGGTAGCCTCTCCACTATTGCTTAGATTCTTAGTTGGGGTCATCTTTGTGGGTCCCTGGATATTTCCCTAGCGCCAGATTTCTTGTTTAACCCATAATGGCTCCCTCTATTAAGGTATCTTTTTCTTGATCTCCTTCTCTTTTCTTCTCCAAACTTGACCTTCCTGATCCCTCATGTTCTCCTCCCCTTCCCCCTCTCCCCTCCTCTTTCTTTTACCTTCCTTCCCCTTCCCAATTTGCTCAGGAGATCTTGTCCCTTTCCATTTCTCATAAGTTCCATGTTTTGAAACCTCTCTTTTACTTTATTTAATTGGAAGCATTTAAAAACATCTTTTCATCTGTTTATCTATGTAGACATCTATCCATATATCCACCCATCTACCCATCCATATATCCACATATCAATCCATCCATCCATCCAACCATCCATCCACTCATCCATGTATCCAGCAATCTACCTGCCTATGTATCCATCCATCCATCCACCCAAGAACCCACCAATCCACCCACCCATGTATCACACACACACACACACACACACACACACACCTATCTAATGACCCACTTGTCCTTTAATTCCTTTAATGACATGAGTTAAACACTGACTTGAGGCTTCATGCAAGATAAGTCACCATAAGGTTCATAAAAACAAGTTATTTACTATAAATCTTATTATCAAAGTTGTAATCCAATAATAAAATAAACAGACATATATTTTCTACTTAAAATTTATTGTATAAATGTAACAAAATTATTGGTAAAAAGTAACTATCTCTAGAAAGAGACTTATTTTTTTTCTTGGATGTTACTTAGTAGGCAACTAAAACGTTTTCAGACAAAGTTCACCAAATTCCCCTCTTCTGGTGCATCTTGCTTATCATTTGTATTTCTTACTTTTGGTCAATAGTTCCACCTGCCACACACTTGAATTAGAAACAAGAAATAATGAAGTCAGTCTAGGTTCTGATTTCCAATGTGCTCAAATTAATTACAATGTGTCAGATATTTTCATTCCTAATTATTTATTGGATTTATTTCTGACTCTCTACTTGTTTGCATTCAATTACTAACAATTCACTTGTTGGATTTCCTGCCTCTTTTCTTGTGCTTTGTAAACCCTTCATATACACACACTGCCAAAGCATATATCAAGGTACCTGAAGTACCTTGACTAGACATTCCCTTTTTAATGAGAAAGTTTTTGTTTGTTTTTGAGACAGGGCTTCTCTGTGTATCTCTAGCTGTCCTGGAACTCACTCTGTAGACCAGGCTGGCCTTGAACTCACAGAGTTCTACCTGCCTCTGCTTACCGAGTTTATTGGCCGCTTGGATGTTGAAGGCCTACAACATCGAGGCTCACTCATGATCAAGGCTCAGGACACTTTCTTTTATTTGTTCTTTTCAACTTTGTCTTTTCCTTTTTTAATTTGAGTGACATATTTCTCACTTTTTTCAGGATTTAGAGTCTTTAGGGGCTGGTGCTGCTGCATGAAAGCCAGTTCAGTGACCACATCCAGGAGGGACTTGGCCACTGGTTTTGTGGTTAGACTGTCTTAATGGCATCATAGATGTAGTTTTTCTCAGCAATTCATGCCCTGATATGGTACACCAGCCTGTGGTATTGGCCTTGTAGGTATCGTATGTCTCTGAGGGGTCAGTATGATAGAGTCTAGGGATACCATCAAAGTCAAAACTCACAATTATGGCACAGATGCCAAATGGCATTCACCCATTGCTCTGTGTGTAGCATTGCTTCTGACTGGCAATGTAGCAGGAGAACCCATGAGACTGGGTCCTCCATAGTCAGCTGGTGGCTCTGGTACCCTACCCAGGCTCTGTTGACTATTCTTACATCATCAGTGTGGCCTGAATAGGCCATGCAGACATTATCATCCAAATTACAGATCTTCTGCACTGTTTTTTCATCTTTAACTTGGCTACTGATTGTTTTCCCACACCAAGAACAACAATGTCACTTCCTCAAACACCAATCATAGTGGAGCCTTTCTCAAACACCCCTGCACATATTCTATTTGGAAGAAGTGGCCATAGGGCCAGAAGATGGTGATATTATCCATGTTCTAACTGCTGGACATGTCCTCATTGTTTCTCTCTGGCCTTATCATTTCACTTAAGAGTTAGGTTTTTGGGTCTCTTGAATTAACTGCAGTTTTTTCTCACACATATTTGGTTTCAAATTATCTGCCTTTACATATTATTAAAATTGTTCTACCATGGCACTGGCTGTATGATTCCTGTACTTACACCAAGTCATAACTCAAGAGTCACTTTCTATTGAGAAGTCTTCTCATTTGGCTCTGGTGCCATTTGCCTGTGACCCCAGCACTCTGGAGAGTGAGGCATGAGGACTATTAATGTGAAGTCAGTCTGGGATAATAAGGCTGTCTCTACTTACATATAAAATTTCCTATTCTGTGCTTACATTTTATACCCAATCACTCCAAAAGATGTACAGATCACTTCCTTGGACTCTTCTGGGAAAACAGATGAAAAAAGAACTGTCATACAATGCCTGTCATTTTGTACTCAATGAACCTAAATGAACCTAAATTTCCTATATTTGGAAGTCACACAATGAAAGGAATAAATCCTAAGGGCAGCAACTTCAAACTCTTTTGGAAGAAAGGAGAAAGATCTCCAAATAGGAGGTTTGGAGTATGGTGGCTCCACTCCTAAAAGCAGCAATGTTCCATAAACATTCTCATCACATGATGCTGAGACCTTTGGCACCAATTATGAAAGGTGTAAGACATAAACATGAGAGTTGGAACCTATATAGGATAGAGTCTTAGGATAATGATATTGAAGTCAGACTGCTTCTACCTCTAGTTACCTCATGTACCTCTGCAGATAATTTCCTCATCTGGAAAACAAAGATGAAAATAGTCTTGCAAATGGATGGTGTGAAGATGAACACAGGCTAATTTATCCCAAATATTTAAAACTGTGTGAATATGCTATACCTTGGGCTTGTTGTCTTTGCCCAAATCTCGGATGAAAGTGAACTAAGTGTCATCCTTGTTCTTCCTCTTTCTGGTTGGTTGGCAACAGATGTACTGAAAAAACTCAGCCTCAGGTCCTTCCTGACTAGGGAGAATGGCTTAGACTGTGACTATCCTGGGAGAAGTGGGTATTGCCCCAGTGGTCCCCAGGCCTTGTCAGGCCTCTCCTGTACTGTCAGGGTAAAGGCAAGAGCTTACAGATACAGTTTTGCAGGCTTCAGAGTGTTATTCTGAGGGGAACCCAAGAGATCCTTCTTGCACTGTATGTTCACACACTGGAGCATGTGTGTGATCCCTGTGAGATGCCCAGAGGGGCCAACAGGGAAGAAGTACACCAGGTAGGAGGGGGATGGTGTGTCTTGAAACATCAGGACCTGGGAGCAGTTCTCCCTTAGTAATGTACACTCGAAGAAACTATGAGAAGGAGAAAATTAATAAGGTAAAGACCTAAGGAAAAGTCAAGAAATCTGTGACGAATATCACAGAAAAGTAAACCAGGACAAGAACCAAATCTCATTACAATGATAAGATCTATACTGAGAAGAGCAGAGAGAATAAGCATGGGCAAATGATGAGAAATTGACCTGAAGCATCACAGTGAACTCAGATATTCCTGAGGAGGGGAACTCATTTACAAGCAAAGATAATGTTTATAGAAGGCAGTCTTCTATAGTTCAAGTCAAGTAGTGCTCTGGAAGAACATGGTTTATACAAGTCAGAAAAAGTAATGTAAAATGAAATTAAAATTTTCCAGATGAAGTACTATGTATGTGAGGTTGGTAGAGGACACCGAGCATAAATTAAAACAAACAAACAAAAAAAGATTTCTGACCCAGAGATCTGTCTTCATGACCATTTATTTACTCTGTTGAGAACATGTGCCTTCCTCAAACATTGAGAAAAATAGCAGAATTCACAAGAGAGCTGGTGATTCTTTTGCAGCTGTGTTTATGACTTAATACAAAAGATCAGTTTCTGTGTTTTTTTCATGGTAATGAAATTATGACCAAATTTCTGCTCATTAAAACTGTCATTCCATGTTGGTACTTGGGGTCAAAATAATGAGTCTGGGGAACAACAAGCAGAATGGCACTACACATTTGAGTTGAAACTTGGCACAAAGTTGGTCTAATTTGTACCTTTGCTTCCGAGACATGTGACAGTCACACTCCTTTCCTGAGTCCTGGACACTTACAGTTCCTTCCCACGTGGGGCCTTGTACCTTTTCATGACTTCTCAGGCAGACTGACACTGCCATTTGCTGCTCTGCTCTCACCACCTGTTGCAATAACCTGTTCATTTCAGAGGTCAGGCCTTCCTCTCTGTGTATGTGATGCTTATAGGAATGCCAGGCACGTTTTACATGCTCCATGGCTCTTAGCTGAAGAAGACAGGTAAAGGAGTGGGTGAGACAGCAAAGGACAGAGGAAGATGGGAGAGAAGGAGACTCATGGGTAGCTGGTGTGATGAATGCATTCAAACAGTCTTGTCCCCCAGTGTGTTGATCTGAAAGAAAAGTGGCAGCCCATGCAGCTGAAAGGCAGACTCAAGTTTCCCAAGAAGACACCAATCAATTTTTTATCTGAACTCAGGCTCTGAATTTAATGACATTTTCTGATCATTTGAGACTATGACAAGCTACAAGGACCTCTCCACAGCTCTTTATTATCTAAGTACTCACTCTTCTGAGGATTTGCAAGATTAACTCTTCTAAGAGGCAGCAGTAAGCCACCAGGGGCCAATTTGCTTTCTGAATGCCCTGGGGGTGATAAAATCAATCTCAGGCTAAACTATGACTTCAGAATTTTGATACTTGAATTATAGATTTTCTCAGAAATGTTTCCTTGCTAGGCAATATGTTTTTTTTAAATACATGTTTTCTGTGATTCAGTTATTTCCTTAGAAGATTTCCATTTCTATTATTTGTGTAAATTATGAAATGCAAGGTCACTGTAAGCATTGTATTAGTGAGTAGAGAAACATTGCTCCAAGGGAAAATGCAGCTTCAGGTTCTGGTAAGTGTCTGCTCCAGAAACTTTGTCAATTTAACCACACATAAGTTCGATTATATACATTTTTATGTGAAGACATTGTATTTCATATAGATTACCAGTTCTTTAGCCTGTGCACATGACTGCACACACTGAATTAAAGTGGAGAGAATAACCTAAATGCCCATCCCTTAAAATGAGATTGATGACTACTTTTTTATGCCATCCTAGAGCCCTCATTCAGCGGCTGATGGAAGCAGAGGCAGACATCCACAGATATACACTGAACTGAACTCTGGAACTTAGTTGCAGAGAGGGAGGAATAAAGAGCAAAGGGGTCGGTACCAGGCTGGTGAAACCCACAGAAACAGCTGTCCTGAACAAGGGGGAGCACATCGACCCCAGATGCTGTCTGGGAGGCCAGTACAGGAATGATCCAGACCCCTGAACATGGATGTCAATGAGGAGGAGGCCTCTGCACTCTAGGAGGCCACTGGTAGTGGATTAGTATTATTCCCTGGTGTAAGAAGGGACTTTGAGAGCCCATTCCATGTGAAGGGATGCACTCTGGCCCTGGACACATGGGGGAGGGCCTCGGCCCGGCCCAGCATGATGTGGTGGACTTTGCAGAGCCCCCATTGAGGGCCCTACCCTGCCTGGGGAGTGGAGGGTGGATGGGGTGGGGGGAAGGCCAGGGTGGGGTAGGAGGGGTGTGGTTGAGGGGAGGGAGAGGGAGAAGGGATTGACATGTGAAACAAGTTCCTAATTTGAACTAATAATAATAATAAATAAAACATTGTGAAACTGGTTTTGGAGTAGAAAGTACATTTTGGAAAGTAACTCAATCAACAGGTCTTGAAGCAGCGAAAAACGAAGAGTTCTAATGTTGTAAAATGTGATTCTGAACTGATTGGTGAACTTCAGTGAAGGTGTATAGTAGAGCTCAGAACTGTGTCATACTAGCTATAATTCATAGCTCAGCAAAGCTCTTAAGGATCTTCAGTTTGTGAAGAATATATGTTTACTATTTAAGAAATGTTTGTTTTGAGGTCTTCATCTTTTCTAGTTTTCTGGAGGTTTGTCAAAATCTTATCCTTTTGTAATGATGCAATGGTTTCACGAATTGTAGATTTTAAAAGACGAGCTCATGATCATGTCTCATTTAATTCTGTGTCTCAAATGTTGTAAAGGAGGGACTCTAGCCTAGAAAATAGACACAATATCAAGATAAAGAACTGCACTGACAGCATAGCCAAGATTAGAAGTCAGGGTTTATTTTACCAGCCATATCATCTGGCTTTACATCTTCACAAGCAAAGAACCATGGATTAGGTGGCTCAGTCAGTAATAGCTAAGTAGATGCCTGTAGGAGGCAGTGAAGATCTGAAGGCGATTGATACACAAAAATTAAGGCACTGACTCTGGTCAAGCAGATCATCATGCACTGTGCTAGGAACAGTCTCTGCAGCCAGATATCCTGACTTCCAAATCATCCATATGGATCAACAGTTGTCATTCAGCTTCCCTGTACATTAATTTATTTATTCAGGAAATTGGGGAGATAGTAATAATAGAATCATTGGGTCATTGAAATACTGCAATTCATTATGTATATGAAATGCTGTGTAAGTATAGACTATTCTTCTAAGGAAATATGCAGTCACTCAGTAGTGCCACCATAGATGGTGTCACCTGTATGCTACCAGTGGCAGAACCAGAGGGACGGGGCTATTAGAGCTCTATGTGTTCCTGCCAGCTGGATGTGGAAGGATAGACCTTACTGGTTTTCTTGCTGGGTTTTACTCTTGCTTCAATTCTGTTTTCCTTGCTATCCCCTTGTCTCTCCTTTGTGCCCATATTAGTTAATTTTCTATTGCTGGGAGAGACACCATGACTTAGGGTTACTATTGTTGTGATGAAACACCATGACCAAAAGCAATTTGGGAAAGAAAGGGTTTATTCCATTCATGGTCCATATAACTGTCCATCATCAAAAACAGTGAGGGCAGGATCCTGGAGGCAGGAGCAGATGCAGAGGCCTTGGAAGGGAGCTGCTTACTCCTTTGTTCATCATGGCTTGCTTAGCCTGCTTTCTTATTGAACCTAGGACTGCCATCTGGGATCTCCCCCATCAATCACTAGTTAAGAAAATTCCCTACAGCTGGTTCTCATGGAGGCTTTTTCTCAGTTGAGGTTCCCTCCTTTCAGATGGCAGCAGGCAGGCAAGTATGGTACTGGTGTTATGCCCAAATTCTGAAGCGCCAAATCACTAAGAGACCCATTCTGATGCAAAAGCAAAGAGTATTTTATTATTAATAAGTTAGCTGTCTTAACTTGGGCCCTTCATCCATTCATCATGGCAGGTGGAATGAGAAGGACCCCAAGGGGCCATGAGGTGGGGAATTTATTGGGCAGAAAAGAGAAGTGTTTAGGGAGTACGCAACAGTCTCAGGATTCGTGCACTTCTGGGCTTGGGTGACCTGTCCTGTGTCCTGTGTTTGTTGGTCAACTAGTTGTTATGGTCTATAGGCCCTTCCAAGATGGTTGCTATGCTCTGCATGGCACTGCTATGTTCCTTTTACTGTAAATCACATGGAGAGCCCACCAGCTAACTTCTGATTGGTTTCTTGCCATGTGGGGAGTATCTGATCTCTTAGTAAGGCAAGGTCAGGAAGCTCAGCACATTTTGCTGAGACAGGGGTCTTTTGTCTTGCTGGGTCTTTTCTACAGCCTGTCATGGCTGCTATAGCATTGGGCTGGGTGAGGGTCTGGTCCCTTCACTGGAGCAGTAGCTCAGAGCTTATATCTTATTCACAAATATGATGAGTGTGATGCAGAGAAAGAGAGATAGAGATAGATAGATAGACACATGTGACCCATCCCGTAGGTCAGTCATTCAGGGTTCCGAAGGGGAGCTGCCTGAAAGAGTCATGGGTGAGAGAAGGAAGGAGACCAAGCAGCGCAAAAGAGGGGACCTGAGTCCATCTATGCAATTGTCAAGGTCTCGATTTATTGTGGCTCAGAGTGGGCTTATATAGCCCTGCAACAAGGAAATTGGGTAAGCGGGGGAATAACAGGAAGGAACATCTGGTGTATGCTGGGGCCAGAGCATTCTTCTTATCATCCGGAACATCTTGTGGTCTTCCCCGGAACAGCGAACAGGAAAGCCCCAGGCCCTTTCTCGGAACGGAAGCAGTTAGAAGTTCCGTTTGGCCAAACCGTCTAATTACAGGTTACAGGAGGCTCACAGAGCTGGCTTCAAGCCGCAAACTTTAAAGGTCATAAAAAGCTTACAAAAAGTGGGCTTTAAACTGCATAGTTCAGGGCTCCTGGCCCCTTACACACATGGATAGATAGATAGAAGGATAGAGATAGATAGATAGATAGATAGATAGATAGATAGATAGATAGATAGATAGTGAAAGACCCCCCCCCTCCCGGGCTGTAGCCTTTCTACTCTGGTCGACAGCTGGCGGGGCGCGCGAATACATCCTTCCCTCCTTAGCACTCTCCCTCCTTAGCACCCTCCCCGACCTTTTGATCTCTGCAGCTGCTGGCCCTCACTCCCCGCCCCACGCAAGGCCAACCCCCGCCGGATCGCTCCGTCCCAAGGCCAGCCATCTGGACCGGCAGGAGATAAGGCCATTTCGCCTGGCTATTAAACCTTGAGAAAATGCTGATTTGATGCTTTTCGCTTCTGTACTATGCCTGTTTTCCCTTATAAAAAGGACCCTCCTTCCGGGGCTCGGGGCTTGGCAAAACAGAAGCTAAGCCCCGGATATCCGTGTTATTAATAAATCCTCTTGTTCTTACATCCAAAGTTCGTGGTTTCGCTGATTCCTGGGTGTGGGTCTTCTTCCACGAAAGAACCTCTCCGGGGGTCTTTCAATAGATAGATAGATAGATAGATAGATGATAGACAGATAGAGACTGGAAATGACATGGGTTTTTTAACCTCAAAGCCCACCCGCAGTAACACACCTCCTTTAACAAGGCCACATTCCTAATCCTCCAAAACAGTTTCATCAACAGGGACCAAACATTCAAACATGAGACTGTGGGAGGAAGGGTTGATTCTTATTCAACCATCACATTCCACTTCTTGGCTCCCGTAAGGCCATATTATAATGCAATACACATTTAATCCAACTTCAGAAGTTCTCATAGTCAGTTTAAAAGTCTATTCTGAGGCTTCAGGAAGTCTTTTAATTGCAACTGTCTCACCCTGCCCCTACCCTTCTCCAGCCCCTGCTTCTGATTCCCATATAATCCTTCCATTTCAGCCATGCTCTCTTGCTACTCTTTCTTGGTCTGTCTTGGCCCCTGCTCTCTTCCCTTCCTCTCTTGCTTGGTTTTTGCCTCTTTTCCCCACTGTCTCCTCTCATGGCCCAGTTCATTCTGCTGGTCATGCCTTGTCTTCTAGTTTCTCTCTCTGCTCTGGACTCTTCCTGATGCCTCTGGTTCTCTCCCTCATATCTACATAAAAACCTTCCACTCAACTACCTTTGAGTGGTCACTTTATACATCTGGTGTCAAAACCCCCACTTTATACAGTAAACATCTCTAAAATTAAAAAGTAAAGCCAGGCGATGGTGGCGCATGTCTTTAATCCCAGCACTCGGGAGACAAAGGCAGAATCTCTGTGAGTTCTGGACCAGCCTGGCCTAGAAGAGCTAGTTCCAGGACAGCTTCCAAAGCCACAGAGAAACCCTGTTTTGAAACCCCCTCCCCCAAAAAAGTAAATTAAATATGTCCAACATGCAGTGGTACAGAAAATACATTACCATTCCAACAGAGATGAAATGGGGTATGGTGAGGAAATACTAGACTAAAGCAAGATTGAAACTCAGCATGGTAAACTCCAAATTCTGTAGCTAGCCCTATGTCTGATGTCAAAGGGTTAAATGGCTCTACCTTTCCAACATTGCTGACTGTCTTCATTACTTCAGTCTCTTGGGTAACTTCATCACTCCTTGGTGTCTTCTGGTGGATTGCCCTGACACACATGTGAGCTCAGTGATTCCTTAACTGATGAGGAAGATTCCAGAATCTTTTTACTCTTGTGTCCCTCAGGACTCTAAAGCAAGAACCATTTGGGCTATGCTGCCAGGTTCTCCTACCTGATGGAGATGGAACCAGGGCAACTCCTTGAATTACATTTGTGTAACCTTTTCTTCATTGAACTGATTGTCCCTTAGGCCTTTTCATAAGTAGCAGGATTAGCTGGAAGGGGTCTCTCCCTTAGGGCACCACTCCCTTTATTCTATTTCTCACCAGACCTTTCCTTTATCTTAGCACAAACCATGGCTCCAACACTAAATTTCTCTGTACTCTCTTTTTTTTCTCCTTGAACTGTACATTTTGTGTTTCTTTTTGTCCTGCTTGCTCCTTTTCATTACAGAACTGCATAAGAGTGATCATTAGTAAGACACATTGGGGTCAATAAGTCTTGCACTCTTCTCTGCCAACAAAATTAGTTACAAACTTAAATTTATGCTCACACAGATTTTTAGAATAAGGGCAAAAAGCATTTATGACCTTTGCCCAAATATCAGAAGATTGGTCTCTGGCCCAGTTTTGAAAATTGTTCCCCTCTAAAACCTCTTGAACTAGGCCTCCATAGTTCACTTACTCTCAGCACTACTGTCTTCCTAGCTTCTACTAGGGTGGGCTATTAAGCCCTGCTTATAACATCCAACTGCTCTCCTAGGTCTTAAAAATTATAAATTTAAAAATTAACATTTTTAATAAAATTCAAAATTTAATAATTTTTATTATTAAATTATAAATTTAAATAATTTAAAGGTTTTAAAATTGTCCACATTCCTCCAAAAACAGTGTAGCCAGGTCTGCAATAGTAATATCCCATGACTGGTACCAACTTCTGCCTTAGTTACTTTCCAGAGAAACCATGACCAAGGCAACTCACAGAAGAAAAAGCATTTAATGGGGGATTACTGGTTCAGAGGTGGAGTTCATGAGCATCATGGTAGGGAGAATGGTACAGACAGGCAAGCATGATATTGGAGCAGTAACTGAGGGCTTACACTGGATTCAGAAGCATAAGGCAGAAAGAAAGCTAACTGGGAATGGCCTGGGCATTTTAAACCTCAAGGCCCACCCCATCTCTTCCAACAAGACCATGCCTCATAATCCTTCCCAAATAATTCTACCAACTTGGGACCAAGTTATTGAAACATATGGGCTGATGGAGGCTCTTCTCATTCAAACCACCACAATTCCATTGTATATTAGGAGTTTTAACTTGCCAGTTTATAGTAGTTTACAGTGAGTTTATTTTGAGTCGCAGAAGATACTGTGAGTTTTTGAACAACTTTGAGAATGTAAAACTACAATTGCTTTTAAAGTTGTGTTCAATACATTCTTTATTGTAAAATGGCCAGTAGCTTGCGGATGCCAGAGCTGGAATGTTACTGTATGCATGTGAGATGCCTTCTGCAGACTCATGTGTATAGACACTTGGCTCCCAGCTCTTGACATCGTTTTGCTGGAGGAAGTGGGCTTCTGGGGGGTGGGCCATGTGAGTTGTACCAGCTGATTTCAGATACATGAATGTAATTCTAGTATTTGGAAGGTGGCAGCATCGGAATTAACAGTTCAAGGTCTTTCTTGGTTACATTGTGAGTTTGAGACCCCATTTTAAAACAAAAAACAAACAAACAAAAAAGGAAAGTTGAAGATAAGGTAAGACAAAAATGAAGGAATGAGGTGAAGAAAATTAAATGGAGACCCTATTGACTGGAGAATGTGGAGGCTCACTGCTCTTTATTTACAGGGACACAAAATAGATTTCACTATTGTTTTGTTGGAATCCACCTTAATGGTTAAGTTTAGAAGGAAAAATAGTAAAGGATATAAATAAATAAGACAGTGGGAACATAAGCTGGTAAGCCTTTCCTAAGGGGTAATCTGTTGTGTATTTTTAAATTCTATTTCTACTGAAGTAACAGAAAAATTACTGGGAAAATGTTAAAACCTGATATACGAGACATCTACTAGGTTTACAGAGACCAAGAGAGGATATATTCTAATGCAGCTGATAGAGGAGCAATTAAGCACTTTGTAACTTACTGATATAAACAAATATTTTAGCAATTACAAGTGATAATGGTACAAATTATACTTTCAGACTAATAAGGACAGAACATAAATAGCCTCATATAACAGAATACATGGCAGTGAATTGCATAATTGAGTTTTGAAAGTCTTTTTTAGTGTACAAAAAGTAAGCATTCGCTATTCATATATACAGAACATATTGAGTAGGAGCATGCCAAAAAGCACATAGCTTGTTTGTGCTGAGCTTTGCAGGTGACTCTTACTTTACACTTTCCTACAGTACTCAAAGCTGCCTTAAGACTCTTGGATGTTTTCATTTCTGAAAGAAAAGCCTCCCAAACAAGGCACTGCTTTCCTGGTTCATGGAAACAGGTTGGTAGTGAAGCCTTGTTTAAGGTGGTGTCTGAAGAGTAGAATGGAAAGGTTTCTGTGCTGATAAAAGGCACTACAAATGTCGGATTCCCCTAACAACTTGCTAATCAGAACATGAGGGAGGAGAGACAAACTCCCAGCCATCTCGACCGTGCAGCGGGTCTCTGTGGGTCTGTGGTTACTCATTTTACCCTAGACCAGAGGGAATCAGTGGCTCTTTTACTTTTAAAAGGGAGTAGTTTTTCACGTTCCTCTCCTGACAGCCAAATCCTGGACTGCCATCTTTCACTAAGTTTATCTTAGGAATAGTGGATTAACTTAAAGATTCTCTCTATGAAGTTTAGAGAGTTTTAATTCTATCCTCTTTCATAGTTTAAAATTTTAAACTATAATTGAAAAAATTAAAAGGCATGTATTTAAAATGAGAAATAACAGTTCCTTGTTATTATTTTATTCTCATTCTTTCATTCTATGGGAAGAAACCACACTGAACTGCTGTTTTGTGTGTGTGTGTGTGTGTGTGTGTGTGTGTGTGTGTGTGTGTGTGTGTGTGTGTGTGTTTCCTTCCACAGAATGTGGAACATGTTTTTAAAAGATCATATTACATCATGGATAGTCATGGCTGTATTATGTAGAATAATCATCTGGTTAATCATTTGTTTAAGTATTCCAATTGATAATTGACATAGAGGTGGTTATTTCTATTTTATTTTAAATAGCACAATATGCACTTTATACATTAATGGCTATTGTGGTTATTGCAAGACTAAAACCATCACAGATAATTGTGGCATCAAAGGTGTTGGCACCTCAGCTGGTAAAAATGCTTCCTTCTAAGGTCGTCATCTTGTCTGCTTCTTTAATATGAGTGGCTGTAACAATGAGAATACCAGGTTCAAATTTCCTGTAGGCTGACATTTGGACTGAAATGGAACTATTCAGTCCCTGTCTACAAAGCTCCTTGAGCACAGACAGGCCCTCTGAGAGGCACACATGTCTTAGTAAGGACTAAAGTAACCAGACAGCATTGAGTAATGTCTCATGGGGCATCCAGATTCAGTGTACTGATAAAATCAGGAATGAAAAGAACAGGGCCCTACAGGTACCTCCAGAACTCTGAGATACTTCCGTTTTCCAATATGCGTCCTAGAATGCCACGTGAGTGCTTTGCTGGAAACTTTCTGATAGAGATTTTTTTTTCCATTGAAGCCTTTCCAAGGTATATTAGTCCATTTCCCACTGCTATGACAAAATGTGAGCTCTACATACATAGAAAGAACAGAGGTGTATTTATCTTGGTTTTGGATTTTATAATCTGTTCAGCATGTGCAATGGAATAAGCAGGGATTTTAGGAACCTGCCCAGGAAAAATGAGTATTTCTTTAATTTGCATTTCAAAACCCCAGCCATGTACTCGCACCTCACTAAGAGGTGAGAAGGAGGTATACCTGACTCTGTGCCAAGGAAGGAAATGAAATAGATTTAATAGACAATTATTTCTAAAGAAGAGCTAGATTGGGTGAATTAAGCATTTGCTACCTTGGATAGCCTTTAGGTAGATAGGTCTTACAGGGCATATAACATATATTGCATATCATTAGTACTATCACTGAGCTTATAGGCGAGTTATAAAGACACCCCTCCCCCCACACAAAATTGTAAACCTAGGCATTGTATACTAATTGCTTGAAATGGGGAAGTGGGTTTTTTAAGAATTTTAGGAGTTGACGGGTGTTTCTCGATATAGGGGAAGCTGACATCATGATTTGGATGTGTTTTCAGATTCCATGTGGCCTTAAGTGATAGCAATAATGTTTCTCTAACTGTGTCACCAAGTGCTATAGTCCTCTTGTATTAGGCCTTTAAACAATGTCCCAAAATTTCAAAAGATTGTAAAAATGCATTTAACACAGCCATGCTGTTTTTGTTCTAGATACCGGGGTACAGTTTGAAGGAAACAAACCAAAGCTTGTCTCCATATACTTTAGTAGATTACCACAGAAGGTAATGTGTAATCTGTGAAATTCAATGCAAATGTGCATATGTAGTTATTGAGCAACATGCTTACAATCCATGCCTTGTGCATATCTGGGTTGCAGGAAAATAATTAGCTGCCTGCATGTAGATATAATGAGGTAGTGTACCATGTACCATTGTGCTTACCACATCAGAGTCCCATCCCCTGCAAGTCAGGTAGCTTTTAACTTCATGTGTATCTGTGGCATCTTTTAACATACCCTTTCTTCCCTTCAGTTGTTACATTTGAGCATTGGAGGAAGATATAACCTCTCTCTTGGATGCCTTTCTCAACCCATCTGAACATAAAGAAATAAGCCAAATTAATTATAAAAAATCACGAAATTTCTTATCTGATAGTTTTTGTGTATTATAATCATAGTGTGATAGGAAATTTAACTTATTTAGACCATTTGATGGTAAACATAGGGACTGACGAGTTTAGTAACCTGGGACCAGTCTTGACTTAGGCTGTATGCCCACCCCTTCTCTAGTAATAATGTATTTCAAAGCTTAGCTTCCTTATGTCATGTTCTGTGCACACACACTCCTCTTTGTACAATGCAGCTAATAAACTGTCAGCAACATGGGATCTCATCCATACTGAGCTACATGCATACCTCTTTCTAAAAAAAGGAATGTGTTTATCAATATTTAACAACAACCAAACTTAGATAATTCTATTCAATTGTATCTGCTATGTCCAGGTAGAAGAATTAAAAAAGTCAAACTAGCCTGAACTGGTTTTGGATGCATGACAATAAGGCAAGATTGTGTCTCAAATGTACTTCTAGGGAGTCTCCTATTTACTGCCTTGTGCCTATTGAAAGCCATATATCAGGCTTATTATATGATTAAATCAGATATATTATGGGAAAAACATACACAGTAGAGAAATAATTAGATAATCTAATCTCTTAATCAAAATGGAGAAGTATCCATTGCATACCTCTAGTAACCAACCCCTCCTTCCTGAAGTATCCACAAAAGAGACCTGAGACAATAACCTGGGGCTGGTGGGTATCATTGCTCATGTGGCTGTCACTCTCTTGCACTGTAACCTGACCTTTCTATTGCTTTGCTTTCAATAATTTTTTCCTGATGCTTTTTCAAATTTATGTGAGCCATTATTTCAAAGACTACAAATCTGAAAACATCCAGATCAGATCCTGACCACTGGTAACATACTCATTTAGGGATTATCCAAAGTCTTAAATTGGGAAGTGTGGTAGTTTGAATGTAATTGGTCCCCATAAGCTCATAGGGATTGACACTATTAGGAGGTATGGTGATGGGGCATGAGACACCATGCAGTGGAGGAAGGAGTAATAGGTCTGGACTCTTCTCCAGTATGATACAACCATGTGGAAATACTTAGATTAGTAGAAATGGGTTAATAATTAAGAGAGAGCTAACAAGAAGCTTAAGCCATTGGCCAAATGGTTTAATAATTAATATGTCTCAGTGTGTTTATTTGGGTCTAATTAGCAGCAGGACCAGGAAGGACAGAATCTGTGTCTATAGTATGGCTTTGTTGGAGTTAGAGGAAGTATGTCACTGTGGGGGTGGGTCTTGAGGTTTCCTATGCTCAAGACACCACCCAGTGCCTGAGTCTACTTCCTGTTGCCTTCTGATAAAGATATAGCCAGTATTATGTCTGCCTGCATGCTGCCATGTTCCCCACCATGGTGATAATGGACTGAACCTCTGAACTATAAGCTGCCACCTCTTTTAAAAGTTTTTTTTCATAAGAGTTGTCATGATCATGTGTCTCTTCACAGCAGTAGAAACCTTAACTAAGACAGGGGTATGTAATTTTATGCCATTGTAATAAAATATCAGATAGAAGTAAGTTAAAGGAGGGAGGATGTATTTTGGTTCATAATTTTAGGTCACTTTAGTTTACACTAACAGAGAAAACATGATGACAGAAGTAGCTTTGACTGTCAACAGAAGTATCAATCATTTGGTCATGCTCTGGAGGTTGACCAGGAAGCGGATATCACAGGTCTGAGCTGTAGATGTATGTCACTTTCAAGGTTTACTTAGAGCACAAATGTCCTTGTGCTCACAGATAGCACTAGGGAAACCAGGAATGTCAAATATGCAGGGTTGTCTTTTCAAAGGAAAATATGTATTACCTGTTTTCCACCTGAAAGTCTAGCAATGGGGATGGCTAATAGCCTAGGTGATTCTTGCACTATCTGTAAGGCCAGACCATTCCACACTCCTACAAGCAGGACTGGAGGTGGCTAATAGTCCTTTGCATTTTCTGTATGGCAAGGGATTCATCCAAACTCCTACAACCAGGACCAGAGGTGGCCAACAGCCCATATGATGTCTGTCTATTGCTATCTGTATGACTGAGACCAAACCAGATCCTCCTCTAAGCCCTATGATAACACATGTAGCCTATCTTAGGACCCATCTTCATGGAAAAATAGACATGTGCTTTGAGAAGAGTTTGATGTATTTATGCCTCCTACACACAGGTAATTGTGTTAGGCCAGGAAACTTTTTTTCCAAATTGTTCTGTACTTAGAAATGCCTAAAATAAATGTCCTGGTATCAGACTCTAGGAGTTTGAAACAACACTGGCTACTGAGTTATGCTGAACCAGATTTCCTTCTTGGCTCAAGTGGTTCATTACTCTGACAGCCCTGGTGTTTGCAGAGACCCCTCTCCAACAAAAGTCCCTTAGACAACCTCCTTCTGCCTGCTGAAGCTGTATATCAGAAATGCACAACAATTCTGAAAAATAGCAGCTGGAGAAACACATGAGTGGGAGGATATTATACATTTAAAACACAAAAGGAAAGTATTTGCTTCTTCTCTGTGATGTTGGTAGGATAAATAGGCTAGCACAATGCTTCTTCAAGAGACTTAGGTTTAAATTATGCTTTATTTCTTGGAAACAAATACCTGACTTTTGTCAACACCTTAATGGAAGAAAGATTTATGAAGATTTATTATATAGTGGTTTGGTTCTCTGTGCTAGGACAGAAAATCATGGTTGTGGTATTATATTATGAAAGACAGGTGCTCATATCATGGTGGGGCAGAAAACAAAGAGCCAGACAGGAATTGTTCAGGGATAATATACTCCAAAGACCTGCCCCTCACGATTAACTTCTTCCAGCTAGGTTCCACCTAACATTTCCACACCTCCTTAATAGTGCTGTCAACTAGAGAACAACTATCCATGAGCCTATGGGGAACAGTTCAGATGCAAATCACAGCGGCTTCTAAAAACATTCCAGTCCATTTTTCAGATGTAAGACTATTTATTTATTTACTTTAAAACTACTTTGAGTCTAGTTAGTTTAGTTTCAATTAAGTTCTTATGAAATAAAAGTAAACCAGAAGACAAGAGACATTATCTGAAGGAGTCATTGTGAGTTGAAATAGTCCCATAAAAGGAGATTATTGCATTGAAGAGGAAGACAACTTATTGCTATGGTGCAGGGACTGAACAAAAGATCTGCAGAGGCCTTTCATTTTTAGGGAGAAGAAAATCTTGGAAAGAACAAGGGTGGAGAAACAGGATGAAAGGTGATGCTACTGGAAAATTGATCTGAGGTGTTCTTCTCTTACACTTTCCAATGCCCAGCAGTGGCTATTTTATCTTCTGCCTCAGACTAAGAATGAATCGAAGTACAGCAGTCAAGAAAAAGAAGATGAAATTTACAGGAATCCGGTCAGTAAGGACTGGCCTAATTATTCAGTAGGGGTTAACAGGGAAGGAAGACATTATGAAATGGGAATTTGGAGAGTCTAGGTATGCATCATGCTGTATGTAAAAGGTGGATCCTTGGGTCTCAGTGGGTCACAAAGCACAGGACGTTCAATCTGCTTTCTAGGGTCATAAAAACTTCTACATTGTTGATATCAGTTTATGGGCTGAAAAGAATTTTAATGTCTATTAATCTTTTAAAATGAAGGAAGTGAGATACAGATAATACTTTTTCTTTTCAAGTTCATATGGTCTCTTGTTAAAAGCAGGGAGAAGTACATGCCAAAGGCAATGACAGTCTTCTGAATCTCAGGGTTTAGACACATGTTGTGATGGCTTGGAAGAAAATGACTCCCAAAGGGAGTGCACTATTAGCAGGTGTGGTTTTCTTGGAGAAGGTATGACCTTGTAGGAGTGCCTAGTCCAGTTCCAGTGGGGTTCAGTTCCCAAAGAGGAAGTATGGAGTTGGTGAAGGAAGGAGACTGACATGGTATGAGGGTGAATCAGGATGGCTGCCACTTTATTGAAAAAAAGGCTATACTTTTTATACTCTATAATTGCATGAAGGATTAAATGGGAGAAAGGAGGTTTGTGAGCTAGCTAGCATTGACCTTGACAAGTAAATAGAGACCACAGTCATATGTTAATGGAAGTGCCACAAGTTCCTCTTGCCAGAGATAAGCACAATTGTGGGGGACCAAAATAATTCCCTTATGGAATATTTTGAGGTCCAGCCTCCGGTTTCACTAAGCAGGAGCACCTGAAAGCTCCCGCCCACTATTGTATTACTAATGCTAGCAGGTCTACTATTGTTTACCATAGCCTCAGTATAGAATGCCTCCTAGTTTGCATCTCTATGGGCCCAAACATCTGAATAGGCCTGCACCTGGGTGGAGGTGCTAGGAGTATAAGTAACTTGTGAGGACAGGAGTTAGGGGGCCATCTAGCAGAGAGGAGAACAGAAGGACAGAAGTGGTCTCCTTGTGGCCATGGAAGCATGGTTAAGAGACAGCTGAAAAGATGGTAAATAAAGAAAAGACTCTAGTTTTACAACATGGAACTGAGAGCTCTCTAAAGATGACAAGATGCCTGTGTTTGGTCTTTATCGCCATTGCTAGGAGTTTCCAGGTCCACATCCCCCCACTCAGGCTGAACCTCACCTTATTTATAAACAAATCTTATTTATCAAATATACCTTATTTATCAAACAAATTTTATTTATCAGATATACCTTATTTATCAAGCATATGTTACTTACCTAAAATTTCTAGCAGCTTGGTGTTAACTTGTGTGGGAGTAGGCAGAGCTATATATCACCTATGTGGTGTGAGAGCTAAAGTTATGTTTTAAGTTTTAATTACTATGCCAATGAGATCCATGAAACAAAAATGTCTCTGATCTGCAAGCCTTGGCCATGGACCGATAGTTCCTGAAATGCTGTAGGCTATTTTTTATGTGAGATTGTAAGACCCTCAGAAAGCTGAGGCTTCCAGAATCTTAGTCCAGGACGGCGGCCACCCCAAACACAGAATGGAGGCGAAAGCTTGATGCAAACTGCACGAGGCTTTATTGTAGTTTAACGAGCTAACCCCATGTTAGCTCGGGTCTTTCACCCACCCGCCATGGCGGATGTTTAAAAGATCGAGCTAACCCCATGTCCTCGGGTATCACCCATTCGGCCCGGCTCCTACGGGCTCCCAAAAGATCTTATAGGGCAGCGTAAGGGGAGTGTCTAGGGGTACGCACAGGCTTACGCACAGGCTCATGATTGGTGTGCTTCCAGGCTTGGAAGGCTTGCCCTGTATTGATTGGTCAACTGGTTGTTATGGCCCATAGGCCCTCCCAGGGTGGTTGCTATGCTCTCTACGTCACTGTCGTGCGCTTGTCCGTAAAGCACACCCAGGGTTGTAAAGCATAGCGCCACCAGCTAACTTCTGATTGGTTCCTTGTCACAAGATAGGCATCTGACCTCTAAGTGACTAAGGTTCCTTGTCACAAGACAGGCATCTGACCTCTAAGTGACCAAGGCAGGTTTATGGCAAGCACGTGTTCAGCTGTTATGGCTGCCAAAAGGGAAGCCGGTTCCTTCAAGATAACAAGTCACAAGTTTTTGCCCCAGTAAGCAAGTTTGTCTGAAACATCTGTACCACATGTGCTTGATCAAATGTTGGGTGGGAGGTTCACAGTCAGGGAATATGTCAGGATATGTGCTTGCCCTGGTTGGATGTAGGCTAGAGGTACTTCATTAATGTATACTTTCACTTGATTGGATCTGATGGAAAATGCAATGAATTATGGGTTTTATTTCTTAAACCACTACAAACTGTGATTCTGGGCCATTTTCTGGGAACCTGGGTATGGATCTGCCTGGAGCCCATCTACCTGGCCAGTATTTAATTAAAGCTTGCTTCTAATTTGGCTTTACACTGTGGTAGTGGTCTTATTCTGGATAAGTGGGATTAAAATGTTTCCACAGTGGTAGGGATTTTTTTCCAAAAAAGTATTTTTTTTTAATGAGCCTGCCATTGTATACATTCTCATCCTCCACTGAAGCCTACCCAAAATTTCCCAAAGGGAAGGGCAAACTAGTCAGAATCATTAAAATGAAAGTAAATAGTTTCTGGAGAAGTGTGATCTGAAATGTTGAAATGCTGGAACTTCATCAGTCAGAAGTTCTTGCCAGGTCCTCATCATTGGAGCAAATGTGTCTCTGGGTGGGTAGGCTTTGAGGTCTCCTATACCAAGCTACACCCATTGTGAAACAGAGTTTACTTCCCGTTGCCTGTGGTATTAGCATTCAGACATTGTACTGGCCTGACACTGTCATCTGGCAAGATATACTTGTCAGCATTCAGGCAAATATGTAGCCAGCCTCATAGTCTTACAGCTGCATGTGCTTGTCGGAATTCAGGCAAAATACTTAGTCAGCCCTGGGTCTTACAGCCATATGTCACTACATCATGCACTGGGTGACTGCATAAGGTTCTGTACGCATGTGCAAAAGACCCCTTTAAGAGACAAGCTCCACCTATTCCCTCTCTCTTTCCCTCTGCTCCTCTGAAGAGGGAGGCAGGCTTTTGCATATCTCTCTCTCTCTCTCTCTCTCTCTCTCTCTCTCTCTCTCTCTCTGTCTCTCTCTCTCTGTGTCTGTCTCTGTCAGCCCCTCTGCCTGTCTCTCTGTCTCTTTGTATCTCTCTCACTCTTCCTCTACCCCAGAGGGCAGTCTTCCCATTCCCCTCCTCCTTTTCCCATTTCCTTCCCCCAATAAACACCCCTCCATATAAGTGCTTTCTTCATGGAATGTCTGTTTCTCACCCACTGTGTGGCTCCTTGCATCCAACCAGTCAAGGTCCTTTTCATCCCATATCATGACATGTGGATTAAGATGTAGAACACTCAGCTCCTTCTCCAGCACCATGTTTGCCTGCATGTCACCATGTGTCCCACCATGAGGATAATGGACTAAATCTCTAAAACTGTAACCTAGCCTCAACTACATGTTTTCTTTTATAAGCAGTGCCGTGGTCATGGTGTCTCTTCATATTAATAGAAACCCTAACTAAGACAGTCCTATAGGCTAATATATTTGAATGCCTAGCCATGAGGGACCATCACCATTTGAGAAGGATATTTGAGAAGGATATATACTATTTAGGAGAGTAGGCCTTTTTAGAGTAAGTGTGGCCTTGTTGGAGTAAGTGTGTTACTGGGGGTGGGCTCTGAAGTTTCAAAAAGCCTGTGCCAGGCCCAGTCCACCCCCTCTCTATCTCTATTCTCTGCCATGTCTGCCTTGCCTGCTGTTATGATCCTCACATTGATGATAATCAATTAAGCCTCTGAGACTGTAAGCAAGTCTCCAACTAAATGTTTTCTTTTATAAGAGTTGCTGTGTGGGAAACCCTGTTCAACTGCCCCCTCCCTCCCCCTAAAAAGAGGTGCTGTGGTTATGGTGTCTCTTCATAGCAATAGAACAGTGGCTAAGACACAGGGCTATGTGAAAAGATTATTTAGGTAGCAGATCAAAATTTAAGACAAGGAAGATTTAAAGTATGTAGAAACTTGTACTATTTAAAATGGCTATCAGCTCTCCTTCCAGATCTGTGGCTATTCTGTGTTTACTTATCACTTATGTTGTCTATCCTTTGTATAGGAATACAAATTGTGTGATAAAGGGGCTCTGGTTTCCTGTTTTCTACTAATGTAGAGAACCATGTACATGGTTGTTACGATAAATCTTTCTGCCAAAAGGGAAGTGTTTTGCTTTTATCTTCACAGGAAAATTCATCTCCAGAAGGCAAAGGACACTGCATGGGTAGATACTTAAGAAGAAAAGGTAGCTATAACCATCAAACAAAAGGAACATGCCATATGGTAAACTTTACAGCTGTCTCTCAGAAAACTCTATTTCTCTTTATTTCCTAGTCCCTATTCAATTAAACCAATGCTGGATTTAGAGGTGGATTTGGCTTTCCTCCGCTAAAATCCACCTCTAAATGTTATTTAACTAAACTTTAGTGTTTCTGTATTGTATCAAGAAGCCAATTGATGTAATACAGAATAAAAGAAGAATTTGGGGACTGTCTTTGTCTTTTCTTGGATCTTTCTTTCAAGGTGTGCACCCTCTCATAATTGTTATGCTCCCATGGTTGCCTTTCCCAGTATGTATATATCACAAGCAAACATTTCTCTGCTAACTGTTTATGTTTGAGACCCACACAGCCAAGGAAGATCTGCCTGTCAGCAATCCCTGGACACCCTGGAAAGAAAATGGGCCACACCTCCTCGACTGCACTGGATCCAACTTGCTCCATTTCAACTGACACTCCAGCCAAAGCTTCGGATACTGACTTCAATCAAGTTGAGGATTTCAAGTGAGATCTTCTATCAAGAGAATCCCATCTAACATGGACTGGATACAATCCATTCAAGACTTTTACTACACTAATATTTTCTTCCTACAGGACCCCACATGACTATCATTGTCCCATTTCAGCAGGAAGTAACTTGGATTATGCTACGCCCCCTTTCCCCATTGTTATCAATTAGGATAGTGTATATACCTAGTTAGGGATAGCTTCCTATTGTTTATGGTTAGGATTGGAAGGAGGTGTTCAGGCTTGGACACCTCTTTCAGATGACTTTATGGTTTAGTTAAAATGGATAGTTAGGATGTGACATAAGCAGATTGTTGTATCTTCTTATATTTTACCTTTATGATTGTTAATTTTGGATACTTTACACTGTTAAGTTTTAATCCTCTTTTAGACTAAAAGGGGAATTGTAGGGGAAGCTGTAGCCACGCCTACTTAGGGGCTGGCTACAGGTGTGCCTCACTATGCTTGCAAGGGCGTGGTCAGGGTGACATAGAGTGAGACTTTCAGGGGACTGCATTTTCTCTTTCGGTTTCACTTTTGTACTTGCGGTACAGACTGCTGCCACGCCGGCTGGCTAGGTTGCTCTGTAAGTAAGGCTTTTCCCTATTAAATACCCTTATATTTCTTCCTGACTCCGTATTGGTAATTTTCCACTATATCTGGTGTCAGAAGTGGGATAACCCCATGCCCCAAGGTTTTCAGAGAAAGAGAAAAACCTGCCGCCACAGCCTGCCCTGTCCGGCTGAGGAGAGGCATTGGAGCAGCTTCCATATGCCCCCGCCATCTCGGTGCTCTTGGGCATTGGACTCAGCACTCCCGAGATGATAAAGACAGATCCAGATAAAGAAAAACCTCTAAAGGTTTACATTGCATTAAAAAATATATATGGACTTATGAGAGAAAAAAATAACAGGAGGGAATAGAGTAGCCGGTTGTGGTAGCACCAGTAAGATTTGCTGAAGGAAGCAGAGGCAGGTGGATTTCCACAGAGAAACCCTGTCTTGGGAAAAAGAAACAAAAGAAAGTAAAAATAAAGTAATAAAAAAGCCACCCAGAGATGAAAAATACACAGAGAATCTCGATACTAAATGCCATACTGTTGTCTTTAAATTGTTTGATTGCCGAGGAAAGACTTACTGCTGCTAAAATACATTTGATTATAAATGCTGCTAAATTAATCCAACTTATACATTTTAAAAATGCTCTAACTTCAAAATTTAAGTTTAAAGACAGGCTACTTAGAAATAAAGGTTTTGCTTGTATTTCCACAGAAAATGAAAAGCTGTGGATTCCTTCCAGACTAATATGGTTTGATTTAGCAAGACCCCCTGAAGCTGAGACGATACAGCCTTACAGACTACAAAAACAAGGACTTGGTCAGGTTTCTATGTTTTATCATGATCCTAATGGTATATGAACATCGCCCCCAATCAGCAGGAAGCGGATTAGAAAGAACGACACCAATATTCCCAAATATTATTGTTTATAAATGTTTGTTTTCATTTAAATGAGGTTAGTTATAAATGGTAATGAGCATAGTCAATCTCTTTTTAAAGAAAAAAAGGGGACTAGGATATAGGAATGAATACTTTGCATTGCTATATATTTTCATTTATTGATACAAATCTAAGGTCAATTTTGTGGTAGGTATATGTCTCCTCTTGTTTAGGTATTGTGTTTATACAGATCCTCTACCTATAATAGTCAGAATTTATAATTAGGTTTGTTAGGTTTTCTAGATATACAGAGATGTATTTGAGATGGATAGGTATTCTTCAAACCTTTCAAAGACCTACAGAAATATGGCATTTAAATGGTTTAGGGTTTATCTTGGCAATGAGACACAACTGCTCCTGGCACACCAATTATGTCAGAAAGGAGGATGGACATTGAAGAAACTCATTATGGAGTTTGCTTTCAACATGGCAAGATTAGCCATTTGGGCAAGAAACTGCTCTTGCCTGCACTGTTTGTTGCTATATAAATTGGACATACAGGACCCACAAGAAAGTGACTGCTGAACTTACAAAACAAGACAGTACTGAAGGGTTCCTGTTGAAATGGAGAAGTGTGCCAGACACACAATGGCCTATGGGCTGAAGACGGATGCCCCAATGTTAGTTACAGAGGAACTTTGCGTGGACTGTCCAGGTAGTGAGATGTCTCTGTCAATTCTATAGTTTATATATTTTCCCTCTGTGGTCTTTGATAGAGTTGAAAACAGATAGTTATGGTTATAGTTTTCTTCAGTTATTATAAAAGATAAGTTACCCTTCTTTTTATTTAGACAGAAAAGAGATGATGGGGAATGTACTTCTTTGTATGCTTATCTTATTGACTGTTGAATAAAATAAAATACTGTTTGGCCAATGGCAAGCAAAGACTAGGAGTCAAAGAGGATTCTGGGAAATGTAGAGAAGTGATGATCCAGGCAGGAAGTGACATGGCAAGGAGACTCTCAGAAGTGAAAGAGAAACAGGAAGGATCTCTCTTTTCCCCTCCACTCCTGCTCCAGCGGCAAGATGTGATCCACCCACAAGGAGGGACGCCAATAAGGCGTCCGATAAGATAAGTCTTATACAATATATAGATGTATGATAGTTAAGACTGAGCTAACAGATGAGAATCCTAGTCATTGGCCAAGCAGCTTTAAACCTAATACAAGTTTCTATGTATTCATTTGGGCCCTAACTCGGGCAGGCAGCTTGTGTAAAGTGTACACATGGCAGTGGGGCTTGGTGACTTTTGGCAGAAAGATTAATCATAATACTTGGATGCTCAGTGTTTATCAGCAAATCAATGGGACTGGGAAACAAGGATCCCTTTAAATAATGACATCACTCCCATTCCAGTGAAAGGGACACATTAAACCATCCGGCAAATATTCGTGATAAGATTCAGGGCTCCAGGCTTCCATTTCAGATCTAAAATGGGGTTGAGAAGACTTGCCGAAGCCAGAGAAAGTTGGTCAGACATGGTTACCAATAAGCAATAATAGAGGAGTGATACAAACAAGGTGTAGATGGTGTCTCATCCTAGATGAGGGTAAGGTAGACGTGATAGGTAACCTTTAAAGTGATGGTGGAATGAGGAGAAGGCAGGCAATTAAACTAGCAACCAAAGCAGAGGAATGGCTCAGGGGGGTTATGTTTCCCAGCAATTTACATTCACACAGGGCTTTGTCTATTTCTAAGTGTTTTTCTGGCAGAGATCCTCTGAGGGCTAGGTATTCTGTTACAGCAGTGTCTGGTTTATTAGAAAGGGCTCTAAAGTTTGCCTTTAGTCTAGAAAATCATTTTAGCTGTGTGTCTAAATAGGGAATGGAAAGGCTATCCTTGGAGATTTCTGTTTTAACTTGCAAGAAAATCCATATTTCTGGCTGATTCATATTCCAGTGAATAAGTCTGAACTGAATAAGGCAGTTATATATGTTCCATTTCTTCCAAATATGGTTAGAAAATGTCACACATAATCTGTATTTACTATGTCCTCGTGTCAGATATTCAAAGTTAATGTAGTTTAACAATTCTAACTCTTTAAATTTTAAATATATACTACGTCTTTAGAGTAAGAGAGAAGCAAAAATTGATTTTAATGTCAGGAAATA
The DNA here is from genome assembly GCF_003668045.3 of Cricetulus griseus. Taxonomy (NCBI): domain Eukaryota; kingdom Metazoa; phylum Chordata; class Mammalia; order Rodentia; family Cricetidae; genus Cricetulus; species Cricetulus griseus. The sequence continues at coordinate 158,559,107 of NC_048595.1, forward strand.
GTTGAATGAGTTGACATATAAATGAGACAGTCACTAAAGACAGTTGAAAGAAACTTTGCTCATTTAAATCCCTTTTGATTAGTGTCAAACTAGAACAGAAGAATCATATCTTATGAAGTCTCATCTCAGTTTCTTCCTGCACGCTTGCCTGATAAAAGCACAAGCATTTTAGCAATGTATTCCTAAACATTAAAATATTAGTTTAGACAGTGATTGGAGAGATGGCTCAGTGGTTAACAGGACTTGCTGCTTGCTCTTCCAGAGGATGTGAATTCAATTCCTAGCACCCATGCTGTGGCTTATTACCATCTGTAACTATTCTAGGGGAACTGATATCCTTTTCTATTTCTGTGACCGCCATGTATGCACATGTTACACAGCTAATACATGCAGGAAAACACCCCACATGAACATATCAGTTGATACTGTGAAACCCAATTCCTACAACATCCTAGGGTAGTTACCAAAACATCTCCACAGTGTTCTAAGTATTTTGCAGTGAAGAATCTGAACCTTGTAAGAATAATCTGTTGAGAATCGCTGTTCCAGTCTCACTCCCCCTTTCCAAACCCCACCCTTCTTAGAAAGCCTAAAAGTGGTGGCTCTTCCTCCAGCACTGCTACCTTACCTACAGAGTACTTAAGCTCTGTTCCCTAGACCTGCCACATGATTTCTCCTTCCCCAGGGAGTGCTTTGATCATTATAGCTGAACTCTGTTTACTCAGGTGATATTTATCCTTCTCAGACCTGATGGTGTTTGATGACTAGGATACTGACAGATTTGCTAGGTTAGCAGCTCTCCCCCCAAACCTCAAACCACCTTGGTAGCTCATTAGTTCATTAGGTAAGTTTCCCATGTTCACAGCTTCATAGTACAGCATAACTTGGGAAGTTCAGAGTTTTACCATTGATAGATGCAGTTTTGATAAACTGATAGAGCACTGACTACAGTTTCCAGGAGTCTCTAAATTTCTGTGGACTTCACTGCTCCCAGCTTTTAGGACTACATTTAGGACTACTTTTTCAGCATTACTGTATTGTCTCCAGTCACACAGGACAAAGCTCTTCGAAAATGCCAACTCCTCCTCCTCTCAAACAGGTTAGCATTAAAGGGGGTGTAGTACTCTGCAGGCATGTTCAACTCCCTCCTCCTCCTTCACTTGCTCAACCTCTTTCATTTAGTAAATTTCCCCTGCTTGTCTTCTAAAAACTGTTCATACCTTTTAACCCAAAGCCATAACCTTCTGCTGTCACATCAAGATGTAAATCTGTTCCAGCTGTTTTATGGAAACCTGCAGGTTCCTGGGGGAAAGAGTTCTGTTACTGTATCAAGGAATCAGGCCTGGTGGATCAGTCTCTAGACAGATCCACTCTTCCTGCCAGACTTGGGCCAAGGTCAACCCACAGGGTCTGTAGTGGCATCTTGCTTCACCAGTGAACTCTTGGTGGTGGCCACATCCTAGGGGTGTGGCTTCAGGTGTGCAGATGTGATGCCTTATGAGGAAGAGGAGGGGCTGGCTTGCTCTCTTGGGTTGTGGTCAGAGCATTTGAAGGGCAAATACTGCATCTTCAGGAACAGGAAGACCAAGGTGGTTATTTACTATTAATTGTGCTTCCCTAATAAGTACCTATTAATCATTTATCTTGGGTCTTGTGGACACATTTAAACCCTGCCTTCAATTGGTGTCTCATGTGGGTTGATACCCATGACCAGCCCACACCTGGGTGGTGACATCCATGGCCCTGAGCCAGTCCTGCCAGCTTTTCTGCATTTACTCAGCCAGAAGGGCCAGGCCCTTCTGCATTCCCACCTGCCGTGTCTTTAGTAGTTTCAGGCCTTGCATTTGCTAATTACCAGCCAGGCAGCTTCTTCAACCCTTCCTAGAACAGTGTGCACTTCTCTGTGTGCAGATAACTCCAGAATCTTGGCATCTAAGTTGGTTTCTTCAGGAGGTAGACATTCAATTTTTAGGGATTGGAACCCTATCTCAGGTAAAACAAAGCATGTGATGGGTTGAACGTCTAAGGCCAGAAGAACAAAGAGGAAGGCTGAGGTTGCATGTGGCTAATATAGTAATAAATCTATGGGGTCATGATCTGTTGCAGCGATGGAATACTCAGACTAACATTTCTCCAGTATCAGAAATGAACAATAAAAAACCTCATGTTTATGGAAAAATCATTATAAGGCATGATATAAAACAGACACCAACAATCCAGTCTGTACAAAAACAGAATACAAGTATAGAACTCACAGAGGAACCAAAAGTCCTACCCTTAAAGTGGCTAACTGATGAACCTATCTGAGTGGGGCAATGGACTAAGACTTCTGAGCAGCTAGAGGCACTAGAACAGCTGGTTCAGGAACAGCTAAATAGTGGACATATTGAAGAATCTACAAATCCTTGGAATTCTGCATTTGATATTAAAAAAAACTGGAAAATGGAGAACGTTTACAGACCCAAGAGCCATCAATAAAGTGACTCAGCCAATGGGCTTTCCATAGCCTGGAATGTCCTTGCCTTCTTTATTACCTAAAGAATTGCCCATTATAGTTATTGACTTAAAAGACTGTTTCTTCATTATTACCTTTACAAGAAAAAGATAGAGAAAATTTTCCTTCACGGTGCCTGCTTACAACAATACTCAGCTGGTCAAGAGATATCAATGGAAGGTCATCTCACAGGGAATGTTAAATAGCCCAACTATGTGCCAGTATTTTGTGACAAAACCATTGGAAATAATTCATACACAGTTTCCACAATCTATAATTTATCATTATATGGATGATATTTTATTGGCTGATTCTAAGTCAGAGATGTTAGAAAAATATTCAAGGAAGTAAAGAAATTTTTATCTAACTGGGGGTTACAAATTGCTCCTGAAAAAATACAGAGAGAAGTTTCTATTAATTATGTAGGATATAAAATAGGTCTACAGAAAATTAGAACACAAAAAGTACAGATTATAAGAGGTCGATATCAGACTTTTAATGATCTTCAAAAATTGCTAGGTGAGATTTTCCAGCTACAGACCATTATTGGAGTAGAAGGACATGATCTAAAAAAAATTGAAAAAGACCCTAAAATGGGACAAGGACTTGAATAGTCCAAGAATATTATTAGCTGAAGCTGAAAAGGAATTGGAATGGGTAGAAAAGAGAATACAAGAAGCACTGGGGGATCATGTGGCTCCAAAGCTCAACTGCATTCTGGTTATATTACCATCTAGGAATAACCTTCATGGATTTTGATGCAGAGGCAAGACACCATATTAGAATGGATATTTCTACCACAATTATAGAACAAAAAATTAAAAACATATATAGAAACGGTTTCTGATTTGATTTTAAAAGGAAAATTAAGACTTCATCAACTGACAGGAATATACCCAAAAAGGAAAATTAAGACTTCATCAAATGACAGGAATGGACCCAGCAGAAATTATAGTATCTTTTACAAATGAGAAAATTTCCTTCTTATGGAAAGATAATGAATATTGGCAAAGAGCTTGCAGTAATTTTTTGGGAAAGATTAGCAACAATTATCCCAAAAGTGAGAGAATAAAATTCACAAAAATTTGGAATCTTCTATGCATTATAAGGAAAACACCAATCTCTGGAGTCCCTATGTTCTACACTGATGTAAACAAATCAGGTAAGGCAGGATATAAATCAGGAGATATAAGTAAAGTAGTCCAAAGCCCTTATAACTCTGTGCAAAAAGCAGAATTGTATGCTGTTGCCATGGTACTTATGGATTTTACAGAATCCCTCAATATAGTTACTGACTCTCAATATGCAGAGATAATTGTCTTACACATTGAAACTGCTGAATTTATTCCTGATAATACAGAATTAACTTTGTTATTTATACAATTACAGGAAATAGAAATAGGAATCATTCCATCCTATATAAAACACATCAGATCCCATACTAGTCTGCCAGTTCCTATAGCACAATGTAATGATGAAATTGATTGGTTAGTAACAGGGAGTATGCTGGAAGCCTCAGAATTTCATAAAAATATCATGTGAATAGCAAAGGTTTAAAAAAGGACTTTTCCATCACTTAGCAAAAGCTAATGAAATCATAAAAAAGGTCCTACTTATGCCTTCTATAATCAAACTCCTTTACAAGTAGAAAGTAACCCTAAAGGTATACATAGAAATGAAATTTGGCAAGTGGATGTATTTCATTTTGCAGAATTTGGAAAATTAAAATATGTACACCATGCAATAGACACATTTTCAGGATTTCAATGGGCAACTGCTTTGATCTCTGAGAAGACTGATTCTGTAATTACACAACTATTAGAAGGCTATTATGGGTATACCTGCACAAATATAAACTGACAAAACTCCAGCATATGTCTCTAGTAAATTGAAACAGTTTTTAAAAATATTGTAACATAGATTGTTACAATAGATTTCCATTGTAAAATAGATTTCTATCACAAGTATAGCACACAATCCTACAGGACAAGCAGTTGTTAAGAGATCTAATCACACCTTAAAAGAAATGCTCTATAAACAGGTAGGAGGAACCAAGACCCCCCAAACAGATTCCATAATGGTTTACTAACCTTGAATTTTCTTAATGTTAATGAGAGAGGAACAACAGCTGTGGAAGGACATTGGACAATAGAAAAAACTTTTGAGATAAATTAACTGGTGTACTTCAAGGATGTATTGACCTCAGAATGGAAACCAGGATATGTGCTAGGTTGGTGAAGGAGTTTTACTTTTGTTTCTACAGGAGAAGAAAAGCTACGGATACCATAAAAGCTAATGAAGATTTGATTTGAACAGGAGAAACCTCTTGATGAAGAAAAATGATAGGTCAACCACCAAGGTAAATACCACAATTTGTAAGGAAACCTCACAAATGTTGGGGCAGGGTTCTGTACTTGTCTTTACAGGAAAATGGAAAATACTCATCTTCAAGAAGCCAAAAGTTATTGGACATTTAGATGCCTAACAAAGAAAGGATTGCTATCCAGAAAGAATCACCAAACAAAGAAGAATCTGACTTATGGTATCTTAGATAGTAAAACCTTACTACCTAAAAGCCTATATATTCTTGCTTCCCAGTATAGTGGTAGTCCTGATTCACTTAAAAATCAAAGCTGGCTTTGGACTTGGACCATGGCTCTCTTCTTCTGTAAATTCAAGTATTTTGTTAAAAGAAAAACTCAGAGTTTCTGTCCTGTATCAGAAGAACCAAATGGTGAGAGACAGAAGAAAAAAAATCTAGGGACTATTATTGCCAAAACTGTTATCTCTCAAAAATCCTACTTTTCCTCATACTTATTTTCATTCTTATTGGTACCTTTCCCTGTATGCATACCTATAAAATTTGAACTTTCCATTTTGATATTAATGTTTAAGTCTTCTATAGTAAACAATAAAATTTCCTAGCAGCAATGTCTGACATCTCTAGAAAAAAGATGGGGTCCCACAACATTGTTTCCACTTGATTCAACATGATGTTGTTAAACTACTAAACACAACTCAAGGATTGGTTTTGGACTAAAGCTCCTCTAGAAAATTCTAGATTCACTAGTTGAGATGGTCTACCTTCTTACAACACTCTGGCCAGAGCTTCAGGTAAGAACTTCAGATAAGCATCACCTGCTACTCAGAGACCAGCTACAAATGTTACAACTAGTCCTCTTGAGACTTAACCATTGCTTTAGTTTTCTTTCTACAGTATCCCATAGAGACAACATCATAGCCATGACAGCTGGAAGTAATTCTAAGAAAATGACTTCTCCTTTCCCTACAGTTGGCTTAGATAGTGTTTTATTTTTTCCCAAGGATATGGATAATTGTCACCTGCTTAGGGTTGATTTTAGGTTGTGTAGAGTTGAGAGTGGAATATGATGTCCAGACTCAGGAATCTCTTTTAGAAAAGTGTAAGTGAATAGATGTGATGCGATATAGGTAGGTTAATATATCTTCTTGTGAACTGCTCTAGCAACTATTAGCTATAGAAAATGTACATTGTTATAGATTCTAGTATATTAATTTTGTATTCCTGTCTTGGATAATTGGTATATTGTTTCAAACTTGAAATTATATTTGTCATACTGTGTAGGCTCTTCTTTCTGTTTACAATGTTTTTGTGCACAAATGTAAAATTATATCCATCTTATTGTATGTGTGTTTCTGTCTATGTTTAAGATAGTTTGTATATTGATACAATTTAGAATATTTTTATCATTTTGCACTATACCATTCTATGTCTGGTCAAGATATTTCAGTTCTACCTCTGTTCTAGAGATTTACACATATGTGTATATAGTTACAAGTTTGAGGTCATTTTCCACATGCTGCACATCTGTTTAAAGATAGTTTAATTTATATATGGGAAGCTTCAGTCAGTAAGCAATATATGTTTTTGAGGATTACAGATTATATTCACCCATGCTTCTTATACCTAATGATGTTAGTCAGGTTCTCTATGTGCTCAGAGATGTACCCAACATAGATATTTGATCTTCAAACACTTCAAAGACATAAAGAATATGTCATACAAATGTTTTAATAATTAATAATCTGTTGATATGAGACACAATTGCCCCTGACAGCACCAAGCTATTCCTGAGAGTATGATGGGCACTGATGACACTACATTTGGAGTTTATTTTCTCTTTGGCAGTACTGGCCTTGACCAACTTGCCCCCACCTTGACCACTGATATTGGACATGCTGTCCAAACTGGGCAAGCAAGAGATAAACAAAAAGAGGTCAGGGTAGGACAGTCTTCCGAATTTTCCTGCTTCTGAGATTGTGTGTCAGACATTCTAGGCCTTAGCCAAAGTTGGTTGCCCGGACATTACTGTGAGTCCTTGGGTGGTTGTCCAGGTAGCCTGCTGTTTCTGTCATTTTTCACACCTGTAGGAAGTCTCCTGCTTGCACTTCCTGCTTACCCTAATAATGTTATTTTCCTTTTCATGTCTTTAATGAGGTTGAAAACTAGATAGTCACAGGCATATTAGGTACAAGACTTAGACTTTGCAGAGTAGGACAGCTATTAGAGTAATCTCTGTTATATGCCATTAACCTGGGACTGGAATTTAGTATGTGTTTCTTGCTAGTTGTAGATCTAAATTTGTGTATGTTTTTAACCTTTCTTTCTCCTGGACTATATTTGTTATTATTGTATATAATTTTTGTATAAGGCTTAAAATGGTCTTATTTAGACAAAAAAGCAAATGTATTGGCATGTTGGTTTGCCAGTGAACTTGCGATGGTGGTCACATCCTAGGAGTGTGGCTTCAGGTGTGCAGACATGAAGGAAGAGGAGGGACTGGCTTGCCCTCTTGGGCTTGTGGTCAGAGTATTAGAAGGGAAGAGACTGCTTCTTCAGGAGCAAGAAGACTGGTCATTATTTAATGTTACTTGTGTAAGTGCTTCCCTAATAAATACCTTAAATCATTCATCTTGGGACTTGTGGACTCATTTAAACCCTGCCTTCAGAGGGCTTTCCAGGTCCTGTGTCAGCTCCCAGGGCACCAACCAGGTGAGGACTGACAGGTTGACTTCACCCAAATGCCAACTCATAAAAAGTTCTGTTATCTCTTAACTCTTACAGATATCTTTACAGTATGCACCATAAATGAAGGCACTCCCCACTTACAGTGAAACTGTAGTTGTGATGTCTCAAGTACTCCTGGAACACATCATCTCCTGACTTGGTATGCCATTCTCCCCAACATCCTGTAACATCTGTGATGGTACCACCTCTCCAAACTCAAAGACATATCTGCTCTTTCATCTTTCATCTAGCTCATTCTCCATTGTCTCATTTGTACAACATTGTATTTTTTTGTACTCCATTGTATTCTTTCTAACAGTCTTCACTCTTCCCATGACTATAGCCCTATTCATAGGGCTGGTGTTAATCCATTTTTCTCCTGGCAACCTGCCTTCCCTGCCTGCTCAAGAAATAGATTCCTGAGGTGTTCAGGATTGCAGTTAGCCTAATACTTCTTCACCAATACCTCCTGCTGAGTTTGAGCCCATAGACTCCCGACTCCCTTCTCCCCTTTACCCACATCATCCCTTGCCAGCAGGAAGTATCCAGACTTGAACCAGTGCCCATTTGTATCCACAAAGGTTTGGCTGGTTGGGAATCTCCATTCCAGTCTCCCCCTCCCGTTCCAATCCTACCCGTTTTAGAAAGACCGCCAAGTAGTGACTCCTCCCCAGAACTGCATCTTCCTTGGCACAGAAAGTTTTCAGTTTCAGGTCAGCAAATAGTGTGCAACTTAAATGCTATACACTCATCAAAAAAAAAATATAAACGCACTCACATGTGAATGAAATAAACATATTTATGATTAAAACTCTGACACAGCAAAGAAATATGTGAAGCTTTAAGAGTAGAAGCTATGATCGTTAACATGTGCTTTGCTCTACTTTTTCCTTCTGCATTATTAAATGTAGTTTAGAATTTTGTGGAGTTTGACATTTATAGTATGATTTTAATTCTAGTCTAAACACATTTTCTACATTCTTCTAAAGTTAAAAATGAATAAGGCTCTTGTTCCTGCTGCCTACCTTTGAAGTGCTGTGGGCTACAATTTTAGATAAATGAAGTGAATGCTTTGGGATTAGACCATTTCCAGAGATGTGTTTGCATCTCTGCAATATGCAGTGGACTCCGACAGATGCTACTATTTTCAAAATGACATTTTTCTAGGAGAGGCAAAACAAATATTGAAGAATTGAGCTCTTTTCTTTGTTATAGAAAATTAAAATGTAACACTAGCGGCATTAACTGTTAAATAAACTCTTAAAAATCTAGCCAACACCACTCCCAAAACCCAGGTTATTTATTGTTAAGGCTATTGGTTGATTATCACAAACTGGTGGTAATGCACTAATGTTCAAAGACAACACCTGCATAACTTACGGAACATGGAGAAGCTGAGCTGTTGCCTACCCCTACTGACTAGTGTTCATGGTACTAGATGGTACAATGCACACTACAATGTAAGTATCAACACAACTATGAACCCTTGATTACAGTGGTGATCTGCTAGTATGCTTTGATGATCCAACAGTGGTACAAAAATTGTGGAAGTAACCAACCAGTAACTGATTAGATTTAAGGTGCACTCCATGAGATGGAACCCATGCCTGATACTGCCTAGGCAGTCAATAACCTGAGACTAGATAGACTACAGACCTAGGGAAAAGCCAAATACTACTTTTCACTTCCTGGGGGACCAGCTTCCAGCAGCACAGGGCTCAAAAGGAGTCCATGCAGTCAATGTACTAGACTTTTATATCTGAGGGAGTTAGGGAAAAAGACACATACTCTCTCAATGGTTTCTTTATTTTTCTGTATTCTCCTGATTCTCTATTTTTTTTCTCTGGAGCTTATATAGCACAACAAAATCTTTCTGGCAATATAGGAATTACAATATGGTTGCATTCTATTTTTCAAGTGAATGATTATAATAAATACAGGTAAATCATGTTTTTCATCTCCCTTACATGACTAAAACAAAGTCACCCCGATAACCTAATACATTTACAGATTAACAGAATATGAGCTAGCAGAGGGTATTTTTTTCACAACCAATTCTTTTGTTGGCAGGCTGCATATTGTGGTTACAAAGAAAGAATCAATTACTTTATTATTTTCTTGAAAGGCAATATTATAAGGAATCACAAACCTAAACTTTTGTATGTGAAAGGCAATTAGTCAGTTCTACTTTAAATCTTTAGGGTGCATACCCACTCTTCAATAGTTTCTTGCATTAAGAGACTGAGGGAAAAATGGGTATAAGGAATTAATCATCACCTTTTGCATCGATATCTTGTTTGTATTCTAAAAAATAAAGTTTTTTCCTGAAGATCAGAGGGTGGAGTTAGCCACTAGCTAACCATAGAGGTTTGGAGGTCTGTACAGACAGACAGGAAATGATATGGCTGGGCAGAAGAGGAGGCAGAAAGATTGAAAGATTGTAAAAGCCAATGGGGATAGAAGATACCAAGCAAACAAGGTCTTCTAGTTACAGCAGGGTTGATGCTCTTATGAGCTCACAGAGACTGTGGCAGCATGCCCATGGCCTGCACAAGTTTAAGCCAGATGGAGTCACAGCACTGAGAGGGGAAATAGACAGAAGCCTCCACCCCTAACCTAGAAGCTATCTCCAATCAATAGCTGCTTGCAAAGGAAAAAATCACTTCCTCCAACAGAATCTGACTGGGTATACAAACCATACTTCAGGGCAAGCTCCATGCGCAGTGTTAGATGCTCAACACAAAATGAATTCAGTAGTATTTTGGAGGGTTTTTGTGTCATAATGCTTTGTCTATGTTGTTTTTAACCTTTACAGACATGCTTATATAACATGTTTTCTGATTTTGTATTTTTATGGGGTCTCTCTCTGTGTGAGTATGTATGTCTTTGTTTATATGTTTTACTTTTATGTTTTTCAATTCTTTTAAATTTTAACCTGGTAGAAAAGATTTGTGACCACAGCTGAACTTTCTTCTTTAACAAACTTTCTTCTTGCTGCTTGTGTTTATATTTCAAACACCAGCCACGATGATTAGATTCCCAGCTTCTGTACATGTTGCCGACAATGTGTGGCCATGCTGCCTCATGGCCTCCAGGTTTCTGGGGGGGGGGTCCCACTCTCAGGATGAAGTGTCACAGAAAGTGAAGGATGTTAGCCTTTTTCCTAGTAAGATTTAGATAAGAATTTGCTATAGCCAGGTGCTCTGCACAATGTTAGCAGTAACCCTGGGAGATTGTGTAGCTCCTACAATATTCCTTATCATCTCTTGGGGTAGCTTAGACTGGATTCTTGATATCCAAATTGTCATCCAGTGCTCAAGAATGGAACAAAGGAACATATTAAGTGTCTCCCTGGAATCACTAACAAAAGACACAGGCATTCTATTTTGACTGACCCATTTCATTGCTTGAAGGTTTGAAGTCTTGGCATGCATCATGCCCTTTTCCTTGGGTTTACGCTTCTCAATTTAGCAGCAGCAGCTCCTACGGGGCAATGTTGATTCTGACACATTTCAGTTGGAGAAGTGCCACATGTAGGACAAGCTAGCTCTCTGAGGTCTCACTGACTCACTGAATTGAATTTTCTGTAAGAACTCCAGTTTAGAACCAACTTCTTCAATGATAATTTATATTTGATTCCTCCTGACAGAGTTCTTGTGGGTGGGAACACTAATGAGCCATGTTACAGAGTCCCAACTTTTACAGAAACTATATCCAAGGTAGAAGAACAGGAGTGGGGGGTGACAGCAAAATATGAGGGACAGGGCAGCTAAAATATTTCCAAGTGACAGTGACATGGAGAAACCACCATGGATGGGATAGTGAGTATGAGAGGGGTGGTGTGAACGTCATGAGGCTTGCCAGACCTCTTGAGGATGGCAGATATCTGTGGGCATCCAGACAGTTGTCACCTGCAGGTACTGTTGAGATCTGAGATGTAGTTTTCCACTCAGTAGACAGTGTGCAGCCCCAGGCAATCCTCCAGGAGCTGCTGCTGCTGCTGCTGCTGCTTTGAGTACCTAGATCTAAGGAGAATGAACAGTCTGAAAAGAAGGTATGGTGTGTGTTAGATGTCATCTCAGAGCAGGAAAAAGTGCAATGGGCCACATGGTGGAGCCCAGTGTGGAGGAGTGGTGGGAAGTCAGGAGGTCTAATGGAGCCTGGCAGTCATCAGTGCCTGTGGACTGTAGAATTCTGTTCTCTGGTTGAAGAAAGGTTTATGAGGTAGGGAAGTATCATGGTCTTATTTGCATTTGCTAAAGACTGGTTTGTTTATATGTGGGAGGATGGATGTAGGGGTGGAGATAGAAGTGAGTGGATAGTCAGGAGGCTACAGCAGTGGTCAACTACTATGCTGTCTAATTTTATGTCAACTTGACATAAGCCAGAGTTATCTGAAAGGAGGGAACCTCAATTGAGAAAATGCCTCCATGAGACCTGACTGTAAAACATTTTCTTAATTAGTGATTGATGGGAGAGGGCCCAGCCCATTTTGGGTGGTATCAATCCTGGGTTGGTGGTCCTGGGCTCTAGAAGAAAGCAGACTGAGCAAGCTATAATGAGCAAGCCAGTAAGCAGCTCTTCTCCATGGCCTCTGCATCAACTCCTGGCTCCAGGTTCCTGTCTTGTTTTGAGTTCCTGCCCTGACTTCCTTCAGTGATGGACTGTGATGTAGAAGTAAAAACCAAGTAAATCCTTTCTTTCCCAGCTTACTGTTTGTCATAGTGTTTCATTACAGCAACAAAAATCCCAAATAAGGACAATCACATTGAGAGATGCTGGTGTCAAGAACCGGAGCATCGGCAGGAGAGAGGTGGAGGAAAATGAGATAGTTGGAGATAACTCTTAGCATCAGTTGGCTGAGCTGGAGGCAAAATGGCATCTAGCTCTGCATGTCAGTGGAGGTGATCATTCTCCTGAAGCAGGAATGTGGGGGTGAAAAGCAGGTTGGAGAGGGGGTGAAAAACCAAGTGTTCTTTTTCAGCTGTGTCATGGTTAACAATGAGGATGAGACATCCCAGGGGGAATGTCAAGTTGGCATTTGGGCATGACAGGCAGGAAGGTAGTCAGGGCTACAGACATAATTTTTGGAGTCATCAACAAAGAAGTGTTATTTGGAATTTTTGGCCAGTTTGGATGGTGAAGCTGTGGGTGTTCTCCCTCCCCCACACATGCCAGGATTCTAAGTGTCCTAGGGTCTGCTGAGCCTGTCTGGATCTGGTTGCTGTACAACATGGATGGTACTGTCCTCTTGCTCTGAGCACATCTGGTACCCTGCTAGGGAAAGAGAAATTCTCAGAATCAACATCATTCTCTAGGAGATGCCACGCTGAATTCTAGCTGCAACCACCTCCTTTGTGCTTCCTAACCTCTTCTCTTAACCATCCCCTATATTTATCCGAACAGGGCTGAGACAATTAGCTGAGATTTTGGACATTTGAGCAGCTCAACCTTGGATGATGGCCATATGCAAGTGTCCTGCTAATATAAGTTCCTGGACTCAGGTCACATGCAGCTGTCTTCTTAGTGTTCTGGTTCCAGCTGACATCATCTCATCCTGCCATGACCTTCTCACCCTCACATTGCCCCCTCACCCTCATATCATCTCCTCACCTTGAATTCACCTCCTCACCCTGACATGATTTTCTAACCCTGATATTGTTTCCTTACCCTGACGTCATCTCCTTCCTGTGACATCACCTCTTCACCCTGACATCACCTCCTCACCCTGACATCACCTCCTCAACTTACTTCCTCCTTCCTTGATTGCACTGTGGCAATCTCTTTTTCTCCTGCCTACCCCCTGATTGGACACATTTCTAAAGCAATTTAAGTCAGAAGATTTTCAGTAGGATTGGGCTTTTTCACCAAAAAGTAACTCTCCCAGCCTAATCCTCAGATGAGCTCTCTTAACAATTCTCTTTACCATGTAACTTTAAAAACCCAACTGGTGTTTTGAAGGTTTTTTTTCTGCACTTTCTTCTGATTGTGTTTGCTTTCTTAAACTGAACATGCCATCCCTCGGGTTGATTAAGCTATCCTGGGGTTGTGTTAAGACTGATGAGGACTGGGTTCTGTTCATTGGCTTTCTCTGGTAAACTCATGAGTAGTCTTAGATTTAAAAACTGCACATTTTGTTCTGGGATGTTCATTATAGGTTTGTGTTCCTGTATTTGCTAAAAAGCATGTTTGAAACACTCCATGTTTTTATTTTTTCCCAAGTAAAAAATTAGGCCAGTTCAACATAATCAGCAGCAAGAAGTTCTGACTTTAAATGATTTCCCCCAGAAGAGTAAAATAAAATTCCAAGAAGGTCAGCATGTGCTTTCTGGATGATATAAATAAGACCTGGGAGTGAACTTGAACAGAGTAGGTCCAGTCAGGGATGGATACTTAACAGCGATTGTGATCTGGCTGATCTTATGAGGTAAGCCTATAACCCCCTTTTGTATGAACCCCAAAGGGCCAGATCTGAATTCTCCCATTTCCCCTCTCTGTTTCCCTGTTGTTTTTTTTTTTTTTGTTTGTTTCGTTTTATGTGAATCATTCTACTTAGTTTTCTGCACTAAGAATTCTGCTTCCTGCTTCTCTTGAGAAGTGGCTGCAGTCCCCATGATTTATAGGTATTTCTGGTGTATCTCCAATAATATTCAGTAGTGCTCATTGGAGAAAATGTAGTTTCTACATTTTTTTGAGGTAAGGGTGTTATAGGTGACCCTGAACAGACACCCCTTAAGAGAGTGAGTGAGAAGATGCAGTGTCAATGACACAGACTCCAGGGGTAGCAAAAGCTGACTCATTTATTGAGGAAATCATCCTTGCCTATATACCCTGTTCCAAGGTCCCATTGGCTCAGGCTGCTGACTCTGCCTGTTGTCCTTCCCTCATTGGTGTCTCCAGTCAGGTGTTTCTACATCAGCAGTCTCTGGATGTAGCAGCAGGCCTTAGGTTGGCTCAGGGAGGAAGTGCCTTCCACCATGCTCATGTGGGCTGGGTTAGACAGGGTGACTGTGGCTTGGGTAGGCTGGCCAGCAGTTTCTCCTATATAAGGAAATTAATACTTAAGTAGTGGGTGTAGTGAGTATATTTTTTTCTGAAAATTTTTGCATTAAAAAAGAACTGAACTTTTTTCCAGATCTTGCCATCTAGTTAATAATACATCTTGAGATCATTTAAGATGTACTATGTACTCAACCTGCTGTCCTATTGTGTACTCTGCTTATTTAAGTTTAACATGTTTGTAAGTGCAAAGAACCTTATTATACCTTGGATTTCTAATGTAATCAGCATTTACAATCTAACCTAATGTATTGCTTTAACCTTACATTATGTATTCTTCCATGTTCCTTACCCAGAGAAATTTTTGTGTGTTTGTGCATATTCCAATAAGTTAAAAGCAACCTTAAGTAAGACAAATATCCCATAAATGTTTGACGCAGCATATGGGTGTAGATTGATAACATCTGTGTGGAGTTTTGGGTGCTATTCTGGATCAGCACAGGTCAAAAAGTAACTTCTTCTCTTGTAAAACTCACATTTCTGTAAACAATTCCTTGGTTTGTTCCCATATCACATTTTCTGTGCTGTTCAATAACTATTGAATGAAGTCCCTATTGTTGGGGACAGAAAGACACAGACATTAACATGCATTTTTAAACTTAGAATGGCTGTATCAGGTTGTGGCCATAACACAAGCCAACAGCCATCTGTGCATATCTGTGATTCCCTTTAAGTGTTTGCTTCCTGTAGCCATTCAAGCCTAGTGTGCCTGCTTTGCTTACAATTGTGATCTTTAAGACACAGTAAGATGCTCTAGAGCTACATAGTTGTGTCAGTATCCATAGAATACATGAAGCTAGTGGCCTCTCATGCTACCATGTTGTTGCTTCTCTATGCTGCAGTGTGTCAGGATGGTAACTGGCAAATACCTTCCTTCCACCCTTTCATGTAGGCATGAGGACCTATGGCCATCCATACACCCTGGGCTACCCTTAGTGCCCATCTCTTCCATGTGCATTGCTGTTATGTCAGCATAACGTTCAATAGGATGCTGAATGCTGACTGCTTAGCCTAAACAAATATTTGGAGGCTTTTTTTTTCTCCAGACACAAATGTAAAAATACTTAACATTTTCTCTTCAGTAAAAATCTGGCCCAGAGCCTGGTGGGCCAAATGTGAGAAGTCCCTATAGTGTTTGTCTTTGGCTGACACCAAACCGAAGTAGACCCAGATCCAAGTGTTTCTATTACCCATTTCAGAGTATTTCAGGTTTCCCTGGAAACAAATGCTTGGCTTGGCAAAAGCATTGTGTGCTGAACGTTTTTTTTCAAATGATCCCTAACCTTGGCAGTTTTCTTGAAAAGAACACACAAGAGTTTGCTGGCCTATACCAATCTCAGGCATATACCCAAAGGATGCTCAATCATACCACAAGGACACTTGCTCAACTATGTTCATAGAAGATTTATTTATAATAGCCAGAACCTGGAAACAACCTAGATGCCTCTCAACTGAAGAATGGATAAAGAAAATGTGGTACATTTACACAATGGAGTATTACTTATCTGTTGAAAACAATGGCATCATGAAATTTGCAGGAAAAAAAATCATCCTGAGTGAGGTAACCCAGGCACAGAAAAACAAACATGATTAGTGACTATGACTACATCAATTGTCATCAGAGAGCCTTCATTCAGTAACTGAAGGAAATAGATACAGAGAGCCACAAACATTAAGCAGAGCTTGGGGAATCCCGTTGAAGAGAAGGAAGAAGGATTATATGAGCCAGAGGGGTAAATGACATCACAAGAAAATACACAGAATCAACTAACCTAGTATCATGGAACTCACAGAATCTGGACCAATAACCAGTGAGCTGGTATTGCACTGATCTAGGCCCTCTGTATATGTGACACTTGTGTAGCTTGGTCTATTTGTGGGACCCCTAACAGTGGGAGCAGAGGGCATCCCTGATCCTTTGTCTGGCTTTTGGGAACCTATTCCTCATACTAGGTTGCCTTTCCCAGTCTTAAAATAAGCCTTAGTCTTACTGCAACTTGATATGCTATGCTTTGTTGATAGCCTTGGAAGGCCTGCTACTTTCTCAACAGAAAAAGAGAAGTAGTGGTAGAGAGATGAGGAGAAGGAGTCAGCAGGGAGGAGGGATGGGAAACTTTGTTGGGATGTAAAATCAATCAATCAATCAATCAATCAATCAATCAATCAATCAATCAAACTGAAAAAGAGTCTGCTGGTAGTCAAGAGAAGGAGCCTCCTAGTAGTTTCCTTTCAGTCTCTTCTTGGTAGGCATAATCTCCATAGATTTTATAAGCAACTGAATTATATGTGGCCACTCTTGTTTCTAAAAGTCAATTATGAGTGAATATATATGATCAGCACACCTTTTCTTTTGCTTTCTGGCTGTTGGTTCTTTTATTTAATTATTCTCCCTTTGCTTTCTCATGTCTTGTTTTCCTTCTTGTATTTCTAAGAGGCTTCAAGTCTCCTGTTATCTGGACTTATCTATTTCCTTGCTGCTATGGTATTTCTCTCAGAAAGTCTGTGTGGAATTATTGACAGGCAATCAGACCGTGAATGGATGGAGCCTGATGGGAGAGGGGTCTTTAGATCACTGGAAGTGTGTGTTGAAGTGACTGAGATTCTTCTCCTCCTTTTGCTTTCTAGCTTCCACTAGGTGAGAAGAATCCTTTCCATTGGCTCACAGTGATGTACTTCCCTAGGTCCAGGTCAACTGTCCATCTGACTAAACTGAAGCTCCCAAATGGTGAACCCAATATGCCTTTCATCATTCCCAGCTGCTTTATTTCAAGTGTTTTGTCAGAGGTGGAAGTTCACTCTCCTACCCATGTGGTACCAGTGGATGCTTCTTCCTCCTCCCCAGAATCTTGTCAGCCTGTGCAACAAAGTCTGACACTTTGCAATATCTAGGAGTTCAAAGTGCCTTTTTCATATTCACCAACTTTTTATCCTGATAAAAGGTTTTTTTTTAACATGTGAAATACATATAGTTAGTTTTCATGTTTCATGTTGAATTATGTTTTTGACCTTCCAAGTAGAGTTAGAAACTCCCAGAAACTTTGGGAAGGAAGTACCATGTGATTATTGCCATGGGTTGATACTTCATGAATTGGTCAAAGAATGGTGATGCAGTGCATAGTCTCAGTGGACAAGTAAGTATGGGCAAAGGGCTGCACAAAATAGGAAGAGGCATGGGACATTTAAGATGGAAGAATGGCTTCTAGGGAAGTACACATGCCCCAGTAGGCCATGCTGTGCTTTGGATCAAGGTATGTTTGAGGTACAAAAGGCATATTGTCACATATTCCATGCTAGTAAAAGCCTTTATGGTGTTTGAACCCCCTGATTATTCACATGGATGTGGTAGAGGCATACCACAGACCAGACGCATATAGGGTGGAAAGCCTTATGGCTCTGGGAAACAGTCGATTTCTACCAACATTTATTCAGTTTGTTGTTCTTGATAAAATAGACTTATATGCAACTGACAACATGGTATGTGTTGATTGAGTGCAAAAGCTTAAAAAAAACATGAAGGGATAAAATTGAGTTATAGAGAACGTCTCTGGGTTTAAAAATGTAGTCTATAAAAAAGAACATTTTAGTATAAATAAATGACTTATGTATGACATATGAAGAATTAAGAGCTGTAGATCAAATAAGCAGAAAGTAAAATATTCTTTACCCACTGAAGTCAATTTGCGTCAGTGTAAAAACAGACTGACTACCATTTGCTAAGCTGTTCTTGTTGGTGTTGTTTGTTTGTTGGAATATCTTCAGTTTCAGTTCCATGACATGGTCTACATTTATATTGTTTTCTAGGGTTTAGTAGTCTCCTCTCATATGAGGAGCTAAGTCTACACTGGGGTGCTGAAGCCTTTTTAGTGCTAATGTTCTTTGTGTCACCACATAAGAATACAAGGAAGTGGGTGAAATTTAGCTTTGATTGGAGGCTGGCAGATAATCAGTTACACAAGTGCTCCAGCTGCTCAGTCTTGCTGTAACTGTTTTTCTCAGAGCACAGAGTTGACATTTCATTGACTCTAATGAAGAATATCTTTCTACAGCTGTCAGAGAGGAGACTCTCTACATATTCCATCTGCCTGTCCTTCCTAGAACCCACACAGTGAGCTGTGTAGGTGGGGCCTCTTCAGGCTGACTTTTATAAGGTTCACACATGTCAGCTTGAGATGTTCACATCAGATCATTTATGAGAAATTTCATATCAGCAGAATTCATGTGATATTGAAGAAGACATACTCCTTAACATTACCCATTTTCTCAGATCAGGGTTTCTATTTTGAATTATGTTGCCATCTGAAAGTTACCCAAAGGAAAAATTGAAGATGAAGAGAGAAGAAGGAGGATGAGGATGAGGATAATGATAATGATAAGAAGAATGTGACATTCACATTGTCACTGCACCAACTTGATTAGAACACTGCAATTGAGATTCAAAGAGCTCTGGTATGCAGGGATGCTCCCAGACTGATCACATTATACCCCAAGCCAAAAAATAACTAAAAGCCCAAAACAGTCAATCAAATATAATGCCACTACTTTAGGAACTCATGACTTTTAGTGATTTTAATGTTAGACCTTAAGATGGTGGATTTTGTTTACCAACAGCTTTTGAAAATTAGACACTCCCTGAACAGATGCAGGTAACATGATGTTGAGCTCGCAAGCTGTTTCCTTTTACACACCATAGCTGTACATTTCAGAAGGACGACGGGTACATGAGTAGCTTCATTCCAGCTGTTGGCTATGTTTCTTCTTTACATCCAGACACATTTGAAATGTGCATAGTATTAAAGTATTGATAATTTTTATAGAAGTGTAGATCATGTTTTACCATGTCTGTGGTGTCTGTGAACTGATGCTGTATGTCTCCCAACAGACTCATGCTTGGGCAAACATTTTCCACTGGACAAGTGGATTATACAATATTCTCAGACCACCACCTCTTGGTTTTCCAAATGAATTCCAGGGCATTGGGATGAATATACATCCTAGAGCGAGCATTTTAACTACAAACCAATGTAGAGCCTAGACCCAACACATTCCTTCACCAGACTCTTATAAATTGGGCTACTGTCCCTCATCTTAATCACCAGGCCAAGTGTGAGGTAGCATCCATCTTTAAGAGACTGCTGATTACTCACACTCGTGAATTCCAAGCCTGCTTATACTGCTTCATCTGGTGCTTTCCTTGGAGACTGCAGTGAAGTCTGTTGCACAAAGCTGCTTCTTCCTCTCTGCCTCTGCCATGCCCTGGGATTTGCCCTTGTGGCCCTGTAGCTAGGCTTCTGCTCTTTTTAATGAAATTGTAAGTGTAATGAAATTCTTGTTTGATTTCTGTCAACTACTGTCATATTGACATCACCATAGTTCCTTAAAGAAACCAGTTAAAACAGAATATAATGCCTGTGAGGTCAGAGGTTTCTATACCTTGCAGGTCATTGAGAGCACATTCCCAAGTTTTCTTCTAGTATAACATTCTAGTGGGAAGAGAGGTATCTGTGATCATTGAGGTTAATGGGTGTGCCTTGGACCTCACTCAGGATCTTCTGCCTACCCATCTTGCTTGGGTATGTTAAATCTTTCACTGAACATTTCTAAAAATGCAGCCCCAGCCAGGCGTTGGTGGCGCACGCCTTTAATCCCAGTACTCGGGAGGCAGAAGCAGGCAGATCTCTTTGAGTTTGAGGCCAGCCTGGACTACAAGAGCTAGTTCCAGGACAGGCTCCAAAACAATACAGAGAAACCCTGTCTCAAAAAACAAAAAAACAAACAAACAAACAAACAAACAAAAAACCCCAAAACACAAAAAGAATGCAGCCCCAAACTGTTGTGAATGTACATGAGAGCATGTCATATTGCTTTCTCCCCCACTACTACAAAAATACTTGTCATCATTGACCTTCCTTTTATGATGGATATGGTAGTGAAAGTGATTTTAGAGTTGGATCCCACTAACTGGGACCAGGCTTTCTGTGTCACCACTTTAGGATTTGAGTTGAATGAATTACAGGATAAATCACCCAACTCCTAGATCAGGATGTTTCAAAGCCATCTAAAGGTTTATAAGGTTTGGTACCAACACCTTCATGGGTTTGTGTGGTGGGCTGAATAGCATAACCGACTAAAGAGATGCAATGTTCAAATTCTTAGAACTTGAAATATTTTATGACAAAACTTCTCTGCAGATGTGATTGGCTTAGGAATGTTGAGATGGGGAAATATCGCAGATTATAAAGGAGAACTTAACTCTAGTAACAAGTTTCTTTATGGGAAAAAGGAAGAAATGTAGCCATGATAAGCATAGATGATGTGATGTATAATAAGACAAGCAGAGAGACATATCATGTCCACTCCAGGAGCAGGAGAGAAGCTGGATGAGGCAAAGGTGGATTCTCCCCTCTATCCTCCAGGGGAAGCAAAGCCCTATAGACACCTTGACTTTGGATTTATGGCTTCAACAGGTGTTGTAGAGTAGCTTTGTTGTCTTAAATTCATGAACATGTCATAGCTTGTTATAGACAGCTCAGGAAACTAATATATGTTTCTTGTTTTTCAAAACTTCCTTTTGGAAAGCCCTAAGAAGTCTTTCTGTAGCCATACAGAAGAGTGGTCCAGTGACAGAGACCATCTCTGGTTATCTATTCAAGTCTGTTTCTGAGAACTTTTCTTTGATTCTGGGAGAAGCGTACCCTCTTATTTTAGTTTTCTTTCTTTGTGTGAGTGAGTCAGGTAAGGGTGAAGGAAAATACCATCACTGGCCTAACCTTCACTGTGACTCTATTTTTACTTAAAAGTTCCTCCCTTTTAAATTTGTGTTGTTGTTATTGTTGCTGTTCATGTGTGTGTGTGAGTGCCAGTGCTTTCATGCCACAGTAGCCATTGAGGTCGGAGGACAACTTCAGGATTTGGTTCTGTCCTGTCACTGTGTGCTTCAGGTATCACACTCAGGTCACCAGACTTGTGTGACAAGTGACTTTAGCCACTGAGCCAACCAAATTCTTAAACTTTCCTCTCAACTCACTCTCTCTTTCCAGAGGAATAGAACTGATTGCTAAATACCTTTATGTCGGGGAGCCAAAACTGCCCATAAGCACAGGTGAGCCAATAGATGACTTACAAAATGAAGGCAATTGTCTGTGATCACCTTGGAACAGGGTGATAATGTGGGAAATAGTCTTGTCTTCTCCCCTCTAGAAATGTCAGCAATAATCACTTTGAGCTGACTTGCAGGACTATGAGATAATGATTAACTAGACCACACTCCGACCAAGTCTACATCTTATATGTTTCTTCTCCTTGCCTTGTTTGATTCTCTATTTTAGCCTAAATCTCATTCCATCTAATGACCCCAAAACAGTTCTGGGGTCATTAGATGCCTTTATCTATCTTCCAGTTTGCTGCATGGGCTAACCTTCCCCTTCCTTGATTTTTGCTGTTACTTTTTTTTCTTTAATTGGTGAAATAAGACTTGTAGATATGTTTTAGGTCAGAGCTTTTGACCTGAAACTCCATTAACATGGTAGAATGGAAGGGAAGAAGACTGCAGACCTGATAATGTGAACTTTAGGAGAGATTAGAGTTCCTTAGCTTCTGTCATTTCCAGTCCAGTTACATACTTGGCAGTTTGTGTCATCTAGATAAAAGAATATATTTTTTTTATTTTCTACTGTGTTAATATTGAAAAAGATGTTTCAGCAGTGCCTGGTTTCAGTGGGATGATTACTGAAAGGAAAAAAATATAAAGTGGATTTTTAATTGAATCATATTCAATTCCTAGTATTTTGTTTATACTTTCTTGCCATTTGGTCAATTTTTTTGTTAAGAGGTTACTTGAAGTTTTTTGTGGGGGCAATGTTATTGCTTTTAAATAAATCAAAGTGAGCAGAAGATTCTAAAATCTTAATCCAAAAAATGATCACTTTTAAAAGTGAAGCAAATTCAGTTGTGTGCTACTTAATTTTGGGATAGGTAATGTTAGAATTCTTAGGGTTAATTCATAAACCCACCAAAATCAAGTCCCGAATTTTCTGGTCACCTCGGTAACTAGAGCATTTTCAGGTTTACTTAAAAAAAAAAAGTCTTATATAACAGTTGGGAGGTCAGAAAGGCAGAGCCTATGATTTTCTTTTCCATTTTAAATAACAAAGGTAAGATTGCATGGGATGTGAAAATAGAGGGAGAAATATGGTTTCAAGGGATGTCATGTATGCAATGCCTCTGTGAGCGTTACTAATATAACCTTAATATATATGCAATTTCTTATGTTTCTATAATATTTTTTTCCAGGATACTCCTTTGACAGGCAGCCACATTATAAGGCCTCTTTGTCATCTTCAGCCTGTGTTCCAGTGTTCAGGCTTGACCAAGAGAGATGTTCTTTTTTTTTTTTTTTTTTTTTTTTTTTTTTTTTTGTGTGTGTGTGTGTGTGTGTCTCAAAACTTTTTACTACAGGGCCGCAGACAAATACATGATCTCAGAATGAAGATGACACAATTAGAGGAATCAATGCCTATCAGCTAATGTATGATGAAGTTCTAGGAGTTTGACATGATCCAGGAGCTGAAAGAATAGATTAGTATTCTTCTCCTTCTTCCTCACCCTCTCCTTCAACAGAATCCACACCCACCTCCTCGTAATTCTTCTCTAGGGCGGCCATGTCTTCACGGGCCTCAGAGAACCCCCACTCCTCCATGCCCTCATCCACATACCAGTGCACAAAGGCACGCTTGGCATACATCAGATCAAACTTGTGATCTAGGCGAGCCCAGGCCTCAGCAATGGCTGTGGTGTTGCTCAGCATGCACACAGCTCTCTGGACCCTGGCCAGGTCTCCACCAGGTACCACAGTGGGAGGCTGGTAATTAATGCCAACCTTGAAGCCAGTGGGACACCAGTCCACAAACTGGATGCTGTGCTTGGTCTTGATGGTGGCAATAGCAGCATTGACATCTTTGGGAACCACATCCCCACGGTACAGCAGGCAGCAAGCCATGTATTTACCATGGCGAGGGTCACATTTCACCATCTGGTTGGCTGGCTCAAAGCAGGCATTGGTGATCTCTGCTACAGAAAGCTGCTGATGGTAGGCTTTCTCAGCAGAGACGACAGGGGCATATGTGGCCAGAGGGAAATGGATGCTAGGGTAAGGTACCAGGTTGGTCTGGAATTCTGTCAAGTTAACATTCAGGGCTCCATCAAATCTGAGGGAAGCAGTGATGGAAGACACAATCTGGCTAATGAGGCAGTTAAGGTTAGTGTAGGTGGGGCGCTCAATGTCTAGGTTTCTACGACAGATGTCATAGATGGCCTCGTTGTCTACCATGAAGGCACAATCAGAGTGCTCCAGGGTGGTGTGGGTGGTGAGGATGGAGTTGTAGGGCTCAACCACAGCAGTGGAAACCCGGGGGGCTGGGTAGATGGAGAACTCCAGCTTGGACTTCTTTCCATAATCGACAGAGAGCCTCTCCATCAGCAGGGAGGTGAACCCAGAGCCCCCACCAAAGCTGTGGAAAACCAAGAAGCCCTGAAGACCTGTGCACTGGTCAGCCAGCTTGTGAATTCTGTCCAAGACAAGATCAATGATCTCCTTGCCAATGGTGTAGTGGCTACGGGCATAGCTCTGTGATGAGCTGCTCAGGGTGGAAGAGCTGGCGATAGGCACCAGTGCGAACTTCATTGATAACAGTGGGTTCCAGGTCTACGAACATGGCCCGGGGGCACATGCTTGCCAGCGCCTATCTCACTGAAGAAGGTGTTGAAGGAGTCATCTCCTACCCGGATGGTCTTGTCACTTGGCATCTGGCCGTCAGGCTGGATGCCATGTTCCAGGCAGTAGAGCTCCCAGCAGGCATTGCCGATCTGGACACCAGCCTGGCCAACGTGAATGGAGATGCACTCACGCATGGTAGCTCGGGTTAGAAGGTGAGGGTGACAAAAGCAGACAGCGGGTCACTGTCACCGTTCCCGACAGCTAAGAGTCGAGGTAAGTATTGCAATTGAGAGATGTTCTTATAGAGAAGATAGACTTCTATTCTGAAGTCAACGGACGACTCTTTGGTACTCAGTCAGCATCTGAAGTGTCTCCAATATGACAGTAGTTTATTTTCTTCTACTCCACTCCAATAAAGCAACTTGCTTCAGGTCTTCAAAGTTCTTTCCTGGACTGGGCAGTCAAGTTCTATTGTTTTAGAAACAGAAGTAGACAGACAATGCATGCATATATCATCTTAAGCAATAGGAGAAATTTCTATAATAGTCTTCTTGAGGGCTGATGATACAGATGGATAGGTGGTTAAGAACACTGGCTGCTTTTCTAGGGGACCTGGATTTGGTTACCAGCACTTACAACCATGCTCCACAACTCCAGTTCTAGGGTATCTGAGCCTCTACAGGCAGCAGGCATGCAATGATGCATAGATGCTCATGTGGTGGAACACCCATGCAAGTTAATGGTAATAATAATAATATAATAATAATAATCTCTTAAAAGACAAACCCTTTTTGTCAACATGATTGGTTAAGAGTGTTATTAAATGAGAATTGTGACATGAATTGAAAATGTTCTTAGCTTTCTGACTGAGACCTATAATGAAATGGTGGAATATCTCCTTGGTAGAACAACATGAAGAAAGGAAGTCTTTTGGGGAAAAAGGTGATTAAGAGACTTAATTTAAGTTAATTTAGATTCACAGAAGTAGAGAGACTTTCCTGTATCTCTTGTCCTCACATGTGTAGGCTTACTGTTGTCAACATTACCATAAGAGAAATTTAATACATGTGCAAGCATTCATGAGTCTGCTTGGTTTGCATTGAGTTCACCCTTGGTTTTGTGGTTAGGGCAACTGTATAATGAAGTGTATCTGGCACTGTTGTATCAAAACGGGTAATTTCATTGTCATAAAAATCATCCCAACATGGCTTATTCATTGCATGGCTTTAATTTTACATTTCTGGGTTTTTCATAAAAAAGAATAAATGAAGTCTAAAAAATCAATGAAATGTAGGGGAAGACAGGAGGGAGAAGGGAACTGGGATTGTCATGTAAAACAATATTGTTTCTAATTCAAATAAAAAAATCTGCAAAAAGAAAATCAATGAAATGAACCAGGAGAATGCTAAAGGAGAGGGAACAACTTCCTATCACTAAATCTTGAGGAAAATAGACAGGCAAGAAAGAGTTGGACCAAGCCTGAGATACCTGCATTAGATTGAGTGACAAGCGAGCAGGACCATTTTTTCATTACTTCACTTAAGACTCATCAATTGAGCACCTATGATGTGCCAGGCACTATATTGAGAGCTAGGTATTTGGAGAATAATTTCAGAGAAACATAATGCTGAATGTATTTTAAGAGTAAAACATGGAAAAGTGCACCTTTGATATGGCGACTGCTAATGGCTTTATGAAGAAGAGTTTTTGTAGAAGCAGAATGAAGGCTATGTGGAAGGGCTTGGTTATACTCAGGTGAGGAAAATATTTCAGAATAATTTGATTCTAGGCAAAGAAGACAAAGTTTGAATGGCAAATGGAGGGCTCAAGGGAATAAAGTTATGCCAGAAAATAAAGGTTAAGTAGAGAAATCAAGGCTCTACCATCCATAAATACAATACCCTGTCCTGCCACACACACACACACACACACACACACACACACACACACACACACATACCAAAACAATTTAGGAATTCTACAAATAGCCCAACACTGTAAGTCTTGAAGAAAAATGTCACATCTTGTTACTATTGCAGCAGACCTGACTGTGGTGAAGGTGTAAAGACCCTCCTTCAGAAGAGTTACTTGATTCAATGTAGCCTGTCTGACTGGAGACCTCAAAGGTCTAGTAATATCTTCTTCTGCCTCATTACTGACCCAGTGCTAGAGACGCCACTATGGAATGTTTTTCAAAAACAGGCTCAGAAGGATACTCTATTTATCACTGCCTGATGTTATAAATATGAGAGTAAACAAGAGACTAAGCAAAAGGTTTAGGAGAAAAGTCTAGTAAATAAGGTATTTGTTGAAGTTTAAATTTTTCTACATATTCTAAGAGTCCAGAAAGGCATTAACATACCGAAGAACTGTGGTATTCTTAAGGGATACACCAGAAGGCTTCAAGTTGTCAAATCTGTGGGAGTGAGAGGCTGTAGGAAGGGGAAGTGAAAGCTAAGGGAGAGGGAACTGCCTAGCTAGATGGTAAAATTATGCTTCAGCGTGTGCATAGATAGAGACTGAGAGAAGGGGTGGACTGTGGGGAGACACTTTCTTCAGGGCATGATACAACTATTGCACTCTTCTGATGTGGGAGAATCCTTCTGAATGCTGTGAATATGTATTCCTCTCATTGGTTAATAATAAAAGTTGTTTGACAAATAGTCAGGCAGGATAAGGTTAGGTGGAACAATCAAACTGAGGACTTGGATGAGGAGGGGCAGAATCAGAGAGATGCCAGCTAGCTGCCAGAGCAGCAAGATGTACTAGACCACAGGTAAAGCATTGTTCTGTTTACACTCTCCCACTTTCAGCAGCAGTGATTATTATTGCCAACATTCTGTCATGCAGTGGTAAGATTGCATGGGCCCAGCCCTGACTGAGAATATAAATTTACTTAGTGGATGATGGAGAAGGTAGGAACATTTTCTTTAGTGGTGTAGCCTCCTGTAAAACAACCTTAAACTTATTTTCCTGTAAGTGATGCTAATTAAACACAGTAAGCTATCAAACAAGACAATAAAAGAAAAAAATCATGATAACTGAGAGTGTTCTGTTTAGGCAAGGGACAGTAATCATTCCACTGAAACCAGGCACTGCTGAAACATTTTCAATATTAACACAGTAGAAAATAAAAAAAAAATATTCTTTTATCTAGATGACACAAACTGCCAAGTATGTAACTGGACTGGAAATGACAGAGGCTAAGGAACTCTAATCTCTCCTAAAGTTCACACTATCAGGTCTGCAGTCTTCTTCCCTTCCATTCTACCATGTTAATGGAGTTTCAGGTCAAAAGCTCTGACCTAAAACATATCTACAAGTAGACCAGAGACTCATCTACAAGTCTTATTTCACCAATTAAAGAAGAAAAGTAACAGCAAAAATCAAAGAAGGGGAAGGTTAGCCCATGCAGCAAACTGGAAAAGGTAGATAAAGGCATCTAATGACCCCAGAACTGTTTTGGGGTACTGGAATGAGATTTAGGCTAAAATAGAGAATCAAACAAGGCAAGGAGAAGAAACATAGTCTAAATCTTATACAGGCCTATTTTTAATGTTCCTGGATTTTGTGGTCCTTGTGATTGGACTTTCTCACTGAGCTTCATGCCAGCACAATTTTTCATTTCTGTGTCAGTTTTTACTTGAGGTTTTTGACTTTTGTGGCTGAGTTTTAAACCCTAGATTCTTATAAACTATATAATTGACAAGCCTGCTTCTTATGAAAGAAGTCACATGTACTTTGCAAAAATGTGTTGATGCAATCATCATGCTTTAAACATCATTGTGATAATTGTCAACAGGAAACTTTTCGCCAAAGTTGTGCTGTACTGAAATATGTCTAAAATAAACTGCTAGAGTCAGACTCTAGAAGTTTCAACAACATTAGATCACTAAGTTGTGTTGAATTGGATTTCAATCTTGCCACAGATGGATCTTTTACTCTGCTGACCCTCGTGTTTGCCGGGACCCCCAGACTAGCTCATCTTCCTTCTTTTGAGACTCAGAAGACATCAACTTGCTCCAAATCAGGACCCTTGAGCCACCACACATAACCTGGAGGGTCAGAGCTGTGTTAGATACCTGACTGGGATTCTCAAATGCTTTATCCTGCCTTGAGACTCAGTATCAGTCTACACTGACAAAGAAAACTCCTTCCAAGTTCTGAAGAAATAATCAGACTGTAGTAGAAAAACCAGAAGGCCTGGGGTACAGGTTTGAACCCCAAATACCAGGTTAACGGTGGAAATGAACACCCAAACTATTGCAGTTTGGTACTTAGGTCACTTCAAACTTTTGTTACTTAAAACAATGCATAGAACATTTTTTTTTTTTGAGACAGGATTTCTCTGTGTAGATTTGGGGCCTATCCTGGCACTTGCTCTGGAGACCAGGCTGGCCTTGAACTCACAGAGATCTGCCTGCCTCTACCTCCCGAGTGCTGGGATTAAATTAAGGCATGCGCCACCAATGGCCAGCTGAAAGATGATGTTTTTAAGAGCATTTACTTTTCTCACAGAGACCTGAGTTTAATTCTCAGCAACCACATGGAGATAACTCCAAGCCCATGAAGATTCAATGCCTTTGGCTTCTATGAGCACCAACACATGCTTATGCAAACTAAAATAAATCTTAAAAAATTAAAAATGTGTATAAATATTCCCTTAGAATAAATGTCTGAAAAGAGAGTGTTACAACCAAGCCTGCTGAATCAACTAAGCAAGGTGCCTATGAGCTCACAGAGACTAAAGCAGCAAGCATAGGGCCTACATGAGTCTACACCAGGTCCCTCTTAGAAACATGTCCTTTGTCCTAATGAGAGGCAGAAAAGGAGTAGATCCCAAGGGGATTAGAAGTGGGGAGGAACTGGGAGAAGTGAAGGGAGGGGAAACTATAACCAGATATATTGTAATATTTTCAGTAATAAAACATAAATATTGCTGGATTAGTGTTCTGAGACTAAAAAACAATCTCTCCTAGGTTACTAATCAAAATGGAATTTATTTATTTATTACATTAAACAACTTATTACATTTATCTTACTGCCATGTGTGTCTGTGTGTGTAGATACATGTGTGATATAGCAATGTGCAGAGACAAGAAGACAACTTGCATGGGTCATAAGGCTTGGACACAGAGCCCTTACCTGTTGAACTGTCAAACTAGCCCAAGGGATTTCACTTTTGAACATAGCTCTATTTCACTTAAATATAATTATGCCATTTTGGCTTTCTACTATTTGTTCTCGTCATTTGCCTATATAAAAGCTTTTATAAAATTATTTTTTACATTCCAATCCAGTTTCCCTCTCCTCTCCTGCTCTCCCCAATTCCCCCAGCTTCCCATCTGCTCCTCAGAGAGGGTAAGGCCTTCCCTAGGAAGTCTATTAAGTCTGTCCCATCATCTCACTGAGGCAGGACCAAGGCACCTCTCCAACCCCCAAATTCCTGTATCTAGGATGGTGAGATATTTCTTAAGTGCCTTTTGTGCATTTGAGATACATCTATTGAGAATTCTGTATTTAGATCTGTACAATTTTTAAAATTGTATTATTTGGTGTTTTGGTAGCTAGCTTCTTGAGTTCTTTGTATAATTTGGAGATCTGCCCTCTGTCAGATGTGGTGTTGGTAAAGATCTTTCCCATTCTGTGGATTGCCATTTTGTCTTGTAAACTGTGTCCTTTGCTTTTCAGAAACTTCTAAGTTTCAGGAGATCCCATTTATTAATTGTTGCTCTCAGAGTCTGTGCTACTGCTGTTTTATTTAGGAAGTAGTTTCCCGTGTCTATGTGTTCAAAAGTATTTCCCACTTTCTCTTCTATGAGGTTCAGTGTGGATGGACTTATATTGAGGTCTTTTATCCATTTGGACTTGAGTTTTGTGCATAGTGATAGATATGGATCTATTTGCATTCTGACACATGTTGACAGCCAGTTATACCAGCACAATTTGTTAAATATATTTCCTTTTTTCTGTTTTGTATTTTTTGCTTCTTTGTCAAAAATTGGGTGCTCAAAGTTGTGTGGGTTGATATTGGAGTCTTCAATTCGATCCCACTGGTCCACCTGTCTGTTTTTATGCCAATACCAAGCAGTTTTCATTTCTGTACCTCTATAGTAGAGCTTGAAGTCAGGGATGGTGATGCCCTCAGATGATCCTTCATTATACAGGATTGTTTTGGCTATCCTGGGTTTTTTATTTTTTTCCATATAAAATTGAGTATTGTTCTTTCAAGGTCTGTGAAGAATTGTGCTCGGATTCTGATGGGGATTGCATTGAATATGTATATTACTTTTGGTAGGATTGCCATTTTTACTATGTTGATCCTACGTATTCAAGAGCATGGGATATCTTTCCATTTTCTGATATCTTCTCTAATTTCTTTCTTTAAAGACTTGATGTTCTTGTCATACAGGTCTTTCACTTTTTTGGTTTGTATTATCCCAAGATATTTTATGTTATTTGTGGCTATTGTAAAGGCTGATGTTTCTCTGATTTCTTTCTCAGCACATTTATCATCTGTATATAGGAGGGTTACTGTTTTTTTTTTGTTGTTGTTGTTTGTTTGTTTGTTAACCTTGTATCCTGCTACGTTACTGAAGGTGTTTACCAATTGTAGGGGTTCTCTGGTAGAATTTTTGGGGTCACTTATGTAAATTATCATATTGTCAGCAAATAGCTAGAGTTTGAATTCTTTTCCAATTTGTATCCCTTTGATCTCCTTTTGTTGTCTTATTGCTCTAGCTAGAACTTCACATACTATGTTGAATAGATACGGAGAGAGTGGACAGCCCTGTCTTATTCCTGATTTCAGTGGGATTGCTTTGAGTTTCTCTCCATTTAGTTTGATGTTGGCTGTTGGGTTTGTATATTGCCTTTATTATGTTTAGGCATGTTTCTTGTATCCCTATTCTTTCCAAGACCATTATTAGGAAGGGGTGTTGAATTTTGTCAAAAGCTTTTTCAGCATCTAATGAGGAAATCATGTGTTTTTTCTTTCAGTTTGTTTATATGGTGGGTTACATTGATGGATTTTATATGGTGAACCATCCCTGCATCTCTGGGATGAATCCTACATGATCATGGTGGATGATTTTTTTAAATGTGTTCTTGGGTTCCATTTGACAGTATTTTATTGAGTATTTTTGTGTATGTTCATGAGGGAGTTGCTTTCTATTTCTTTCTTAGTTATATCTTTGTGTGCTTTGGGTATCAGGGTAGCTGTAGCCTCATAAAAAGAGTTTAGCAATCAACGTCCCTTCAGTTTCTATTGTGTGGAATAATTTGAGAAGTATTGGTATTAGATCTTCTTTGAATACCTGGTAGAATTTTTCAC
Source organism: Cricetulus griseus (assembly GCF_003668045.3). Taxonomy (NCBI): domain Eukaryota; kingdom Metazoa; phylum Chordata; class Mammalia; order Rodentia; family Cricetidae; genus Cricetulus; species Cricetulus griseus. The sequence continues at coordinate 158,590,752 of NC_048595.1, forward strand.
TGAAACCATCTTGGCCTGGATTTTTTTTTTTTTTTTTTTTTTGGTTGGGACACTATTGATAACTGTTTCTATTTCCTTAGTGGTTTTAGGTGAGTTTAAGTTGTTTCTCTGTTCTTGACTTAATTTTGGTATATGGTACTTGTTTAGAAAATTGCTCATCTCTTTAAAGGTTTTCAATTTTGTGGAGTATGACCTGATGATTCTCTGGATTTCCTCAGTGTCTGTTGTTATGCTCCCCTTTTCATTTCTAATTTTGTTAATTTGAATATTCTTTATCTGTCTTTTGGTTAGTTTGGACAAAGGTTTGTCTATTTTGTTGAATTTCTCAAAAAAACTCTTTGTTTTTGCATTGTTTTCTGTGTTTCTATTTTATTGATTTCAGCCCTCAATTCTACTACTTCTTACCATCTACTCCTTTTGGGTGAGTTTGCTTCTTTTATTCTTGTGCTTTCAGCTGTTCCATTGACACTAGTGTGGGATTTTTCCAGCTTCTTTATCTAGATATTTAGAGATACCAACATTCCTCTTAGCACTGCTTTCATCATGTCACATAAGTTTGGGTATGATGTTCAGTCGTTTTCACTAAATTTTAGGAAGTCTTTTATTTCTTATTTATTCCTTCCTTTACCCAGTGGTGGGTCAGTTGATCATTGTTCAATTTCCATGTGTTTGTGGGCTTTCTGAAGTTAATGTTGCTGTTGAATTTTAATTTTAAGCTGTGGTGATCTGATAAGGTACAGGGGTTTATTCTAATTTTTGCATCTGTTGAGGTTTGCTTTGTTACCAAGTATTTTTGAGACAGTTACATGAGATTTTGAAAAGAAAGTATATTCTTTTTGTGTTTGGGTGGAATCTTCTATAGATGTCTGTTAAATCTATTTGAGTCATAACATCTGTTAGCTCACTTACTTCTCTGCTAAGCTTGTGTCTAACAGACCTGTCTAGTGGTGAGAGTGGGGTATTGAAGTCTCCCACTATTAGTGTGTGAGGCTTGATTTGTGACTTAAACTGTAGTAATGCTTCTTTTACAAATTCCGGAACCCTTGTGTTTGGGGCATAGGTATTCAGAATTGAGATTTTCTTGATGGATTTTTCCTGTGATGAATATGAAATGCCCTTCTTTATCTTTTTTGATTGATTTTAATTTGAAGTCTATTTTGTTAGATATTAGGATGGCTACACAGCTTGTTTCTCAGGTCCATTTGATTTGAAATATTTTTCAAACACTTTACTCTGAGGTAATGTCTGTCTATGAGGTTGAGATGTGTTTCTTGTATGCAGCAGAAGCACAGAGTCTGTTTTTGTATCTGACCTATTAGCCTGTGTCTTTTTATAGGTGAATTGAGACCATTTATATTAATATTAATGTATATCAATGACCATTGATTGCTAGTTCCTATTATTTTTATTTTTGTTGTTGGTGATGACATTGTGTGTTCAATTCCCTTCTTTGGGATTTGCTGTTGTAAGGCCATCTGTTTCCTGTGTTCTTTGGATGTTGGTGATTTCCTTGAGTTGATATTTTCCTTCCAGTACTTTTGGTAGGGCTGGATTTGTAGATAAGTATTGGTTAAATTTGGTTTTATCATGGAATATCTTGTTTTATCCATGTATGGTTATTGAAAGCTTTGCTGGGTAAAGTAGTCTGGACTGGCATGCATGGTCTTTTAGTGTCTGCATAACATCTGACCAGGACCTTCTGACTTTCATTGTTTCTATTGTGAAGTCAGGTGTAATTCTGATAGGTCTGCCTATACATGTTATCTGGCCTTTCTCCTTTGCTTCTTAATATTCTTTCTTTATTCTGCATATTTATTGTTTTGATTATTATGTGATGAGGGGACTTTTTTTTTTGTCCAATCTATTTGGTTTTCTGTAACCTCTTGTATTTTCATAGGCATGTCCTTCTGTAGGTTGGGAAAGTTTTCTTCTATGATTTTGTTGAGTATATTTTCTGTGCCTTTCAGTTGGACTTCTTGTCCTTCTATCCCTGTTATTCATAGGTTCAGTATTTTCATGGTGTCCCAGATTTCCTGAATGTACTGTGTTAAGGATTTGTTGGATTTAAATTTTTCTTTGACTGATAAATCTATTTCCTCTATAGTATATTCAATGCCTGAAATTCTCTCTTCCATCTCTTGTATTCTGTTGTTTATGCTTGCATTTGTGGTTCCTGTTGGTTTACCCAGATTTTCCATTTCCAGAATTCCCTCAGTTTGTGCTTTCCTTATTGCCTCCATTTCATATTTCAAGTATTGAATCATTTCCTTCATTTGTTTGATTGCTTTTTCTTTAAGGGATTTGTCAATGTCTTCCAATTTTTTGTCTTTTCTTCTATTTATTCAAGGGAAATTTTCATTTCCTCTTTTAGGGCCTCAATCATCCTCATAAAGTTATTTTTTTAGGTCGTTTTCTTCTACTTCATCTGTGTTGGGCTGTTTAGGTCTTGCTGTTGTAGCACCACTAGTTTCTAGTGGTGCCTTATTGCTGTTTATATTGTTGAGTGTGTTCTTACCTTGTTGTCTGCACATCTCTTACTCTAATCAGTATAGGTGGAGCTTATGCTTCAGGGGGCTCTCCATTTCTACCATTGGTAATAGTTGGAGCTGGGGTTCAAGCCTCCCACTGATGCTGCTCTGGGCCTAAACCTGTGCCTCCCTCAAGCCTTGAGGTCTGAAGCTCAAAACTCCTTCTGACACGACTCCAGGCCTGAAACTTGAGCATCCCACTGACACTGCTTTTGCGCTGATGGTTCAGGCCTCCCTCTAATGCTGTTCCAGGCTTGAAGCTTGGGCTTCTCTATGCCATTGCTTCTGGGCTATGGTTTGGGCCTCCTTCTGACATTGCTCCAGGCCTGGCCCTGAATCTTGAACATCCCTCTCCAGGCCTGAGGCTCAGGTTTCCCTCTGATGTTGCACTAGGCATGAAGTTAAGGCCTTCCTCTGCCATTGCTTCTGGACAGAGGTTCCATGACACCTCTCCCCCCATTGCATATATATATGCTTAGTTTATTTACTTTTTGTAAGAGATAGAAAAAGCATATACGTTTTACACAATACATCTTTGTATCCTCAGTCTAAGTGTGGAATTCACTCTAATCCCTTATGCTAAGTCTGATGACTGGTTTTACTTGATGGAATCTAAAAACACCAGAGACTTGGGCCTCTGAATGTGCCTGTGAGGGATTTTCTTGATTATGTTAATTGATGTGGGAAGACTCATTTTAATTCTGTGCAAACCATTTGCTGGGCAGGAACTCCTGGGCTCTATAAAAGTGAGGAGACTGTGATGAATACTAGGATGTGCTTGTCTGCTTCCTGTCTGTGGATAAAATGTGACCGTGTGATTTCAAGTTCATGCTGATGAGACTTCCTCACTGTGATGGATTATACCCTTGGGTAAACTGAAACAAAGTATTTTCCCATCAAGTGTCTTTGTCAGGTTATTTTTATCACATAAACAAGATAATAAATAAGACACCAGTTATTCTTCGGTGAACACTAGCTGGGTTCTTCCCTTTCAATTTAATCATAACACTAAAGACAGTACTAGACAGCACTGGTTAAGAAAGCCAGTCACATAAGACTTCCCTTATTTTCTGCATCAGTACATTTTATATGTGGTCATCTATACTTTAGTCAGAGCAGCTTTAAATCAGAGTTCCTATTCCTCTTCTTTGGACTTAATTAACTTGCAAGGATAGTGAAGAAATGCCTTGTTCACAGGCTCTTATAAGCAATGTTACAAAGGATGTGGTTATATATCCAGATGGAAAAGATTCACAGGGCAAGGAATTGGGAAGAGGCATGGCACCCATGCTCTAGCTGGTCCCTCACTGTCCAGGCATCCTCATGTGCTTGGCACTACAGGCAGCCATGGAATATTGATGCAAGGTTTTTCCTTTCTTCCAGGTGTATAGTCTCTAGCCTATTTCCACTCTGACCCAGGTTCTAACTCTAGTCTATCTAGTCTTTCTGGCAACAAGTCCCATTCATCCATCTGTCACTACTTATTATACCATTAACGTAAATTCAGATCCAAATCAGTTTGTTAAGAATGAAGAATAGTTTATTCTTTTAAATTTCATTTTATTTCCAACCACAGTTCTCCGTTCCACCCCTAATTCCCCTACCTTTCTTCCCCCAGTCCTCCCACAGTCCATTCCAACTTACCAGTAAGTGCTCCCAAGAGGAGTCAACAAAGTCTGGCACAATAGGTTGGTGCAGGGTCAAGCCCCTCTCCCATGCATTAAGGCTGATTCCACCATAGGCAATGGGCTCAAACAAGCCAGCTCATGTACCAGGTTTGGATCATGGTCCTACTGCTAGGGACCCCTCAGACTGTCTCCCACACATGGAGGATCAAGTTCAGTCCCCTGGAGTCTCCATAGCTGTCCGTCTAGAGCTCATGAGTTGCCACAGCTTGGTTCAGCTGTCTCTGTAGATTTCTCCATCATGATCTTGACCTCCCTTGCTCATGTATTCCCTCCTCCCTCTCTTTGACTGGGTTTCAGGGAAAAAGAATTAAACAGCTTAAAATATTATTCAGTGAAAAAAAAAAAGAAGTACCAGGTTTTTTTCCTTCACTTTTTAAAATGTTTTCTTTAGTTGTCTCTGTTTTTATTTAAATAAGACCCTGGCTTCTCTTCTTCCACTTGGGGCCAATCCCTGGGCCCCAGTACTGGCTTTCAGGTGTTCTGTGACTGCAAAGAGAGAAAGAATCAAGAAAAAGACAAAATCTTTCTTAAACTTGAATCTTTCCAATTTTTGCCATTCTTTGTTAAGCAAACGTCACTGCATTTTCCCTGTTTTATAGATTCCTCCCCTCCCCCACACACTTGGCAGTTGTACATGGAGCAGAGGCAGGGATGGTGTTTTTAAGCCCTGCAGCTCCCTGTGTTGTTGTCCACTCATATCTGTTTTTGGTAGATTGTCTTCTTCAACTACTTTTTATAGATACCACGGTTTTGTGAACTGAAGCTTTTTAAAGTAAAGATTACTCATAATAATAAAAACAGAATATAAGGTTTAGATCCTTTTAAGACATTGTGATTTGAAAGAAAATGATCCCCACAGGGAGTGAGGGAGTAGCACAATGAAGAGATGTGACTTTGTTGGAGTAGGTGTGACCTTACTGAAGGAAGTGTGTCACTGTGGAGGAGGTCTCATATTCTTAACCCATGCCCAGTGTCTCAGACCACTTCCTGTTTCTTGCACAAGATGTAGAACTTTCAGCTACCTTTCCAGCAACATGTCGGCCTACGTGCTGCCATGTCCCACCATGGTGATAATGGACTAAACTTCTGAACTATAAGCCTCTCAACTAAATGTTTTCCTGTATAAGAGTTGTCATGGCCATGATGTCTCTCTTTACAGCAATAGAAACCCTAATTAAGACAGACATCAGAAGAATTACCTTTGCCAAGAGTTTTGGTTAAGGATAGTCCAAGTATCTGACTGCTGCCTAAATAAAGATGTGGTTTTCCATTCTGAGCCCAGAAAAGAAGAAACGGTGACTGCTCTCCTAGTCAAAACTCTGTTCAGAATTGATTGTGAGATTAAAATATGGAGTGAGAAAGTAGATTGACTAGAAAGGGTATTTTTTTTTCTTCACTGAAGGTTTAGGTGCCAAAAGAGATGCTAATGGGTATGAACAAATCTTATCTTGAACCCTGTGCTACATCATTTCTTAATTTATGCATTTAGGAATATGTCAAAGTATGTACAGTATGTGAATATATAAGACATATATGTAATTTTCACAACAGTAAATGTGTAATTATATTTTGGGATGCCCAGGCACCAGCAATTGCCTTTGACAGAAGTTACTATTTCATGGCCCTGCAAACCAGGATAAAATATTTTCTAGAGAAGTGTGATGTTCTTGTCTGAATCCTGGCGATTGAAATTTGACAAGATGTTATAAAAACTCCATGAAAAGCTATTTAGATGATTGCCACTGGTGTTTGACTTTTAATTCTATCTCTACAGCTGTGGCCTGTGATTATTAGATGCACATGATATTTCTGAGTATTGAAGCTTGAATTTAAACACGGTAGACTCTAGCTTTACCATTGGTATGATCTATAGCCACAATCAAGTCTTTAATTTCTTGGAATCTCATAAGTTAAAAAGAGGATCATTGTTTTTCATCTATGGAATTACTAGTGTTGTCTGGAATTTTAAAAGAAATATTTTTATTCTTTGGATAATTTTTAAATACGATTTTTATTCTTTAGTCAATTTAGTAAATACAAATTTACTAAATACTTGGAAAAAATCCCCTTTCATTCATTTTTTGGACAAATATTTATTTCAGCTTTTTTGGGCTATAATCATATCTATAATTTGGGATGTTAGTAAATAAACCAAGAAAACCTGTAATGTTTGGGTTTACACTTGTGTACATGCCCGCTACACATGAATAATCGGTAAACAAGTACTTAGGTGATTGGGCAAGTCCTTCTGTTTATATGTCTCTCTTATTGGTTAGTAAATAAAACACTGTTGGCCAATAGGGAAGCAAGATAGGTAGGACTAGGAGAGAAGGAAGATTCTAGGAAATGTAGTAGGAAGTTGTCATATGTCTGGCATTCTTGGTAAGATAAAACCTTGTAGAAATACATAGATTAGTAGTTATGTGTTAATACTTAAGACAGAGCTAGCCAATAAGAAGCCCTAGACATTGGCCAACAGCATTGTAACTAATAGAGTCTCTCTGTGTTATTTGAGGGCTCTGAGGAGTGTCACTGGGACCAGTCTGGCAGGAAGAGTTATCCTAACATTATGGTGCCAGCAACATGCAGCAAGAGTTTCCGCTTAAAACTTGACAAAAGCTTAAAAAGGGATTTTAGAAACAAAAGATCAGAGACAAGCATGGCTTCTTGGTAGCAGCATTTTCTTTGGTGGTCTCTGTTTTGCTAGAAACAAGCAGAGACTCATGCAGCTCCTTTAAGGGAAGTTTCCTGACTCGGAATACGTGGCAAAAAACTGCAGGGCTCTTTTAAGAGGTCCTGCTAACAATTGAATGGTGTGTATGAGCAGCTGGCAGTTGCAGTGACCACATCTCCAAGCTGGCAGCGGTGAGCACAGCTCTCGGTGCTGGCAGTAAATGTGCCACCACCATCTTGGAAAGACAGAGGCTAAAACAGCTGTGGCTTTAATTTTAGCAATTGTTATTTAGTGGATAAAAGATGTGTGGCCAGAAAAAAAGGTAAATATTTACAGTAAAGACAGATTCAGGTGAATTAAAACCTCTAAAAGGGTTACAGTGTATTTAAAAATATACATAGGCTTGTAAAAGAAAAGAAACTGGGTAAAGTAAAGAAAAAAAACAAGCAAAGAAAGAAAGAGTAGTTGGGCAGTGGTGGCACATGCCTTTAATCTTAGCACTCTGGAGGCAGAAGCAAGCAAATCTCTGTGGTTTCAAGGCCAGCCTGGTGTACAAGAGTGAATTCAAGGGCAGCCAATGTACACAGAGAAACCCTGTCTCAAAAAAACAAAAAATTAATGAAATAGAGTAATAATAATAAGTAAATAAATAATCCATGTAAGGATGGAAAATACACAGAGAGTCTGGATACTCTATGCTATTGTGTTGTCTTTGAATTGTTCAGTTGCTAAGGAAGGAACAACTGCTAAAATACATTTGATTATAAATGCTGCTAAATTAGTCCAACTTACATATCTTAAAAATGCTTTGACTTTCAAATTTAAGTATAAGGACAGGTTATTTGGGAAAAGAGTTTTTGCTTGTATTTCCATAGAAAATGTAAAGCTATGGATTCCTTCCAGACTAATACGGTTTGATGAAACAAGACTGACCCGTCCAGCAGGCCAGGTTATTTGCGGGTCTCGAGGGGGTTGTCACCTAAGGGGGTCATGAGGGCGAGAGAGAAAAGGAGACCATGCGGCGCAAGAAAGGACAAGAGTCCGTCTGTGCAATGTCAAGGTCTCGATTTACTGGGGCTTAGAGTGGGCTTAAATAGCCTTGCAACAATAGAATTGGGGGGAATAATAGAAGGAACATCAGGTATTTGCTGGGACTGGAACATTCTTCTTGTCAGCCGGAACATCTAGTGGTCTTTCTTGGAACAGCGAACAGAAAAGCTCCAGACCCTTTCTCGGAACAGAAGCAGCAGTTCCGCTTGGCCAAACCGTATCTAATTACAGGTTACAGGAGGCTCACAGAGCTGGTTTTAAGCCGCAAACTTAAAGGTCATTAAAAGTCTTACAAAGGTGGGCTTTAAGCCGCATAGTTTTGGGCCCACGGCCCCTTACATCTCCCCCTTATTTTTTACTTTACAAAGGAGGGAGGTGAGGACTAGGCCACAGGTAGCATTCTTAGGGGGTCTTTTTCATGACCGTCTCTGTCTTAGGTTAGTTCGACCTTGCCACCTCACTGACTTTACCCATCTTGGGGTGATAAAAACCCGCCATCCAGGGGGTCCCATGTCTTAGGTTAGTCAAGGAGGGAAGGAAGTTGCCCGTCTTTGAGGCGGCCATTTGTACCCGGGGCTACCAGTGTTGCATGCCTAGGGATGGCAAGTATGGCTCTAAAGCCTGTGACTAGACCTTTAACAGTTTAGAAAAATTAAGCCTCTCTTGATGGCCCAAGGGGTTGCCTGGTTCGCTCTGCTCGCCACACTGCTCATCACCTGGGTTCTGGATCCGGTGATACTGTACGGAGACAAAATCTTTAGGGAGAAGTGAATCTATCTGACTTTTTATAAAGCGATTCATTCTTTGGAGGCCCCACAGGCCAAAAGAAATCAGCAGCAATAGTCCTATAAGAGGTCCCAGGAGAGATGGTAGCAAAGTAGAAAGCCAGGGGGAGGTTGAAAACCAATTTTTATACCAGGACTCTTGTTGCTCTCTTTGTTTCTTTCTCTCATCTAGATTTTTCTTTATTTTTTCTATATTATCTTGTACTAACCCAGTTTTATCTTTGTAAAAACAGCACTCTTCTTTAAGAGCTGCACAGAGTCTGCCTTCTTTGAGGAAAATTAAATCCAGTCCTCTCCTGTTTTGCAGTACCACTTCTAACAGGGAGACCAGAGGGTCCTTTAGATTTTTGGAGTCCTGTTTGTAGTTCTTTTATATCTTTATCTACTGCTTGGGACAATTGAGTCAAATGTGCATATTGCTGTTTGGAAGTTATTAGGGAAGCTATTCCTGTTCCGGCTCCAGCTGCCCTTAAGCCCAGCATGACAGCTAAGGTGATGGCTGAAATGGACTCTCTCTTGTGACGGGGCCTCTCCTCCCAGCTAGGGAGCAGCTCCTCTGGGGCATGTACCATTAGGCAGGGCAACAGCTGTACCAAAACGCAATAATCTTTATTCTCTAGAAACTGAAAGGTGGAAAAAAGGGTGGTGAGTCCCTTAGAGCAAGCAAAATAAGTTCCATCAGGTGCAGCTACATATGTAGATGACTGGCTAATAATGATAGTTTGGCTGCACATTGGCTGTAAGGGTTCTGGGAAATGGAGTTCAGGTCCTCTAATACAGAAGCCTTTGCCTGAGATCTGACTTAAGGTCAAGCCCTCATGATTCACGGAATGCCATCTTAGTGAGGGAGTCTCATTAGTGAAGAGAATATTTTTGAAAGTTAGCATGTCCTCATAGAAGGGCGGCTGAGGGGAAAAGCAAATCCAGCATTCCTGATAGCGAGAATTATTAAGGGACTGTAAGGCTAAAGCAGAAGCACTTACCATGGATTTAAGGTCTGAGAATTCCAGTCCTTTAGGACTGTGGGGGTTTTTATAGTTGTCAGGCAGCTCAGAATCTAATGCCTCTAAGCGATGGTAGAGGACCAAAACCAGTTTTTTGAGGATGGCGTCAATCTGAGACTTAATGAATCTGGTTAGTTTTTGAAAAGGTAGAGGTGACAATTTAAGTAGTTAATCTAGTAGAACAGGCAAGGTAGGAATTAGTAAGTGCCTGCAATTCCCTGATAAAGGGGAGGGGTGGAAGAATAACAGACCTAACAGTCCTCTATAAGGGAGTGGTTGGCTTGATGAAGGGCCTGAACAGTAGGGTTAATTAAGGAGAGAATAAGGTCATCAGAGGAGGGAGGTCCTGGGGGGAAAATGGTCAGGGGTTCCCTAGTCTGGAGAGGCCCCTAAAGCTAAAGCACATAAACTATCAAGGGGAATAGGAGGGGGTGGTCGTAATAGTTGTGGAAGCATTGGCAGCATCACTGGCTTGGTTGAGGATCATCCAGGTGTAGTTGTAGACCTGATAAGGGCTTCCAGTGGCAATGGCAATTGAAGGTGGGAACACACAAGAAGCCAAAAAGACAGCATCTTTCATCTAGAATTAAGCAGAATTAGAAGGCTTCTCAGGGGCTTCCCCTGGGTGGATTATTAGTTTTAAAAGGCATTTAGGCAACCATCTAGCATTATTGGCCTGATTATCAAAAA